>NC_137461.1:115934181-117134181 GCF_964235325.1 Thermobia domestica | reverse complement strand
TTTACAGTGCCCAAAAGCGTCTTCCTTGGGATTTCATGTTTACTCTTGTGCTTATTTAAAACATAGATTTGGACAATTTAAGTGTTGTGTGCGTGAAGCTTTATTATATGCCGAATACTTAAAAGTCTATGGTTATGTTTTATACGTAAATCCAAATAGTGCAACGTATGTTCCATCAAAAATAAAACAAGAGGAGGAAAGTAAGGATGAAATAGACTAATAAACATGTATAGTGATCAAGTATTACAAGTGTTACTAAAGGACTGTATTACCGGTGCAAATGTGACTGGAATTTATCCCATTGATCGTTTACCTATACTTGTTCAACACCCTGTAGGACTGATTATTAATTTGGACAAGTCTGATTTACCTGGTAGCCATTGGGTAGCGATCTATATCAATAACAATAAACATGGATACTATTTTGATTCTCTGGCACAGGGTGTGCCTAAACTAATTCAACAGTTTCTACAAAGGAATTGTAAACTCTATTTTGTAAATACTGTACAAGTTCAAGATAATCATTCTATCATGTGTGGATATTTTGTATTATATTTTCTATATTATATGATACGTGGTGTTTCATTTGACAAATGTATTGCAATGTTTAATCATAAAAAATTAAAAAATAATGATAAGCTTGTCAAAAAACATGTAGAAAACATAATGAAAAAGAAAAAAAGTAGATGTTTGTAGATTTTTAGAAATAAATAAATACCAATTTTTTAAACTTTTATATTTTTATTTCTCCATAAAATATATCTTACTTACAATAGTTTTAAGATTACAATGAAAACATTAAACTTGCTATGCCCTTAGTAAGGGTTGTGGATCGCTCATTTTTCCACCAATAATTCAATTGTTGTGCATTTCGATATGCACATGCCGATTTTGATTCTACTTGCTTATGAAATGAACAAATTTCATTACAAACGGTACCTTGTAATTCTGCTAATGGTGGACAACCTTTTCTTTCTAGATCCACAACGTTTGCTAACGCAAAGATTTTCTTTATCCAAATGGATTTTTCCCCACCTTTACAAAGGAAAGTTGCATCTGATGCACAAAAATCATACATAATATTCCGAATATGTGATACGAGATAGCCAGTCTTACTAGACCATGACAAGCCATGCAAGTGGTTTGTAAGCCAATCGATTTGTTTTTGGCAACCTATTGGTAAATCGTTAAATTCGCATGGTACTTTTACTAAACAATGAAAATTTAAAGTATCATCACACGCAGTAAGACAAAATTCACGTATTACAAATTCATTCGGGGAAATCTTAAATCCCTGTATGTCTACAATATACATTTTATGGCAAACTGAAATTTCACACGAACGTTCCATGACAACTGGAATAAGTTGTCCAATAAATTCAGTATTTTTTAAACATTCACCAGTTTTTAACATAAAGTTTGTGATTGAAATTTCACGATGCCGTTCATGAAAAATTTCAAAGAGTTCTACTAAAGTCTTATCATTCAACAAGTGCTTTTCAAGAAAAGTTTCAGGATTATGCTGCATACCACTTATTCCATTTGAGCGTAAGTATACACTTATCTTTTCTAACACACAATTTTCACTAATGTTTTGTCCACAATTCTCACTATCACAATACATGATTACTAATAAAAGGAAATCAAACAATACACAATTTACCATATGTCCACGTATTTCCCATAATCCTTTTCTAGTAAAATTTTTAATAGAATGGGTCTATATTCAAAGTCCCACACAAGATCTCGGAAACGTTCAATGAAATTCCATATCATCGCAAAAGGCTGTCCATGCTTTTTTCTGTAAATTGATAATAATTCTTCACGAACTTCAAATTTCGTTACAGCATCTATAGCTTTCCGTTCAAGAGATTCCGTATCCAACACCAAACAATCATGTGTCCATTGACTGCCGTCTCCGAACCCGCAAGCAAAACAAATACATATATCGTCTGGTTTCCAGTATATTATACAGTCTTTTATACAATCCAATGATGTACGTTCCACAGTACACTCACATGGCAAATTCAAAATTTCTTCCAACTCCCAATTCTGCACCGGGGAATTACTCACTGTTGGTGAAGGTGTAGGGGGATATTCTTCTATTTCGTTTTCAACATCAAGTAACGGGAAAACTTCTGTTTCCAGTGGCGGAGGTTGCGGGCTCACCACCGGTTGGGATAAAAATTCTGTTCCCGGTAATACATCCAAGTTGGCCGGGGTAACTTCTGTTTCCAGTGGCGGAGGTTGCGGGTTCACCACCGGTTGGGATAAAACTTCTGTTCCCGGTAATACATCCAAGTTAGACGGGATAACTTCTGTTTCCAATGGCGGAAGTTGCGGGCTCACCACCGGTTGGGATAAAACCTCTGTCCCCGGCAAAGATGATGATTCTGCGAGATCGCTTTCACCTCTTGTACTAAGATCCAACGGTTTCATTGAATCCATGCTTTAAAACCAATCTATAACTCCTTTTCACTAAAACACCGGCTATTTAATATGCTTCGTCCATCACGTGATATCCCATACCAACGATCCAAATTTCTAGAATGTTCTCCAGCAGCAGCTGTCGCGTTACATGTGCTGAATATTAATGAATTACCTTGTTCTACGTGTGTGATCTGCATATTTTATTTCCGAAAAGGCCTTTTCTGTATTCTGCTTGTCCCATTAACATTTCTTTTAACCGGAGTCATGTTACCTCCGGATGCACCTGCATACATTATGTGTCATTAGTATGCGTAAAAGGGTGTATCCATTTTTTTTAAACGTGCATTAGGAAGTGCTAAAATGTCAGAAAAGTACACACTCATGAATATTCATTTTGGCGAGTAGTTTGCCCACAACTACTTAAGTAATGTTGTTTCACCCGTAGTACGATCTACACCACCGTCCAGCGAAAATTTTGTATTGTGGGACTACCATTTCAAATCTAGAATTAACACCATACCCATTCCGATGGTGGTAACTTGTATGTAATGTTGTTACCACCTTCCTACGACTGTCCCCTCTTGGTTATTTCTAAATCTGTGACTCCCTACCTTACGAGAGTAATAGTTTTTAACACGAAATAATCATGTGAATAAAATTATCCAATCACAGCGAGTCTAGTTCGACGCCGAACTCCAGACTTGGCATGGTGTTCCCACCTGCTGTACTTTTATACATGAAATTACATTACTTAAGGAGCGCCCCTTCGTAAATACGATGTATCCACACTGAAATCCTAGTCCTTTTTTTCTCAGTGCAGCACCTCACAACAATTACAACATAACCTTCCGAACTTTTTTGTCTGCAAAATCTCTGACAATGACATCTATGTCAATGTCTTGTCTTGAAGAATGTCGAACTCAATCGACACCATGGAGAGTCGCAGGAGGCGCTCCTGGCACATGGTAGATCTCAAATAACAATTAATTAATTAATTTTAATTTTGAGAAGCTCCTTTCGTCTGAAGCCACGCTGACGGGAAGAGTGAGGGCAATTCTGAGTGCAATTGATACCAGGGGCGGATCCAAGAGGGGGCGATCGCCTTCTCCCCAGAAGAGGAAACTTTCTTATTTTAAATAGGTCTATATATAAATAAAACCCATTCTAAAGTTTGGAGCCCTTAAAAGTAGCAGTATGACAACCCACCGCCCCCCCAGAAGTCAGTCCTGGATCCGCCCCTGATTGATACATTAAGGACATTTTCAGTCAACTGGTTACTCGTTAAAATATTTTAATACTTCAAGGAGGCTTTTAGCATTTTCATCTGCTAGTAGGAAGAATAAAATCAATAGTTTCCGTTGAAGTTGGAAACCCTCAATAGCACAATGCTCTTTATCTGTTAAAGCCATCTGGAGATCAGCACATTTCTTCATCACTGAATCCTTGTCTTCATTTCTGATCCTGTATAAAAGCCCAAATTTGTCATGATGGTGGTTCAGTTGAAAAGACCGTTCTTCTAGTGAGCTAATGACTTGATCCAAAACATGAAAATAAAAGCTGCTTTTGAAAGAAATTTTGGGATCCGCAATGCACTGATTGGGAGCTTTATATTCAAACTGACGTTTGGTTTTCCGAAGTCGTAATTGAAACTTACTTCGAAACAGGGGTCGATTTCCAGGGAGTTCACAAAGAACATGGTCTATTTTCTCCCACAATCTCATTCCACCAATTCTTCTTTCATCATTCGTTAATCATTTGTATCTCCCTTAGCCTACAGGGCATAACCATGGAATGTTAAACTGAAAGATTTCATTTTTATCATATAGTAACACAACAGTGTTCATATGCGCCACTTGCGCTCTTGAGGAAAATCACATCGATAAAACTCAAACGCTACACTACAGTGTAGTAACTAGTCACCTAATATGGTAACACTTACAAGAATTAATACATCAGGCAGTGAAAGAAATAGATCTCACTGGTTTGACTTCTTCGAAGAGCCGCCATTACAGATTATTTCAAATAAACTCAGGCCATCAAGTGAATTATACAAAAAAGATAATAATTGATGTTATTTAATATAAATATTTAATAAAAAGATAATAATATATGATTTTATGTTTATTTGCAAATTTCGAATCCTCGAATCCTCTATATTGAAAATGTACTATCTAGAAGTTGTTGACAACGTTATCTACCCCGACCCAAATGTTACCCATGCTCAATTATATATATATTAGATAGAGAGAGAGAGAGAGATCTGAAATTTCAAAAGTCGTGTTAACCCAAAATGTATTTATAAATAGAGGTGCAGAAAAGGTATGTTATCCCGATCTCTTTGAAAATATTTTGCTCACATCTGTTATTCTGTGCGTAAATGCTGTCAAACTATAATCAAGAATATCTAAAAAGGAACCTAGAACGGGAAATTCATGTAATCGAAGACACCTGAAACCCTACTTAAAGCTACCTCTTTTATAACGAGGTCCTGTCATATTCACCTCGCACCTGTGTTGTAACATAACCTTAACCTAAGAACATGCAAATAACGTTACATTACGTATACCACCTGACATATAGATACATACACATTCTACAAGAGCTATTTCGTCGCACTAAGAAGGTGTGGTGAGGTCACATTTGTGAAAAAGACACATTACATTTGAGTTACGATCTGAAGAATTTAATGTAGATGAGTTTTCTTAAATTCAAAAAAGAAGAAGAAAGTTCTTTAGGCACACACATATAACTAATGCAGCTGTTTGTTAGTAGGCCTTTCAAAGTGACATATTTCACAAGCTTGTAAAAAAGACTGTGGGCATACCTTTGACAACGGTGACAGTATTTATCACCCAGAGAACAACAATGACACCTGCAAATTACAAAAATGGAAGCTTGCTACTCCACCTGAAATTATTATCTCATGTTTCTCACCATCTTCTCCTGTTACACTTCTGTGTAAAGGAAAAGCATTTGTCTTGATTGTGGAGACACTTTTTTTTTTTTTTTTTTTTTTAATGTTCTTTGGATTAAACAGAAGAAACATGGTTACCTTGATAATGAAAGATGTTGCAAACTCTGGCAATAATCAAGTTCGAAATTTATAGAAGTGTATACGTCCGTTTAGAAGCAAATGTAATTCTTATATATCAAATTAAGAAACAGGAAACCAAAACTAACACAAATATTCTCACAGTATCAATGGTTTGTCATATTCTTGTCCACTTCTCTATTCTAGCAGTTAAAAACTCTATTTTATACCATTTATATCCTATATTTCTGTCCCATATGCTCAAAGACAGGGTTCTAGATAGAGCAATATTTCTTCTATCGTGTAATAGAAATATTTTACCTGCCAAGGAAAGCATCTCGCTATCTTATTGACAGTATTTCAGCTAATCACATTTCATAAGTATATTCAGTGACAAAGCAGTATTCTTCGCCTCTTCAAGCTCCATCATCTAAGTCTACACATCACTCGAGTACTTGAGTTAAGATTTTTGTTCGTCATGTGGTCAGAGTTTTGCTTCACAGACACAGAAGGAGACATATACAATCTTGAAGATCCACGAAGTCACAGACAATAGTATAAAGCCAAAATCGCACACGAATTCAGAGGTTTAATGATTCATATTGTAATGAATATAATATCTGATGTTCAATAATGTAATATCTGATGTAATATCTGATGTTCAATAATAGATAAACCATTTTGGAGAATCTTGGGATGTTCCCTTTGGTATAAGCCAGTTCATACGTTATTATTGGTACACTAATGTAATATTTGAAATTAGACTTACCAGAAGGTTTCGGTACCAGGACATTCGTTTTTCGATAATGTGCCTATTGCGATAATATTCTAGCATTACAATGATATGAACATTAGTGTTGAAAATATCATGAAAATTATCCAGTTTGCGAAACAAGTAAAAGTGTAGAATGTACTTTTAGTTTGAGAAATATACATTGGACTTGAGAGCCCTCGAAACTCGTGAAGTAATGAAAATCATATGTATATGCATGTTTCTCTTTCCTGATTGGAATCTTATGTTTAAGGTTAAGATTCTCTATGACATGTCATTTTTTTTATCCTGGTATCTTTCTGCGTGTTTAATAAAATACCAACACATTTCTAACTCTTGTGAACAAAAATGATGCTTTTTATGGGTCACATAAATGCATATTTGAGATGTATTTTAGTTTAAGGTTATATTTGGGCCCAAGGTGATATAAAAGCATATTTTAGGCAAATTTAACTTTTTAGTGAGAGATATATTGGCAAGTATTTGACAACGAGACTATGTGAAACTTCTTTCTTAGAAATATTTCACCTTATATTACTAAGGTTTTAAAGAACCCTGTACAGTGTGAGAGATCGAAGTGGTTGACCTGGGGTAAGATCGATCACTTTGAAAAGAGAATACTTCACCTCAGACAAACCCACACTCTCTCTCTCTTAGTCCCTGCAAAGATATGTGTAATCCAGTTTCTTCGTTGCATATTCGTGGAAATACTTTCATCCACTCCGAAGGGGACTTAAGATACGCGGGAGAAAACAGCTGTACTGTGAAAAGCGTCGGGGATTATGAGGGATATTTGACAAATGTTGGACAGATTTTTGCCATAGAATCTCTCATCACTGAGTGTAGTTTTAAGATACCTAAAGCCAGATGGTTTAGTAGTGTATAAAATTGTATGTTTTTTTCAGCAGAGTGGTCATTTCACCATTTGCTATGAAAAGAGGGGTTAGGGAAGAATACTCATTTCTATATTACTAATCATTAATTTCATTTTTCATTAATATACCACTATATTATGTATTTAATATATGTATATACTATATAATAATCACTGGGATATTTACCCTCACGAGGAGGCGCACCCAGGAAGAGTCCACCGGTCCGGACCCTTCCTAAAACTTCCTAACTCAACATACCTTTGTACACTTTCTTAATATAACTAGAATTATTTTACAGGGAAATGATTGATGTAGCATGAACATTTGATTTTACTTTATCTGTATTCTTTCCCTTATAAAAAGAAACTTGTTGTATCATTTTTTTCCCTGAAAATATAGGTGGGAGTATTTTATAATATTACTTGTTGGATACAGAATAATACCCGTTCAAAACCACATAGGTGAAGTAACTTGTACTATTGGACCCCGAACAAAAAAGTTCTTGATGAGTGCCTGGCCCCTCATTTCAACAGCTCCAGGGACGCCTTTGATTTTAGATTGTATTTTAGGTCATTATAAAAAAGTTTAAGTGCATTGGATATTTTCAAAAATTTTTAGCTTTTAGAAATCTGAACGTTACTTATGAATATCTGATGAAAGATCACGGGTATATTTTAAAAAGTTCTGAAAAATATTATAATATTTTTTTAACTACTGTAGATATTACAGAAAATACGTACAACTCTGAAAACATTAATTCAAAGATATTTAAAATTAAAGTTCAATAGTTAATGGTAGTTTTAGCTCATTAATCATAACGTGAATTCTTCTCTTGCTAGTATCATAAGGCAAGGCTTGATGGGAAAGGAGGATAGTATCAGTTTTACCCCAGTAAATAACGTTGTTAACCCTGTTATTGTTGGTCACGACCAGTGTTTCTTTCAGACACTATGTTCCGGGGGAGCACACTTCGTATTCCGGGAGGCACACTGGTACTATTCTATTTATTATTATATTATAGACATATTATTTTGGTTTCCTCCGAGGGGCACTCTCAGGCTCCGGGGGCAGTGTTCCCCTAAAACATGTCTGGAAGAAACACTGGTCACGACTAACATATTTTTTAGTGTCATGATTTTTTTTTTTTTTTTTTTTTTTTTTTTGCCAATTTTCTCCTAACTACATGTATTATCCCAACCAGCGAACGAGTGAAGACAGCCGTACGGTGTTACCAACCAGTAAACGTGTAATTACTCTCTCACAGTTTTTATTGTTCTGCTTATGATAAACCACTTCATGCATATGTTCAAATTAAGACAAATACTGTTTCTAAAGTGTCAGAAGTTATTTCTAGAACGTTTTAAGTAGCCGCAAAAAAATATATACTTATTCTTGATAATTATTTGGCAATAACTTGCGATTAAATTGACCTGTGTTGTACAATCCGCGGCAAAAAACCTGCAACATGAGGATGTAAGTTTATTTTGAAACTACGCCTAACAGCACAGGGAATGAACATAACGTCTAAGTGGAAGGAATCACGCCAGGATAAACCTCGGCCTCCTCCCGTGCACACTTATTTTGGAGCAAAATACTTGGTCATTTCACAATAAACTTATATGCTCACGTTGCAGGTTTTTTTCCGCGGATTGTACAAAGAATCAGATTCTCTCTATGGCAAAGAGAAAACTGAGTTACAATTGATCGATTCGACTCTTTCCAAAATTATTAACGAGAAGAACGTGTAGTGTGTGTGTGTGTGTGTTATCACAATGCTCGAAACTACCAGTGATAAAACAATTGATTGGAAATCATGTGGTTGCTTCTTAAACCTATTCATGAATGTTAAACACGTAAGTTAAGCATTTTAAAACAAATAATAATGATAATTAAAAGAATTAGTCACTCATTTTTTCCCACCCGTATGTATCTCTCTTTAAAACTTGACTTGAAATAAAGATCACTGCTGGTTCAAGACGATTTGCCTTTGATTCAATTCTATCTGTGAATAACAATAGCACGTGTTACCGCTATTATGTCTATAAAGACAAATTACACAGATAACACTAGGCTCACTCACAAGTTTCAAAATTACCCTGTGTGAAAACAGTAGAATTAATTATTTGTTACTGAAGTACTAGAATCAGAGATAAATTCAGAGGGAGTTTAGAGAGAATTTCTGTTCTCATAAATGAAAGTTGTGGATTTATTTATATGGACCACTTGGATGCTAAGTGGTGTAACTCAAAAGGAGAGAACTTTAAACTTGAATATCTCATGTGAATTGTATCAAACGAATGTTTCTCACTATCAGCATTAGAAAATAAACAATATGGTTTTGTTTCTAACCATAAAAGATATTTGAATTCTTCCACAAGTTATCGCACTTTAAAGTTTTTTCCTGAAAATTGTCCATTTAGGAGTCACATCACTTGGGTTCTAAGCGGTCCATATATTGAGGTAATGATATTACCTTACATCACTCATACGCTCATGTTTTTATCAAACACTTCAACTCAAAGAGTTCGATTTCGATAATGAGCCTGAAAGATAGATGCTCTCTAATAAAATTTTACGTCAATCCTAGAAAGGTAAGCTTACCAATTCCATAATGCTTTTAAAAGTGCAGGGAAAATTTCCTCTTCTTAGCCTCCCTTTTTTCCGAACGGGTTCAGATTCCTTGAAGAAATGAGTTTTTTTTAGTTTAACGTCCCACGGATATGCCCTTAAGCTAAAGGAGACAGATGATTGTGAAAGTGAATGAGTGTAAAATTAAGTTTTACGTGCTGTCTCACCACGAATCAAATCCGGAACCATGTGCTTCATAGGCACACGGCTCTACCAACTACACCAGCGAAGATGACTTCTACATTTCTCAATTAAAATATATTTGAATTCTCTCTTGGCTGAAACTGGAGAAGGAAAAGTATGTGTCAACTAATAATCATATATTTAAAATACACACGCAATCATCGTAATGTTTGTGCAGCCTAAACCTTATTTTAATTTAAAATTACATTTAGAAGATATCTTGCAGTTCTTTAAATCAGAGCTTTGCAACCTTTACCTTATGGTTACACTCTATAACCTTAAACTAGTATACACAAGTTTACAACATCAGAAGCCCCATCTATAGAAATTTTTGTCGGGGGGATCCAAAGTCGAAAGAATAAATGGGGTCTGACGGGGTGGGTGCCCCTTGAGTACATCCCTGCGGCAGATGAAACACAAGTATATTATTTAAAAAGTTACGAAATTTTCAAAGGGTTCGACCCTCCTGTACAATATCCATTCACTAGTTTATAGACACTCCAATATAGGATAGCCACCCTTCATCGATCAACACTTGAAATCCATTTTAGGTATCCCCCATCGTTATACACTCTCAATATAGTGTTCTTAAAACATTAAGAACAGACACATCTAGTGGAATCATTAAGTGTTTCTCTCACAAAATTGTAGAAATCAACATGTCGATCAAGCAGTTAATGCGCTGAAGGAGTTGAGTTGATTTTAGTTTAGCGTCCCTTTCAGCAGCGAGGCTATATGAGACGTATGTAGTGCTTAATTTATATTGTGGCTGTAGCTAACCGTTTTACTGTAATAGTTATTCTTAATCCTGGCTATACAATGTTTACAACGTATAGGGAAGATCTGATGAAAAAATAAATTGCAAACCGAAAATGTTAGTATTTAATTGATTAGAATTCTATAAATAACATTATATTGTCGTAGCAGGTATGTTGTGCGTCGACGCATGAAGATGTTATAAGGTACCCATCAATTCTCCGCAATACAACAACAAATATCAATTCGAAGTATTTATAACTACATAAAAATTTTGTCATAGGCTCAGCTATATCATGAAAACGCACTTACCACGTATTTCCAGGAACTAAGCCAAGACTTTGGCCCGGCATATCGGAATCGCCACCCAAACATATAATGGTTTGGGAAAATCAACCATAATGAAAACCAAGGTTCAAGAGGTAATGTGAGTGGCAACATCAGAACAAGTTTTATGCAATCAGAATTTCTACGTAACCAAATAGAACATTGACATGACATTATACCGTATATCTGGACATTAGTTTCTAAGAATAATCTTAATAACCTCAAAATTTAAATAATTTCATTTAGAGACTTTATTTCGTTATGATTATATGTATAAATTATGTACTGAAGGTTTTATGTTTTAGGAGCTATATAAATATAGGAGCTAATAATATAGGAGCAGTATATCGTATTACAAATTCACATCTGGCATTGTATTTAGTTTTGACTGTAAGTACATTTACATCGCGTCCTGCCGAAGTAAATATCATATGCAGCTAAGTGGTGAATACCATCACTAATACATATATTTAACATATTCTACATTATTTTAAAATAATTCTTTATAATTAACTCTCTTCTTTAACCATATATATATATATATATATATATATATATATATATATATATATATATATATATATATAACATCAATTTTAAATACTTATTCTTCTCATTTCTTTATATATTACTGATTCTTTTCTTCGTTAGTTTAAATAAACTTCTGCCACATTGCTTTATATTCCTGACAAGGGCGGCGTATGTACTATAATGTATTTGTGAATTATTATTTTAGGATCATAATTGGTACATTTTATATAACTTGTTTTCAATAAAATTTATAATACATTCTAAGCAGCATAAATAAAAGAACATCATTAAAATCCAAACTGAAGTTTGTAAATTTAGGTCGTTTAGCAATGCGGTATCATATGTCTGAATTTTCGTTGAGGTTGTTTAGAATACCAAAAATATAACATGTTGACTAAATTTGATTAAAACGTAAGATTTTGAAAAGTGTATGTTACATTTTATTATTATATGATTTTGAATTTGGCAGACTGAGATTATGGGAAGAGAAAAGTCTCCCCCAAACAAATTCCTTTTTAGCACTTCATGTTTGTTTTATTTCCTTTACTTAACAAAATTCACTCTTAAATATATATATATTACCTGATATCGCTTTTAATGGTTCAAAATCACATTTAACGATGACGGATTTCCTTTATTTTATATATTCACTCAGTAACCTTCAAAACTTTTAATCTCTACTTTCACGCTTTTTTAATATTTTTATCGATTCGAAAATATTGTTCTTTTTATATGTATATTTATGGTGCAGAACATAATACATGTCACTACTTTTCTCAAAATGTAATGCGCTAGGTACAGATCAATAAAAGCGGTGCATTACAGAGTCCCCCTCTCTAGAAAAATTTTATCACTTGATAAAATTTTTCTTCAAAATTTAATATATACAAAATTTTCCTTAAATATCATTTTCAGGAATAATTAACCTTCTGTTTCAGGGTTATGCTTCGTTAACAGTTTTTGTTTTTCTTCTGTGCAATTGAACAGTTTTAAATTTCTTAAGTTTTGCGTTCCTGCGTTATGATGATCTAAAGTCTTTAATACCGCACAGTTCCGTAATAGTTTTGTAACTTGGTAAGGTCCTAAATAACATTTTAAATACTTAGCAGCTTCATTTTTAACCGCTGAGGATAAAGGATGGGTTCTTTTCATGACCAAGTCTCCTTCTTTAAGAGCAATAGCTCTATGATTCTTAGAGTTTAATATTACTTCAGTTTTTGGTACTACTGGGTTATAGACTTCTAATATTCTATCAACCAAATCTAATGGATATAATTCTGTTGGCCAATTATACGAAGATTTAAATGAATCTATTGCTGAATAGGATTGGAATAATTCTGCAGGTATTTGCTTAGTGGTTGTGTCTATTGAATAATTTAATAGATCTTGGATTTCTTTCAACTTCTTACTCCATTTACATTGAAGTTCCGTACAATACAATCGAATCAATCTATTTAAATCTATGTTTTCTTTCAATAAGTCCATTTCCTCTTGGATTGTATGGCGACGATTTAGTGTGCTTTATCCTATGTTCCGTGCAAAATTTCTTCCATTTAAAAGAAAAGAAATGTGGTCCTTGATCTGTAACAATGACATTCGGATATGGAACCACATGAAAATATTGCTTTTCAAGAGTTCGTATTATTTCGGAAGTACTAGCATTTCGCAGAGGATAAAAACATACGAATTTTGAATATATATCAATCACAGAGAGAATAAAATAATATCCGTAACTATTTGGTAATTTTCCTTCTAGTTCCAGGCACAATTTATCGTGTATATTATTAGCAGTTATATGATAATTCTCTAAAACTATTTTACGGTTTGAATATTTAGTCGCCGCTTATTGTAAACAGTTTCTAATGCAGGAAATCATGTCAGTTTTTAGAGTCCGCCAATAGAATAATGATATTCAAAATGCTAAACATTTCTTCTGAACGAAATGTCCTTTTCCATGTATTCGGTGTACCAATGCTTTTGCCATTTCTTTCGGTATAACTAACAGCCAACTACCTCTTTTAACGTTTTTAACAAATATGACTGAATTATGAAGTTTTAGATATGGATAATCTGGATTCTTTTCTAATTTTCTTTTTAAATTTTGACAGTACAAATCATTATCTTGACCCTTCTTCAATTCCTTATATTCAAACAACTTGGGATCTTCCTTGAAAATGAAGTATCCATATACTTGAAAAATGTCTTTCGATCAACTACTATTAAAGTCTTTTTGATTAGTTGGGGAATTTTCTCTCCCGCAGTCTTTGACCCCCATATCAATAGACCGCGACGTTAGTTTCCCGGGGTTGACATCATTGAAGTCTCTGGAACCATTACACCAATTGTGGTAGTTGCAACATTATTTGAATTTATATTCTCTGACCGTTCAGATCCTCCAGGTGGCTGGAAATTATAATTACTCCAGTAATAGGGGTTTTGGTACCATGGCGGTGGTGGATCATACCTGGGAAAATTCCATGGTCGTCTCCTGAATGTATTTTTAAAATTCCATCCTCTTCTACTATTTCCATTTGTTAGTGGTGACGAAGTATTATTTCCCAAATTTGGTAACGACTGCACACTCGCTGTTTCGGTTTGGACTCCAGAGTCAATTTTCACCCTTCTAGCAAAGTTTACCTGTGGTCTCTGGAAATGCCTACGGGAAAAGTTCCTAGAATCCATAATATTAGTAATATTTGTATCATTGTATTCTTGAATTTCCATTGTTCTCAACATCAGATCATCTAAATTTTTATTCGGAGTGCTTCTTAATATTTTTGCTTCGTGACTGGGAAGGCTATTCAGCAACAAGTCTATCAATTCTTTTGCATCTGGGTTGCTACAAATTCTTTGATAAGTTTCGACAAGATTCCATGCAAAATCCGATAATGTTGAATACTTACTTCGACCGTACCGCATTAATTGCAATTGTCGCTTTTGGGCTCTCTCCAAACGTTCTGACAGATTTTGCTTCTGAAAATATCTAACGTAATCTTCAAAAGTTTTCACCTTCTTCTGGATACTTCGGAACCAGGCTCCAGCTGTTTTAATTAAACACCTTGAGACTAACACCAGTTTCTCGGCATCATTAGGTTTGAATAAGGTTAACGTTTGCGTAAATTCATGTAGGAAGGCTTTGGCAGCTCCATTATATTGTCCATCAAACTTTGGAAAATCCCATAAATGGGTATATCTAAGTAGATTTCCAGACTCCGTCACTAGATTCGTTACTTTTGTGACATCTAAATTTCCTTTTGCAGATTCTCCTTCTCTACTATTAGTTATTAATTCTCCCGATACATCACAGTTCTTTAAAATTCCTTCATTGTTGACATTCGCTTTTAACACCGACTTGCTAGGCCAAGGTGTCCGTATTTCGTCGCAGAGGTCGTAAGAGCTGGCTGAAATGCCGGTTGAATGTTCGTATTATTTCCAGTCGACATCCCAAATGTAGTGTTCACCACAGATTCTCTATCTTGTTTTCCTTCTCAATTTCCACAGAAATTCAATTCTTGAAAGCCTTTCTCTAGGGTCTTCACTCGTAGATCAACTTCTCCTTCCCATCTTAATAGCTTCAAACTGGTACGATCCAACTGGTCACGTTGTTGTGTTTGTTCGGATTCCATTATGGAAAGTCTGTGATCGAATTCTTTCTGGTTTTGGACTGTCATTTCTACTTTAGTTTCAACCTCTTGAAATTTTGATTCTCTTTCCTGTTCTCTTTTCTTCATATCTTGTATTTCGTTCTTCATTTGTGTGAATTTATTATCTATACTTTCCTGTAGATCTCTTCTAAGATTAATCATGTCTTTTCTAACTTCCTGCAACTTCGCATCTAAATAGTTAGAAAATTTAGTAAAAGTAATGTTAATACTAGCTTCCACCGTAGCTCTAAATTCTTGTCGCAGACTCGAACAGTGGTTGCACACGTTTCTCATTGATTCTTTTGAAGCTACACTTGCAGTTTCGTATGTCTTCTTCTTAGAACTTTAGTCAAGTAATTCTCGTTCATCTCTCTCTAATCTATTTCTTTCATGGCTTTCTCCTTTCTTCTTTTTTCTAATTGAGTTCATTTCTTCATCACTTTTAGTAACTTGTTTTCTATCTTTATCTGAATGATGACTATGTCGTGAACTATTTCTTCTTTTATGTACTTCTCTCATGTGACTTCTATGTCTTTTCTTTCTTGTTCCTGTAGCTTCTTCCCTAGGAATAGTTCCATTCTCTTCCACCTTCTTTCTCTCGTTTTCACTCTCACTCTTATTGGATTTATTAGATTTTCTCTTTCCTTCATCATGGTAATGTTTATTCTTATTTCTGGGTTTTGTGCTCATCTCTTCCTTCTCAATTTCGGCACTCACATTGTTCTTACTAGACGGACCTGAATCTACTTTTGACACTTCTTTCCTCTCAGTTACACTTAATGAATTCACTTTCTCAACTTCTTTCTCCTTTTGACTGCATGCATCGCAAATCCACAAAACTGATGGATTACTCATTTCTTCATACTTTTATTCATTGATTCCAACACATATAAAATGATACCACTCTTCACAGTGGTCACATTGAATTGTTTTGTTTTTGTCTGTGACTTCCTTATTGTCCCTTTCATTACAGCAGACGCACACCATAGTACCACTACTAGAGCTAACAATTGACATCTTCTAATAATGGTTCGGAAGAGGCTCATCATCTTCCCTTTTCAAATCTGCCTCATCTTATATAAATATATATTTCCATAATATTCACAAGGTTTTCTTCATGTTACCCTCACATTTCCTTTACCTTTTCATATGATTATCACCATCAAATCCTGATGACTGGGATCGCCATTTTTACACTGTAGTGCTTAATTTATATCGTGGCTGTAGCTAACCGTTTTACTGTAATAGTTATTCTTAATCCTGGCTATACAATGTTTACAACGTATAGGGAAGATCTGATGAAAAAATAAATTGCAAACCGAAAATGTTAGTATTTAATTGATTAGAATTCTATAAATAACATTATATTGTCGTAGCAGTATGTTGTGCGTCGACGCATGAAGATGTTATAAGGTACCCATCAATTCTCCGCAATACAACAACAAATATCAATTCGAAGTATTTATAACTACATAAAAATTTTGTCATAGGCTCAGCTATATCATGAAAACGCACTTACCACGTATTTCCAGGAACTAAGCCAAGACTTTGTCCCGGCACATTTGAATCGCCACCCAAACATATAATGGTTTGGGAAAATCAACCATAATGAAAACCAAGGTTCAAGAGGTAATGTGAGTGGCAACATCAGAACAAGTTTTATGCAATCAGAATTTCTACGTAACCAAATAGAACATTGACATGACATTATACCGTATATCTGGACATTAGTTTCTAAGAATAATCTTAATAACCTCAAAATTTAAATAATTTCATTTAGAGACTTTATTTCGTTATGATTATATGTATAAATTATGTACTGAAGGTTTTATGTTTTAGGAGCTATATAAATATAGGAGCTAATAATATAGGAGCAGTATATCGTATTACAAATTCACATCTAGCATTGTATTTAGTTTTGACTGTAAGTACATTTACATCGCGTCCTGCCGAAGTAAATATCATATGCAGCTAAGTGGTGAATACCATCACTAATACATATATTTAACATATTCTCCATTATTTTAAAACAATTCTTTATAATTAACTCTCTTCTTTAACCATATGTATATAACACCAACTTTAAATACTTATTCTTCTCATTTCTTTATATATTACCGATTCTTTTCTTCGTTAGTTTAAATAAACTTCTGCCACATTGCTTTATATTCCTGACAAGGGCGGCGTATGTACTATAATGTATTTGTGAATTATTATTTTAGGATCATAATTGGTACATTTTATATAACTTGTTTTCAATAAAATTTATAATACATTCTAAGCAGCATAAATAAAAGAACATCATTAAAATCCAAACTGAAGTTTGTAAATTTAGGTCGTTTAGCAATGCGGTATCATATGTCTGAATTTTCGTTGAGGTTGTTTAGAATACCAAAAATATAACATGTTGACTAAATTTGATTAAAACGTAAGATTTTGAAAAATGTATGTTACATTTTATTATTATATGATTTTGAATTTGGCAGACTGAGATTATGGGAAGAGAAAAGTCTCCCCCAAACAAATTCCTTTTTAGCACTTCATGTTTGTTTTATTTCCTTTACTTAACAAAATTCACTCTTAAATATATATATATTACCTGATATCGCTTTTAATGGTTCAAAATCACATTTAACGATGACGGATTTCCTTTATTTTATATATTCACTCACTAACCTTCAAAACTTTTAATCTTTACTTTCACACTTTTTTTTTTATATTTTTATCGATTCGAAAATATTATTCTTTTTATATGTATATTTATGGTGCAGAACATAATACACGTCACTGCTTTTCTCAAAATGTAATGCGCTAGGTACATATCGATAAAAGCGGCGCGTTACACGTGGATCTACTGATTAACGTGGAATCCGAACCAGCTGAGCTCCTGCCGGGAATCGAACCCGGGTAATGCGCTGAACGAAAATTAATAAGTATATATAGTATTGTTTTATCACTAGTTATACCTATATTGTTTATAATGCCCTTGTTTTATAATGAAATTGAATTAATTTTTATACAATCGACTTAATGCGCGATAGAAGCTAGAAACTCACTAAATTTTCAGTTTTACTGTACTGTACGATGTTGTTCTTGCATTGTTAATTTTTATGCATATGTCTCCATTACCACAGGTATGGTGAACTATTCCTACATTAAATAACAATAATACTGTGTAATTTCTAGTATTCTTGGTTAAACGCAATCAGATTTTTCTACTTATAATATCTAAGCTGCAGCTTTGAAAAAAAAATCATTGGATACACTGCAGCAGTAACACTCTCCGTTCCCCCTGCCCACCGCGTTCACCCAGTAGCTGAGGTAAACACAACACCAACACCCCCATCCAAAATCAGCACTACTATCGTGGGAGGATTTACCCTCAAACATATCATTTGTTCAGCTTAATAAGATCTATGCATTGATGTACAGTGTGTTTCACTAAGATATGACCAAACTTCAGCAAATCTTCCTCTAATGATAGGCAAGAAAAATCTATATCAAAATAGTATTCATGTCACTTCATCATTCTGGAAATATATAGAATGTTCGAGAATTTACTTACTATTTGGCAGGACACCCAGCATTGATGAAACATGACGGAATTTAACGTTTGAGCCCATCGTCGCCTGTCGGAGATGTTCTAGAGAAAGGTATCGTTCGAGGTTCCAACACTATTTATACAATGCAGGTGTCCTTGAACATGTGCATGTGTCTACGATATGTCGTTTCCGTACCTATTTCTATTCACATCGTGGTTATTTTATACACGTCCTCTAACAACAGTGTAGCCAGAATGATACTATATCCCTGTCTCGTCCCGAGAGGCGCATGCCATTCCCAAGGTTGCATTAATTAAATGTTGCTCCTAGTCTCATTGTTATCATTTCACTTACCTCCTTAACTATGCCTTCAATATGCTGGGAACTGTTTCCAGCATATCACTGTGTCCCTTAAGATTACTGATAGCATGTTTACCTCTATTTCCATACTCTAGAATAGGGCGCAAAATTTCCGTCACCAGGTCGCCATTGGCGACTAGAAATTTAGAGCTGGCGATCAGTATTCATTTGGAATGGTTTCTGCCCAAACACACAGGGCTCCGCAGTTTCTGTTTCGCACAAAAATAATTGTCACTGAGTGAGAGAAAACACCGAATATGAAGTCTTTCTTTGTCAAACCAAAGGGCGTGGGGGAGGGAGGGTCTCATCATTTGTACGTGAGAGGACCATCATTTTTGGGTTGGAGAGTACGTCTGACTTCGAAATTTTGCGCTCTGCTCTAGAATGTATGTCAGCAATCGGTGTGAAGCAAATAGGCCGCTGGTGTGCAACGAGGACATTGAAACAAAATTATTAATTCTATAGCAACCAAATTGCAAGACATAGGAAAAATGTATATTTGTATTTCACATTACTATTAACCTGACCATGTGAGGAACGATCGAGGTTTGAAGCTCCAGCACCCACAACAAGACATGGCATCATTCTGGATTTCTCTCCAGAGAGAATATCCAGCTATTTCAACAAGGGCTGTGAAAGTTTTCATTCTCTTTTCAACATCCTACTTAAGTGAAGTAGGATTTTCTGCAATGTACACTCATGTCCAAAATTATTGTCGCATGTCTATAAATATGTTGTAGAAATGTAATTTGATAACGAATTCGTCCTATATTTCTTATAATGTTAGTATGTGTATAATTGGCAAAGACGTGTATGTGGCAAATTTCATGTCAAAAGAGAAGTAAATAAGAACAATAAAACGAAAATAAAACTTTCTTGTCCACTTAGGAACATTTTGTTTTACTCGTTCTAATTTTTGTATTTATAATTATTTTCCTATGAAACTTACCACAAACATACATTTCCTGATCATATACATAGTATCAGCATTAGAAGTTCTCTGCAAAATCATTTTCAAATTATATTCTTACAAGAAGACAATTATAGATATGCGACAATCATTTTGGACATGAGTGTACATAATCAAGTGTAAGAACAGATGACAACTTAACTCCGGAACACGTTATGAGAATGTGTTTATCAAGTATCCATCCACACTTGAAAAAGATTATGAAAGAACATCAAGCTCATGTTGCACATTAATTTTGTTTCTTGCGCCAACTTGTTTTACTTATATTTGAAAAATTATAACCTTCATAGAGTATTATTAAACAATTGTAACCTTCAATATATATCAGTGAAAAATTGTTACGTTACTAATATTATTGAATAATTCTAATCCTCATGTAATATTTAAAATTTGTTACGTATAATAGCCACGTTAATAAATTATAAGTTTCATACTGTATTACTTTTCTGTATATTATTAATGTTGAAAAACGTATTGTTATCAATATGACCATTATTGCTTCTTTATTGTTGCAGAGTATCTCGTAACTCGAAATTTTAAAATATCATTCAATTCTTTCGACAAAGCAAACATGCATGTAAATTACCTACATTTGTGTTTTAAAAGGACAAGAGATTTTTTGTTCCTTCGTTATTTAGTGATTTTTCTTCCTAGTGAAAGGTTGGATACAGTTTTCCAAAAAGAAAGTGTATTTTTAATAACCTGAGTCCTATATTTCATTGTAACTGTTTTCAATTTTTAAATTATTATGAAAAATATTGATAATGATTTACCACTAAGAGAAACCAGTGATCGAACTTTCTTCTCCGTGAGAAGGAGATCAGTAATCACAGAAAAAAAAATTACCACGGTATTTTATATTTACAAATAATAATATTTATAAGTGTGCCACGAGAAACCAAGTTACACCTGTAGTGTGCTGCAAGTTGAAAAAGATTGGGAAACGCTGATGTATGTCATGTATTTTGTAGTTAAACCTGTATATCTTCGTAAAGGTGCGATATCATGCATGTATTGTTAATATCTACTATTTTGATGCCTATTCACTATTTTTATGTATACACGATGCTAATAAAATCTATTATAGAATTGTTAATAATTTATATTATTACTCTTACATGAAGTTTAAGTTTCTAAGACAATAGTTTATAGACCCTTGACCACATAGCTCGTTTCCCATTAGATTGAACACCGAAGACTTGCAAAATGGGATTTAAGAATACAGCGTCTTTGAAAATGTTGAATGTTATGCTAGTGAAAAATGATAGTGCGTCTGACCGAGTACCCCCATTCTTTCTTCCAAAATCTCGCAACTCTGAACATGGAAGTTTTGGATATGGATCGAGATGATGGACATACAGAAAAAAAAGTTTATGATTGTGCTGGAAGTTATTATTATTATTATTATTATTATTATTATTATTATTATTATTATTATTATTATTATTATTATTATTATTATTATTATTATTATTATTATATTTGTGTTTATTCCAACTTTATTTTTTAGTATTTTTATTAATTCAGTGTGTTCTTTAATGTAGATTTAATACAAAAATAATTCATTACTGTACATCAATTTAACCTAATTCAAGAAATTGTTTGGTAAAGAATCCAGGGAAGATTTTTTTAAGGAAATTCGATTCAGTAATTCAATTTTGTTTAAAACTTTGACTATTATAACAATTTTAACTATAATACATTACTATATTAGAAACAACAATGTTTAAACATGAAGAGTCCTTATTTACCTCATCTGGCTCTTTTCTAACAAGGAACAATAAACAGTTGTACACAATGGAACAATCTGTAATATAACAATATTCAAGTTTATGGCAAGTGGGTATTTTGAAAGATTTGGATAGACTTTCAATAATAATTATTAATGACAGTTATGTCATACGTGTTTAGAACTTATGTATGCACTTATAAATATAAAACCTCAGTTCAGGAAATGAAAGAAATAATTTACAAAATAATTATTGCGCTATTGTACACGTTCTTCGAGATATACCATAACTATAGTTACGTAAGCTCTAACAGTATTATCGAGAACCATAAACCAAACCTTACCTTTAAGATTTTACTTTGTATTCTTGCTACGGCTAAATTTTTCCACACATAAGCAGAAAAAAAGTACTTAAAACGTTTACTCTATCCTTAAAAATGAAAATAAAAAAAGATAAAAACTCTTCGGTTCGCTGTACTTCACCATATAAGATAGATAGAACGAACGTTGTTATTATTATGCAAACTTGTGTCAATTACCATGAACGGAACGATAATGTTCAGTAGAAATCCTTGTAAGCGCCATGTTTTTTTCTTTGATGCCGTATTCCGATGGCCTTGGTGGATGTCAGTACGGTTTGCCTATTAATGCAGGTATCAAGAGGCAAAGGGCAATGGGATAATCATACAGGCGGCGATCTCTTCTGTTTTTTTCTACCCAGTTCGTCTACTACTGTTACAGTATGAGCCCTCAGGGTATTAATGAGAAAAGCTTATGAATCACCGCTATAATCAATTATATTTTCCTTGGTGTGAAGATTAACAAAAGGAAGAAAAAGTGCAATAAATTTAAATAAGGAAAGGATTCGCTACGCTTCAGTATAGTGTATTGTAGCCTTGTTAACAAATTGTATCTAAAATACTTTGTTGCGCATAAATGCACACCTCTTTGACAGCAGAAATAATGATGTGCCCTGTCTACTATGCAGAGGTAGTATTAATTCTGTATCTATATAAACGTTTTTTTTCTTAATTCTCATATTGTGTTTAAGCGTTAAAAGTAATTCCCAAAAACAATAACTGTATACTTATACAAATTATAACAACCTTATAATATCACCCATCATTATTTAAATGCTTGCTTATAATGTCATGCAATTACGATTATCATATGATAAACTTTTAAAAAGGGGACATTTTTAATCCCACAAAAAGATTTATGTGTCCCGGTATAGCGTAGTCGCTAACGCTCTCTTCTTCGGTGCGATCGGTCCCAGGTTCGATTCCCGGTAGCGGCACTCGGTCGGAAAAGTGTAAAACTCTTTTTCAGGCCAGCCACCCTGAATGAGGTTTTCCTGGGTTTTCTTCATTCACACTTCAAATGCCGGGTTGGTACCTTAACTTATAGGTCTCAGGACGGTTCCTTCTTTCCCCAACCCTTTCTTAATTCCCTTTCCTCGGATAGTGTGCTCGCCGAGAGACGCCATCCCTTAAACGCAGGGCCGGATTAAGGGAGGGCTTAGGGGACAGGAGTCTCTACTCTGAACAAAATCTCAACTCGCTAACTAAAAGGAATACATGAAGAATCATCATCATAAATAAAATATGACCAAAAATATGAAACATATTCCCTTAAGTTTCCTACTGTACTTTCACAGAAATGTATTAGGTGAAGTCAGCAGGGACCACATATTTTTTCTAGCCCCGGGCCTTCAGGTGGGTTAATCCAACGCTGCTCAAATGAGATGGGCTATATGGCCTTAGATGCCGAAAGCCCAGAAAATTAAATTCTAAATTCCCTAAAAAAAATATTTATATTAATAGCAGAGATATAATGGGACATATTTCCACTTGATAGTTTTAAAGTCGAGCATAAACTCACATTAAATTTACGAGACTATGAGCGTATATTGGGTGGGTATACAAAGGGCCGGATTTAGGGAGTGAATCCGTGCAGTGCACTTCCTTCATCCCCTCTCCCCTTCGTTGTGAATATACACTATCTAAAGTGAGAAGCTAGCAGTGAAAATAGTAAAACTTTCTGAAAAATTTCTGCTATCATGTTTTCGTTTGAAGCGGAATTTTGCAAAAACCAATAGTTTTATCAATTTTCTGAAGGTTGAACGAAAAGGATTCACCGAGAGCAGACACTTAGCATTTCCAGGGGCAATTCCTCATTCACACCACAGATGCCTAAAGACATTTAAAAAAAGTCAAATGTACTAGTAGTTATTGGTGCACTTTCCGTCAGAAAATCCTGGTTCCGGCTCTGGAAATTCACTATATTTCTGAAAACAATCAAGAGTGTACCTATCAAAAATTCTAACATTCTACCGTTGTTTTTTTAAAGCATAAACAAATCTCTTAATGACGAAACAACAAAATATGATTTATGTAACTAACTTTTACAATACTGATTTCTGGAATTTTGAAGTTCCTCCCCCTCCCCCTTTTTTTTTTTTTTTTTTTTTTTGCTTGCAGCTGGATATGTTGATTTTCCTACTCAGTGGTTCACATTTCATCTTACGAATTGTACGTTCACATCTCACATAGCCTCAATACTGAAAGAGATCCCTATACTACGATGAAAGTAATCAAAAACTATTTTTCTTTAAACAATGATATAGCTCTCACCCCTGATACGTGGGATTCTTGGTTCTTTCCGTAACTGTATCAGTTGGGACGAATATTATGTCTGTGTGTTTTCTCGAGATTCTAAGTTATTTCACGCTTTCTTTTCCAATAGTTCGTCCCTTTACTATTCGCTCCATTTTTTCACCCATCTCTCTTTCCCTACAGCGATATAATCACAGTTCGGTAAAAGATTTCATTTCACGATACATATTGATAGTTATTTAATACGACGAATAGCCAATATACATTTACGTGTTTCGCCTGAGTGTATTATTTGGTGATTTTATCCATAATTATTATATTACGAATCGCTTTAAAGTACGTGATCACAAATCAAGAAGTTGTAGGGCATTCCAATACAGTATTGCCAGACCTACAAGCAGGCGGTAACCTCATAGTGACCAGATCACGCAGATTGGGTGGTAATCAAACACAATATAGATGAAATCTTCAGATTAGGAAGTCAACAAAAGAAGGGTGCGGCCTTCATTGAAGAAACGCAAGCACATAAACAATTTGAAAAAGAAAATTGAGTCCATGTAATGGGTAACGTAGGCCACTATTAGGAGACACAGGATGAGCAGAACTGTAATGAGTTCATTGCTTAAGAGTGGGAGTGGGATGATGAGAGTTTAATGGAGGTGTGGTGATTGAAGTTAGGGTGTGGAAACGTATTAGATCAGCGGCTATTAAAGACGTTCTTTTTACACGTGTAGACTACGTTAAGTCATAAAACAATTTTTTTTTTTTTTTTTTTTTTTTGTTTCACAGATATGCCTCAAAAGATTCCATAGAACTTTGTTGGGAATCCATTTGAACTTATCTTTAATTAAGATCCGTTCTTTTTACACACATCACGATGACTTTCTTTCGCGATAACCCGTTACACACTTACACACCTTGTCAACCTTTGAATATGTCTAACTGTTCAAGTGCAGCTGACAAGCTGTGAAACAATTTGACCATATGTCTTAGCGATAAGTGTCAATTGAATTGATTTAATTTTAAAGAAAGAAAGAAAGAAAGAAAGAATTGAATAGTTATCAAAGTAACCTTGCAAGATTTCATTTAAATATATTTATATCTTTAATGCATAAGAGTCATTACAAATGACAATACTTTTAACAAATGTATTCAGTGGGAAACATTAAAATAACACATGTGATGAAAATCAAACATGTTGTTTACTGATAAAATTACAACAATGTAAAATTACTAGTATTACAAATTCGCTTAAATCACTTTTAACCAAGAGATGTTACCCAAAATTCCGCACTACCAAAACTCAAAATCCCGTATTGTTAAATAAAATGTATTAGTTCTTAATAGAAAAATAATGACAATTATATATCATAATCTTGATTTGATTTGATTTACCACCCGTGTCGACTTACAGAACTAATCTCAATTACAAGTGACGTGCTGGAATTACATATACCTTAGTATATAAAATAATAGGGACAATACAAAAAATGGGACAGCACCTTTAATCTTTGGCAATTGTTTTGTCGATTCTGTCTTCAACATCGTCAGATACAGTACTGATTTTAGAAGATTCATCCAGAGAAAGAACAAAATATACAGACGACAAATGGTATACTGTTAACATACGTTGATTGGAGATATCCCGGAGGAGTTTCGTAGTTCCGTGGGGAATTTTCCTTCCCCAGGCTACCCCTGAAATCATCACTAGTCAGCGATCACAGTCAGAGGATCAACGAAATGATTTGAGATGCTTCAAATTAATATACACTAATACTATCCTATATCCCAGCACAACGTCATAGGTGAACCATGTAGAGCCTTAGATTATTATAAACTGCTTTTATGAATATTATGCACGAAGAAGAGAATATTATACCTGACTTGCAAGGTGGCTTTCACATGCTAAATATCTCTAAATCTATGCCGATTCGGACCACAACTATGTTTCACCTGCGCCGCCAAATGTACCAGTATGTTTTATTTCGTTTCTTGGCCCAATGTATAACACGACGTCAGACATAATGGAAGATTTGTTTGCAATTTTGGACGGTCATAAGAATAGCAATTATCGTTTGTGTAGCCATATTGTTTAAAGTATCTGTTATCTGATTGGAACATAGACCCCCCTTTTTTTGTCTTTAAGACATAATAGTTCAGCTAATATTAACAGCTTCTCTGGAAAATTTTAGAGAATTTTTGAAAGACATCTACCCATTTTTCTACTAGTAAATATTGAAATTTTGAGATTCCTACAACTTAAGAAATTCGAAATTAAATTTAAGATTCTATCTATACCAGATTCAGACTAGTCAATTCATGCCAGAAGACATTTGCTTGTAACTGTTACTCAGAATCGATAGTTCACTGCCAAACCAGCATTTTGAAAATCAAGTAAATTATATACCCACAATACAGTGAAGTTTAGAATCACAAGACCAAATTCGAAGCCTGATCAGATCTTCATTTTCTTAGAAAAAATATGTCATTATCTCGGCAATGGTAAGGAGCTGCAGTTCGAACATTAATCAACAGTTAGCCAGTCTGAAAGGGAACAAATACGGTGTATCCAATCAGCTGTAGGACTTAGACGTTGTACTTTGATACCTGGATTCGACTTCCGGAGCAGTGAAATCCTTGGAGTGTATGGACAGTAGTGCTGTTCACATTACATGACATTTTAGATGTTGAAAGTCAGAACAGTTATTTCGGTTTCAAAATCCGAAACCGAGTTTTTGAACATTAGTTATAAACATCGAAATTGAATTTTTGGTTTTGAAATGCTAAAATATTTTCAAAACCGAAAACCGCTGTAATTTTGATCTTCTCTTTATTACAAAAATCCTTTCATACAAATAGGAGCGTTCGAATTAGAAGAAGCCACACTCACTTTCTGTCATTTCTTAAGATAACCATTCACCCTAGTTTTCGAAATACGGTTTCATATGTTTTCACGTAAACTAGGTTACATGAATATAGAAGTAATAAGTTAGGAACAAGGTTCAAGAAAATATCTATATGGTTATTGTACACTCACGAGTATACTGATACGGTAACAAATTCGATTAATTCGGTTTGCCCGAACAGAATTGAATGTTTTTCCCCTTCTTGTAATGTGTAAATGTACTTTCATTATCTAAAACATACACCAAAATCGTACTCCATTCCTACTAATCTAGTGGCTAGTGCGCTTACCTTTGATGTACATGGACATGCGTTCGATTTCCGTTTGTGATAACATGCTGCAAGAAGAAAAATAAATTTTCAACTTTGTGTTTTCATTCGTTCCTTCTACCATACATTCTGAATATCCGTAAGTTAGTATTAACCAGTAAAATAGAATGTTCAAATCTGTAACAATCGATTGTTAACCGGGTAGCCCGTTCTCCAACTACTATTTGAAGCTTATATTACATAATACTGAATATTTTCATGAAAGTAATTTTGTAACAGAGAGACGATTAACATCTCCAGTGATTGTTGGGTTTGGAAAACATTTTACTATTTCAAAACCAAAATTCAATTTCGATTTTTATAACAGATGTTTCATTTCAAAAACCGAAAATTAGTTTTGGAATCCTGAAATCGGAAATCTATTTTCGGTTTTCGGAACGGAAAATCTATTTCAATTTTTGAAAATGAAAAATCGGTTTTCGTTTTCAAAACCGAAAGTCGATTTCCAGATATTGGATTTTGTCAGCAAAAAAACAAAAACCGAAAATGTCATGAAATATGAACAACATTGTTGTCACTATATTATTAATACCAAAAGTGGACACAAGAGGGCTTAAGTTACTTATTTTTTTTTTTTTTTTACTTATTTTAATTTGGCATTTTTCAGCATTCAGGTTATTTGAAATGTGACTTACAGCTTAACATTGAATCTGCACCCCATGGGTTCCTATCTGGAATCGAACTCGAGTCTCCTAAACTACTAATTTCTATGATGATGATTCGTCCGAGCTTTTTCTTTACTGGCTTTTACACCAATATAATTAAGGTAATATGTCATACAAACTCTTAGAATATAAAATTAACATCCATGAAAGTAATTGAATCGATTATTAATTTGAAACAATCAGCTAAAGCAAAACTGCAATATGTGCCTAGAATGACATTGTAATATTCATTAATCGTGTTAGTAAGTAATGCATATAAGGTACTGCGAAATCATTTGTGTTACAAATACCGGTACAAGTCTTTAAGAAATTTATTACAGAAAACGCACCAACTTGTCTTTTCCTGCTTTTGTCACGAGAAAATGAGAGAGAAAAAAATATTAACTTTTATACCTCACCTTGAAGTTTTCTTACTGTATCTAGAAAGGGACTCCTTAGCTAGGCGGTACACGAAATCTAAAATTACCAGGAATAATTTGTGAATTCAGGAAATCATTAACAATATTGGGAATTCCTGCACCATTCCACGTCTGTTTTATGTTTATGAAGTTGATTAATATTAATAGATTTAAAATGATTGTTTACTCGTAAGAGATACATGCAAAATAAAGTCCTGGGTGGTCAAGTTGTTTGATATCATTCTCTTTATTTGGCCATGCAATGTTCTATTGTTTTATTAAAGCACTGTGCTTACTTCGTAATTATCCTTTAGTTTATTCGCCGCTTTTTTTGTTGCATTTCCTTTTTTGTTACAAATAGGTACCAAGAAAGAAACCTTGGCTTAATTCGAAAATTACTAGGAAACGCACAAATAGTGTCTAACATCTTCCGTATAGCAAGGACAAACACTGTAATCTTCTTTCTATGAAGAGATAATTTGACTATTGATGGCGTTGGAAGATTGTTATTTACTTATTTCAACAAATAATAACGTTTAATGATGTGTGGATCTTTTGCATCTGTGTGTATGCATGCGTATAAGAGACATGCACACACATGTGCGCGTCATTAGAGCGAAATAAAAAAAAAATTAAGCTTGGTGCCTTCTTTGCTTGTCTTTCCTTTCGGCGATTGGGTGGGCGAACTGACGTCAGAAAATTTCACGTGTAGGTGAAACAAAGCCACATTAATCTGATGTGATACTTTGTGATTCTCTGTCTTCCCCCTGAGCTACTATTACTATTCTGTGTTTTTCCATTCTCAGATCTTTCTCTTTTGTTTTCCCACTTAAGATGCCATTACCGGTTTAACATACGGTTTGTACCCTAATAGAGACAAAGTGTTTAAATACCAATGTTTTCCAATATTCTATAATTGTATTTATCACAAGTTAGCTTAAGAGTCCGTTCTTTGACCAGGACCAAATAAAATTAATGGGAAATATTTGAAACGTATATACCCATGTGGTCCCTCAGAATTGTTGACTACTATTGTTAACACGAGTTTAACTGAATTTCTGGAAGATCCTTTCTTGGAAGTACCTTGTCAACGAATTTTCAGAAAGTAAGGTCGTAGTTAAATAGAATTCTCTAATGTAAAAGTGCTAAATTCATGACAACGTTAGGTGTAATCCCTACGCTTGCCAGAAACAAAATTTCCAGAATTGACCCCTAAATCAAATGGCTTATCTCTAAGTGGAAATCTAGCTATATCGTTTTTTGACACACAGAAACAATATTTACCCCATTTTAGAAAAGCCACTAGACTGTCGAAAGAACGAAATGAAAAGGGATGATTTAAATCCATCCCATTTTGGAAAAGACAATCGAAAGAATGAGTCAAAAAGCAATTGTTTATGTTAATCTCATTTCAGGATAGTTGTCAGGCAATCGAAAAAAATGAAACGAACAGAAATTACTTGTATACACCTGTACATCCCATTTCAGAAAAGTCATTAAAGAATCGAAAAGGTGAAACGAAAAGCAGTCGATAATGTTAACCTCATTTCACGGAAATCGTTACACAATCGAAACCCCAAACGCCTGAACCTTACCTCTCGATATGTCATAATCCTCTTGTTTAATACTGTTTGTCTTCTATGAGAAATTTTGCAAGTAAATTAGGAGACTAATATACATTCACCAGAGTCTGTGTACGACGACGTCGATGTTGAAGTTTTGTATATCAAACACATTCCATGAGCAAAATACTGGAAGGTTTAGAAATAACCATCTGCCACTACATAGATTGACTTGGATGTTATGTCATCAAGGTGATGCTATGAAAGAAATCAGTCTTGATGATTCAGAGGTCGAGTTGGATGCCGAACTTTCTAAATATAAGTGTGGCGTTTCGAATCCTTATCAATAGACCCTAAGTCACGTCTGTGGCCCAAGTTATGACTGTCGCCTTTGTTGTTAGCGTTGCCAAGAGATATCTTAATGTACTTCTTCATGTGTTGGAGCTATTTGTATTTGATACACGTTATCCACAGCCTATAATAGGGGCACATAGTAGTCAATCACAGTACATAATCGATATTCAGGAGGCCACATCAGGAGGATCTAAAGAAGTATGTAATCTAGCGACATCCTAAATCTTTAAAGAGTGTGCATTTTCTTTGTCGTATGAGGAAAAGGACGACGTGTGGCTGTAACTATGACAAAATAACAAAATTGATCTTTCCTTCGAGACGCAAGGAAGTGTCAAGTCAATGAAGAAAGACCCCACGATAACAACACAGCGGACAAATTTAAAAAAGAAAAACGGTACCCTTCTATAGGAGAAACTCTACAACTAAATCGGAATTCCGTTTTTTGTTTGTTGTGTGTGTGTGTGTGTGTAAATAACTGAAAATTTCAGGGAGGTTGAAGATTGTCACAGCAGAGCTTAGCCTATCCTGGCCATTTCTTAGTTACGAACCTGGTTCCAGCATTTTTTATGAGCCTATGTATATAGTAGTAGGTCTTGTCATTCACTAATTTAGTGATGTGTAAGGGTGTAAAGAGGACTTAAGAGGAGTCTAATCTAGTAAAGAATGGTCTAAGGGTGTAGTCTTTTAAGTAGAACAACCTATTTAAACTTTCTGTTCAGGAAAACACTTCTAAGCAATCAATACATATTGTGAAATCTATTATGCCCGAGTGAAATCTAAATTGAGCCAATAAAGGTAGCGCGAAAAATCTTTTACTTTTGATTTTATGTTACTAGAAAAAAGATTGAGACTATTCCCTTCTTTCTGACAAGGAAGAAAGCAAATTAAATACATGACACAAGTAGTTAAATTTAAAGCGATTGCGTTAGGCCTATATTTGGATTGGTGCCAAACCAAAACTTGGTCCACGTTTCTGGCAAGTTTTATATAAAGACTAAAAGAACATATATGACTATTTAAAAGCGTTGGATACCTTTTGGCACGCAACTTTTTTTTTTTAAGCCTAGTAGGAGTAAAGTGATTTTTTGAAGGTAAGCATTCTGAAAATAAGCTTGTAGATGTGGTTATTATTATACCTATAATCGGGTAAAAAAAAATTCACCATTCTCTGATAAAGTACTCAAACTAAAATTAATCTCAAATTGTCCGCAGATCCAATATTTTTCCGCTTTAAACACATTTATGTTGGTATTCAATGGCTTATTTCACTTTTTCAAAGGTTTTAATCAAGTAAAAGTTCTACGTCATTAAAGAAACATACTGTTTTTCTAGATTAGGAATGTATTCTTATTTTAGAGCAATCATTTAAAATGTTTCGCTGTTCCCGGGTAAAATATTCATATTAAAATAATTTTGAAACAATTTTAGCATGTGAATATTTCATCAGATAATGACAAAGTTCACAGTTCTCTCCTGGAAAGTTTAAGTTTCGGAGTTACACTATTTGACATCCAATTGGTCCAATTCTTTGTCCTTGGGCCTTGCTGGCTCAGTGGTAGAGTGTTCACCTCTGGTGCATGGGGTCCCTGGTTCGATAACAGCTGGCACCAAGTGAAATTTGTAGTGGACAAACACCGTTGTGCGTGGCTTCATCGGGTTTCTTCCGTTTCCTCCCACTTTTTTCATTCTATTATTTCATTCATTTCTCATCATCACCGTCTCTTTTAGCCTAGCCGGCATAATCGTGGAACGTAAAACTCAAAGATTTCATTTTTTCTTTGCCTTTGTTTTTTCGTTATTTGAATCCTTTTCTTCTTCCCATTACTGTTAAGGGACGAAACAAGTCTTGCTTCACATTGTGGAACTACGTTAAATTTCAGAACTATCGGGAATATTAAAATCAGAAGTGATAGATCTGGTTTTAATAGAAAAGTAACACTTAAGCATTTTTTTTTTTAATTTCAACATATTTGCAAAATATTCTTTTGGGGCTCGCACGAAACTATCTTGATGTTTTTAACAAATAGATACATAGATTACACTGTAGTAAAAATTTCTAAGTAAAATATCTTTAAATTAGAAATCTAGGGGCAGTTATTTTCAGAGTGAGGGAATCCCCGCACCGCGTGTGGTTACTGTAGAAAATAGGCCCGTGTGCTTGAGTGTTAAAAACAGGTTTTAATCTACTCTTGGGACGCTGAAACGGTATGAGAAACGATTTTTCGTTATCTCATTACCTCTCACCGTTTTCTCTTTACAGAGATTTACACTGAAATCGGTTTAAATAGAGGGATACATAGAACGAGGCGTAAACTGGGTCTGCTTGTTTGAATTTATGCAGCCTGCGAAAACATATGAATAAATATTTAACTTTCAGGTTCTGATAAGGTAGTTAGGCAACCAAACCGAAAGCTGTGGTAAGTTCGGTTGCATAACTTGTACTTGAGATCAATCAATGCAATGTCAATTTGAAAACCAATTAAGATAGCCTGTCCCGGACTCATAAATACTGAGTATTGAAAGGCACTTTCTTAATTATATTATCTAATACAGCGTTTCCCAACCGATGTGCCGAGAATGGGCCGCTGATGTGCCGCGAGGAACTTGAAACAAAATTATTAATTCTATAGCAGAAGTATTAAATCTAGTTGTAAAAATGGTTTAAAACAGGCCTCTTAAAACAAGATTGTTTTCAGTTCTATGTTCTGCAATGGATTAAGAATACACTCAGTTGCTTATTCACACAGAAATGAAGTGGTTGTCTTGTGGTTGCGTATTGTCAAGATTTCATGCACTTAAAGAACAACTTCTCCTATTCTTTCTGTCAGAAGAAAGTGAATATGCCGATTTCCTTAGTAATGATTCTTGGTGCAATGAATTTGGTTTTCTTGCCGACATATTCCAAACATTGAATAGGCTGAATAAAAGCATGCGAGGAAAAGGTAAAATATCATAATCTCTAGTGACAAAATTTGCTCATTTAGGGAGGAACTCTCATTTTGAGAGCACATAGAAAACAAAAACAAATGTGATTTGTTTGAGCTTACAAAGCAGTGACGACGCCAGAGGGGGGGCAAGGAGGGCGAGCGCCCCCCTAGTAGCTACTTCTGCCCCCCTGACTGCCACCTAGACTGCCCCCCCCCCCCCAGACTCCTACAATCTTTAAACATTCTACACATAGTATTTTATATGAGTATCATAACCAATCTCATTGTCAAATTGTAGTCTACTTTCCATGCATTTACTATGTGGCAGATTAGTCCTCAAGCTTTCTTCTTTGAGCGTCTGGGTATGCACGCATATTTCTGTTTTCTAATTTAGCGCCTTTAGAGGTAAATTTTAGGTATACTTCTTCCTTATGATCTTTAATTATTGTCCCTAGCGAACAATAGTAGATTTGGTCGACTTGTTTTCTTCTCATTGGATCAGCTTCGATTGGAAACAAAAGAAAGGTAAAACCAGTTACGTAACTTGTTTGTATTTGGTGCTTGGGGTCTCGGGTTCGATCTCAGCCCCCGCCAAGTGAACTTTGTGGTGGACAAACACCTTGCGCGTGGGTTTGCTTGGGGTTCTCCCGTTTTCTCCCACTTTCTTCATTCCACCATTTCATTCATTACTTATCATCACCGTATCCTAACCGGCATAACCGTGGGACGTGAAACTCAAAGATTTCATTTTTTGTTTGTATTTATCGAGGTTTGAAGTTTTCAGTTTCATATTTTGTTTTATTTAAAACTTCTTTTTTCTCAAACATTATTCTCGGCTTTCAATATTCAGAGGATGTGCTTATAACAGCTTAGTTTGCAACTACCAGGGCTTATTTTTTTGAAGGGGATAAAAAAGAGTTGTCTTTTCCCTTTGTGCAAATAATAATAATAAATTTATGGAATTAAACTGATTCCCAATAAAACGTATTGTCAGAGTGCTGATCTTTCGTTAGTAATTGGTATATACTAGTGCTCTCTTACTTATTTTGTTTCAAAGTACTGACGTGACGTCTACCGTATTGACTAGGAACTGTTGAAACAATCGTAGCCAAACCCAGAAGGAGTGCACGTGGAATGGTGAAGTTTTACTACTTCTACACTTCCTCCGAGAGTCAATATATTACCTTGTACAGTGCTCCAGTTTTTGCAGAAAAGTTAAAAAATCTGAAGATTTCCTTGCACTACTGCTCGTAGCACTACCTCTATCAGATCTAAAATGGAGTCCTTTCAAGTGCTATTTAAGTTTGGGAAATAAGTACACGTAATAGTTAGACGGAGCTAAATCTGCGGAATAAGAATGATGATCTAGACATTGAAAACCTAGATTATACAATGCCAGTTGTGTTCGCAGGGGCTTGATGGACAGGTGTATTCTCCTGAAGGAGCATAATTTCTTTCTTTTCATTTTCCGCGGCGTTGAACTTTGAATTTTCTTTCAGTTTTGTAAGTAATGTAGAGATTCTGGATTAAATATCTAACCGTTGCGGAGGTAGTCTATGAGTACGACTCCATACTTATCCCAGAAGAATGTTGCAAACAGTTTCTCAACCTACTTCTGTGTCTTGAACTTCTTGGGGCGATGGAGAAATGAGTGCTACTACTCCATTGGCTGTTGTTTCGTTTCAGGATCATGGTGGCGCAACCATATTTCGTCTGTGGTTACTATTCGTGAGCGAAATTGATCAGCATTAGGGTCAAATTGGAAGAAGACTTCTCTTAATGCCGTTACACTTTTATTCTCCTGATATTTTGGGAACCCATTATGCCGTAAACTTTGCGCATACCCAAGCCATTCTGAGTTATGCTACCGACGAGTTCCAAAGAAATGCCCTGAACTGAGAAAGCGGGGTGCAGCCAGACCTCAGACTATAATAAGTATATCGTGGGTTTACTATACACTTTAAAAACTATATAAATAATAGCTTAAATTATTTTTGTCACTCAAAAACTGGGGTGGCCTAGGCCCTCCAGCCCCGGGCTATATCCACCGCTGGCTGAAATGCTATAATTTTCAAAAATAATGTCACAAATTGCATCCATGTCTTCGAGAAGAGTTATTCCTTTTAATCATCCTGGATGTAAAACATAATTTGTTGAGAAATCGCCACGTTTATACTAAGCCATTACATCTTCACCACTGTATATAACGGAGAGTTCCGTGGTGTTTCACTGATTTTCTAATTAATTTACTTCGGTGACTTTCCTTGGTGGAACAAAAATGTTATAACAGTTAGGATCTGGATGTTTGTGAAATTATCTGTCTGGGGACACATAATCACTTCAGAGGCCTGAGAAACAATAAGAATTTCATTATTAATATGAAAATTTGTATTTGTACATACAGAGATATGTTTTTCTTAATTACGGTTTCATTTTTCTACCTAGTACCTACACTCTTTCAGGATTCGACTACGACATTTTCAGCAGCTCCTCGTAAATTCTCTCTCTCTCTCTCTGTATATATATATATATATATATATATATATATATATATATATATATAGAGAGAGAGAGAGAGAGAGAGAGAGACGTAGCATATAGTTACTAGATGAATGTGTTACTTGAATGGCTTCAAAAGATTCATTGAAAAATATTTCATGTGCAGACGTTAGTAACAAAATTTACTTAAAATAACTTTAATTTATAATCATATAGGTCTAATATAAAAACAGCAACGAAATACACAATGTAATGTAAAATAAGTCAAACGTAACAAATAAGTCATTTCTGGTATGGCAAATAGCCGCCCCCCCGAAAATGTATTTGCCCCCCCTTTGCCCCTCTAAGAACTTAAAGCTGGCGTCGTCACTGTTACAAAGTGCTGTAAAATTGACACAAATTTCTCAACAGCCATTTCAGACAGATTCTCTTTTGTTGTGTATCAATGTTGAGAAATATTTTCCTACGCTTCAGTTGATTTCATTTGACTAGGTGAGGGACCCGTTTGCGATTTCTGTTCTACTATTAGCAGAATTAAATGTCCGGGAAGAAAGTGAATTGGTCGAAGTGTGGAATGACCAAGGTTTGAAGCTTCACAGCAAGACATGGCATCATTTTGGATTTCTCTCCGGAGAGAACACTCAGCTATTCCTACAGAGGCTGTGAAAGTTCTCATTCCCTTTTAATGAACACAATCCAGTGTAAGAACAGGTCACAACAGTTAACTTCGAAACACTATATGAGGGTGTGTTTATCAACTATCCGTCTACAATTGAAGAAGATATGAAAGAACATCAAGCTCAAGTTGCACATTAATTTTGCTTCATGCACCAACTTATTTTACTTATTTTTGAAAAATTGTAACCTTCAATAGATATGATTGAAATATTGTTACATTACTAATATTATTAAACAATTTTAACCTTCAGATAATATTCAAATATTGTAACGTATATTAACCACGTTAATAAATTATAAGTTTCACATTGTGTTACTTTTCTGTGTTATTTTTAATGTTTAAGAAAAGTATTTGTTATCATTGTTATGACCAGTATTGCTTCTTTATTGTTGCAGCCTATTTCGTAACTTGAAATTTTAAAATATCATTCAATCCTTTCAACAAGGCAAATATGCATACAAGTTACATACGTTTGTGTTTTATAAGTACAAGAGATTTTTTTGTTCGTTCGTTATTTACGTTATTTAGTTTTTTCGTCCTTGGTGAAACGTTGGATACAGTTTCCGAAAAAGAAAGTGTGTGTGTATTTTTTTTCCTTTAAATTGAGTCCTACGTTCCATTTCCATTGCAATTGTTTTCTATTTTTAAATTAGTATAATGAAAAAACATGAAAAATTAACATAATGATTTATCACGGGGGAAAATCAGTGATCGAGCTTTCTTCTTTGCAGGAGCGGATCCAGGACGGACTTCTGGGGGGGGGGGGTTGTACACTGCTACTTGGAGCTACTTTTCAGAGCTACAAACTTTGGGATGGGATTTATTTACGTATATATAAAATAAGAAAGTTTTCTCTTCTGGGAGTCGATCGGCCTGATTGCCCCCGATCGCCCCTACTTCTCTGTGAGAAGAAGATCAGTAATTACAGAAAAAAATACCACGGTATTTTATATTTACAAATAATAATAATAATAATAATAATAATATCATCTGAGTGTGCCGCGAGAATTTAAGTTACACCCATAATGTGCCGCAAGTTGAAAAGGTTCGGAAACGCTGATCTACTACATGAAAATTGAATAAGAGAATTAAATAAGAAGTGAGAATTGAATAAGAAAATCATATAAATAGGGCCGATAAAGGGAAAATTTTCGTTATCCTCTCTCCCCAAAATAGACAATTTTTGTGAAAATACTCCATCCCATCCCAACTGGGATCAGATATTTTGCATCTCTATTGGGAAGTTAATTAAGTTTTTACTTTATTTCATCATACAAACGTTCCATTTACCATAAAATAATATTAATGCGTTCATAAAGAGTGGATTCCGGTAGGTCAAATTGAGAAAGAAATGAAAGAGCACGAATTCAAGAGTATAATTCAAACTTAGTTTAAGCTATATTTTCCGTTTTCTGTCTTATTCAATTCCTTTATTCCATAAATAAATATTGCATTAGGAAAATAGAATTGAATAATCATAATAGACCCTACTAATTTTTATTTCTATTTCTTGCCATATGGATCACCAAAGAAGAAGTACTAGAACAGAGATGGCGTCCACCAAAATTGTCCTCCATTGTTTAATAACTACGTTGACATAATAATAAACGTCAGTTCTGGAGGCTAAGGCGAGTTGACGAAGAATACTATCATTGTGGCATATTATGAGATAGGTAGTACAATTTTGATAACATTCCCGTGTCACAGTATTTGATACATTGCCTCGTTTTTATTTCTGAAGGGTTAAAATTTTGCGTTTCTTAAAGAATAGAGTTAAGCCATTATCATTACAAAAAGTTTCTAAATATATCTATCTTAACTACTAAGTCTCTCTGTAAATTCTGGAAGTATTTCCTGTCAAGAGTTTACCTTTTTAATGCTAGATCTAAAGAGAATTTAGAGTGTCTTTATATAGGATTAATATTAATTGACGGGTGCAAGTGACTACCTGTTCAATGAAATCACAATTATTAAGTTCTTGCATTCATAGTAACTCTAATTCTAAATCTTTACTCCAACTCCCTAAATTTTAACATTTTATGATCCACTCACGACCCAAGTACTAAAAATGTGTTCATTCGTTTCCCTCGTTGAATGTTTCTCTGTAGTTTCCTCTTCCTCTGCTGTTCCAAGTCTGTTGTTGGACATTGTGTGCCTGCTTTTCTTTCTATGTTTGTTTTCTCGCTGGCATTGTGTGGCTTTTTTATTATACAGTGAAACCTCTACTAACGGACACCTCTATAAAGCGGACACCTCTCATAACGGACATATTTTGTAATCCCCAAACACTGTAATAAGAAAAACCATGTTGACAAACCTCTCTAAAGCGGTCACTCTCTAGTACGGACACGGACAGTCTTTTCTGTCTCTTATAGGTATTATTTACCTCCATATTACGGACACTTTCTCTAGAAACAAGTTGAAAAATACAGAAAAAATACATTTTCAGAAATGCATACATATATCACCAAGGAAACATTGTAATAACATTTTTCCTTGTCAACTGGCTGTTCAGAAACTCAGATGAAGCGTCTTTGTTTAACAACACCTTCATATCCTTAGCTTGCATTCCACTCCCACTCCATTGACAGTTGCCTGCCATTTGGAATGACACGTCATTTTACTGTTTTGCTGGAATCAAGCAGAAGACATGTTTGGTAATTTTTGTTCACGTATTCGCATATTGTCTTAGTGCCTCTATTTGTAGACGGAAGCAATAAGGTGTAAGTTGTTGTGAGCTTTCGAAATGCCACGAGAAGCGCTAATGTTAAAATCGAATTGATTGAATTTTCGAAGAATACTGAGGTGTGCGAAGGATAGCTGAAAATTTTTGTATCGGTAAAACTCAAGCACCTGAGATCATATAAAACCTAGACAAGTTAATAAAGTTGTGGTGTGAAAATGACAATGAAAATTGTGTCTCATTGCTTTGAACAAAGTTGGTGTGCAAGTGAATGTTTTTATAGAGTGCGGAATGAAAAAAATCCTGTGTTAGAGTCGATGCTAAACGCTAAGAATTTAGAGGTAGCAACAGAAATGAATGTTTCAGATTTCAAGGTCTCGAACGAGTGGTTAGAGAAGTTTCGGATTAGACAAAATTTCTTTCAAAGCGATTTGTGGAGAATCCGCAGATATCGACATGCCCACACTGTAAAAACTGTATAGTTGGAATAACCCAGAATTCTGGGTTGAAAAAGTGACAACCACGCCGTATTGTCTTAGAAATCAGAAAATATGGTTATAATAACAATACGAAAAGTCAAAACTAGTAAAAAATAAAAACCTCTGGCATGACCTGGATTCGAACTCACACCGCGCGGCTGTTAAGCGCGTGCGTTATCCACCAGACCAACCGGAATCTTAGTTTAAGCTGTGTGATAACAAGAATTACAGTGTACTTTGGAAGCAATTTTTTAGTCACTGAATTTAAAACAAGTCAATTAAAAAAAAACTAAACCAAACCAAACATCACCCGGAATATTGAATCAATGCCATTAAAAGCTAGTTTAGTACAGCAGCTATTTATCAATGTTAACGTATGTTTTGAGAGAAATTTTTTTCACTCTTGGCGAAGTGCACTGCAGTTCACTCAGTACACTTCGCCAAGAGTGAAGACAATTTCTCTCAAAACATACGTTAACATTGATAAATAGCTGCTGTACTAAACTAGCTTTTAATGGCATTGATTCAATATTCCGGGTGATGTTTGGTTTGGTTTAGTTTTTTTTAATTGACTTGTTTTAAATTCAGTGACTAAAAAATTGCTTCCAAAGTACGCTGTAATTCTTGTTATCACACAGCTTAAACTAAGATTCCGGTTGGTCTGGTGGATAACGCACGCGCTTAACAGCCGCGCGGTGTGAGTTCGAATCCAGGTCATGCCAGAGGTTTTTATTTTTTACTAGTTTTGACTTTTCGTATTGTTATTATAACCATATTTTCTGATTTCTAAGACAATACGGCGTGGTTGTCACTTTTTCAACCCAGAATTCTGGGTTATTCCAACTATACAGTTTTTACAGTGCACAGTCATAGAACGGTTTGATAAATTACCTTCAATAGTTTGTAATTACATATCACCTTATTTACTAATTTATGTAAGAAAATATCGAAACCTCTCTAAGACGGACACCTCTCTATAGCGGACAATTTTTGATTCCCCACGGCTGTCCGCTTTAGAGAGGTTTCACTGTATATACTATTGGAAAATGGATAATATTTAGGTGCAATCAATATATCCATCCTTTACGAATATCGTTCGCAACAACAGGGGGAAGGAATGATTTTATTATTCCTGTACTGCTAGTTCAGTAGCCCTACGTACTATGCTACTGTAAGGTTTCGGATACTAGGAGAGCGCAAAGTATAAAGAGCACTACTGAACGCCTCTAAAGCTCAAGATCTCGTGTTCAACCACTGATTATGTAAGGTTTATCACATGGTATTTCTGTTTCCTTCGGTTTATTTCATTCCACCAATCACTTTATTCACTTGAATATTATTATGAGCATCTCTAGTTCCTGAAGTGTAATGTTAAACAATAATGTTATTATGACGTGGTACTACAATTTATGGTATTCCCAGACCAGCTAAGCAGCTTGTTGATTAGGTGCTTTATGTGGTGAACACATGAGATGCAATCAATGATATGCCAAGAATAGAGTTCAATATTACCTATTTGAATATTCGTACAATGTGAATATTCATTAATGTAATATTACATACAATAAATATTCAAATAATTGAGGGATGTAGTCGAAAAAAGTTAATAACACACAAAATCCAAATTTTGGGTGAAGGCGATTAAACTCCGTGTGCAAAATCACATCTTTTAGCCACCTGCTAGAATTTTCATTTTAAAATTATCTTTATTCAATAACTTTCCGGATTAAACTTGTTAATACTTGTTACAATGATCAAATTACTTATGAGGAAAACGCAACAGTTATATTCAAGACTATGATGGGGGTTACCAACTTTTTCGGCCACACTTTTTAATTTTTCGGACAAACTATGTTAATAGACAAGTAATCTATTTGATGTTCGAATAGAGAATAATTATTCGAATTATTGTATTATTTGAAATTCAAGTAAAGAATACAGGCCTATTAAAATGAATGAAGGACTATTACTCGACAATTATCCGAATAACGAATATTCAAGTAATTTTTTTTTTTTTTTTTTTTTTTTTTTACAAATTTATAAATTTCCTAATTGACTCAATTACTGGATCAACACTGAAATTCCTGTCGCCAGAATGTATTTCAACTAGGACTACAAACCGGTTATAGACGCTAGCTATATGAATAGTTATAAGGGAGTACTTCTCTAATGTTAAAGTTTGTATCACAATACCTTTTATAAGGTTATTTTCATTTCTTTTCTTTTCTTTATCTTTGTTTGCTTGTTTGTTGTTAGAATCAAATCTTTGAACTATGGGTAATTTCGAGCACTTTCACATTAACTGGACTCTAAACTTTTGTACGTATATGTAAACCCGAAGACAGTACAAAATTTTCACACAATTTTCGCTTTAGCTTATAATTTTTGTTGTAAAATTAATTAAATTATTATTTTTTCTGTACTAATTATTTATTTTATTCTATTATGAAATCAAAACTACTCTTCAGTTGGCAAGTACACATCCAGGAAATCTTCGTGATTTTCCAGGCGAGTACCAAAATTAGGTGCTATTTTCCCCATGAATCATATTTTTCAATGTTCGGGTTAAATATATATTTATCAGTTTTCAACACACTATTCCCGTTCACTTCTACACACTATTTCAAACTTTGTTTCTCATTATCCAAAGCGTATTAAAAATCTTTTCGTGGGGAATGGTTTAGGCACGCTCGTATTTAGGTAAGTGCTATTCTGTGCTCGAGCACAGGGCGGCAGAATTTAGGAGGTGGCAAAATTTTGGATTTTTTAAAAGATTCCAATAAAGTAATATTTAAAACTAGTAACCCACAGAGTCCCGCGCAAGTGCGAGAAAGTATGTTAGTTTGTTTAATTCGTTGTAATTACAGTAGTTACTAATTAGCTAGCTTATCTGATTATTTTTAAAAATTCATCCTCTCCCACCCCCATTCCAAGGATTGAAGATGAACTTGAACATCATGAAAACTGATACCGTTAAACTCAGCGACCTCCAAAACTATGAATTCAACACTAATATCTGTAGTTTTCGATTACTTTTAAAATCTCGCCCCTCACTGGGGAGTTGAGGATGACCTTGAAGTTGAATTGGATTAAAACTGTCACTATTCATCTCAGCGACCCTAAAAACTGTGATTTTAACTCTATTATTAGTCGTTTTTGGGGAGGGAGATTTTGTGTGGGGGCAAAATTATTTAGAGCACAGGGGCGCACCAATATATAAATACGGGTCTGGGTTTAGGCACTGAAAGATGTCACTTCTCAGAGCACTTCTGGACTGAAAACGTCTGCCTTGCAATGAATCTTTCAGTTTTGAGAATTGAAAAAGTCATAGGAAAGGTCATGGGATTTTCGGAGGATAATGGATTAGGGAACACTGTGACATATCCTGAAAATGCCTTTTTCTTATCCGGGAGACTATCTTCTCTTCATCCAGCTGTCCAGGGATCTACTGTGAATCAACTTTAACAACTTCAAGGGGTCTTTCAAAATGCTATCCACAATACAATGAGAGTCCTGAAAGATTACAGATCTCCTCAATGGTTATCCTTCTCTCCTTCATGACTAGCACCTTGATAGGGAGAATGTCTTCTGAAGTGACTGCAGAAATTGGACTTCCGAAACTTGGCAGATCTTCAGTTGACCCCTGCCTCCGTAAATTCTCGCACCCACTGTCCCACAATACAGTCAGCGAGGGTAGTGTTTCTACAAACATCAGTCAACAGGCGATGAATATTGATACCTTTTTTACGACACGACCAGATCTTTGTGGGGAAATCTGTCATTTCAGGTCAGTTTAAAGGGACTTTCTATCATAAGTGAATATATTAAAAACGAACATAGAAACTTGAAATTGTGCACAGTTATACCTTAAAGTCGGAAGCTCAATCCACTATAATTTCACTATAATGCTTTCATGCGTTTTAGACCTACATCAAAACGATGCGCACGTTTGGTACGTATCTCGTAGTTGTGTTTCTCGCTGAGAAACTACGAAAGACGACAAGAGCTGATTGAAAGTGGAAATATCTTATAATAAAAAGTACAAAAATACCATAATAATCCTACATTAATACTTTCAGGTAATGTCCTAAAATGGTAACATCTTTTGTGGGGTAAAATAAAATGAGGCAGCAAGACTAAAAGCATTATTTAATGTTTACGTGACGTTTTAATATGCTTAAAAGGAGCTTTAGGAAAAGCATGTAATGTCCTAATGGCATTTGTTTTAGTCTTAATGGCATTTCTTTTCTTAATTTTCCCTCAACTAAAGAAATAATTTTCTCTGTCCTACTGCATTTTATAAAACCATTGCTTTCAAAGTTTTTTTCCTGTTATTTATAAATCACTGACTCAATGGACATACAGTAATTACAAATATATTGCATATGTTCGCTTCTCGATAAAAATCAGAAATAGCATTCTTGTCGCCTACGAACAAACCTTGAGTAGACAGGTCGAGTGTAAATTGGAGTAGCGTCTAGAGGATCACTTTTCCTTTAGTTTTTCATCAGAGAAACACGGAAGTGACAGCACCTTCTAGACTCTTGTCCGCCTGCAATTTACGAAGGTTGTTTATCACACTGCCTGCTCTTCTCCATCAAAATAAATTACGGAATAACGTTTACTCTCGCTGGTGTGCAATATTCGCTTTGACACTCCCTTGTTTACTTGCCTTCCCGTATTTTTGTTAGAGGAGGCTTTCAACTTACGAAATGCTTTCGGAGACGAGAAACAGTTAACGATCTCTGCACGTTGCCCTCCTTGTCAGATACATTTGTTTAATCTCAATGATGGCTTTCTTTTTTTTTTCATTTAAGAGAAGTGTTATAAGTTCGTTTCTTTGATAATTGAAACACATCACCGCAGTCGTTATTAGGAAATTTTGGAAATAGTTTGTTTTAAGTAAACACGCATTTAAGTTACTATTATCATTTACCATAAATACAGCACAAGTTAGACAACAGAATTTTATAGTTTAACTTAGACTTGCTTTCAAGCTTAAAGTAAAATCTAAAGATTGGACAGATTCACAATAATGATTTTACAAGTATTGTTTGTTTGATTGACTCACGTGGTCCAAGTTTAACGTCTTTTTTCAACACTAAAACCGTGTGAGACTGGCTTATTGCTTCAAATAAGATCCGTAACATTACTTTAACTTTTACCTAAGACATATATTCTTACTAGTAGATTGAAGATGGAGCACGACGAACAGAAAACACGCAAGAAAGTTACAATGTTAAGATATGTCTTCTTTACAGAGTTATAAAATCTGTGCTACAACTTTCGAGAGGTAATTCTACTTTTAACAAATTAACAATCTATGATTATACCTTTTAGGCCAAAGATGGAGATGGATGAGTGTCGAAAGTGAATAAATATGAAAGAATTGGTGGAATGAAAATGAGGGATGAAATGGAATTACCCCCAGAAAACCCACGAACAGTATGTTGTCTACCACAAACACACATAGTTTGGGCTCCAATCAAAGACCCACTACACCAGAGGTGAGAGCTCTATCACTTTCTTTTATTGTTATTTGCAGAGAAACTGCTATTTACATTTTAGTTAATACAGTACTTTCAATATAGAGTACTCGTATGGAAAGAGCAAAGTTTGTATTTCTGTTCGTGATTAACCGAAAGTTGTTTACATGAATTTTTGAGGAATGCAATATCATATACTTTTTTTTGTTACTGTACGGATAAATGTCCATTATATAACATATTATTTAACTAAATAACTAAAGTTACAATGTTATTTTGTAAACAAACCAAGTAAGAAAGAGATATTTCGAGATAAATACATATTTGTGGTAAACGCAGAGTAACCGTGTCGGTCCCAGCTGAAATGTTAAATTTTGTTAGCTATACTTGATGATGTATTTTACCTAAATATTGCTAAATAAATCATGAGTTTACTTGTTGTAATCAATTTTCACAATTTAGTGAAAGCAAAAACAACCTAAGTATTAATTGCAGATTCATGAAAAACTGGTCATGCACACAGTTTTGACTTTCACAATAGTTGCTTCTAATACGCAAAAGCGCAAGCAGTTTTACGCCCACTTTACTATCTACACAGCTTCTCTTGCATATTGAAAATAATAGTAGGCAGCAAAAACAGTGGACCATATTTCACCATGGATACTTACCAAAACCTATCTACAACTAATATTTATAGGAATGTTAATGTTATTCAAAATAAAATGTACTCGTTGAGAATCGAAACACGTGCGTAAAATTTATTTCTACTCTATGACATTATCAACTGTAGGTGTATGTGTAGGTTCTGTAGCAAATTGTATAGCAAGAGAAGCAGATATGTATTGGGTTCAGTTCATATCTTGTTCAAGGGCAATAATACAACCACGTAAATAAGGCTCTTTGTATGTCACAAGAATCTGCCATATCTCATTGAAGAAATCCGGGACCATTGACTAAGTTGCATAACTTTCAATTGCTATTGAATGCAGAAATTCCAGTTCTATTTGATGTATACCTACAATAAAGTTTGCAGTAGATATTTCACAACAAACAAAAATCCAACTTTATCACCCATTTCTTTTACTTTATTTGCTACTGTAACATTTAGTTAGTTAAACAATGAATTACGGTAGAAAAAAATCCCCATCGTAGTTATTGGATGCTGATTACATAGGGAATTCCACTGAATATACAGTAAAGATAAAGAAAAATTGTAGAATGAATATATAACACTACAGAACGTATACATTAGTAAGAAATATAGAACATACAACAGATATAAACAAACAAAAAATAAAGAAAATATGATACACGATATATGAGAGATAATGAATTCCAGATACATAACAAATAGGTACATAGAAGATAAATAAACTATAAACTAATATACGATAAATAAACTGTCAGAGGATAAATAGTAAAAGATACAAAAGTAATCTTTAAGTATCTATATGCGCTGATAAAGAATGGATACCATCTGTAGAATGAGTTCACATGAAGCATAGATAGTATAGATAAAAATGAAATAAACATCTTGATACATAATCCAGATTATAATAAATATACAATATCATTAAAAATACAGAAAAGATAAAATACTGTTAAAAGTATTTAAATTAATGACAGGTCGTGATCATATAATAATTAGACTTAATGTTTTAAAGGATTTAATCTTTTATTCTTTTCATGTGTTGTTAGTAGTTACATATAATTGGAAGTTCTAATATGATTGTAAGAAGGTTGGTCGGTGAATCGTATGCTAAATATATTATATAGGAGGATTAACAGTTAAGAGGGCTCTTGTAAGCATAAGTAAATATTAGGGTGGTCCATAAATATCAATTTTCAGATCGGGCTGGTCTCACCCCCTAAAATGATTCCATATGGAACTAAATTAAGCCAGGAGAAAAATTAGCTTCATTGAATAATATTAAATGGTGCCCCAGGCGACCTAAAATTTTGAATCCGATTACAGTAATTAGTATATGGGGAAAATCTGGAATAAACTCATGTAATTAACAAACGGCTAAATGTAATGCGAAGATACCTTGGATAATAGAAATAGAGGAAGAAACATACCTAATTTTGTATACTACTGCCATTGCGGACATCTTGAAATCCGTCATCTTGGATTCAGGTCAAAATTTTCAAATAGAAAGAGGGCCACGTGACATATCGTTTTGAGGTATCGTTTTACCAGAAGCACAAATCTGGCACTATTTTAAAGATAGTTTTAGTCGTGTAAGAATTAGCTGTGAAAAGATTTCTCCTTTTCAGAAGTAGTAATTTTTACACGACTAAACGTAAAGACATGAGTTTGGCGTGAAAAGAACGAAAGGGATATGCACGGCTTCGAAAGAAAGAGGAACGCGAAAGAAAATGCACTTCTGAAAATGATTTGTTTGAACTTTATACACCAAAAGACATGGAGCAGTTCAAGCAATGAAGAGGAAAGCCCAGCTGAGAATGTTAGAGAAAATGTAAATACGGATGCGTGTGTGCCCGGACCGTCCAAGAGATGTAAAAGGAGGAAAAACTAATTTTATTACTCAAAGACTGGTGTTGCTCTTAATCGATAAAAGGTCACTGATAGAGCAGCAATACATATTCTGACAACGACGGCAGAAGCAATAGGCCATAATGTAGAGGAACTAGCAATAAATGGGTCTTCTATTCACCGATGCTGAGAGAAAACCAATAGTGAAGTTGCACAGAACCACAAGAAACAATTTCAAAGTGCATCAAGTGCGTTAGTTGTGCATTGGAACGGAAAACTACTGCAGAATTTGACTGGCAGAGGGACTGCCGACAGGTTATCAATAATTATTACAGGAGATGGTCATGAGAGGCTAATTGGTGTTCCCATTTTGTCGTCATCAAGAGAAAAACATATTGCTTCTACTATAGTACATTCGCTTGAAGAATGGAACTTCGTAAAGTTTGTGCAGGCAGTTTATTGTGACACTACTGCCTGCAATATGGGTCATGTCAACGGTGCTTGAATTCTGCTAGAGCAGTAGCTCCAAAATAACCTATACCTTCATTGTACCTTCATTGTATGAATTAGTTTAAAAATGTGTATTTGATAAGTGTTGTGTTTTGTTTGCATCTGGACCGGACGTTCTCCTCTTGAAGTGTTTTCAGAACGAGTGGTCAAGAATAGATTGCACTAACTTTATTCAAGGAATTGATGATGATGTAAGGAACAATATTTCCGATGCAAGAAATGATGTGTTGAATTTTGCTATCAAACTTGTAGGAGCAGGACACTGCAGAGAAGATTACAGGGAATTTTTAGAACTGACCATCATATTCTTGGGTGGCATACCTCCTTGAGGAGTTTTCTTTCGTTTGCCTGGAGCAATTCACCATGTAAGGTGAATGGGAAAAGCAAGCTACTATTTAAAATATTTATCTTTCGCCAACAATTTCGTTTAACGATGCAAATAGAAACGGGTCTTCGAAGAGTATGCAATTTCTGATAGACTATATATTCACACTTGGCTTAAATGTGATCAAGCATATCATTCACCATTACAAGACCTACAATTTTTGAAAGATTTGTACAGTTAAAGACAAGTAGATGCTGAATTATCTGAAGTGGCTCTTTCTAAATTTTCACACCAATTTGTACTTGACGTACTCTGGTACAAAGTGAACTATGTAACAAATAACATTCATGACTTATCAAAAAGATACTACATAAATAAGGGATATTTCAATTTCTTCCAAGTTACAATTTTTCTTTTTCCTCATAATGGTCTATGAATCATCTTGATGGATAAACTTATTTGTAGTTCAAAGCGAAACAGGCAGTTTGTTTCAGTTTATGTGAAAGACTTCCAAAATTCTTACAAATCTGTGTTCCATAACAGCAATAAAATAACATTACATGAAGCATTTTGTTTTTCTCACGTAATAATTCTTACATGAATATAGGTAACTTGAAAATAATACCAGATTTGTGCATCTGGGGAAATGCTACGTTAAGAAAATATGTCTAATGACCCTCTTCCTATTTAAAAATTTTGACCTGAATTCAAGATGGCGGACTTCAAGAAGGCCGCCATGATAACGCTATACAAGATTAGGTTGGTCTTTTCCTCTAGTTCCATTATCCAAGATATCTTTCCATTCCCTTGAGGCGTTTCTAAATTACAAGAGTTTATTCCAACTTTTCCCCATATACTATGTATTGTAAAAGCATTCAAAATTTCAGGTCGTTTGGGACACTATTTAAAATTATTCAATGGATTTAATTTTTCTCCTGGCTTAATTTGGTCCCATATGGAACCATTTTATGGACGTGAGTCCAAAGACATTAATAAAATTTATTTTTCCCCATATAAATTTTGGATCACCCTAGTAAATATATATCTGAAGTGCAAAATTTAAACAATATAGCTTATATATACACACAAGAATAAGATTTGTGTTCTGTTTATGTAGTTGCTGCTCAGTTCAAGTAACTCTGTTTTGATGTATTTCTTTGGTTCAACTCTTGTTATGCTAATCTTAGAAGCTACTTTGTAAATAAGCAGCCTTCTACGTAAAAGAATAACAAATATAGAACATAAGAAACGCATAATATACAGAGGTAATACATAACAGAATAAAGAATTATGTTTTTTTCTACATAATATACTAAATACATTGATACGATATAAACTAGCTACAAAATACATCATACACATAACATGATAAAATAAATATAATATATGTTTACACTATAAGAATTCTAATTAAATTTTAAAACTTTTGTCTTACTTCTTGTTACAAAGTGTCGAAACTATTCTATTTAGTATCAGCATTATTTTGAATGAAATTTAAAACTTATACTGTAAGTACTTTAACTTACCATAGAAAAAATGAATTGAATAAAAGAATGTAGATTACGATTGTACATTTACTTATATACTATGTTCGGATGAGGAAAAGACTATTGAATTTATAATATTAAACAATAATTTATACAACACAACATGGGCGTCCCTGGCAAGTTAAAATTGGGGGGACGGAGACAACTAGAATGCAAACTAGGTCCCAACTGAATTTATGCCAAAATTATGAGTAAATGGTAATTTATTTGAATTATGAGCTAACTGGATCCTCATACTACTTTTACCAATAAAATTGATAGGTTAAGTATGACGTATTTCCACCAGTATTTGTTGTTCATTTGTTTCAAATGGGTTCCAAAGTCGTGAGCTGCATGTGGAACTTACAATGATTATATTTTACATTGACTTATAAATACAGTATTATAATGAAAGAGAGAATTATATATTTTTTTTAAGTTTCTGAAAGAGGGAACTTTGAAATCCTAATAGATCAAAGATAAGTAAGGAATGGAAACTTATTTACATAAAAATAAAGTGGAACATTCAGCAGCCTATTCTTTTTGTACATACCAGACGTATTGTTTGGAACCGAAAATATGAATTTTAGATCATTGCACTTAGGTTTAGTGCAGTATGATAAATCATTTATCTCACCCATTCATGATTTTTTTTTATTACGGCTACAAATTTATGTTTACACACAATAGGGTTTTTAGGTAACTTCTTTGCTTTGATATAGGAATTATACTCTGAATACTGTTCATTAATTTAATATTTCTCGACCTTCTTTGTTCTCCTTCTATCATACCTTCTACATTAGGGTGGAGCGTTTTGCACTTTTGTTGGAAATTCGATGACGGTTAGTGCGGAAAAGGTGCCATTAGTGGCACCGACCTTACTGATTTTTATTTTTTTATTATTTTTTTGGACAACCCCTTACCCTGCCCCAACGGACTTAAAGTTTTTTAAGTGTTTGGTTAGATAACACGCACAACACCAATGACAGAAAAGCTACTTGTGGTCGTTTTTAGAGTTACCTGATGAGTATAATGTAATTATTTTATTAAAAGAAACTTGTAGCAATGCCAGTAAATAATTTTAAAATGTTTATGAGTCAAAGTACAGCCATATTAGCTCAGTTGTTGGAATTAATGTCCAAATTTTGTTTGGAATGCCACGTTAACGATGATTATAGGCATAGCCCTTGATATAACACGATTTTCTTTGTGCAACTCTTCGCTTATTTTGCCCTGTACGCAAAATGACCCAGAACTCACTACGGGGAGGTGGTTGCACATCGAGTTCCGCCCACCCACCCACCTAGTAGGCATACGTTGACATTTGACCTTAGGTCACGTACTTCTTCTTGGTCTCGAAACGGGCATTCTTGTTCTAGACTTCAGTTTGGCTCTAACGTAGATATCTCTTGCGTTCTGGCCGCACTTTTTCGACGCTGCCTCGGACACCAGCTTCACTGCGTTCCACAGCTTGACTATGGCAAGGGAATGTTGTTGATAGATTAGCTGAAGTTCGGATGTTTTCTTCAACCTGCTGATCCGTTATGTTTCGTTAGATTGGCGGCTCTGTTAGACATTTAAGCCAATTAATCATGTCGTAGTAATTTTCAGCTGTAAAGTTTAATTTCGGAACAATGAAGTCACGTGGGCGGCTTGATCTTGGAGTCTTCTGGCTGCGGCACTTTTTTTATCCTTCTCCAGCCTAACGTTCGAATATGCGAATTTTCATCTGCTCTCATCGCTATCAGCAGGTTTTCATGATGAGCGTAGTATCCGTTTGTTTGTAGAACCGAATGAACTATGATGTGTTGTAGATTTTCTGGCAGAAAACGTGATAGCTTAACTATGCTAAACAGATGCATGGCGTCCATTTCGCACGAAGGATTTCACCGTATTGAAAACCAGACGGTAGCGTATACTTTAACAATGTACTGGCAAAGTAGACAAAAAGTTGAACTAGGTTTATCAGTACTGATGTAGTGGCGAAGTATCCTACAGGCCAATGTAAGCCATCGTGAATGTGATAATGATCCTAGTTTTCTGTTTGCTAGATCGGTAGTACACATTCCTGTAGCAACAGACTTACAAATTTCAAAGAGATAATTCTGGTTGCTGCTTAAACCATCTGGTTTTTCCATTTCAGACACTCATTCAACAGGAATGGGTGTAAAGGAGACGATCGGTGAACGTTCACCGTCCTTTAATTTTTTTCCGATGGGGCCGTAAAAAGCGTTGGGTCCGGTCGTCCCACCATCCAATTCGGTAACCAGGTGTTGAAATGGCAACTTGTTTGTATGAAGAAAGCAAATGAGATGCTGCAGTTCCTTTCCTAGGGATCTTTGTATCTGACTTATCACGCTGTTATCCTACCCTGTGTTCGTGGCTTCACCATCGCTGCCGACTGCCTCAAGACTTGACACGTCGTACTGGTTCTTCTCTAAAAGCTCTAATATAGAGTCGGCAATAGTCTTGCCAGTGCCTGACTTAGGTGTGGCATGACCCAAGTATTCTGAACCGGGCTTCGATAGAACTGTGATATGCTTTTCTGTAACCTCTCGTCTTCATAGTTTGCCGTTATTTTTTCTTGCACAAGAGTTGCATAATTTTTTTCCGTCGAAGTAGATGCTTGTAATCGCCCGGATTAGGTGAGACTTTTCTTTCTGGATCTTCATAGTTCATCTTTTCTTCTTCGTACCTTAGATCTGTCAACAACAAGATTTTTGTCCTCTGGCGTTATGAGTCTGGCGTTCTGAAGTACGGTAGAAGCAATCAAAGCAACCTGTCTGTCTGAAGCTCCAGTTCTAAAGGCTGCTTCCGCTGTATTTTGAAGACAGATGCGCTTTAGGCTATGTTTCCCTCTTGGTCGTGCCTCGAAGTCAGATCCCGACGTGCTTCCCGATTCAACAGCTTTGCTGGATTTCCCTGACGACGCCAGTATCTTTGCCCTGTGCCTATGCCTAATCCCACTAGTTGATGGACTTGCTTCAACACTTCCAGCGTCTTTCTTGGTTGTCTGCCCTTAAATCTGCTCACTTTACGGGAAAAATCTTTGACAGGGATTTGCTTGTTTGGAAGTCAATGTTACCAATGCTCATTTTCCGTGATGTTCTCTGGTCCAAAAGGAACTTGAATTCTCGTTTTGGAATCTTGCGTGTCCTCTCACAGTTGCAATATTCGGCGGTTTCACATTTGCAAGACGCAATATCAAAAAGAGACTTTTCCGCGTGTGCAACAAAACCTGCACGAAGTGTTGCTTCTTGTCCTTGTAGACTGAAATGTTTTTCCTTGGTGCGACACTTATTATAAAATGTTTTCAGCATGTCAAAAACTCTCTTTTCTGAAACCACAGGAACGCTTGCTTTACGCCAAATATGTACAACTCTTGTCCAACTAGTCCAATGTCTTGTCTTTGTCCAACTAGTTTACAAATGTCAGTCACTGGTAATTTAGTTGCACTTTCGTCACCACTTAAACCACTTCGAAAACAATGATAATGTCGCATAACGTCAGCGTACGTGGGTAACTGCACTTCACCCATTTCACTTGGAGTGCCAAATAAGCCTCGTTTCACACTTTCCCGCGTTGGTTTGCTATGAGGCTTTTTCTTTATCTTGCTTTCCATTGCTTCCGAACTTAGAAACCAAAGAATACAAAATGTCTCTGAATCGTATCTCACTAAGAAGACTGCAACTTTAGGTACAATGGACAAACTCTCTGTCGTAACAGAAACAATAGCTAACTAAAATCGTTAAAGCTTAAGCTGCAATAAACTGGCCTGTTGGATTGGTTGGCCGAAGTACGCAATATTTATACCACAGCCGAACTTTAAGTGAGAATATTCTAGAAACGTCGGCGTAGGTTCTGGAGCCAATGAGGGGAGCGGGAGGTGCGCGAATCTTCTGGACGGAGCCGGACGTTGCGACGACGCTTGAAGAGCGTGGCCAAAGTAAGCAACCACGAAGTTGTGTAGCCTGCCGCTAGATGGAATTTGCTGTCGGTGTACGTAACAAGTGAAGAGTTGCCAAAAACAAACCGTGTTATATTAAGAGTTATGCCTATAATCATCGTTAACGTGGCATTCCAAACAAAATCTAGACATTAATTCCAACAACTGAGCTAATATGGCTGTACTTTGACTCATAAACATTTCAAAATTATTTACTGGCATTGCTACAAGTTTCTTTTAATAAAATAATCTAAAAACGACCACAAGTAGCTTTTCTGTCATGGTGTTGTGCGTGTTGCCTAACCAAAAACTTAAAAACTTTAAGTCCAAAATATAAAAAATCAGTAAGGTCGGTGCCACTAATGGCACCTTTTCCGCACTAGTCGTCATCGAAAAGTGCAAAACGCTCCACCCTATTCTACATGTCATTCGAAATATAATTAATTCTCCAACAATGTCTTAATACCTTCTTAATTACTTCCGTTTATATTCTTTTTACTCATTATTCCCAACGTAAATCATTGGTTCATTATTCCAAATTTTACGTTCACCGCAAAGTACAGATTTCCAGGACTCGAGTATTTTGTGTTGTCTTCTCGTAATTCAACGTTTCTGCTTCTTACAATGCAATGCTCTTCATCCCAGTCCTTTCTGCAACTCTTCATTCAGCGACTCTCCAGTATGCTTTTCATCATAATCATTATAATCTTCTTAAGGATCTTTCACCATTTTCTATTTAAAGTTTACATTTTAAAACTAAATTAATAATACTATTTAGATTTTGTAATAGGCACCTAATCTACTGACTTGCTCAGACGTCTATCACAGCCTCAATCATCTACTCATTGCTGCTTTAATCTTTTCCATATTTATTTTCATCTCATATTACGAATATTTTCAGAGCCTTTTCTTATGTTCTCTGGCATCATGTTAATTTTCGATTCAGATTCTGCGGTAACGACCCTTTCATTATTAGTCCTTCTACCTCCTATGTATCAATATGTTTCTCAATCAAACTCTTATTCGATATTCTAAATAGTACTCTCAAATGATGTTACTGGGAGATGAAATTTTTATAAAATACCTCTTCCCATTTGGTAATCCTATATCATTTGCAAATTCCAACTTTAAATACTTGGTTCATAAGTAAGTTCTTTGATCTTTTAGCCTATGCTTCTTTAGTACGTGTATTCGACTCACTTGCTGGAATTCTATGTTCTGTGATATATACCTGGGGAGACTGCACTGGCAAGACAAATGAAATATTATTATATTCAGTGATGAGAGTAGTTTTTGTTTTAAACACAGTGATAGATCTGTGCTAGTATGTAAACTTGCAAGTGAACAGAAAATCCATTTGTAATATAGGACCCACACTAGACTTTCTTGTAATTAGTGAGAAAGGGAGCGATAAATAAGCTACATATCCGCCTTTTTAAAAAAAGAAGAATATCACTAGTATGTTGTACCTTCGTAGTATTGCCAATGCTATCCTCAAAGTTTATCCAGACACTCGTCTTCATTAGCACAACGCGCGTTTCCATACCGACAAGTGAACCCTTCACCCTCTAACAAGAACACTCCTTCGCTGGCCTGCTACATCTCTGGACCTAGTGGACTGTGGAACACTATGGGATGGCGCCTGACCCCTAGTCGAACTTGTAATGACCATTTCCTAGACAAACATACAGCATCTGTACGACCAGCAACGCATCTGAGCTGTTCCCTGCGTGGCTGCTGGTAGTAGTTATGTGTAGTATTAAGGCAACTGTTGTACGTTTTCCAACAGTCTGTATAACGTGTTCAGGATGTCTCATCAATGCCATGTTGGGAACAGTGCCATTTACAATCACTTTCTTCTTGTGTATAACTTTGAGCCAGTGTTCTTAAGCGCATTTGCAGCAGTGTAGTTCTATAGTCCTCATACAAAATCTTGACTCTCTGAAAAAAAAAAGTCTTATGATGACACTCTTGATATGATTACACATTTCGAATATTTCTGTTTCCTTCTTCTCTTGTATTCTTAATAAAGTGGTGTATATTGTCGACCTTTTCGTCCTTAATTTCAATATATGCTTTTGGACTTGTCCTTTAGCATCCCAATTCCTTTGCCATCCTCATTTTCGTTAATACGTAAGACAGCGTTTCCCAACCGGTGTGCCGCGAATGGGCCGCTGATGTGCCGCGAGGAAATGAAAACAAAATTATTAATTATATAGCAGTCAAATTGCAAGACAAGAAAAATGTGTATTTGTATTTCACGTTACTATGAACCTCTACAATGGAAAAAAATACTGTAATTGTAATATATTATTGTATACTGTATACATACATTACTACTACACAGATTGTATTTCGAAAACAGAATTGTATTAATATTTAAAAATTGTGACGTACATTAACCATGTCAATAAATTATAAATTTCACACTGTGTTACTTGTCTGTACATTTTTAATGTTGAAAAAAGTATTTATTATCATTGTTATAATGACCATTATTGCTTCTTTATTGTTACAGATTATTTCGCAACTTGAAATTTTAAAATCACATTCTATCCTTTCGACAAAGCAAACACACATACAAATTACCTCCATCTGTTTTAAAAGTACAAGAGATTTGTTTGTTCGTTCGTTATTTAGTGATCTTCCTTAGTGAAAGGTTGGATACAATCTTCGAAAAAGAAAGTGTATTTTAAAAGCCTGAGTCCTATATTTCATTGGAATTGTTTTCTATTTTTGATTAGAATGAAAAATAAGCATAATGATTTACGATGGGGGAAACCAGTGTTCGAGCTTTCTTCTCTGTGTGGTTAGTAATCACAGAAAAAAATACGGTGGTATTTTCTATTTACAAGTAATAATAATAATAATAATAATAATAATAATAATAATAATAATAATAATAATAATAATAATAATAATATCTATGAGTGTTCCACGAGAATTCAAGTTACTCCCGTAGTGTGTCGCAAGTTGAAAAAGGTTGGGAAACGCTGACCTAAGATATAAAATTTATTCTTGCTATCGTCCGGTTCTTCAATGTATTCTTTCTCTCTTTCTCAAGCTGCAACTCTCCCATTAAAAGTTCATTTCTATCTATAGTTTCTATATTGTTATAGTAGTTTCCCTTGCTACCTTCTATTTCCATGAAATTTACCTCCGTATATACAGTATTATCAAAACTTCTTTTAAATTTCTCTTGTCACCTTTACTTCCATTGTATATTCCTCTGTGTTTTGTAGATTTCCTTTCTTTAATTCACAGATCAACTTTCTATACATATTTCCTTTGTCGGGTCATCGTTCGTCATGAAATTCAATCGTTGCTAGTTAAGCAATGACAAAAATGTATGATTGAAGCCGAGACTTGTTGTGCCTCTCTGTACTTTTTCCATAGAGATTGGTCAATTTCATCTCCTCAACAAAATATTGGGGATACGTCCCCCTGTCCAACACCACCACCACAAGGTAACACCAAATCTAGCTGGTGTTGCCCTGTCACGTCTGCCAGAGACGCCCGTGTAACACAGCCAAAAAGTCCAATGCATAGTTTCCCTTTATATTTTATCCTGCTATAAGTAGTTCTTAATCATGATTCAAGACCATATAGAATTAACGACTTAGTGCAATTAAGAAGTAGCAACTCCAGTGTAGAAAGAATGAAGTAGCAGTAATGAAGGCCCTTACGTTAGCTACATATCATTCAATTAAATTTAAATTTCTAATTAATTACTAAAGCAGTCAGTTCTTTGTGATCTCCAAGTCAGCTCATTATTTATACTGAACAAACCGACTTCACTCATTGTGATATGAATAGTGTACATTCCTTTTCCATGGGAGATCTTTTTAGTGGGAGACCAGGGTTTGATTCTCAGTGAATGGATCTGGTTCGGATCCCAGGCTAAACTGTGGAAACATGTCATATATTCTCATATTGGCCACCATCGGTGCTGAAAATTCTAAGCAATCATAACATGTACTGACTACTTTTTTTAAAAAAATATCAAATTACATTTTGTTATTTTTTTTGTTTTTTGGGGGGGTGGACAATTTAATAGGTGCATATATACTTCAAGTAAAATGGACAAACATATAATAAAAAAATTGTTTTGAATTTTCGTTCCTAATAGTGTGAATATCCCAAACATTAAATATGTCACTAAAACAAAAAAATAACTAAAATTCTAAAACACTTGGCTTGGCTTGTCTCTTTCCAGGTATCTTCCGTTCTTGGATTCAAAACATTCTTCAGAACATCGTCAAAGTGGATGTCAGCCTTCTAGCATATCTGTACTTCCGTCTTATTGTGGGTTATAGAAGACAAATCTCGTCCAGTTCTTTACCAGGAGGTAATGTGCCTAAGATCGATGACACATTCCCGCGCTGGATGGCGATACTGACTACTTATAAACCATGTTTAATTGAAATATACTGAGAATCTTTAAGTTCTTTCATATACCTGTACAATAATAAAATAAATTCCGGTTATTTTGGGATCCCTAAGAGATTTGTCTGGATTTTGTACAGAGAACTACGAGTATTGGGTATCATAGTTTTAAATGTATTGTTGGATAGATAGTATTGAAATGAGACCGTAGGTGAAATTGAACTTAAACTCATCTTGATTACAACTCAGTTAAGTAGTGAGCTAGTCTGTGTGCGCGTCGGGTCAATAAGCCATAGAAAAACTTTGAGTAGTGTTTGGATTCTAAAAATGAAATGACATGAAATTTCAGTTTAATGTCCCACGATTAACGCCCCTTTAGGCTAAAGAAAATGAATGATCATGATAGTGAATGATTATGAAATTTAAATATTATGCTCTCCCATTGGGAATCGAACCTGGGACCACATGCACCATAGGCGCACGCATTATTCACTAGACTAGCGAAGAGTATGGTTCAGATCCCAACAGAAGGTTCTGTCTCATATAGCCAGAAAGGGATGCTAAACGCGTTTATTACATACATCAATCGTAATCAGTCATACTAGATTTGACCATTTCCTCTTATTCTGAAAGTCTATTGCTTTTTATCCTACATTAGTAATGAAAAGACTTGACATTGAACATACGAAGAAAGTCTTAGGAAATTGTAACTTTATCTGAGAAGGTCACGGTTGCCATTTTTGGACGCTTGAAAGTAGGGGGAGTCCACTTCGTTCAGTGTATCCAAAAGTGGATACCTGTCCAAAAACCATTATATACTGAAAGGTATTTTGTCTTCCGTATACCGATCCAAACTAAAATATTCACTTGGAGTTTTAGAATCCTAAATCGGAATACATCGTAGGTTCTTAATGATACAACTACGTTTCTTGTAGAACGCAAGATGGCTTTTTCCTTTCTTAAAAATAAGAAGGAAGAAAATAAGAATTACGCACTGATCTCTTTGGTATAGTTGGACTGAATAGAATATAGAATACTTTATGTGTAACTGTATTTGTGCTTGGAAAACATCACTCGCAAAAGGTGATGCTGCAGGAAGCAATGGCAAAACGCTCTTCATAGCCCCTCTGTCACTCCTTTCTTGTAGAACTGAAATAAGGATTCTGATTGTAATAATTTATTCGATATTCAGGAACCTTGAATAACGCAGTTTTCAACAATATAAGTTTTATTATTATGCATATTTACGAACTGAAAATATGTATGTTTGTCAATTCAGATTTTTATAAAGAACAAATGGAAGCAGCAAACAGCATGAATGTATGTACGTATATCATAGATGAAAATACTGTAGACCAATAAGAAAGGTTGTTGTGCTATATCCATAGCAACACTGAACAGCTTTGAGTTGATTAGCTATAAAGACATGTTCTATGACGAATAATAATAATAATAATAATAATAATAATAATAATAATAATAATAATAATAATAATAATAATAATAATAATAATAATATTATTATTATTATTATTTATAAATTACAGGATCATATTTATAATATCATTTCATAGTTATTGGCGAAAGAAGTTACATTGATGGAAACACATATTTGCTGGCTATTCTGCGAATACTTAATATCCATTTAATGAATATGCGAATTCTGTACATGAATTTCACTTCAACGTTACAATATATTAAAAAGTAGATTTAAGTGCAGCCCGCAAAAGGCTTTTCAAATCTTAAACAATCGGAAAACAACAAATCTCTGGACTAGATTCACAGACATATAATTCACCTTCTGGTCAGCTCGTTACACGAAGATCGTTATGCTATTACATGAAGCGCTTGAACCAAGGGTTCTGAATCCTTTCTCATTATATCACCAGATAGTAGCAGCAATAACATACTGTATCACCTGATATTTGCCATCTTGAAAACTTGACTTTAATATTTTCCATTGTGTTAGCCTGATTTTAGCAGACTAAAAGCCGATTTAAACTAGTCGCTGAGCAAAACAATACCTTTATTGTATAAATTATTAACGTGTAATTGTTTTGTCAACTATCCACTTGGCTTCTTCAGACACTCTTAGATACATGTGTCAATTTCTGGTGGGAGCTCATATAGTGCAGATTCCACCTTAAGTTGTAGACTCACGATTCATATAGCCTTGCTGCTGAAAGGAAAGCTAATCTCCAATCCAAATCTATGCAGCTTATGCATTACATTGCTATTAGAAAAAGAGTCACTGAATTTTATTAAATAATGTTCAAATGAACACTTTGTATGTATGATTGTCTGAAAATCTCGTCTGACGAAGGCTGTTGTCTTTATCCAGTTTTTTTTCTTTTATCTTTCGTTTCATATCTTATTTTTACGTTTTATGCAATCTCTCGATTTTAGGTAGCTGCACGCGTGAACATTGTGGTAGTTTTTCTTACGTTTCCGAAGTATAATGTCACCGGCCATGTTGGACTACTTAATAACAATTTGATACCTCTTCCACTGGTACAGTCCGCAGCAAAAAAATCTGCAACATGAGCATGCAAATTTATTGTGAAACGAAGAAGTCTTTTGCTCCAAAATAAGTGTGCAGGGGAGGACACCGAGGTTTCTCCTGGCGTGATTCGTGCCACTTAGACGTTATGTTGATTCCTTGTTCTGTTAGGCGTGGTTTCACAATAAACTTACATGCTCATATTGCAAGTTTTTTGCTGCGGACTGTACACATTTATGAAATTTGCGATTAAAAAGTAATAAATAAATAAATATTGTTACCTGATTTGGATCCCATATTTCATTCTCGAGTTATGACTCTTTTCGTAGCATTCTGATACAGTTTTGGATATGTGTGCATACTTATAAACCGATTGATCATTGTATCTCTGAAACCCGTCAAACTAATAACTTGAAATCTAACAGTGTTCATGTTCTAGATGTTCACTAATGAAGTTTTTTTTTTTTTTTTTTTTTTTTCAATCAATGCGTTAAGGTATCGGAGAGAAGAAACCTTTTTGTCTCTCTCTCTGTGTGTTGTCCACCAGACATTTCTTCTTTTAAACCCTTGGAAAGAAAGGTATAAATTTGGTATGTATGGACTTCTGTTTATACAAAATACGAATATGTTAGTCACCTGCACGAATTAAATATGACAAAAGGGGTGTGGGAGGATTTTCAATATATTATTATATCCCAGTAGATTTGAACCTTAGTCATGCGCGTAAAAAGCTAATGCATTATACTTGGTGAATTTAATGAAATTATTTTTATAAAATTGCAATTAATATTGCAACAGATGCGAACACTGGAAAAGTATCCATTTCTATTTACATAGACTTCGACGAAAATTAAATTATTACCTTTACTTGGTTGGTTAGCGGTTAATGTGAGTGTGTCCCCATCACTAGAGTGCTGTTGAACGCGCTTGGCATAAAGCTGAATTTAATGATAAGCTTTTATTTCTCTGACAATTAATCTTAAATCATTTTTTAAAGAAAAGATCATAAAAAAAACTTATTACGCTGCCAAATTCAAACCCGAAGTTCCGTTTTATGCTGTTTGCAATAAAAACTAAAATGTTCCGAATAAACTTTTATGTGACCTTAACCTACCTACTCTCCTGTCTCAAGGCTATTCAAGCTCATCAAAATGTTCTTCTCACTGTCATGTTAAAAGACATCAACAAAAGAGAAATTTTGCTAACCTTTTAGATGTTCTATCCATGTTTAGACCCCACTTAAATAGTCTACTTTCCAATGTCTGCCCACAATACTTTTTTTTTAATTCCAGTTAATTTTTTATATTTTTATAATAAACTATTTATCATAGCCCTCAATCTATGTTAGTGTTTGACAGTTACATGGTGATCAACAGAAGAGAATAGAAATTTAAATAGTCCATTAGTTGGTAGTGATATTAGGACTTCTATGCTTTTCTTCTTTCTCTTGAGAAATCCTGCTGGAATTACACATGTGTAACTTAATTGAACAAGCTTTTATCTTGTATAGGAAACTATGAAGACAAGCTTAAACTATGCTCTAAATAGCAAGAGATACATTAATAATTAAGTGTTGAGACAGATAATTTCTCTTATTTTTTTTAAAAAAAATATTGAAGTCTATGTAGTCTCTGAATGGTGGCTTTTACAGTGGATGATAGTCTTTTACAGATTCAACCCGCAATAATAGCGTGCAACTATACAGGGTGTGATAATGAACTAGTTCATCAAATTGTAAGAGTTGATTTCTCGCATCAAAATAGGAGAAAAAAGTAGTTCATATGGATCAATGGGAACATTTGCATAGTTTCGGAGATAAGGCCGTCCAAAAAGCATGGAAAATGCAAGATAACATACGTTATGTTCAAAATTATGAACCGTAGAGTTGTGACCCATATCAGGGTAAATGAAGTCACACGCATATCATCCAAAAATGCATATTTCAGCAATGTGCAAACTACAATAAATTTATAGTGTGCCCAAGGTATTTCCCACAGGGCGTAAGGAATGTCCAAACAGATATGAGTTCAAAGGAGCCAAAAAATGAGCATTGACAGCAGTGAAAACGAAATGCTTCCGTTCACAGTTTTGAACATCCCTAGCTCCGAAATTATTCGCTTTTCCTCATACGTCTATAGGAACTTTCTTTTGCTTATTTTAATGTGAGAAATCACCTCTTACAATTTGTCGATCTAGTTCATTACATACCAGTATATATGCAGGTCCAACTTAGTATCAGTCCCAAACTTGGTAAAATGACGCCTTGTGACAGAAAGCACATCCGGCCGTAACCGTCTACTACATTAAAACCGCCCACGTAGGCGACGCGCAAAGTATTTGCCCAGCTTCTGTAAGAAGTACTCAAGGGATACCGAGTCGAGGACTGGCTCGCTTAAAAGAGCTAGTTCAGATGAGGATAAGACTAGAAACATATACTGTCAGGACGATAAATGGACAAGGAAGAGAGATGGAAGATCTGATGGAAAGAAGAAAATTTAGAATCCTGTGGTTGCAAGAAACAAGATGGGAAGATAATTCAAGAGAGCTGGGAGGCGGCTACAAGTTGCTGTATATTGAGCCAAATCGGTAAAGGAAAAATGGCGTGGGCATTATTCTTTCTGATGACCTGAAAGATATTGTGTAAGTGTCAATAGAAAAAGCAACAGAGTAATGTGTATCAAGGTATGCAGAGACGAAATTACCATCGTGCGTAATATGCGCATATCCTCCGCAAGTAGGCTGCGAGGAGGAAGCAAAGATAGAATTCTGGGAGGATTTGGACCACGAACTCCGCACAATTCCGAGATAGTGGTGGCTTGAATGGGCATGTCAGTAAAAGCAAGGAAGGGATTGAGAGAATGCGTAATGGCTGGGATGTGGAAGAAAGTCACGAGGAAGGAAACAAAGTTAAACACTTTGCCATGGCATTTGATTTGACAATTTGTAATACATATTTTCAGAAGAGAAAGTAGCACTTTTTGACTTACAAGAATAGTGGAAAAGAAAGTCAAATTGATTACATTTTGTACGTAAGACAATATCTGAAGGAATTTAAAAACTACAAAGTAATAAACGGTAAAAACATAGCCCCGCAGCATAGAATAGTGAAGGTAGGGTGGAAGTTTGCGAGTAGATACAATAAGAGGCCGCGAAATGGAGAAACGAAAATTAGATGGTAGTGAATGAAAGAGGAGAAATTAAGGGGATCATTCAAAGAAAGTTATGAAAAGAGTAAACAAGTCTTGTGCTACAAATTAAGAACCTTACCATGATTATGAACTATATTCATAAATTATTCATCTTGAAGTATCAATTATCCGTTTACAGTGTATCCGTTTATCAATTGAGGCATCCCTTGCAAAGAATAGATATACTACAAATCATTTAATAACGATACGTGATCATTCATCAGACAGGTCTTGACCAAACAGTAGTTGCTCTACAAAGTACTTCAATGTTCTTTGGCACTAGGACTGTTTGCCACTTGCATGTCTAGTGTTCACCGTGAAATTGAACAAGAGATGGCGAACCTACGTATTCTAAAATTTGGTGCAAATGGCATAAAGTACTCTTACAATGGACATTTTAATTATAGTACATTCTCCTCTTAGGGGAGCGGTGGCTCAGTGGTAGAGCGTTCACCTCCGGTGCTTGGAGTCCTTGGTTTGATCCCAGCTCGCTCCGTGTGGACTCTGTGGTGGACAAACACGTGCTCGTGGGTTTTCTCGGGGTTCTTCCGTTTCCTCCCACTTTCTTCATTCCACCATTTCATTAATTTCTCATAATCACCGTCTCCTTTAGCCTAATCGGAATAATCGTGAGACGTAAAACTTAAAGCTTACATTCTCCTCTCCCTAGTTCACATTTGACAATATTTTCCATCACTGGTGACACACTTCATTCAAAATACAGTTTATTATTAATTAATGCCCTAACCACTTTCTTTACACTTCTAAAGTACTTCCAATATTCTTCATTGCTGTTCGATTAATCAATATACAAGTATAACTTATGCTCAAACTAAACATCTAGAATCCATTCATATTGTAACAAAAGCATGGAATAATACTTCTGTCTAGCAAAACAGTTAAACCAATTATATCTATTACTTACCATGAAGTTGTACCCAAACTTTTCTTACTATTAGATATTTGAGAAACACGTATGTTGAACTTTGTATTAAACTTAAGATTGAGCTAATAAATGGATAGACACTGTTAAGAAGCCTTAGTGCAGACAGTAAAACTTGTATCGAGATACTGAAAGTGGCAAGGGCGCCCATTAGGGGGGGCAACGTGGGGCGCTGGTCCCTCCCTTTAGAGGGAAATTGTGCTTCGGAAGATCGAAAACCCAATAGATATTTTAGAATAGTTACCGCAAAATTTAAGACTACATTTGAAATGTCGCTTATACTTGCCCCCCCTTAGAAACCACAACATGAGAGCCCTTGGAAGGTGGTGCTAATGAAACAAAAGGAACGCATAACATTTACAGCGAAAACCATACCCATTAAAAATGTAAGAACACTAAACAATTAATTAAACATACCTCTGATGTTTCGTCCTTGTTTTCTTTTATTAGAACTAACGTTAAATTAATACAATTCTGATGATACAAGGCAATCATTTGCCTTTGAAAAGTTAGTTCTAATAAAATAGAACACGGATAGAATGTCAAAAATCTTATTTATTAATACCTTGAAAATTATAGGAAAATTATAGGAAATATATAAGACTAAACCATGCTACAAGCAGTATAGGCTAATTCCAAAAGCCAAAAAACTAAGAAGTGTAAGATATGAAACAATTGCAATGTAGTAAGCAATTATTTCTTAAATAGACTCAATTTTTGTTTATACTTGGCTTGAATTTACTTAATGTAATTTATTGAATTCGTCGCTAATGTACGAAGTATTTTCTCTTATTATGAGACGCTATAAACAAAGAGGTCGCCATCATTATTGAATTTAAGTTAACAATATATACCAACCAACACGTAATCTGAAAGATGTGCACAAACTCTGGGAGATATAAAGTGACATCAAAAGAAGACAAAACTCCTGTTGTATGTTGTCGAATTCCGCGTCCTGTACGAGTGAAGGGTTGCCATCTTGGAATCAAAAATCGAAAAAAAATGAAATCTTTGAGTTTTACGTCCCACGTTTATGCCGGCTAGGCTAAAGGAGACGGTGATGGTGAGAAATGAGTGAAATGGTGGAATGAAGAAAGTGGGATGAAACGGGAGAACCCCGAGAAAACCCAGGCACACAGTGTTTGTCCACACAAAGTTCACTTGGCGCCAGCTGTAATCAATCCAGGGACCCCATGCATCAGAGGTGAACGCTTTACCATTGAGCCACTGCGGCCCCGAATCAAAAATCGAATCCTGACAATTGGAACGGAATAGAAAGATCCTCATATCAATGCACCAAGCAAGAGGACTTTTTGTCTTCTTTTGATGTTACGAATCACCTCTCGAAGTATGTGCACATCTTTCTGTTCCGTTGCAAATTTTCACAATTCGATTTCCGATTCCAAGTTGGCAACCCTGTCTCTCTTACACGACGCGGAATTCGACAATATACAAGAGGACTTTTTATCTTCTTTTGATGTCACGAATCACCTTCTGGAGTTTGTGCATATCTTTCATTTTTATCCTGTATAGTTGTCCATTTATCCAGATTTAAGTAGACCTACTCATGATTTCAACTTCCCGTTACCTGAAATACAGGGTGATTTTTTTAAAGCTCACTGATTTCATTTGGCTGTAGAATTTCTAATTGAATTCCAATTTTCATGTGGTTGTAACAAATGATCAAGGAAGGATGGGAAATTTATGGTTTATGGTTTATTACTGGTTTAAATTCATACGTAGTGATATCGACCACGCCTGAAGAAAAACAGCAAATATTCGCCAGTGTACCTTACAATTGAAATGAGGGTTTGAATTTTTGAAGAGAAATTGCAGAATTCAAATTAAATGTTAGTGAGAATACAAAGTAAGTGTTAGTGGTAACACTCATAAATCACATGTTGAATAGCTCTAGCCGGTTTCTTGCGACAGACAACGGAGAGATTTCTTGGCCGACCTAAGAAGTTGGAAACTGACATCTTCCACAACATCCACCTGCGGAGTCCGATGCTTCCTTGTCTCACTCAGAAACGATCCTGTTTCTTCCAATGTATTCACTAGCGACCATATTATGTTCCTGTTTGGGGCAGAACGTGAGGCAAATTTGTTTCTAAATGCCCTTTGCGTAGAAACAACAGATTCCGTTGTCCAAAAACTCTTAACGATAAACTCATGTTGCTTCAAAGAGTACACTATTCTCACTGTGTCCTGATTATACTCGCACAATTAAACAGAACTGTACAGCACAATCCTCAATACAACGGTCCAGTTTCCTGTTTCTTAATGATGTTGGCGAGGTTGCCATCTAACAAAGAAACCTGAAATATCCACACCACACCGCATCTCATTCCAATTGTAAGGTACACTGGTGAATATTTGCTGTTTTTCTTCAGGCGTGGCTGATAGGGGAAGGTGAGACACGTTGCAACAGCGGGTACGTTGCAACAACTCTTTTTCTGCTTTAGCGTTGGCTCCACTGTGTTGAATTCTGATGTGTTTGCATACGAAACGGAAGAGGTCTCTCATGATCAGTTCAACAACGGAGGTCCAAAGGTGCTGTAGACGTAGCGGGCGAATTTTTTCTTTCTTTCTTTCTTTTTTTGTAGAGGTAAGTATTTTTTTTAAACTTTTGTCATTCTTTACTACATCTTACACATATCTAACAACAGTAACTAACATGTGGTACTCAAATAGTATCACAACTGAAGTATAGTTACATTATATTTCTGTTCCCGTATTACCTGCTATTTAGTGGCAAGGAAAGCTTTCATGTACAAACATGTCGATGGTATAAATTGCAACACCTGTTGCAACATGCCCCATGGCATTGAAAAAGATATTTTTGCCGGTTAAGCATTGTTATATGCACGATTGTTGTTGGTTATAAAGCAAAGAGTATTATGATTGTTATTATTATTATTATTATTATTATTATTATTATTATTATTATTATTATTATTATTATTATTATTATTATTATTATTATTATTATTATTATTATAGGACAACAGTGATGCCTTATTGGTTGCAGTGCCAAGTAGTAGTTGTTTCTCCTCATCTCTGTTAGAACTTCAGACTGCAATTCAAAGTGAGCTTCATGGATCACCTGCAAATGAATCTAACAAGATAGTGCAGAATCCTTCAGATGATCAAATACCAGGGCCAAGTAGTCTTCCAGACAAACCTGACTTCTCTCCTGAACATGTACGGTCCTATCCAAAAGCTGGACCTCGAAAACTGATAGCTCGAAAAAGGAAGAGATGTGCTATTCTCACACTTCAGAAAAAAGTGCTATCAAAATAGAAAAGAAGTGTCTAAAGAAGACGGAAATGTGAAATTTGTAGCCAAGAAGAATTTATTCTCAAGTCCTTCCACAGAAGATTGTATCTGTTTGATTTGTGAAGAACCGTATGAAGAAGAGGATGCAGAAGAAGACTGCATATACGCTATGAGAAGTGGTCTTATTGGTCGTGTGCCGATTGAAACTAGATTTGATAGCTAGATTGGAACTAGATTTGAACCAAGTTCGATTGTTGCAACTTACTCCATGGGTGGGGCAAATGTCAACATGCGGACTTAGTTCAAAAAGTTGGTGCTATCAAATGTACCGTTCGATGTTTTGGGCTTTTTTTTTTTTTTTTTTTTTTGATATATAGCTAAGACATGTACCCTTTAATACACTTAATATAGTTTTGTATCTGTAATAGTTTCCGAGTAAAAAAATCAGACCTGAAAAGTGTTGTAACTAGTCCCATCTTCCCCTATTACCCGGATGAATTTAAACCAGTAAACATAGTTCTTTAAATCTCTCAACCTTCCTTGACCATTTGTCACAAACCGCACGAAAATTGGAATTTAGTTAGAAATTCTAGACCTAAATGAAATCAGTGAGTTTTAAAACAATCACCCTGTATAAATCAAGAATAAGTATTTTCTCTGATAACTTGCATAAAGTTAGAAGAACCTTACAAAAATGACTAACTGCCTTTTATTCTAATGCCTTTGTAATGCTTTTTATAGTAATGTTGTCTCGTTTAATAAATTCCAAATTTGGTTTATATTGTTTCTTTAATTATTCTATGATTTAATTTAACACAGAGAAAGAAATGGATGGTCAGGCAAGAGACGAAAACTGTAATCTTAGTATTATTTTACTAATTTTGTTCGTTATATCAATGATTATTTTATATTTTGAAGTAACCAACTAGCAAGCGAACAACGATCTTGCTACTTTAATACATTTAAGCCCTTCAAAATTGAGATTTTTTTCAAGATAAAAATTAATATTTTTAGCTAAAACTTTCCTTTTATAACATTTTTTTCCTGATGGATCAGCATGAGAATCGAAAATGAAAACATGGAATGAAAATTAACATAGAAAAGACGAATCCAACCGCAGTTGGGGCGAAGAAAATTGTATTGACTCTATAAACTGGAGAGTAAATATTAGAATATGAAGTGTAACTAATTTTCGCTAATAAAAACGTGGCGTAGGCAAGAAATATACAGGGTGGTCGTGCATGAATGTCGGAAAATTCGTGAGATGAATCTACAGGTAAAAACAAGCAAAAAATGTCATATGAACATTGGGTGAATGCGACTTCGTTTGGACGCTAGAGGCGTCTGAAATGTCACCTTCCGAGGCGGCAATTTGCAATATCTCAAGAACGGAGAGAAATACGAATGTCGGGTCAAAACATATCAAAGGAAACCCCATCCGAAGAATCCAATTATGCATAAGTGGTGGCGAAACAGTGGCGGCGCTAGAGGGGGGCACAAAGAAAGTGAATGAAACATGGAGAAAAGTGAACAATTTACACTGAAAAATTGTAGGAGGGGATGTTACTTGGAATATACAACAACAAATGTTAATGAACAAAGGCAACAACGGTTAGTCTGTAGGGACTTTATGAGAGGCGGATTGTAGGAATACAGTATCTTTGTAATAGTGAGAAATAGGAATGTCGGGTCAAAAGATATCAAAGGAAATGCCATCCGAAGAATCCAATTATGTATAAGTGATGGCGAAAGAGTGGCGGCGACAGGGGAAGCATAAAGAAAGTGAATGAAATGCGGAGAAAGGTGAACAATTTACACTGACAAACTGTAGGAGCGGACGTTATATGGAACATGCAGCAACAAATGTTAATGAAGAAAGGCAACAATGGCTACGCTGTAGGGACACTATGAGAGGTGGAATGTTGAAATACAGTATCATTTTAACGGAGAGAAATAGAAATGTCGGGTGAAAAGATATCAAAGGAAATCCCATCCGAAGAATCCAATTATGCACACGTACTGCGGAACAGTGGCGGCGCATGGGAGCTGCAAAGAAACTGTTAAACACTCTTAGTGATGAAACGTGCAGATCGTAAAAAACACGTATGGAAGATGAGACCCAGTGTACTGTAAAAACAAGAGGTATTGTACTCACCATGGTGCCATTCTATAGCAGCTGTTCAATATGTCCTCCTTGTTCTTCGAGACAGACAGTTACACGATGGCGTAAGGATTGTCTGACTGGTGCCAATATCGCTGGCGTTTGCCGTAATGTGGCAAATGCAGCACATACACGCTGGCAAAGATCTTCAACATCATGCAGGGGCCGTGTATACACGAGACACTTCACGTAACCCCACAGGAAAGAATTTAGGGGATGCAGGTCGGGTGAACGTGGGGGCCATGCTTGTCTTCCACCATGACCTATCCAACTGCGTGGAAATGTTTTGTTCAGATATGCACGAATGGTGTGACATGAGTGGGCAGGAGCGCCATCATGCATAAACCACATACACTGTCGTGTCCTCAGTGGCACATCTTCAAGCAGAATAGGTAGGTTCTGAGTCAGAAACTGCAGATACGATATTGCGTTCAATCGCTGTGGTAAGAAATGTGGTCCCACAACGTTGTCGCCAATAATACCAGCCCACACATGCAATTGGAAACGCTGTTGATGCTTCGTCTCTACAATTGCATGCGGGTTGTTGAGTGCCCATCGATGGTCATTGTGGAAATTTGTGATGCCATCCCGTGTGAATAATGCCTCATCCGAGAACAATACCTGTGTTAGAAAGGCTGGTGATACACGGCAGCGGCGGTATAACCAACGACAGAAACGTTGTCGGGTTTCATAGTCACCATCGTATAACGCATGCGTTCGTTGTACGTGGTATGGTCTGAGATTATTACTATGTAAGATGCTTAGCACGACTTAATGCGAAACGTGTTCCTGCCTTGCTATTCGTAGGGTACTAATACTCGGGTTCCGGATCACATGTCGGAGTACCCTCTCTTCGAGGGGGGGGGGTGTTCGAACGCGTGGTGCATTACACATAGAGCTTGTCAACATCAACACTGTTTCACACGACATAAAGTAAACCAATTCACATACACATGGATTACTGCCCTGCCTGTAGAGTGTAGCACTAAAACACTTGTGCTGTTACTGTCATTGCCCCATTCAGTACGAATGAACTGTGCGCTGTCCTCTGCACCTTCGATGCGAACGCTCTCGTTACCCACGCTTTCACTACTCCTATAACTAACTCTACTACGCGATGCTCTGCACGCCCCCTTGTTCCACCTTCCTGTAGCTCTGCGCCCTCTGTCATCGGACATGTATCATACAGTACACCTAGAGTTGTATTCCTTGTTTCCTGATTGCTTTCAAATAGTTGTGTTTTCACCAATTTCAACTTTTCTCCATGTTTCATTCACTTTCTTTGTGCTTCCCCTGGCGCCGCCACTGTTTCGCCATCACTTATACATAATTGGATTCTTCGGATGGCATTTCCTTTGATATCTTTTGACCCGACATTCCTATTTCTCACCATTACAAAGATGCTGTATTCCTACAATCCGCCTCCCATAAAGTCCCTACAGACTAGCCGTTGTTGCCTTTGTTCATTAACATTTGTTGTTGCATATTCCAAGTAACATCCCCTCCTACAATTTTTCAGTGTAAATTGTTCACTTTTCTCCATGTTTCATTCACTTTCTTTGTGCCCCCCTCTAGCGCTGCCACTGTTTCGCCACCACTTATGCATAATTGGATTCTTCGGATGGGGTTTCCTTTGATATGTTTTGACCCGACATTCGTATTTCCCTCTGTTCTTGAGATATTGCAAATTGCCGCCTCGGAAGGTGACATTTCAGACGCCTCTAGCGTCCAAACGAAGCCGCATTCACCCAATGTTCATATGACATTTTTTGCTTGTTTTTACCTGTAGATTCATCTCACGAATTTTCCGACATTCATGCACGACCACCCTGTATAAGTAAAAATAAGTAGGTGAAATGATTATTTAGGAAGAAGCAAAACATACTTTGCATATCATTGGATAAAAAGTTCAGAAAAAGCAGTGGGCACTTTCGAAAACAAGAGCATGGAAAAAGAATTAAAGAAATTATCATTACAAAGCGGGAAATACATAAAGAAAGGCAATAAAACAAAAGAAAATCGACAAAATAATAAATGTTGAAGATCATGAGTGATCAATTCACTGGTGTTTTTTTGAGAAGAAATACTGTAAACGACGAAGAAGAGAAGGGTAATTATTGATGGAAGATAATTATTTCAACTTAGGTTATAGCAGAAGCTCTTATAAATTGAAGGTTCTGAGTGATAACAGAAATATTATTTTGATGGTAATGATTCATACGGAAACTACAAGCCCTAGCCATAATTATCTTGTATTGTAGTATATCACACACAATAAAAATAAATAAATAAATAAATAAAATAAAATAAAACTTTGGCTCCCGAATTAAAATATTTAACAGCTAAAGTCTTATTTGTTACCAAGTAACATTAATTATAAAATACTCAACTACTGAAAAACTTATAATTAATGTTCCTGATAATTAAAATTAAAAAAAAAATCATTCTACACATGCGCTTGCCCACCATTACATCAGGGACGAAATTAGATCTGTTTAATGTTCTACGTCAGAGAGAAGTTCTTTTTAATTTTTTTTTTCTAATCTGCAGACCACCTTGGCCCATATAGTAGAGTACCTTGGTCAGGCAGATTATTTAATAGTTAACATCCGTCTTCTCGTTTACGTTGCTGCAGTAGAAAAAAACGAAACAAAACAAAAGGCTGCCACAGCACATACATGGTCGTATGTTATATTATATATATGTAGTAATATGTATATGTATATGTATGTATATATATGTATATATATAAACATCAAACTTGTAATGGACGTTGCGAGTGATAATGTAAGAGAAATGTTCCTGCCACTTGCTTCTTGTTTTAGAGGGCGGCAGAGGTCAGAATGGTCAAGAACTATGAAACCAAGTATACAATACAGACAGGATCTATGAACTCTGGTATCGAAGGATACTCACGGAAGGAATAATTCCGCGAGTAAATTGAGGAAACGCTGATGGTCAATGTTAATTTACGATATCCAGATTAGTGAGATATGAGTAATAGCTTGTTTAGTTGGTAGCTGGTTATCTAGTTAAATTAATATTGAAAAGTTATTACAGCGGCGGCTCTTGAGGAAAGTCATCGATATTTTTAAAAAAAAATATTGCTATAGGCTAATTAATGGAAGAAAATTTAAATATGTACTAATTCTCGTATGTAAGAATTAGCACACTCATTAATTTTTCTTCTCTTATCTTGTAGCGACAAAATTGTAATGTTATAAATGTGGCTCCCCCTCAAGAGCTACAGATGTCTTAGGTACTATCTACATTTTCAGTTCCTTATACCTAGAGCTAGCTACCATTCATCTTACATTTATAAAAAGGAAATTGACGATGTATGTCTCCTTTCCACGAGAAAACTGTTCAAGCATTTGAAATTAAATTTTGATCATAGTTAACACTTGGATTTAAAAAGGTTTTCATCACGCATTTTGATTGAAGTACGGGTGAGGACAAATAGGGGGTTCAAATCGTATGTCAAAATTTGTCTCATGAGCTCCCGAAGTTAGGAAGATGAAACTTTGTATATAAAACTTGTCATCAAAATTAACCAAACATGTGTTCAAATGTTTTTTAAAAATTTTTCTTCTAAAGGAGAAAAGAGGTGTTGTGTTTGATATTATTATTATTGTTATTGTTTGACCTGTTGGTTCTCTGAAAAACCTGTGCATATAAATTTCTTAAACAACTTACTTAAACAATATATTCTTTGAATACTAACTTTTTTGAATTTTCAACAATTCATATCAATAAAGAAATATTTAATCAAATAATGAATATTCATTCAATTAAAGAAGTTTTTCAAATGATTGCCAGAATAATTGTAATTAGAGTAGTTTTTTTAAAAGAAAAATAATTGGAACAAATATTTGAAAAACGAATAATTCAATGATTGTTCAAATAATTCTAACAAAATCATCAGAGATTTTACAACATGTTCTTAGCCAGAGTAAACCACAATAAGGCATTTCAGATTTTTTTTTTCAGAATACAGAAACACTGAAACTTCAGTAAGCAGTGATGTTCCATTCCTTTTTTATATTATACCATTGTACTCCAGGATATGACTAAAAGAATTCTGTTGAGTCTTTTTAAAATTTTCACAGTCTAAGAACATTCGAACATACAGAATATTTAAATCAAGAGCATGATCCACGTAATTATCAATCTGAACTAAGTTTGGTCTAGAAAGGAGCGTGCCTGAAGCAACTTTCAGAACTTATTATAGTCTATGTTTTTAATCTGATCTCAAAACTATTTACTTTTCTTTTAGCACATTCTATGGCATGATACCTAAACCAATCAACACAACATGCAAAAGGAAAAGCTGCCAAGAATCATACAATAATTTCTCTAATGTTATGAACAGTGCTGAAACATCATAAAAAACGATCTTCTTTTCGGTCAGAGAAACTAAGAATAGAATTTTAAATTGGGATTTCGTTACAGAAAACATTTTCCGTTCCCGGCTGGAACATTTTAGAAATTTCCATTTGTTTTGACACTTGAATCCTCACAAGAGACGAGAAGTCGGTGTTTACTGTTGACTTCAAAATATTGTCAGTTTGGTTATATAGAAAATCAGACATTCAGGCTGCGTTGCACACTCATAAAAGCAGACGACATGCCACGCCGCTCTCATTAAATTAACGTTGTTTTTCTGTTGCTTCATGAAAAGTGATTTTGAATACCAAATTGTTCTTTAGAGAAGATATACTACAAACTATGCATACTAAGAAGATATCTTTGGTTTTCTTCAGGAAATTGGAAGAAAGGTTATATTTATTATGAAAGAGTGTCTAATATGTGTTTCAAAATTAAAGTTACAATTATTGTGGTAATAAAATATGTTTGAATCAAAAGTAACTGATTGGCTGCAGAACTGAAAAACTAAAACTATGTACTTAGGATCAACAGCCGGCAAGTAGATTCAAGTAAGATGAAAGGACTGAAGTCCATCTTCCCAAATGTTTGCCAAACCTTCACTGTCGATTTGAATTTAATTTTTCCATGTTATATTGTATATTTGATTTTGCCGAATATATTACAAGTTTTGTTGTGAAAGTTTGGAAAATGGACTTTGCTAGTTGTCCGCTCCTCTTGTTTCTCAGTCGCGACATTTCAGCAACCATGCTTGATGTTCAGAAGTTTCAAAACGGAAAGCAAGATATATTTTTCTTTCTGGTTAGGTTTGGTTACATTTTGTTAGCTTCTCTCATACTCGTTGCTTGTACTACTAGTAGTATAACATAATTGTGGGTCACAATGACCCAGTTATAGGAGACTGAATTCTACTGCAAAGAATCTTCGGTTCAATCCTAGCTTATGTAACTTGATGGTGGACAACGTTATGTTATGAATATGCTCGGAGTACTTCTAATTTAAATAATTTGCTTATTCCATCAATTCTGTTTAACGTTATTCACTTGCATTTCTTATCCTCTTCTTTCGTATATAGAGCTAAACTATAAGATATCATAGCGTGTTAGAACCAACTACTTTAAGGCTACGTACGCTACGACAAAGTAAATACACTGAAACCATTATACACAATATGGGTGATACTTCGTTGAAGATTATATTTTCTTTTCTTTTACTTACTTCCTTTTTCAGTAAATACTAAACGATAACCATGACTTGGTTTGGATAAAAAACCTCGTGGCCGAAACTTCGTAGCCAGAATCTTGCGGACCACAATATCGCTTGGCCAAAACCTTGCCGTTCAAACACTCGCTGGGCAAAATTTCACCATAGCGATTTCTTGTGGACGGTAATCCCAAATTCGAATTAGCCACTCTTTCTTTCTTATCACTATTGCGTTATCACTCTTCTTGATTTGAATATAAGTGGTATATACTACCCAAATGTGCAAAATTTAACTCTACTCATGAGTTTTAAAGAAAGGAATCACCTACAAAGTATCCTATTCTATAATTTTTCTTTTCCTAGGAAATACTCCTTACCCCGCCACTCTACCTCCGCTGCTACTCTACTTAAAACATCGCCTAGTGTGGTTAGTATAGCAATATGAAAATCAATTTGATCTTACATTTTTTTTCAGAATGCCAAGGCAATGAATTGGTAAATAGATGAATATTTGACTGTTCTCGTTAAGCTACCGTATTTCGGACCCAAATCTCAAATTCTTGGTTAAATAAAAATTTTAGGAAGGATCCCCCAAAAAATCGATCTAAAGATTGCGATGTTGACCAATAATTAGTTTTAATATCAGAAGCCACAAAATTTTTAAAAGGCCCCTAAATCGAGTTTTCCTATTTTCTGCGAAATAAGCACATCATACTGAATTAAGTGATAGTTTGGGTTTGGCTACGAGTTCTCCAGATGTAAGGTCTACAAGAAAATTTTTGATTGAAATACTGTATATTGATCCAAAAAGAAAGAAATAAACTTTTGTCTACTGTTAATTTTTGCATAATGACACTAAAATACTTAATAATGAAAAAAATAATTTAACTTAATATTTTATGTATTATTATTTTGTAAGAAATACTGTGGTTGGCTGTTACGTTAGTTGAATCAGTTTTTTGCGTTTTCTGTATGAAAATATGCTGAAGACCTATATATATTGCACTTGTATTTAACAGCAAACTAATGGAAAGTATGTATATCGTAACCACAGAGTTTGTAACGTTAATTCTGTCGTCAGCTACGTTACATATTCCCTGATTCTAAATGTTTATGCAATACACAAGATTATCTAGAATAACTCAACACAGTTATGCACTTCAAATATATATTATTATCCTTCAACTTATATTTCGTTCGCCACATTAAAATATTATACATTCAGAGTACACAAAATGGTTCTTCCTTACATCCATATTCATTTGTTACCATAGCAACGATATTAAATAGATAAATTAATCGTCATAGCAACGACAACAAGAAAAATCTCAATATAATACAAAATATTTAAATTATTTTTTATGTAATTTCTTCTTCTTCTTCTTCTTGATAGCTTGTGCCTTTTAAATAGCTCCTTTCGCCCGTAAATAAAAATGATACTTAAAAGTACATAAGAAATATACATTATGGTTGTAAGTTATCAACTTCAATAACTCTATGGTCGTAACACATTGTGAAAACTCAGAAACATGTAACAGATGAATTTAAAAATAAAGGGAAGTGGAGAATAATAATTTCAGTTTACTAAGACAAATGAAAGAAATCAAAGGGAAAGCCTTAAAATGCTTATAATTATTATATAAGAAATATGCATTTTTCAAAAGTAAATAAAGGGAGGAAATGAACTATTAAGTAAACTTCGTTTCTAAGCAACTGTTGTCATGGAATAGCAAACACTGAAAAATAAGTCAACTATATAACTTCTAATAATAAACCGCGCTTACATGAGAGGCAAAATTCATGAAAGCATGCCGGTACCCAAACTCTGCACAATGTCCACAAATATTACGACCGCGGTAACACTTTACGTATTTTGGATCACCACTCATGTATATAGACTGGCAATTGAAAGACAGGAGGGAAGAGAGAGAATTTTGGTACTTTATACTGTGTAATTAAAGGAGTCAGCTCAAGAATGATCTAGCCTTTCCTATTGCAAAAATAAAATGTTTACACCTTCGGTTACCTTTCAGGGTAACTATCTTCATATAAAGTCGGATCAATATTTTCTAAGACAAACTATCTTCCTATAAAATGGGATGAATGCTTCCAAAGTAAACTATTTGCTTATAAATAGAACTAATATTTACTTTCTAAGCCAGTGGTTTATAATCTTTTACAACTCGCGGCACACCCATGTTATCATGTAGCATACACGTCTCACAAATAATATTAAAATGCGTTGGTTTTCAACCTTCTATCATGAAAACGTTCCATTTTTTTTTCAATTATTCCAGCACTAACGTAATACTAACAATTTATACCCTTTTTGTCATAGTCCCAACTTATTTGTAAAAGTTGCGATTCTGGTTTGACGGTAGAATCTTCAATTTACTTGGTAATAACTTTCCGTTTGGGAAGGAGCACTAAGATTGCAGTTGCAGCACTAACGATTGATATAAGTTTCGTTATGATTCTCCCATAATTTTGACTTGATATGGAGTACGAATGTATCTTTTGAATTTTGATCAGATTGAATTTTCTGTACTGTGTACAAATGTATCTTTTGAATTTTGATCAGATTGAATTTTCTGTACTGTGTATGTATTTCAATTTTGTTAATTTCGAAGTACAACTCTTTTAGACTCATTATATAAAAAAAGGAAAAAGGTATCAGTCTATATATAATGGTAATTCTTAATAGTTAACAGTGGTTACTTCGCTACGTTCCTTGGCTGCATATTTTGTTTGAAAATGGATAGTGATTATACTGATCACGCACGTAGCTTGCTGATTACCATTAAGACAAGGGCCGTATTAAATGTAAGGAAGGTTGTAATAAAATCCACAAGTATTTGTTACTCCATGTCAAGCTCAATATAATTTAGTAACAAAGCATAATGAACACAGTATTATGAACTTCAGATCTGTAGTTGTTACCATTTACCTTTAGGATGGACAGAGCTTGGATGCGATAAAGCTTGTATGTCTATCGTATTACTTAGTATTCTTAATTGCTTCTTTTAGATAGAATCTCTAAATATACTACTGATACTCTCTACATTGATGAGTAATGAAAAATAATTGTCTTAGAAGCTCATTTACAGAATTATAATAATTATAATAAAACATGGTTACATCTTCGAAGTTGTAAATATGCGAGACAAGAGTTGAAGTTGTCTCGTGTTATAAAAGATGTAAAAAAATATTACGCGTTTTGGCCAATGTATTTTTTTAATGAAAGGGCTTTATCTGGTATCATATATCCCGACACTAAAATTCTATCTGGTCCCGACTCGTGGCAACCCTTCAAATTAAGCATGTTTGTCTATTTTCAGAAGCGTCTAACTTAGAAGTGACAAATCGAAAGAATTTTCGACCCATAACTATAGAACGCATTGGTTATAGAAGTAATTTTTTATGCACCAAGGTTACGAATTTGACCAGCATATGTTTAGTGCCTATCATTAACTATGATGGTCTACACTTACCTAGTTTCAGTGCTGAATAGAGGTCAGTGAAAAAGATAAACTATTGAGCATACCTTACCAAGTCTTTTCGTCCCGAAATCTGGATGCAAAAAGCAGTTTACCGTTCTTGGCTACTTGACCTTATGAGTATTCATAGGAATGTGTGTTAGCAGTTTAGTCCATTAAGGTAAATAGCAAAAACCTTAGATAATAGAATTGATGTATTTTAATGATTGCTTCTTCTCTCCTTCAAGTATCGATATAGTTCTGCTCTTCCTTATTGACCGAAATTCTTTTAAGATTTCTCTTCTTCTTTTTACGGTATTAACGCCAGTGACTTGTTGACCCATAAGATGCATTCAATCATATCTAAGAGGAAAACGTAAGTGCATAAAATGAACATAAGAAGTAATTGAGTACGTATTTCTACAGTATAATATATGATAACCTACACCAAAGAAAATACAACCAAAAGCATCATTTAGTACTATTCTGAGTATTTTCTGTTTTCAGCTCCCGTTTCAATTGTGTGAGACGAGTAATTTGTATTACACTGACCTTGCCATCCGAAAGAATTACCTAATTCACAACTTGAATATCATAAATAACACTGCTCATAAATTAAATTTGTTCAAGTTTTACTAATTCTATAAAATCTTTTTCTTTTCCTTAAAAAAAAAAAAAAACAATAATAACCCACTTTACCAAGAGCGCTAATAAAATCATTTTTGGAAAACAGCATTCACCGAACTCAACAAAAACGCTAAACAATGTAAAAATTAATAAAAGAGATAAACACGAGAAAATCATAATAAAACGTTTAAAAGTAGAAAAATAATTCAGAAGAAATTTGAAGTTTGTACCAATCAAAAAAAATTAATACCTAATATAAAATTGGTTTCGATGATAATTTTATGAGACGGTAATTTGTTTGACTTGGCACAGACTTTACATTTTTTAATAGATAATACTTTAGTAATGAATTATTTTTGCTTTTCACCATTTTATTATTATTTTCTGCTTTTTAAAACGCTTTTATTATTTTTCCACTTTTTAGCGCTTTGTTGAAGTCTATTAACATATTTTTTTAAAAGTTTTTTATTAGCACTTATGTTGAAGTCGACTAGTATTAGCTTTTGAAGATTTTATTTTGTGGTTTTTAGTGCGTTTTGGAAGTCGGTTATTTTTCTTTTAAGTTTATTTAAAATTTCCACTTTTTAGTTATCCCGGTAGTATACTTAGATACCTAGGCTAAAAATAGGACACCAACTTCCTATAAAGTGTTTCAGCTAACGGAACATGCGTGACCATATACGTATAAGAATAGACCAAATATGTGCAAACATCGTAATAATTGCTACACGCTGCAAAATATAACCAAAGTAACAGAGGAATGTTGATGGGGGAAATGTTTAAGAACACATAACAATGACGTCTACCATCTTGAATTTTCCATAATTGTCTTAAACGGAAATCATGGTGATGTTATTTTAATAGCAAAGTTTTGTAGTAATTGAATAACACTATACGAAGTTATGACTGTTACTTTGTTGCGTCCCCAACAAAAGAAGTTTAGTCTTATAGCAAGGACTACTCACTGTTACAGGAGTGTTCCAGTCGATTGTCAGATGCATTCTGAGTTCCAGTTACAAATAATGTTGTAACATAGTCCACAATTAGTTCCTTCAGATGCTGAACATCCCTAATTTTTACCACATACACAACAGACTTCATATGGCCTCACATGTAATACTCCAGTGGGATCAGGTCAGAGAAATGGGGTAGCCATTCCACAGCACCTCGCTGACCGATTTATACATTAGGAAACTTTTGACCGAGATATTCATTGATACAGGTACCATAATGGGGTGGGATGCCATCGTGCTAGGAAATCGTAGGAATGATTCATCCTTCGACAGTAGTGATGGCAAGATGTTGCCTTATAACAGACACCGTTGACTCATCACCGTTAGGGTAAGGTCGATGAACTGGAACCCACATCGCGAGTCGTCCACAAACTACATCAAATTATCACCTTGTCAGGAACATCTGCGGATGTGTCAAATCAACCAGGATTACTATCCTACCATTATCACATGTTTTGTTTGCAAACCTCGCCAGTAAACAATACGTCCGAAGCAGATGTGGGGTTTTGTCGCAGCTGCTCTGTGGTCCATTGAGGAAATTCCAGACGACGATCTGAATCATGTTCCGTAAGGTGTTGAAGTTGCAGCTTAGAAGGATGCCACGTATTTACCGGCTTAATGAGCATGACTGAAGTGCAACTAACATAACTTCTTTTGGGAGCTGGATAACGGTGGCTAAATCGTCGTTCCCCAGAGATTAGCACCATCTCAATGCACTTTATATACGTCAAGACCATCTTCTGCTAGTAAGTCAAATCCTACGATACAAACAAAGAAATTGTTATTTCAGCAAAAAATAATAGTGTGATTCAATTTCTACGTAACTTTCCTATTAACATATCACATGCTACAGTTTCCATGTAAGATAATTGCGTGAAATTCAAGATGGCAGACGTCATTATGATGTGTCCTCAAACATTTTCCTCATCCCCATTCAAAAAATACGTTGTTACTTTTGTTATATCTTGCATCAATTACCACTTACTAAGGTGTTTCCACAATTTTGGACTACCTTGTGTATATGTATTAATCGGCCCACGTATTACGGAATTGTACGTGAACATACACACGGTATTAACACTGTCAATTGTTGAAGAGTTTCATAGTCTAGCATTGAAGATATATTATGTCCTTATGAAGTTCATGAAGTCATGCCCAGGCGCAGGGGTGCCCATCCCCCCCAAAGCTGATGGCGCACTCCCCCCAAAACTCTTCCCTCCTCAAAACTCAAGTCCTCTAAAAACAATTGCCCAGTGTAGCAGTAGTTTTTATGGTACTAGTAATTGTTATTTTTGTTGTTTTAATTTCCTGTAGTAGTATTATAGAATGCTTGTAGTAGTAGTAGGGGCAGTAGTAATTATAAAAATGGCATTACTTTTATTAGTAGTCTTGGTAGTGTACAATACTAAATATGTTCTATAAGGATATTGAAGGGTATAAAAACTTCTACACACTGTGTATGGCACAGGTATTCTTTTTGTACAATTAGTAGTATTGTTTTTTTCTTTACAAAATATTGATATAATTCCCTTGTACATGAAAAGTAAGACGCAAGTTACAAGTTATTGAGTTTGATACCAAAAGAAATGTTATCCTCGAAATTAGCCTACAAACAGAAGTGATATCCAAAAAAAAAAAAAAAAAAAATCCTGTAAAAGAGCCAAGTACGAGTGGCCTTAAAAAGAATTGAAATCACAAAAAATAGGCGCCAAGTTCTGGTGGACAACAGTTACAAACACTCACTCGCTCACTTCAAATTTAGATTTGAAACTTGGCTGTTGTCTGTATGGTTACCATTAGCTCACAATTATGTCAAACTACTTTATAATTTTCAACAGACAACATAGGCAAGTTTCAAATCTAAATTTGAAAGTGATTCCTTGAGTGTTTGTAACTGTTGTTCATCAGAACTTGGCGCTGGCAGAATAGAGTAAAGTTCTTCCTCAATTTTTTTCTCGATGGCACAACTTGCGACATTCATCCCTCCTCTGGGTGGCCCTTTTCTCTTAAAACGAACCAACCTTTCCTTTCATACGGCTACTTGCGCGGTACTTTATTCATCGAGTATCGAAGCAGGGGATACGGGGGTTCACCCCGGAAAATTTTTGAAAATTAGCTTCTCAAATACGTGTTTTAATGCTATTCCGACAGAAAAATTGCTGGTTCGAAAGTAGCGTAAAATCCCCCCCAAAATTTTTCTCAATGGCGCAGCTTGCGCCATACATCCCCCCTGTGGGCGGCCCTGCCCAGGCGTAGATAGATTCTTACGTTTCTTCAATGGTTTGCAATTCGTAACAGCCAATCCGTAATGTAGTTGGTAGCCATTCATGTGTGTTGCCACCGTCTAGTAGTGTTTTTGTAGTCATATTACACTATAATGCCAGAAAACATATATTTCTTTTTTACGACTCGCCATTATCACGACGACGGGATGTCTACACTTGGTGTCAATATGTCATTGTTTCATAACGGTACATTCCTACCCAGCTTATCCATTAGCAAACTCATTTGTCCGCAAAAGATATACAATTGCATTTAATTCCTAATTTTTTTTTCAGCTTCGTAAAAAAAATCTTCACCTTTATATGTTTCGTGAGAACATTTCGAAACCCCACCTCATGTTTCAAAAACATTTGTAAGGATAGGATGCAGTGATAGTTTCATTTCATTTCATTGTTTAAAAATTCTGACGCTCCAAAGTTCGAGTTGCGCAACTTCATAGACATCCTACAGCTCCGAAGACTATCGTTAGATCTTTACGAAGTTTACATGAGACAACAAGAAAAGAACATAGAAGAAAGTCAAAATCGATGCAACTGTGTTGAAGTTATATGTGATTATACACAAAATTAATTATGAACACTGTCAACCATTGAGGAATTTCGTGACCTAGCTCCGAAAACTACCATTAGATCCTCATGAAGATTACATGAGACAGCAATAAAAGAGTATGCTCTTAAGCGAACAAGAAAAAAATCATCAAAATCGGCATACCTATGTTGAAGTTATCCTTGGATATTAAAGTTGGTTAATTACGGTTTTTACACTATACCCATTAAGATGTTTCATGGCCTAGCTCCAAAGATTTCTCATTACATCCTGATGAACTTTATGTGTGTCCACCGGGAAAATGTGCTCTTTTATTTGGTCTAGGAATTAATTCGTGCGGTTGGTACGCACACATTGAAGCTGTAGTACAAACACAAAATACATAAATACCTTGAGAAAAATATTGTCCATCGCTAGCCACCACTTTCGCCCATCTGTCAGGCAATGTACGGATTCCGTGGCGAAAGAAGTCCTCATCCTTGGAAGCGATCCAGTCAGAGACCCATGTTTCGATATCTTCTGAAGAAGTAAACCGCTGTAAAATCAAATCGTTGTTCATGCAATCGAACAAGCAGTAGTCCGAAGGAGCAACGTCTGGTGAATACGGCGGGTGGGGTAAAACTTCCCATCCGACATTTTCTAAATAGGTTTTGACCGGTTTTGCGACATGTGGGCGAGCGTTATCATGTTGAACAATAAGTTTATCATGTCTGTTCTCCCATTCTGGTCGTCTTCTGGCCAGAGCTTGCTTCAAACGCATTAATTGTCGTCGATAACGTTCTCCATTCATAGTTTCACCCGGTTGCAGCAGCTCATAGTACACCACACCTTTCATATCCCACCATATGCACAGCATAACCTTTGCACAGTGAATATCTCGTTTTGGTTGTGATGGACCTGGTTCACCTGGTTTCACCCAGGCCTTTTTTCGTTTAGGGTTCTCGTAATGGATCCACTTCTCATCACCCGTAATAATTCGATGCAGAAACTCCTTTCTGCTCTGTCGTTGAAGCAGCAATTCGCAAATGGTTTTTCGTCTTTCAACGTCTCTGTCTTTCAATTCATGTGGAACCCAATGTGACATCTTTTGAATCATTCCCATGGCTTTCAAGCGTTTGGAGACTGTTGTTTGATCAACGCCTAATGCTGCTGCAAGTTGTTACTGCGTTTGACACGAATCCTGCTCGAGCAATGCTGTCAATTCTTCGTCTTGAAATTTTTTTGGCTGTCCAGCTCGCTCTTGGTCTCGAAATCACCACTTCTAAACCGTGCAAACCACTTCTGCACGTTCGCTCAGCTAGAGCATGGTCACCATACACTTCCACCAAAATACGATGACTTTCAGTCGCACTTTTCTGCATGTTAAAGTAATGCAGCAGGACACCCCGCAAAAACACTTTATCAGGCACAAATTGCGCCATGTTCACTTAACTACAAACTGGTGTTGTTGACGCTTTAACCCACTGCCCTATATTACGAACGATACGCAATGACAGGGGTTTGGAACACATGTGTGGATACACGGAACTGTGGGACGCTCCGTTCGTTGCGCCATCTCTTGTCCACCCGCACGAATTAATTCCTAGACCAAATAAATAAAAAAGAATCATCAAAATTATATATATACCTAGTTATATCATAAATACTGTCACATGTTCGAATGTGAATAACACAGAGAGTATTAGCACCAAGGCAATTTATTTTGGTCATGTTTTACATTGGTATGTTGTACACTTGACGCACGAATCATTTTTGGAAATATCCCCCCTTGGCCTTGATGCAGGCACAAAATCTGTCCGGCCACTGGTCAATGGCATTACGCACCACGTCCATGGGAAAATTGTTCACTGCTCGGGTCAAGGATTGTTTCAGACTGTCGACAGATGGATGCCGTTTATGGCAGACCTTTGCCTAAAGGGCTGTACAAAGTTTGTAGTCCAACAGATTAAGGTCCGGGTTGCTAGAAAGCCAATCAGCGGTAGAAATGAAGTCGGGAACGTTCCGTGCCAGCCAGTTCTGGGTGGTTTTCGCTTTGTGGCCTAGAGCGGAATAATGCTGGAAGGTCTACCTTTCTCCAGGGAACATGGTATCAGACAGTTGTTTCACTATATGTATTAGCACTGTGTCCTGGTACACCTTGGCAGATGTTTTAATACCTTTTTTCTCAAAAATGCAGCTGTTTTGTGTCTGAGTAGGTCACTACCCACCAAAACAGCACTGAAGTAGGATGATGTGCCCTCTGAACCCTTGGAGCTGTCTCAGCAGCTGCAGTAGATGAAGTGGCATACACACGACCATTTGGGCGTTGTAGGCCTGATCAATTGTGAACACCTTTTCGTCAGTGAACAGAAACTTTCTGTGCAGATTGTAGGCGTAACGCCGCAACAGTCTCTTTGATTTAAGGACCCTCTGGGACATTAATGTTTGGATCAGAAAGTGACCAGTCCGCCTCTTATACGCCCGTAGATGTAGGTCACACCTGAGCACAGGAGACATGAAACATCTGCTGATGTTCATCTCAGCAGCCATCACATTTTGTGTTCGAACAGGATTTCTTCAAATTCTTGCTGCGACTGCTTTCTGGACCTGCGGGGTTCGTACCGTTCGTGGTCTACCCACACCTTGCGCGGTCAGCTGCCGTTCCAGTCTCGGTGTATCGCTGTATAGCGCGATACACGAATCTCTTGCTGGTTTGTAGGGGTTTCAGGAGGTTGAAAATCTCACCTGCTGTCTTCCCGACCTTGTGTAGTGCAATTACTTCTACACAATTTCCGTAATCGCCCCACTCCGAACTCAGTACAGTATCAACGTATGTCATGAACAGTTAAACACACACTACATGCATCTTCCGCTTTATGCACAGATGGCAGCACTGTGCCACTCCGGATGCCTACAGCGCCACTCCAAACTTCGTGACAGTATTTATGATATAACTATATATATATATATATATATATATATATATATATATATATATATATATATATATATATATATATATATATATAGACCTATATATATATATATATATATATATATATATAGGGTCGGATTTAGGGGGTGCACCGGAGCATGTGCACCCCCCTCCGTTCTGAATATACACTATCTAAAGTGAGAAACTGGCAGTGGAAAAAGCAATACTTTCCTAATATTTTATGTCATGTTCCCGTTTCGGGCTTAAAAGAAAGCGGATTTGCTAAACACAATAGTTTAAGTCAGTTCCACATTCACATCACAGATGCCTAAAGCCATTTAAAAAAATTAAATTTGATTCAAATGTATTGATAGTTATTGATGCACCCCCTCTGAAAATCCTGGATCCGGTCCTATATCTATATATATTGATAATCTCTTCCTTTTTTGAAGTCAGTTTAAAATGCTTCATGTTTGTAAGTTAAATAACTTTTTTAACCTATTGCAATCCCTTGTCGAATGGACACGATATTTAACTTTGTCAATACAAGTTCGATTTCGAACCACATTCGACATGTTTTTCGTGGTTGATTTCGTCCAATGTCGAGTGGTAGTTGCTTGATCTAGAGAAGTAAAGAGACAAGTACAGAGAGAGAAAGAGAGAGAGAGTTTTAATAGATAGCGTTAATGTAGTAAGTTAAACTTAAAAAAAAACTTTCATTATTAAGAAATTACTGTAATTTGGCAAATTAATTCAAACTAGTTCAGACAAAGTTAGGAAATATAAAAATACCACAGAAGATAAACTGGAACAATTGCTATCAACAGTGACCACCATCCCCATCATCAATATAGAAAGGTGCGCACAAATTCGGACAGATAATTTAATGGTGGTAAAGTCAGATAAGAAGAATATGGGCCCTCCGATATGATTTTCTTTTCATTTTCGGTTTTAGGTATTTTTATTCTTAACTCATTTAGTTCAATTCAATATCTTGCAACCACTTCATTTATGATCATGAAGACAATTCCCTTGTAAATGCATCAAATGCAGCAACTAATATTGTTTTTCTTATTTCCTGCTAAAATCGCGTCATTTACTGTGATGTGGAACTGTTACGCGCTTACCTTAGAGGACTGCAATGGCCGGAATTTTTAGCCCGAGCCCAGCCTGGCCCATGAATTTATAATGTAAGGCCCGACCTGAGTCCAAAGTATGTTTTAGCCTTTAGTCCTGGGCCCGGCCCGAGCTCGTGTGATAATGAAATGAATGCGAAATAAACCCGAATCACAGAAACTTAATAATTAATGCAAAAATTGTATTTTTTGTTTATAACAATTAGAGATTTCATTTTACAGTTTTTCAAAAAGAACAATCTGATAAATATCGTTGTACAGTATGTTTACAAAGTTGGTCCCGAAAAGGCCCGAGAAATATGGTTGTATATTTAAAAAAAAATATGGCCCGTGCCCGGCCTGAGCCCGAAGGGATCTATCCTTCGTAGGCCCGAGTCTGGCCCGCGAGCTCGTCCCGAGCCCATGCAGACCTCCAGCTTTAAGACATTTCTTACAAATAAGAAGAAAATCGCATCAATAGTTGCAGCTGAAGCACTTAAGCAATAATAACAACAAAATCTCCATGGTCACAAGAAACGCAACACCTTTAGTTCAAATTATCAAAACTTAACTGGGGCAAACTTCTATATTCCAGAGAAGAAATTGTCCTTCTTTCTAAATTCATCGATACAACAAGTTATATAGAACAATGTTTCTTTCTACACTAAAGAAATCTGTCCTAAAATTTGTTCATTTCTTTTTCCAGTTATTATTAGTAACAAGAGAACACTTCCAGGTTATTGACAAGAAAATATTTTAGACGTTTTTCCTGGTAGCAATGCAGTAAGGAATGGTGCCGTAATTGAAAGTTGATTTAAAAAACAAAAGTTACAAATGCATTCATTACATACGTATATAAACCACACATAAAAGTCTGTTTACAATTATAGTTTTGACTCGAATGGTTTTAACATTTAAATGAAGCTATCTTGTTTATGAATTATGCATCCTAAATATTACATATACATAAGATACATAGTTAAGGTGTGTTATTGAACTGTTTTAACAGTTCTAACATTGGATGTATAAGAAGAAACTGAAGCTAAAAAGAGGATGCAAAATATTTAATTTATTTTCTCATTTGTAACCGTTTAACATTCTTTTGACTAAATCCTAATAAATAAAACGCAAGAATTTTAAATTTGTTTAAAGCTACATTAATAGAAATACACTGATCATCCAAAACATTATGATCATCTACCTAATATCTAATATGTAAAATTTTGGCTAGCAGGACAGCAACAATGTCATTTGGCATGGAAGCAATTAGGCCTTGGTAGCTTTCTGTGGACATGGTACACCACATTTGTGCACACAACTCACGTAATTTCTGTAAAATCTGCGGACGGGGTAGGGGTGAGGGGTGAGCTCTAATCTAATGTTCAATGACATCCAAAAGATTTTGAATTGGGTTAAGATTATGCGAGTTTCCGGGCTCTGTAAAACTAAAAGTCACCACTCTGCTCTTCAAACCACTGCAGCACTACGATGGGCTTGTGACAACGAGCGTTGTCGTGCCGAAAGATGACATTACCAAGCAAATATAGATGTCATGAATGAGTTTGTATGATCAGCAATGACCTACCAATAGCTAGGAGCCGTCATGGTGCCCTCCACCCACACGCACTACCTGGCCCATGGATGACCATGGGAAGGTTTCCAAATCATAATGGAGTCACCATCGACCTGTTGTTCTACTGTGGACGTCTCGAGCAACTATTTCTCTGAAAGATGACGGATTCTGATCCAGCCATCGATATGATGAGTAAAATGATTCATTGGAAAATGCAACCTTGTGCCATTGCTGGGTGGTGCAGTTACGATAGACACGTGCCCATTCCAGTCGTAAACAACGATACCGTATCGTTAAGACTGATGTACGTGCGGGAAGTGTTGGAATCTGCTGTTAATATATCACAGTTTGCTTCCTTTCTTTCTCTTACACATTCTACACAAAATGCCATAACAATTGTAAAAGTACTCCTGCTGGTTTTGTTTAGATATGTTCATAATTCTACCTTATTGCTAAGGATAAATTACCTATTCACCATTTTTCTACATTGTACAAAGAAGGAAAATGTAATTTAAATAAACATTTTAAGGAACAATATTAACAGACTTCAACAAAATCTCTAGAAAATAGAAAATAATAAAAGCGGTAATAAGCAGCAAACAATATCAATATTTTCAGCGCTTAAAAGGTGAAAATATTTCATTACAATTATCCATAAATCAAAATTAAAGTCTCTTCCAAGCCAAACAAATTAAGGCCTCATATAAAATTAATTTGAAAGGTAATTTTAAAATGCATTGATTTGTTTGGTTTATCACTTCAATTTAGCATTAGGACTTCATTTTTTATATAGATAATGGTAATGAATTATTTTGTTTTTAAACGCTTCATATTGTGGATATTGTACATTTGTAATTCAATTAGACGTTTGATGGCCCTAATTATTGTTATCTATGCAGTTTACATTACAAGTTATTTAAAAATCATTTTATTGTTAAAGGTTCAGTTTATTAAATTTATATGGTGAACCAAAAGTCAGATGACAGTAATGTCCCAGAAAAGTCTGTTGGGCTAGAGGTCCACATTGGCCTTAGATGATGAGTGGGGTTGGGGTAGGGTGACCAAATCGTCAACTAGAAAAAACGGGACACCTTTTATTTCTGGATAGGTTGCTCCCCTAAATATATTTTTTAGCCTCTCCGTTCTCTCTCTTTTTGAATCTCTCACAAAAAAGGGCAAATTTACACTTTTTCGTTTCAAAACCTATTGAAAAGGTTGTGGAATTAATTAGATAATAAGTAACTATCAGCAGCTAACAAAAAATGAAATATTTGAAAACATTGCTTAAAATATATGAGCGCTCAAATCTATCCCCGACAGGATTTAAAATTACTCTCACCATCGGATTCCAACTCCTTTTATTTGCATGTTCTTACTTTTAAACATTATTTCATTTACAACTAGTTTTCTTTTTACTTTCACTTTTATAGTTCTATACTTCTGGTCATAGGCGCCGACTTGAAGAAAATATTGGGGGGGGGGGGCAAAACAATGAATAAATATATAATCATATTCAGCCGTTTTCTACCAACTGCTGGATAAAGGTCCCCTTCCCTCCAGATCTCGGTCTGCTTCATCCGCTCCACTGCTAAATTCATGACCTAAGTCAAATTTTTGTAAACGCATTAAAACAAATTCAAGTTCAAATTCTGGAAACTTCACTGCACCGCATTGATCTTCACTTCTCATATCAGTGTTACCATAGTGTTGGTTGAAGCTTCAGTGCTCTATTAACTCTTTTAGGATTTTTGGTAACTTTTGTTACCATGGCGTACTATGGCCTTTGACCTCTTATTTAGGTTCTATAACAGGTACTGGAGTCGTTTTTTTATTAGCCAAGTCAAGGATAGACCAAAGAACACCCCAGATACGTTTTGGAAGCGGATGGTCAACTTGGCTGCACCAAGTTGGGGAGGAAGGGCGTGACTTTTTACTTTTTCTTAAGGCAAATTTCAAAAAAATTTCACGCCTGTAGTTTTCACGATATCAGATTGGAATTGTATGTACCTTTGGATATTTCTCATTTTTTTCTGAGATCTCTACGTGAAGCCGAGTCCGGGCACTAGGGGCGCGAATGTTCCGAGGGGCTGACTTTTTCAGAAAAAAAAATCAATTTTCCCGATTTTTCCGGTTCAGGAATACGATACGTACATGTGTTTGGTACCGTTGGAAAGGGCTTATTATACTAAAGAAAATAACGTTTAAGCCATGAGTCTAGGCTAAATAGTAATGACGCAGTATTTTTTTATAGTAAATATATACGTATGTGTGTGTATAAAGAGAGAGCCTAAATTCAGACTTTCAACAATTTTTCTGCCCTTTGTTTTTAAGATACAAGATTGGAATTTTGAATACGTATTATGTACATAACAGTGTATTTTTAGAAAAAAAATCAGCTCTACGTTAATCCAGGCCTAGGCCAGAGGAGCAAAATGTTTTGGTTGGATTTGCAAAAATACTTCCGAGTCTTTCCCTAATTATCTGGTTTAGGTGTATGATACTGACATATGAGTGATACCGTTGGAAAGGGCTTATTATACTGAAGAAAATGGCGTTTGAACCATGACTCTAGGCTAAATAGGAATGACGCAGTACATTTTTAAAATATTTTATACCTAGGTATATATAGAGGAAGTTCGGGTATTATGGAATACCATTTTTGTTTCGCTTGTAACTCAGTTAAAAATTGCACATTGAAACAAAAAGGAAAACAAGTATAGCCTTACATATTTGGCTTTATTTATGCATATCTTGGTAAAGAAGTTTCGTTACAGGGTTGGGTAAAATTTATAATTTGTAAAGAAACCACTTTGGAGGGTAATACGAAATAGTCGAGCATGGAAAACAAATGCTATACAAAAAATAAATGAGTTTTCTGTTGAACATACAATGAATACAGTGACAATATATGAAAATTCTGAATGCCAAGCCATAACTGATTGTGATTACTTTGCAAAAGTCACAAATATAATACTCTGCTTCAGGATCGGCACAGTCATTGTGTGCTCACATTAAACATGATGAACGCTGGAACTAAGCTCACCCCTTGTATCATCAGAAAATTTGCTGTAATAAAAAATACACTTAGACCCTAGCATTGTTGTCATCATAAATGTGTGTTTAATTGCCCAATACCAATAGATATTTTTGTAATCGGAATACCATACGGAATACGGAATAGGATGCTTTTCTTGCGGGTATTCCATATTGCCCTCCACGCCACCTTGGAAACGAAAGAGCTGTTAAACGCATTCGAAGGCGTATAGGATAATGGCGCTTATCAAACTACCTTATGTATATCCAACATCATAGTAAATAAAGAATTGTTGTTCTATTACATTTCAATAGGAAAATACAGATTGTAAGCCACTCATCTGTAAAAGTATTCCTGAATAAGAAATCAGATTTTCATGTCTACCAACACAACGAATGTCACAATCACATGGAGACTGGCTGTAGAGCATCATGGGGACGTGAGGTAGTAGTTTCTTTCCTCTTCGCTTGGAACCAACACATCACAGGCGAGATAATGAGGTATTCCATATTATCCGTCTATTCCATAATACCCGAACTTCCTCTATTTATATACATAAAGATGGGTCACCTTCAGACTTTCAAAAATTTCTCCCGACCTCAGTTTTCAAGATACAAGAACGAAATTTTGCGCACGTATTATGTATATAACAAGATTTTTTTTAAAGATTCAGATCCCTACGTGAACCCAGGCCCGGGCCAGAGAGGCACAAAAATTTCGATTTTTTTTTCGAAAATTCTCATGTTTTTTTTTCAATTTTCTTATTTCTGGTGTATAATACGGACAAGAGAATGATACCGTTGGAAAGTATGAGCTATCCTGAGAAAAACGAGTATGAACCACGATCCTACAATAAATAGTAAGGAAGCAGTAGCTGTTTGAGTGAAAGTCTAAAAATTACATCAAAAAGTGGAAATCCTAAAATGGTTAAACGCCGATTTGAAAATGGTGCTTTTTATCGAATAAGAAGGCTGTTCCTAATATTGAATTAAAGGCACGACGTAATTTACGACAGAAATTCCTGCTCCTCTTTGGTAATTCTTCCTCAACTGGATTATCTTGGGGGGGGGGGGGGCGAGGACCCCACCCTTAAATATTGGGGGGGGGGCAAAAGTGCCCTGCCCCCCCCCAAAGTCGGCGCCTATGCTTCTGGTCACCTTTCGTAAATGGAAGTATGTTACATCTTAGTCAAATCACGGAAACACTGTACTGTACTGATGACAGCTCCTCAATCTTCCACCGCCAGAAACAGTGTAAAAACAGGTTACATTTGTTCTCCATAACTTTCAGCCCCTTGCACTGTCGCCTGCGGAGCGGGGAAGTCTAGGAGGGAAAACAGTGCAGCCACCACATCCAATATTGCAAACGTCGTAATGACGTTGCTCAGTAATTAGACACATTCCAATATAATCACATAGTTTAGAAAATAATACTGTAATATCAATTAGGAAATGTTAGCGATTCGGAAGGTTTTTTGTACGCAATGTACCTAAATACGGGACATTTTGGTGTCCCGGTAGAAGTTTTCGGGACACCGGGAATGGTACTGAAAAAACGGGACAATCCCGTTTTTACGGGACGATTGGTCACCCTAGGTTGGGGGAACCTTGAAAACACGCGTGATCACCACGATTGCCATTGAATATCAATTTCATTTTTTAAATTGGAAAGTAGGCATTGTGGCACATGTTTTAAGACTGTTTTCTGATGAGGAATGCAATGCTGCTATCCATTTTGTCATATCACTAACCGTTGATGAATTATGGCCTATTTTATCGTTGCAGATTCCACTGACTGAACAATGGTGCTGACGACCCAGGAATATATTAAGATCATACGGATGTGTGGAAATCGCAGTCGCGTGTGGTGGCTGCGGAGTTTAATGCGCTACACGCTGAAAGGGAGCCCATATCCCACAATGATGTAGCCAAACTCATCAGCAGATTCCGGGAGATAGGTTCTATGGACGACAGACATAGGGTTGCCATATTAGCTGATTTTAGCAGGTACTACCCGATTTTCAGGTCCTATATTGGTCCCCCGCTTAATCATCTCTTAATCACGAGAATACATACAAAGACTAACACAAAGAATATAAGTACTATGAAATACACATTTTTTATTGTTAATTAGTGCGCTTAAGAATTAAACATCTTTCTGTGATTTACGTTTTTACAGTGCTACAGTGATTTAACTTTTCCAAAGAAGCAAATTTCATATTTGAATCAACACAAAAGATACGAATTCTGAAAATACGAAATCTTCACCTGAAAAAACACTCACATTTAATATAAAAAAGTAGAAATCTATATACAGATACATATACACAAAAATATAAATAACGTGAGTTAATTGAATAAGCTGAAATAAGTATTTCGTCAAAAAAGTTCATTAATTGAATACTGTTGTCATGCTTATTTATGGAAATACTTTGACATTGTAATATTCGAGACAGTTCGTAAAAAATAAAAGAAAAAAAACACTAAACACATGTTAATCACTCCGAATGCTAAATCAGTAGTGAATCATAGAAAGCATAGGATCACGTGATGAAAAGTTAATGCTTTCATCAATCAGGTGTTATCAAATCTATAGACAGGAAGTACACAAATATAAATTGTTAACAGAAACAACTGTCATCACACGTGAGGAAAATATAATTAAAGGATGATAAAAGACTTGAGAACCAGATTAGATTCAGTTCCATCTCAGACAGAAATTGGGGTAATATTAACTTGATACTGTGTTAATCTTTTTAAGGAATTTCATCTTGTAAGTGAAGAAGGGTTTAGTGTAAATCATCTATGCCCAGAAATAGCAGTTGATAATACGTATTAAACATGATAGCTTTAAATCTTGGAACCGAGGCTTATAAATAAGATCTGTATCTAAATAATGAATAACTATATTACGATATTAGACCTATCTGTTACTCTTATATCTAAATAACACTTAAATCGACTAATACATCAATAATTACGAGGTAAAATAGTACTGATTTATTCTGTTTATCTTTAGAAATAAACCATCGTAATGTTAGTGTATATAAATCTTACAGTTCATAATTCAATTTTTCGACAGCGTAGCCTACAAAATCTTCCAAAATATGGTTAGTTACACAATATTACTAACACTACAAGATAACTTTTTCTTTATATATATCGATATCGACAATCCAAATCGATATCGACAATTCCCAACATGCTCTATTAGCATGTACAGATCAACCATAAAAGTCCAATAACTAGTGATGAGCAAATGCAGGACCAAGACCAAGACCAGGGTGGTCTTGGTCTTGGTCTTGGTCTTGGTCTTGGTCTTGGTCTTGGTCTTGGTTTTGCACACCTAGTCTTGGTCTTGCTTGCAAGAGTCTTGCAAGTTTTGTTTTTAAGAGATCTATGATTTTCATAAGTAAATTTTACTCTGGATATAAGGGATAATAAATCCTACATTGCGTCAATAGTGAGGGAAATACAATGTATGTTTCTAAATGCATTATATTTTACCTTCGTGTAAGTGTGATGATACTGTACAACATAGGCGATGACCTTTACTTTTGTTTTCAATGGGTGATCACGCTTCACTGCTTATAAGATAAATCACAACATTTCGTAATATTTTTATGTTTTAACAGATCCAATACTCCACTGGTTCCCAAACTGGGGAGGCTACCCCTGACAGTGCGACACATGAAAGAAAACCAAGACGGCACAGATTACTGAAATACCATACATTGCAAAATTATTTTTACACTCTAAAGGCGTCAGATTTTTTCTTTCCAGCCACGATTAGCTCATTGAACAAACTCCCAATTAAATATTGAAATTTTGTTTTACTGATTCTAATATGTACTGTATGGGGCAGTAACAAGGACATTACGCAAAAACGATGAAACAATTAACTTTCGAAATGTGGGCATGGAGAAAAAAGGAGAGAATCAGCTAGGTTAAACGGAAAACGAATGAAGTGTTAGAAATAGTAGCAGTAGGGGAGAAAAGAAGAATTTTAGATGTAATTAAGAGGAGGACATTGGCTGAGGAGGAACTGTATTATGAGGGACGTGCTAGAGGGAGGGGGCGAAGGAGACTGTAGTTAAAGAAAGATATTAAAACAGAAAATTGCTACGTTAATATGCAGAGACTAGCTGAGGACCACAGTCATCGAAGCTTCTCAGCTGCAGCAAGTGACCTGCCAATAATGGCAGAATTCCTATTATTATGACGATGATAATATGTTTTGCAATATTGACCAAAAAAAGAGAGAAAAAATTAAAATAATAATAATTAAACCTCTTAATATTTTAAAATATGAAATGAAGTTCAATTTGTGAGTTTTACGTCCCACGATTATGCCGGCTAGGCTAAAGGAGACGGTGATGATGAGAAATGAATGAAAAAGGTGGAATGAAGAAAGTGGGAGGAAACGGGAGTACCCCGAGGAAACCCACGCACACGGTGTTTGTCCGCCACAAAGTGCACTTGGCGGGAGCTGGGATCGAACGCGGGACCCCAAACACCAGAGCTGAACGCTCTACCACTGAGCCACTGCGGCCCCAATATTTTAGAATAATTTGAGTGAAAACTGAAAACGACTCAACTGTTTATGTCTTTTGTGTAAACTCAATTTATATAAATACTATTGACCTACATTAGAAATACATAATAACGGCATCAAACTTCAAGTTATTTGAAATAAGTACGAAATCACTCTCAGTTGTGAATATAGATTATTTATTGTTGTATAATGTTATATCGTTGAATCCTAGATATGCCGTATACCTGAGGGGACTCTAAGTTATATTGATAAACAATTATTCAACGTATAAGCATCCACCTATGAAATCAAACTTGCGGTCACATGCGCTAAGTTTTTGTCAATGTCATGAAAATGTTATTTCAATATTAATTTTATAAGTACACATTAAAAATTTTTAATGGATGCTTGAACCTCAGAGCCAAGGCCATACCCATGTAGTCGGCACCTATGGTGTACGGAATTGCCGATGTTCAGTACTACATTTCTTTAGTTTTGGAAAAAGAGCACCACTAATATGTTTTGAAATGAAATGAAATATCTACTTTAACATCCCACGATTATTACACTGAGGCTAAGGGAAACAGTAATGATGAGAAATGGTGGAATGAAGAAAGTACGAGGAAACGGGAAAACCCACGCACAGGGTGTTTGTTCACCAAAGAAGCTCACATAGCGCAAGCTGCGATCGAACCAGGGCCCCATGTACCAGAGGTGAACGCTCTGCCACTGAGCTACCGTGTCCATAACATGCTCTAGTTTATTTTTGCTTATCCACTTCTTATGGACACAACTATTCTTCGTATGATTCCCAAAATCCAATCATGGGCCATCGTGAATGATCAAAAGATGACCAACGTAAATCAGACACTGAAGTTATTATAGCTTGTAACAATTCATAGAATTATACTGTCGGTCGTCTCGTGAACAACCGATTCAAAAAACGACATACTGTAGCTATATGTTACAGGAGCAGATCGACTCACATGGTTTGCATAAACTACTGGGAACACATTCACTCCGGCGGTATTTTTACTGGAGCCTAGAAGCTCACGTGAAAGATGTAATGATTTTTCCCCTTCCTTTTTATATTCTATAAAAAATCAAGTAGTACCATACTTGTGCAAGACTCTTGGTCTTGGTCTTGGTCTTGGTCTTGCAGGTATGATCTTGGTCTTGGTCTTGGTCTTGCACCCCTTGGTCTTGGTCTTGGTCTTGCATCGGGATTCCTGGTCTTGGTCTTGGTCTTGGTCTTGCATGCAAGACTCTTGCAAAAACTGCAAGACCAAGACTCTTGCGCTCATCACTACCAATAACTTTTGGAACATTGCCTCGTTGATGTATCTGAAAATATTTTTTAAGAAATCAAATAATATATATTCAATACATGAAGTCAAAATGTATCCTGGGAACTTCAAATTAAGGTCAGCATTGAACCGACCCACTCTGACTCACAATTCTTCAATCACTTATAGCACTCTAGCTTTTACCAACACTTCTGGTTTTCATTACAATATGAACATTATTTTTCTTTTTTTTTTCTTTTTTTTTTTTTTACTTCGAAGAATGGTAGAATGAATTGACAGTAAGCGAATCTGAGAATGATAATCAACGCGGCTACCTCCTTAATAAATGACACACGTTAATTACGTTGAAGTAACAACTCTCGAAAATTATATGTCAAATATTATGTTAATATAATGTCTTTCAAACTTTTGCACTTTCTATTCAAGTGAAATACAATGAAATGATGTTACTTTAAATTATACAGAAATATAAATTTCAAAACTTACATACACTGACTAGCAAAATATTATGACCACCTGCTACATTGAAGCTGATGTGAGAGGCAGGGGGCACAGCACAGCCGCTCGTCAGACGATGACAGGGATCTCACTCGATCAGTTGGTGCGATGCTAGCGCGTCCAGCGATATATCAGAATTTGACAGGAATCAGATTGCGATGGTTAGGAATGAGCATATCAGAAACAGCGGAAATTCGGGTGTTTACGAGCTGCCGTGGTTAGTGTCTTTTAAAGGTGGAAAAAGGACAGTGGAGCCAGAACCAAACGACAAGACATGGGGTGACAACATTTCTTTAAAAATGCTAAACGTCGTGAACTGTAGAAGTTGGTACAAAAGGATAGGAAGCAAACTGTGGCATAATTAACAGCAAACTATAAAGTGAACAAAGAATTGGCGTGCCTGAGCACACAGTTAACCGTGTACCATTAGATATGGGCCTTCATATTTGGTGTTCCGCACGCGTATCAATGTTAACCTCACGGTATTGTCGATTACGACTGGAATGAGCAGATGCATATTGTTATTAGACAGCCAAGCAATGGCACAACGCTGCGTGCTCCCATAAATCATGATACAATCTTTGTCATATCGATGGCCGCATCAAATCGCATCGTCTTCCTATGAAACATCTTCTCCAGACTTGCACAGTAGGATGACGGCAGACCGGTGGTGACTCCATTACGCTTTGGGAAATATTTGCATGGTCACCCATGGCCTAGTAATTCATGTGGAGGACACCATGATGGCTTCTAGGTATCGATAGTCCGTTGCTGATCACGGTCACCCATTCATGTTGGACATATTAACAACTGGGAGTGTCATCTTACAGCAGGACAAGCTCCTTCTCAGAGCGCCAATGTTTGCTACAGTGACTCATTTTAATTGTTGCAACGGCTCTTCAACTCACCCGATCTTATTCCAATTAAACACCTTTGATATATCTTTGAACGTCAGATCTAAGTTAATCTTCTCCCTTCCTTGGAATTCACATGATTTAAGTGAGTTGTATGTGCAGATGTGGTGCGTCATGCCTGCAGCTACTTATCAAATCTCATGCCAAATGGCATAGCTGCTGTCTGCGAGCCGAAAGTGGACATGCCAAAACTTAGGTAGATGGTCATAATGTGTCTGAGTGGTTAGTGTATAATAATAATAATGATAATAATAATAATAATAATAATAATAATAATAATAATAATAATAATAATAATAATAATAATAATAATAATAATAATAATATTGCTTTTTTGTTACTAAGTTAGTGAAATTCGACTTAGGTAAAATTCAAGTTACATAAAGGGCTACGGGACAGAATACTCACCTTAGTCGGTAGTTACTGTCCCTACATACACTACTAGTGTAACATTTGTATTGTATTAGTTTATTTTGTGACGAACCTACATTTTTCGCTGAACATATTTTAGCTCATATCATATTGTACTCTTACTTTATATCTGCGTTTTTATTTTTTTCTAGTTGTATCCGCTTGGTCTACTTGAGCTCGTGTCGATATGGCATATCAATAGTAAATTAATATACTAAAAACCATACTATCTGTAAAACTCTAAAATAAGATGTATCATATTGAAGTAGTGCCTAAGAGCACACTCACTCGTTTATAATTGATATTGTACTGAACGAACTGAATAAAGTAGGTTTTAATTAGAAGTATTTACATGAAGACCTAGTTTGATTTTATTTTTCACCTAATTTGATGTTTTTTTTTTTCAGCATACTGGTTATGATTTATTTCCAGTTCGATCGCTTTCATCTTTCTCCTAATAGAACTCTATACTTTACCGTAAAAGCGAAATATGGCTTTCACATCTTGAAGTAAAAGTTTTAAAAAGAAAATTAAGTTAAATATTTATTTATCTATTTGTCGTCTCACAGGGATATTCTTTAGACCAAGGATGACCAACCTTTAGACAGTGGTTCAGTAATGGGACCACTAAGTCGTTAGAGGTAGCCTGCAGTGGTCAGTGTTACACTGTTTCTTGTTTATATCGATCTTAGTTATTGTTTTAAAATTTCTCGTAGGGTACATATGCGTAATCAGAACTTTTCATATGCGTGTGCACAAAGGTATTTAAATTCACCAAATTAATCAGTATAAAATGCTCACGTGCTCGTTTTAATGGATTTTAAATGTATTTAAAGAAACAAAATGTTATTTCAATGAATCAAAGAATTCCAGATAACAAAATTTTACAACGCATGACAATTGAAAAATAAATCAAACCACTTTTTTTTATTAGGATGTACTCAGTCATAGCCGGTAACTAGGCGTATGATGGAGCTCTAGCGGGCAGATACATAGATCGGCAGTAATTTCTGGAATGAAAACCAGCCCACAAATCTAAGAAGTTTGGCCACCCCTGCTCTAGGTTAAAGAAGACTAATGATTATGAGGAAACTGTTAAATAAAAACACTGGGAGAAATTCAACAGACACGAGGTTGTCCGCCACAAACTTTCATTCCTGGGATCGAAGCGGGGAAGTTCTTCGCACCAGAGGTAATCACTTTACAACTGAGTCAGTCACTGTATCAATATCATTTCATATTTTAATTTAACGTTACTTTTTATTGCAAATATGACATTGGAAAATTCGCAACTGTACTTGAAATAAATTTCCTCAGATATCGCAGCTGTTAAATAAACAGATTTACAAGTGTCATTTGATAAATATAAATTACCAAGTAGATCTTACCAGATAGTTGGTCTAATCTTGAGAGGTTGTTAACTAGATGTTTGTGGGAACTTATTCACATGCCCATTACACGTGTGTTTATATAAAAATAGAAAAAAAAATAACTTTCTCATGCAGGTAGAATGTTGTCCTCCCATAAATGTCAGATGTAATTATTGCTACATCAGTTATATATAATCTGATAGCCAATAGTGCTTAAGCTTCTACGCACAAATGTTAAAAAGCATTAACAACTCAGTCTCTTTTGATTCTATTCTAGTCCTAACACTTTATTCACGTGAAGTCGCTCTCGATTTAGAAACAGGTAGCCATTTTTCAACCTTAAACAAGTTAAAATGTCTTCCGGAGGAACATAAAATGACGTCACTTCTTATTGGAAGCAAGAAGTAGTTTTCTTTATGCGCCTAATGGCGGTGATTTTTTCGTCTTATTATTGATCATGGTAAGATGAAATATGACAACGTTGTCTCATGGTAAATGCACATAAAGAAAGGGATTTGGCATCATTGGGTGGAGGGCCATGACTTGACACGGAGCAAAAAGAAAAAGAAAGAATTAAAACAACAATAACAACCTTTAAAAGAAAAAAAGAAAGAAAGGTATATGAGCTACGTAGATATATGACTCACTTGTTTCGTTTCCCAGGCAGGAGGAACACCTGGAAGATATAGTCACAGTTATGGCACCTCGCTGTCTACCGAGGCCTTCCTCATTCACAGAAAACAACGTAAAAACAGTGTTGCAGTCTACAAGCGGAAATCGCTTGATTTCATCTTTTTGGAATGAGTTTCCTTTCTGTTTCCTCTTTTCGAATATTACATTTCATTTAAAAGCAGAATACGTATTTCACTCCTAATATCAATGTTTCTCAAACAATATATCGCGTGGTAATAGCGTGTAGTGTTGCCCATGGGACAACACAAAACGGTAAATAAGGTTTTCCCATCTCATCTCGTATCCTTTTTGAATTCTCATCTCGTCTCAATTCAAAAAGTATTCTTTCTCGCCTCGTTTCGATTTTGGGAAAGCTTTTCTCGTCTCTTTATGAAGAAAATTTATGCTCTGATTTTCTTCGTAATTTCATCTAGAATTTGTCACGAAAAATCCACGAAGAGTGTAAAATCACAATTAAACTATATTTATCTAGATGTTACTAGCAGAATACTGGTTCTTCGCACATGGAGAGTAACTTTTATTTTGTACATAAAGGGCTGAATTTGGATTTAAACGGCATCCGAAGTGTAACTGTTCGTCTCAGACCCTGAAAACTATGGATTCAACTCTAATATCGGTCATTTTCGATAACTTTTATGCATCTCCATCTCCCCTCCCCCACGCTATGGGACTGACCTTGGATTTAAACGACATCGGAAGTGTCACTCTTCGTCTCAGATACCCGAAAACTATAGAATCAACTTTCATATCTGTCATTGCGATCATTTTTATATATCTCACACTCACCCTCACCCAAGTTGCGGGGCTGAATTTTGAATTATACAGCATCAAAAGTGTCATTGTTCAACTCATCGATCCCGCGATTGATAAATCCTCCTCATTGTGTTCGTACAATCACTTTATTAATTTATAGAATGTTAATAGTATATTACAACACACAACTCAAAAGTCAGTTAACAAATATCAGAATGAAACAGAAGTTTCATGTTAACTTCAATAGGAAACTACTGTTCATCCCACCCAACCTGATAGGTGATCAAAACAAACTTTCTTCCCCACTACGCTCACACTCGGAGGATGATAAACGTAAATATTGGTGTTCCTCTTACCACACACGGCGGTTTAAAATGAATGATGTGTGAAGTATTAATTATAACTTTTATAATAATACTATATATATATTTAAAGACTTCATTGCATTAATTATGTTAATAAGATAAGTAACGCATCTTGTAGGTGTAGGTGTGAGATGGTGTTGGAATAGTAAGAGATTACAAGATTGGTAATTCAATGGGTACTTACACTATCTATATGATAATTTAATGTGAATATAAAAGACAAAATCCCAAAGCAAATTTAATCTACATGGATAGTATATCAGAACACTAATATGATAACAAAGTCACCCCAATTATTTAGCATTTACGGTTCATGTTTTAATGAAGGAAGCATTAAGGGAATTGGAGATTTTAAGATTGGAACAGAAATCATTAACAAGGTCAGGTATGCAGATGATATGGTTATTATAGCTAGAACCGAAAAAGAGATGATTGACAAAATAGTTTACACTGGGAAACTATATGGAATGGAAATCAATATCGAAAAATCGAAAGTCATGAGAATATCCTTACGAGTCAGAGAAGAACAAAGAGAATTTAAAGAGATAGATCAGGCCAAATAACTTATCTGGAAAGTATTTTGACGAGACTCTTCCTGCACCAAAGTGAAAAGGTCAAGAATTGCCGTAGCCAAAGAGACATTCAACAAGAAAAAATCACTCTTAACTAGCAGGCTTAATATTGGGCTAAGAAAGAAGCTGGCCAAGTACTATATATGAAGTATTGGTCTGTATTCTTCAGATACTTCGAATTTACAGAAGTCAGAGAAGAAATATTTAGAGAGCTTTGAAATGTGGTGTTGGAGGAAGATGGAGAAGACAAAATGGATGGAGAGAGTAAGAATCGAAGACATTTTAAAACGGTCAGGAGAGAAGAGGATGCTTTTAGCCAATATCCTTCGTTGGAAGGGCAATTGGATTTGACGGATCTTGCGAAGATATTGGCTTCTTCATACGGTCATAAAGGGGAAAATGGAAGGAAAGAGACGAGTAAAAAGACGAGAAAGGAATACTCCTGTTTAGTGATTTGAAAAATGGAAGTAAACATTGGGAGTTAAAAGAGGAAGCTGAAGATCGAGAAACATGAAAGAAACATTTCCAGGTCCGAATCTAATAAATAAATAAATAAATAAATAAATAAATAAATTCATAATTCCAGGACCTGCCAATAGGTAGAACAGTGGAACTTCAAATGATTGAGAGAAAAATCTACTTTGTCTGACCCTTAATACAAGTTCTTAAAAATTACTATTTCAGTTTTTTCTCAGTTTTAACTGCAAGGCATAACATTTTTGTTTCACCAAATGAATCAACGCTGGAGCAATCCGTATTCATATTCATACGAAACAACTCAGGCATTTTTCGAACATTCATAACATCGTTTCCCACAAAAATAGTGCAATGAAAATTGACAGCCACTAAACTGCACGAGATCATGTCCGTACAAAATTTCAGTGTTTAACCTGTCAATTTAGTTTGTCGTGAAAACTTAAAGTAATAATAATAATAATAATAATAATAATAATAATAATAATAATAATAATAATAATAATAATAATAATAATAATAATAATAATTAATAAATAAATAAATAAATAAATAAATAAATAAATAAATAAATAAATAAATAAATGATACTCATTTATTGAAACCTATAAGGTACCTTCTGTAGACATGGAAGATTGAAATTTGTCACAAGTGTAGGATTGGTAACACAAGTAAAGGAAACAATTCGAAAACTGGACATTTCCCCTTCCATAGAGGAAAATTAGGGGGAAGTGCAAAATTTACATATGGTTTACATAGTCGAGTCATTTCATTCAAAACCTACAGGGTACTACCTGTAGACATTTAAGTTGAAAGGGAATTTCCCCACAATGCATTGTTGTCTCCCTACCTTCTTGACCGGTGAGTATCAGGGTCGAAATTAATATATAGAAAACCGGTAGGCTGTATACGTCACGAATACGTTTGTGTCGATGTCGCAAAGTGAGTTGTGTTCAAACAGTAGTCGAAAAAGTGATCGACAATCCCGACAGTGTTGTAGTCACTTCTCGGGTCACCGTGTAATGCTCCGCGTTTCGCGAAGACATTACAAGCTTTAAAAAATGGTTTAGTTTCTGAATTTATTTGTTTATAATTAGCAGCTAATTGTTTGTTATTGATTTATTGTGAATTGTTCTTACAATTACCAGTTAAATTTGTTACGTTATTAATTTGTTGTGAGTTGTTAATGATTTACTGCTATTTTCTATAATTACTACAAATTGATATATTGACGAACAGAAGCTAATTCTGCACCATAAAATTTTAACATATAAGAAGAAAGAGGAAAGTAAATAAGACTTCCAAGAAAGATAGATATTATAAACTAGCAGCGTTCACCCCGCTTCGCTGCGGTCACCCCGGAACGCAATAAACTTTGTTACTTAGATAATTTTTACTTTTTCGCTTTCAAGTGATATGATAAAAACCATAGAAGATTGCAGTAAATGTTAACATTATATCGCCTGTCATTTATGTTAACCCGCCCCGCTTCGCTGCGGTCACCCCGGAACGCAATAAACTTTGTTACTTAGATAATTTTTACTTTTTCGCTTTCAAGTGATATGATAAAAACCATAGTAGATTGCAGTAAATGTTAACATTATATCGCCTGTCATTTATGTTAACCCGCCGAGTGACACGGTCATGCGGGTTGCATATAAATACGTTTATTTTTACCTATGATGAACTAACAAAGGATTTGTACGTTATGGACACTTGAATGGTCAATTATCTCAAGACACTGGTAATTAAAAATTAAAGTGATATGATAAAAACCATCTAGGGTCCAAATCCTAATAACCCCCCAAAAATGAAAGAAATTGGTTCAGCCGTATTAGCGTGATGAGGGAACAAAGGATTTGTGCGTTCTCTTTTATATATAAGATTATTCTTTTGTTGACAAACAAACAAAAAAGAACATAATTTATTATAAATATTAAGTTAAAGCGTGGAACTGGAAAAGTTTGGAGAATTGTTTCAAATATATTGTGATTGAAAGTGAAACGTAGAATTCCATTTAACTATATCTAAAGTTCATTTACATTATTATACAAGCAAGATTGAAATTGAAGTCATGAAGTACTAATAGACAATTCAACTAAAAAAAAAAAAAAAAAAAAGACACATCCAGTATTCAACCTTCACAACTAAACAACCTATTTAATGCTAAACATTATAATTCAATTTCAGGCCATAGGCAATCAAGGATGTAAAATCTGTGCCGTAAAAAAAAAAAAAAAAAAAAAAAACGAACGAACGAACGAAGTACTAATAGATGAACCTACTCCGGGTTCTCAGTAACAAAATCAAATGTTTTTTGATATGATCTAAATTCTGTTAGAGCTTCATCTAAATTTTAAATACATTATAACCCATTATCTGTTCAAGGATCAGCAAATGGTTTTGGAAGTCTTAAATATAATTTTCGTTGAAGGGAGCCGCGGTGGCTCAGTGGTAGAGCGTTCACCTCTGGTGCTTGGGGTCCCGGGGTTCTCCCGTTTCCTCCCACTTTCTTCATTCCACCATTTCATTCATTACTCATCATCACCGTCTCCTTTAGCCTAACCGGCATAACCGTGGGACGTAAAACTCAGAAATTTCATTTCATTTCATTCAATTTTCGTTGAAGACTTACGAAGTACCATACTGATAGGATCATTGATGTTGATGGAGGTATCTGAAGTTTACTAGGATATGTATGCTGCAGATGTATTTTACTTATAATTCCATCTTTTTATTAGATATTTCGTACTGGAGATATCGATTGCTAATTGCTTGGTGCTATGGTTTTGAGTAGGGATGCGCACGAGACGAGTCGAGAGAGGATTTTCCTGACAAAATTCGAGTCGAGACACGGCTCTTCCAATAGAGAAATATGCAATTTTCGAGTCGAGACATCACTTTTACAGCACATTTTCGAGACGAGACAGCCACAAATCTTGTCTCGTGCGCATCCCTAGTTTTGAGGTATGTTTAATTATGTATAAAATAAAGAAGTGATAAGAATTAAAGAGATAAAATATAATTTAATAATATTAATTGACGATAATGGTTCAAAGTTAACTGAATATATTGCATCTATGAATATGTAATTAATGAGAATGAAACTATGAAAAATAATGATTAAATATGTCTACGAAAGCAGATAAAACATAAACAATACCGTTCACTACAGCCATATTTGCCAGCTGTTATAATTAAATAGCTCTATTTCGAGTCGTGACAATAAACATACTAAAGAAATGAATTAACAATAATTACAATAACGAATACTAACATATACCTAGATAGTTTATTTAGATCTACAATTTAGGCTTATGTAATTACAAAATAAAAGACATAGCTATCTACTTATTACTGGATGAATTGAAGAAATCTGATAAAACCAAGAAGAAAATATAGTATAACAAAATATACAGATAATGTGTTAATATGTTTGTATATCTATATTTGTATATGCATGTATTATGTTAATAAATTTCATTACTATTAATTGAATAATATTTTGAGCTTGAATCAACATTTTGATAGTTTTGATTTCATGCTATGTTTAATTGTAATTTTATTTTATGTGGTCGGTTCCTTGGGTATAGACTCTCCCCATTCCGCATCTGGAAGTGTTTGTTTGCGTTTTCTTGCTTAGGGTATCACCTTAAGCTGACTACTTGGGCAGTTCACATCGCCTATCGTGAGAGTTTCCACGTTCGTGCAGTGTGTTGTGTCCTACTATTTTCCGTTGCGTATTGTAAATATATTTGACTATTTATCCCACTCTTCGTCTTCTGCTGTTTTGAAGAAAGTCCGCATGATAATGATAAAAGATGCATCGAATGAAGAACATGTAACTCCATAGCAGTGTTGGTGATGAGAGGGGCGTGTCAACCGCGCGCAACTGGAGAGGCTTCCGGTGGAGATCTTTGGGTCTATCCTTATCTCCTGACTCTGGTGAGTAATTCTATGCCGCACACTACCCATGAAACCACAGAGATCCAGTAGGGTCCTCACAAGAAGTGATGAGAACCGACTCAAAAGCACGTATTGTTTACTTATGAGGGCTCGTATCTCCGATGATAGATGGGCTCCTTGGGCATTGTGGGTGTGGGGAGAACTAGAAGACATGCTAGTGTCCGAATATGCAAACCCCGGTATCAAATTTTATTTGTTTCAGTGCCAAAGCTCAAAACGGGCAGACACTACTGATCGATCCAGTTATTTCAACCCATGTGTCAGCTGAGCTTTGTTTGGTTCCAGTTGGAAACCATTCTTGGGCTTAGTTGACATTAACAGGCCCGTAGCTAGGAGTGTGTTATGCGGGAAGCATAATTCAATTTGTTCCCTGACACACACCAATGATTAACCCTTACTTCAGAAGATATGGGAGAATCAGGACGAAAAACTGCAGTAGGCGAGTGGTCGCACAGATTACGCAGCCCCACCTGAAAAAATACAAATGTCAGAAGAGCAAACATACTATGTTTCAGCAAGGTAAACTGGATGATGGGGCTCCAGTAGAAGAAACTGAAGCTATGGTACATGTGGCAGGGGGTGGGGACTCACTTCGTGTTTACGCGACGAAACTAACGCTCGGTCTTTCTCGCCAGTTGAAGAAATATGCCGTTGTCGTGAAGAAAAGAACATGATAATAGAGTGGACAAGACATCCTCTAAATGCGAAGTACTGTAACCCCCAGGTACGAGTAATTCCATCGGAAGAGTTTAAGGTTGGAACAACATCTTCTACTATCCAATTGAGTAAAGCCACACGAAAACCTGATGAGCCTCCACGTGGTGATGAAACATTGTCTTCCAAAACATTTTTGCTTGGACTTTTCCTATTGTACTCTCGCAGTTCTCCTAGGTGGTTTGGGTACAAAACCTCGCGGTCAGAACCTCGCGGCGACAACCTCGCGGACGAAAACCTCGCCTGGCTAAAACCTCGCCTCCCAAAACCTCGCGGCCCAAAATCTCGCGAGGCCGAAACCTCGCCTGGCCAAAACATCGCCGCCCAAAACCTCACGGGACAAAATCTCGCCGGGCCAAAATCCCGCCTGGCCAAAACATCGCCGCCCAAAACGTCGCAGGCCAAAATCTCGCGGGGCAAAAACCTCGCCACCCAAAACCTCGCGGGCCAAAATCTCGCCGGGCCAAAACCTCGCTACCCAAAATATCGCCATACCCAAAATCTCGCCTGACCAAAATGTAAATGTTCCAACAGATGATAAGGATAACGGTATAAAAGACGCTGTTTCAGAAGAAGTATCACGGGTATTTGACCAAGTCCCGCGATACCATATGAAAATTCTATTTCTGTATTAGAGGATTTCAGTGTGAAGGTAGGGCGACAGGATGTTTTTAAACTGGTTATAGGGAAAGAAGAGAAAGTAAAGACAAATAACGAGGTTAGTTTTGTGAACTTTGGAACATCCAAAAACTTAAAATTTTAACAAAAATCTAATAATATTTACGAAAGTATGAAATAATATATGAGTTTTTACGACGTCCCCTGATTATGTCCTATAGGTTAAAGGAGACGTAGATGACCAGGATGAAGGAAATGATCGAATAAAGAAAGTGGGAGGAAACGGAAATAACCCGAGAAAGCCCACGCACACGATGTTTTGTATATTATTATTATTATTATTATTTGTAATGTGGAATTGCATATTAGGAAACACATTGGGTAAATTTTAAAGAAAAGTTTCATTCGCGGCGAGGTTTTGGCCCGGCGAGATTTTGTCCCGCGAGGTTTTGGGCGGCGAGGTTTTGGCCACGCTAGGTTTTGGCCCGGGGAGATTTTGCCCCGCGAGGTTTTGGGCGGCGAGGTTTTGCCCACGCGAGGTCTTGGGCGCGAGGTTTTGGGCACGCGAGGTTTTGGCCCGGCGAGATTTTGTCCCGCGAGGTTTTGGGCGGCGAGGTTTTGCCCACGCGAGGTCTTGGGCGCGAGGTTTTGGCCCGGCGAGATTTTGTCCCGCGAGGTTTTGGGCGGCGAGGTTTTGGCCCGGCGATATTTTGTCCCGCGAGGTTTTGGCCGGCGAGATTTTGGGCGGCGATGTTTCGGCCGCGAGATTTTGTCCGTATACCCTCCTAGGTGACCAACTAAATAAATGTTCCAGCTTTTCAACCATAAGACCTATTACTAAAGTCTTGAGAGTTAACCATGTGCTTCGTAAAGACTACAAGAGTTTGAAACAACGGCAAATAAACTTTGGATATGGCGTCTCTCTCCAACGATATTCTAATTGGTTCATTAGTTCGAATGTAGTTGTTTCGTTGCAGCGAGTTATAAGATGTGGTCAAATAGCGACCACGGCCAATCCTAAGATGAACTGTGCAAAGTCAAAATAGTCTGTGCTAATCTGGACTGTTAGAATTCCTTCAACTATTCGAGAGTCATCAACAAATCAATTCATGCTCTTCACAAGAACGTTGTTCTCTTGTTGTGTTAAAAATCCTCATATGTCAATAACTACTATTACATATTCGCATTATCTTTGCCTCTTCGGTAAGAACACCATAAAGCCTTCAACGTTCGCAGGTATACCTACATCCACAGACACGCCTTGCCGTTTCCATCTTAGCTGGGAAATGTGACAAGTCTGCAGGGAATTTATGAATGTCCCTTATCTTAGGCTAAAAGAAGAGGACTACAAAAATACCTAGCGATTCATCAATGGTTCATAGCACTTCGTGCTCTACCTAATAGAAGGATCGAAGCAGGCAAATATATATATATATATATATATATATATATATATATATATATATATATATATATATCACTTTGCTATTACCAGCTAGCTTGTGCGCAATATGACAGTCTTTGGAGCAGATCACAACCTGTTTTAAACATCTCATTTGCAACACTAGTCGTGACACGCGGTATAGCAGAGACACCAGTAGTTGCATTGCAGAGACCATCTCCTGCAAATTGTTTGCTTACAACGACATCTGTGGAAATGTGTCATGATTTACGAATTAACTTTGTACTGCAAGAGCGATTGATGGAACATCTGTTTATCCCAAGTATAGCTATAGAGCCTACAACACATCTTCGAGACTAATTCCTTAGTGTTCTCGCAGATAATTGTTTCAGCTGGTAGTACAGCACCACCACATCATCTGAAACACATACAGATGAGAACAAGGGCGCAGCGGAAGATGAAACCCAAGAACTTTGTGAAACAGCATTCGTTAATGGTTATTATAATCTCCCCGATGTCCTCATGAGCTTGGTCGTCGAAAGGGAAGAGAAAATAAGGTACTGTTTTGATAAGCAATTGAACAAGATTGTACGAAAGGTGATAAGTCTCCAAGCACCCAATGAAGTAATTGAACAGTCATATAGCAGAATTGAAGAAGTTTGGTCTTCAAGTAGACAGTTGGCTTGCCAAAAGAGTTTCAGCAATGATTAGTCAGTTCCTGCCGGGTTCTCCAGTTGAAGCAGTTGCAAGATAGAGAGAAGATAAATATTATCAACACAAGTCTTAATGAGGTAAATGATTTCGTTGTAAAATTGATAGAATTCGAAAAGCAACGTTGTTACAATTTGGAAAGAAAATTTGGCTATAGAAGATTCAACTTTCCGAGAAGATTCTTGTGTCGATGTTTAGTTTATTCTTTCTTCTCATCATCTTGGGAATGTTTCTGAAGAAGTTTAAGGTTGATTATACTAGTGTATGCATATAGTATATGTCTAGATATGTATATATAAATGTGTAGTTATGTGAATGTATATATACACAACAAATAATCAGAAAATTTAAAATCCAAAGAAAAGCTAAAAAACAAAAATAATTAAAAAATAAAATCCAAAAAACTAAAAAATAAAAACTAGTTCCATTGTATGTAAATAGACATTGTAATTAATTATAGGTAACCATGTAAATAATCCTTTCTTTGTAAATAATTATATATATATATATATATATATATATATATATATATATATATATATATATATATATATATATATAAGTAAATATGTAAATGAATTGTACATAATAATTGTAAGAGCTTAAAATTTTGTAATATATAGAACTTCTATATACTATAAATAGCTGTATTGTATATATGTAAATAACTATTTAGTACATGTTGTAAGTATGTGCATTGTATATACGAAGGCTCGTTCCTATGTACATATGTAATATATGTAAATATATTTAGAATGAGAGTTTTCAATAGTTTTCGATAAATATTGCGAATGATTATATTTTGTAGATGACTTATTAATGTCCTTGAAGAAGCTGGATTCTTCAGTAATTTTGCAACTGAAAATGTGTGTATTTTTTGAGACTTCAAGTTTTGTTTGAAATACTACATATCAGCACTTTTACTAATGGCGTACCCTTGATTGACATCAGACTGAAGACTTTATGTTGGTGAATGATATGCTTTAGTGGTGAACAATGTAAAGTGCTGAATAAGGGTACAGTTACACCGAAATTTTCCTGTCATCCTTCCCATTTCAATTTTCCTATCTCGAAAAGTTCTTCAAAAGTTACCTTTGCCTGACGAAGCAGCAGTAGTAAAGAGAATACCTACAACCTCGTTTCAAACTTCACTGAGCAAGGAAAATTGCTTGTCTGTGTGTGTGTGTGTCACTGGCGGATCCAGTGGAAGAGCAGTGGGGGTCACCATTCCCTCCAAAAGCTACCTTTCTATAGATCTAAATATAAAATATTGCACTACTGTATTCTGATCCTGTGTAAAACTCCGTATTTCCACCCTGCATTTATGTACACGATACTATCTGCACTCTCGAAATGACTCTTTTGGATCTGCTAGTGATAAGTGTATGAATAGTCAATCAGCACGATATCCTCTTGATCATCCACTGCAAAAAATAAACAAGTTTATTATTTAAAAAAGGAGGAGATATATGAAGCTTAAATCAGCATTCGGTATCAACAAGTTCTGTTTAAAACAATACGTTTGTTTTGCGTTTCTGTCCCATTGGGGAAAAAAGGAAGGATAGAATAGGAAAAAATCGGTATAACCTTACCCTAAGTGTTAGCCTTCTCCAAGGATCTGACTCTGATAATAAAAAAAGTTCTAGTTCCTTATATCAAAGAATAATGAATGTACATGTACGTAAATATTAGCTTAATGAATCCATGGTTACTCAGTTGTTATGTTGTCATCTTTTAAAACAACCTAGCTTGAAACCTATGGGATTTACCACAAGCTGGAACTAGTATAAACTCTACTTAATATCCATGGTTCAGAATATACCGGTACTAGCGCAACGAATTGTATAGTGAAAGTAAGAGTACGTGAATACCTTTTTAATACTTAGTTAACATTGGTTTCTCTGTTATCGAAGATAGTAAAATATGGATATTTAGATAGAGCGTACATCATTTCGTGCGATAGGCCCAATAGTTTCCAGGCTAAAAAGTTTCAAGAAGTTATTTTTCGTATTTTCTAGGATTTTTAACTCTGAAAGGAGGCGTATTTTTACTCGTACTTACAAGGACTTTTCTTCTGTCGTTTGATACAAGGAGTCACCTCCCAGTGCTCGGTGGTGTAATTTTTCTCTACCTTGTATATTAGAACACCAGAACATACAGCCACCACCAACCCGCCGCCACCAGCCGTCACCAGAACACCAGAACTGTTCAGCTGAAGATAAACAGGTGCTCATATACAATCTCTAGAAATTGCATTAGAATTAATGTAGAAGACAACGAAATCCTACGACAACTGCTTTTAAGAGGAAAATTGTAGAACAAAGGAAGGTTAACTGTAGCTTTGCACGTTGAAAATAAATATCCTTTCCTTAATTTTGATCGCTTCACCAAATGTTTAAAACTGTTCTTAAAATCATTTGAAGTCAGACACAAAAAGCAAAAGATTAGAATTTAAGGTTTCAGGAGGCTCCGAGGGGAGAGAATACTTAAAACATTTACAACTAGCCGATGTTGGGAAAAGACGAAGCGGAAGAAGGGGTTAGAGAAGTTGAACCGCTCCGCCATCTCCGGAATATCTCATGATGAGTTTATTTCCAGGAAATATAGAGACGGTAAAAAGATTAAACGTTGATAATGAATATTTCAGCGTAGCCATCCATCCGTCGACTGTGGCGATATTCGGAAAAGCATAGCCAATTAAACCGTAACGAAGTCACCCTTAGCGTGAGAACGTGGGAAACATAGCACATCCAGATTCGGCGATAGGTAGAAAATTATACACGAAAAGTACAATAATCACATTGCACGGGAAAGTTAATAGCACTGTGATTGACTTATAAAACGAATATGCATAAAACATTTAATTTAGCAAACTTACAACATCATTCAGACAAAATCTTCCTTTTTGATATGACCTCATATATCAATATTGCCAATGAGATTCTAAAATACAATGAGATTAAATACGAAGTTCAGATAACATAATATTATTTATATCGCAGTGAAATACAAGATAAGCATGCACGGCAAATTAACATAAAACGTGTACTTTAACAGTATAGTATTTCAGGTAGGTATTACGACATTAGTTAAGTAATTATTCCAACGATGCAGCATATGAGATAAGTATTCCAGTATGTATTTAATATAAGTATTCAAAGAGGTATTCCATAAAGTAAGTATTGGTGAAGAAGTAAATAAATATTTTCCTTGTAGAAGAGTAGAATCCTTTAGATGAGGTAGTAGAAAGAAACACAGCTTAGTAGAATTTTAGGTTCATAAGTAGTTTAGAATATTAGTTTTAGTGTAGATTTGGAATTTAGAATAACGTTAGCAAAGTATGCATTATTCTCTCCCAAACCGTACTTTAGATATAATATTAGTTCAAGTTGAATAAGATAGAAATTGCGTATTTATTAGATGGAGCATACCAGTTTGTATAGACCTCCATACAGTATGCATAATACTCTTTCAGTTAATGCTTTGATTTATCAAGCTCGTTCGTATACGCATGCTTTATAGTATCAGTACTGTAATATTTCTTCCACGTAATTACCAGCTCCACGTGCACGAAGTAAACAACAACAGAAGCAGACGACACCTCGTTATTATGGCATCGACATGTGACTGAAGAGGATCATCAGCACTATTGTCTGTTCACTCTAGGATGGAAGATTGTTTACTAACAACAATTTTAGTGCAAGCGTCAAAACCTTGCTTCTCACCCCTACATGGTTAATTCATGGTTGCCAGGCACATGAATTTCCGAACCAAATGTATCTACTTCTGCACAGTCATGGACCAAGTGTTATTGCTACATAAATTGCTGCTTTTGAGATGACTGAGATATTAACGTTATGAAAAATTGAGTTAGTTATTATGTAATACAATCTTACATATAATGCACACTCAATTTTGTACAAGTGTTCTTGTTCGAAAGTGTGCGAAAACCTTGTACGCCTGGCAATACTGGAAGATGGCAGTTTGTGTTGTAAACAATAAACAGAGGTAGCGAAGATCGTTAGGTTCGTTGGACAGCGTTGTCTTCAAGATAAGGCGACAGAAACATATTGTACCGATTGTAAACAAGGGCTGGGAATTTCGATGCGAGTATAGGTGGAAATATTCTTGCCACATATTGCCTGTTGGCGAAGGTTTGCAATGTTGCAAACTGCCAAGTCTAGAATTTCATACTAATTGAACGAGCTTTGAGAAGGATTAGTATGATGCAATAATTATAAATACTAACAATCATAGACTTAAAGTATTAGGAAATAAACCATGCTGCTGTAAGAAGAATATAATTCACATTGAATTAAGTGTTCAAAGTACAGTATAAAGCGAATTTTAACATTTAAACATTTTAAAGCTGTACACATTTGCCCTGTTTGGGTGCCCTTACCAGACACTGTGCAACACGAAAAAAGGCATTAAAATAGGTAGATCGAGCGTGGGCATGAACCCAGCTCTGGCCGGTATTCCTTATTAAGGTTTTCCTCAGTCCCACGAGGTGAATGACTAGATGGTAGCTTCTGTAAGGCAGGGGCGGATCCAGGACGGACTTCTTGAGAGCGGTAGGTTTTAATACTGCTACTTAGAGCTATTTTTAAGAGCTCCAAACTCTGGGATGGGTTTTATTTAAATATATAAAATGAGAAAGTTTCCTTTCCAGGGGGGCAATCGCTATGATCGCCCCCCTGGATCCGCCACTGCTGCAAGGCCAGAATTGGGTCAAACACCGAGGCCCCAGAATTGGCGGGAAATATATTCCTTCAAAATATTATGTTGTCAACACTTCCACAAATATTATGGTGGTGGGTTCCGACATCCCTTTTTCGTTTATTTGTGTTTAAATTCATTATGAAGTAAATGTAGAAGTGTTTCTTTCATTCTCTTTCTTTCTTTCTTCTCATCTTTCTCATCCTTGCTCTCCTTTCCCCACCTTCTTAAAATTTGAATACTACCTTCCTGTAATATTGTTTCTCCCCACGGCCCAAGGTTTAAAGAGACCAACCTGTTATAGTTAACTATTAGCACAAGTGTAACAAAAAATTCACATTAGAGACAGCGCCGCAACTTAGATTTTTTTCTAGGGAGTAAGCATTAATATGTGTATTTGGGTCTCCTAGAAACAGTTGTTTTTCTCATTCTTGGCCCCCCTCTTTCTACCTTTTTCTTATTATTTATGCCCCCCGGAGCCTGTCGGCCCTCTCTCACGGCAAGGTCTGCGGGGCCGTTACTTACGCCCTTGGGCCCGTTCCATACATGACAAATTAATTAAGAGGACAACATTGACAAATCTCAAAGCCATACGAATAAATGTTATTTCTAGGGCCCCTAATAATAGACGTTTCTTACTGAAGTGGGCACATGGCTCACTTTTGTTTTATTTACCTTTTGTGCGCTGCTTTATGTAATGTAGTGAAACTGTTTGATGCTTCTTTTATAATTTCATGTTAGTATTGTATATGGATTAAGAAAATTTCGTCTCCAAATGGGCTCCTTCGAACGGCGGGGAACCTCCCTGGGGGGAAGTTGCCCCTCCCCTGTCTCACACAAGTAACGGTCCTGATTAGAGAAGAAGTAATCTGTTTCGAAATTTACGCAACTTGCAAATACCAAACCCTACTAGTGCTAAAATTGATGAGTTAGTTCCACTGTTACAACTGCTATAAGGGGAAAGTAGGGGAAGGACTGCTAAGATTCGCTGGCCAGGTTTTGTGTCAAAACATAGCGCCAAGCTACAGTGAACGGACAATACCACTAACCATGAAGAGGATATAAAGACTCCGCAGGACTCAGAGAAGATGTCTATGGCAGAAAAGAAATGAAGACGCCGAGAATACTCAAGAAGACGCTGTGACACACTAGTAAACCTCGCGGTGTTAACTGAGGTGTTGTCACCAACAACGGAGGATCTCCTCTTACTCTGAAATGAACATTTTTCAAAAGAGATCTTGTAATTTAATAAAGTCGGCATTATTATAACTCATTTACACACATACACCGCTTCCTGAAGAAATAGGAATTGTTTCCAGTCGACCTGACCCCTATTGTGGATCAAGATTCGCTCTGGCCATATAGAATGTACGGCTTTTGGCGACGTGGGATAGCATTATCGAAGCACAATACAAAAATTAGAGAAACCTATCCTTAACCTGACTAAAGTGGAATTGCGGCCCTTGTTAGAACCATAACTCGTCCATGAAAGAAGTCGCCTACCAAGAGACCAAGAGCAGAAAACGAAACAGCTAACTGGAGCCCCATGAAAGGAGTACATGAAAACAAAAGACACACCAATTCTAACAAAGAAGACTCCAAAGAAGAATCATTGGTGATGTAGGAAGAACCCATGGAAGCAGCAATGAATGTCGATGCATTTATATGGGTGCCTATTCTAGTTATATTTTATATATGTATTGTAAGCTACTCAATTTGGACTAATCAAGATTGAACCAGAGACACTTTTCACAAAGAGTGAGTGCTTTAAGCCAACAGGCCCAGAAAACTCTTCTTTTGAGTTCTTATTTTTAAAGAAGATATTCCGATTATTGATTTCCAACGTGTTCTTAGATTGTGCTCTTTCAAGATTTCTGTCTTAAATTGTGCCCCTTACTTATAACTATACTCGGAGCTAAATAAGAAACGAATTGGCATTTGGAGGAGCACATGTTGTCCTGCTGCCACGTCATAAATACTTAACTAAGGTGTCCGTCGTGTTGACAAATATTTCTGAACATACGTTACAAGGTTGCAACATTGTAATGCTGTTGTCCCTTTCTACAGAAACCCTCCACTTGTAACTGCCACAATGACGTTTATGATTGACCCTTGTCCCTGTGATCTCAATAACCTCGTGATGTAGCTTTCCATCTCAACACGAATTTCCACGTGGTTTTGAACTGTCAATTTATTTCTAATTTTGCTTCATGTATAAATATACAATATTATTGCTATTACAGGTTGAAAAACATTCCTGCTTATGTGAATAGCATCACGTACACAAATGTTATGTTATGTTATGACTGGGGAACTTAACCAACAAGGAAGGAAAGACACAGCGAAAATGAACGGAAATGCTGTACTCCGTCTGATAAAAGATTTCTTAATATCAACCACCATAACCTATGAAATATCACATTAGAATGGGAAGACGTTCTAGTCGCAGTGGTTTTTGGTGGAAACCGCAACTTCAAGGAGAATAATTTACTCAAATGATGTAGGTCACTTCAGTACTTGACCTAAAAGTCACACATCTTGTTAATTCTCGTACTTCACTATAATAGAAAAGACATATTTCCGGTGCAGTTATTAAGTTCTTATATTATGTCTTAGCGCGCATCCTACATACTGATATTTCTCAAGGTTAAAGAAGGAAAAGTTAAAAGTTAAATTGCAGCCTGGTTGATCTCTTAAGATTCTGCCTTACTTCAAATGATTTGTTTCTTTCAAATCTATAACAAAGGTGTAGCGTTCATGAAAAATGGGGAAGCATTGCTTCTCTCTGAGCAGGGTGGGAAAAAATCATGATTTTTTTTTTAAAAAAAATCATTTTTGTTGATTTTTTTGATTTAAATCAAATCTTTCTCCTCGTAAATTACAAGTCGCGAACTGAAGAAAAAACATTAGGAATTAGTATTAAATGTTAATTATGCCATTTAAGTGAAAGTATTATAGTTGAATTTTGAATTAATCCCCAATTGTTAACCTATATCAATCCCAAAATAATGTTTCTTAAGCCTTTTAACTTATGGCTTTTTTTAAGGTAAATTATAGACTTTCAGTCAAGCAACTATAATATCATCCTTATTTATCCTAGGATCATGGTTCATACCTCATTCTCTTCAGAATAGAACAGCCTTTGAAACGGTAACATTCACATTTCCCTATGATGTCCCTGAAGCGGGCAATTTTGAGAGAAAATTGGATTTTTCTTATTTTTTTTTTCAAATTTTGATCCCCTCTGGACTCCCTTGTGTTAACGCACATATCTCGAAATCAACTGGGAAATACTAAGGGATGTACTAAAAGTGTGTATAAAATTTCAAGCTGTCTTGAATAGTAAGGGCGTAGAAAATATTTAACAATGAGCTAAGAAGATCCCCACAATGCCCCAGATAGCCCGCATGTAATGTAAACATTTCCTCAGACATTCCTATTTATCCTAGGGTCGTGATTTGTACATTATTCTCTTCATATAAAAAAGATTTTCAATCGTACCATTCAAATCTCCTTCGTGTATCTGGGGCGGAAAAATCCCGGAAAAAGGGATTTTCTGTTAAAAATATCCTTTTTTACTTTTTACCCCTCTGGACCAACCCCCTGTTTTAAGGTAGAGATCTGAAACAGTGAAAAATACTAAGGGGTGCATTGAATAAATGTGCAAAATTTCAATCTTCTAAGTGCAAAAGAAAGCCCGCGAAAAATAATACCCTCCAAATACCCCAGATTACCGTATAAAACAGGATCTCAGGTAACAGTTTCCTGAAACATCCCTATTTATCCTAGAATCATGGTTCGTACATCATTTTCTTCAGAATAGAACAGCCTTTCAAACGATACAATTCATATGTCTCCATCTGAACCTCGAAAAAAGCTATTTTGTTAAAAATATCCTTTTTTTACATTTTCCTCTCTGTACCCCCTGTTTTCACGCAGAGGTCTGAAAACATCTGAAAACTTCTAAGGGGTGCACTGAAGGAGTGTGCAAAATTTCAGTCTTGTGAATGCAAAATGTAAGCCCGCCAAAAAATAAGAATAATAGGCATAACAAAAAATATCTTTTTAAATTTATGATGTCATCACACACTGTGTCTCGACGCAGAAAGGCGTGAAACCATACGTAACATGTTCTAGAATGCCTCCAGTCTTGAAAAACGAAATAAAAAGGTTTATTGATACTTTTTTAATCGAATGATGAAGATTCGATTTTTAATAGAATAAAAATACGTAATATAATTTAAAAGGTTAAGCATTAAGGAAAAAAGTATAGCAACGTTTATCAAAATGACACTTTTTTCACAAAAGTTACTGATATTTGGTAGGGGCATATTTTTTTAAAAAAATGGAACTAGCTTGAGGCACGGAATACATAAATTTCGCCTAAAGTTTTAAATTTAAAAAAGAAATCGGAGGGGGGATAGGGCCCCTTTAAATATGCCCTATTATGTGGGAACAAACAAGCAGAGGCGCACACGAAAGAATTTTCGTCTTAAATGTCGATGGTGGAATAGTTAACGATTTAAAGACCCAAACCCATTGTTACGAAGACAAGAAAGCAGGATTGCTTCGTTACCCGTTCAAAACGGGATTTTCCCTAATCATCCTCTGCATGACACTTATTTTCATACTATGCTGTAATTTGAGTCTCATTGTATTATGATTATTAACTTCCGTAACCGAAATAACAGAACGGAAACGGGATTTTACTTATTTTCACTTTAAATTATTTTGTTTCGCAATTTGATTTAAATCAACGATTTTTATTTAAACAATCAACTGATTTAAATCTTGATTTAAATCGTGATTTAAATCAGACTGATTTAAATCAATCCACCCTGTCTCTGAGTAAGAAGAATTATTAATTAAAATAAATTACTCAATTATGGTTTAGGAATAATGCATTAGATCATCGTTTCCCAGCCTTTTTCAACTTGCGGCACACTACGGGTGTTACTTGGATTCTCGCGGCACACTTATAGATATTATTTGTAGATATTAAACACAGTGGTATTTTTTCTGTGATTATTGATCTCCTTCTCACAGAGAAGAAAGCTTGAACACTGTTTTTTTTTTTTCTGTGGTAAATTATGCTTATTTTTCATTCTAATTTAAAAATAGAAAACAATTGCAATGAAATATTGGACCCAAGTTTTTAAAAATACGCTTTCTTTTTAAAAACTGTATCCAACCTTTTACTAAGAAGAAAAATCACTAAATAACGAACGAACAAACAAATCTCATTTACTTTTAAAACACAAAAGTAGGTAATTTGTCGAAAGGATTGAATGATATTTTAAATTTTCAAGTTACGAAATAGTCTGCAACAATAAAGAAGCAATAATGGTTATAACAATGACAACAAATATTTTTTTCAACATTAGAAATGTACAGAACAGTAACACGGTATGAAAATTAAAATTGTAGAGTCATAGTAGAGGTTCATAGTAATGTGAAATACAAATATACATTTTTTCCCTACCTTTTGCAATTTGATTGCTATAAAATTAATAATTTTGTTTCGATTCCTCGCGGCACACCAGCGGCCCATTCACGGCACACCAGTGTGCCGCGGCACACCGGTTGGGAAACGCTGCATTAGATGTACAGAATAATGGATTTAAAAAGTTCTCCTAAGTAAATAATCATGTTTGCCATAAAATTATAGGGTTCGTTGATTGAAGAATAATGCATTAGATGTACAGAATAATTGATTAAAAATAACTTCTCGTAAGTAGATAATCACGTTATGGGTTCGTTGATTGATTTATGTTTATAACCTTTGACAGCATCGAGGCAATACAATACGAAGAAGTGCAGCTTAAATTGAGATCTAAATCATTTTATTTTCTTCGATGCTCCTTCACCAGGAATCGACCCCGGGAACTCATGCACCAAAGGCTTATGCCCTCAGCACTAAACTAGAAGTGAAGACTTGGACAATCACAGGATCGTAAGTCACGAGCGCATGTCTCGAAGAAGGAAAAGGAACTCGAAAGTTTCTATGTTAAACAGTGTACGTTATTAGCTGGTTACAGGGAGTTTAGTTTATCAGAATTCCTTATAGACTCGTATTAAGTTTGTCTGTCTGTCAGTCCAGGAGCGGAGAATTTATTCGATTCATTACCACCAATTTTGGCCAGGACATAGAGGATTAAATGTTAGGAACGGAGTTCGTCGGTTAAGGCGACCTATTCACCGGAAGTGGTGGGAATCAACCGTTTCCGATGTCAAGATTGGCCACTATAGAAAAAGAACGATAATAGAAAGCGAGAAGTAGTTTCCTGCACTCGATTAAACGTCCCAAGAATGTATTTTATTTTCATCCTTAACTGTCTATTTAAAGTCAATAGTGATAGAAATTCAATATAACTTCTGGTTTCAATATTGACCAATATATAACAAAATTCACAAACAGATGGAAAGGGTTTTTTTTTTCAGTCGATTTCGCGTTCTAAAGAGGCCCACACACGGTCCATGGTTTGCGCAAACACTCGGCCACACACGATACAACTGTTTGCACAAACTTCAGTTCAATTTTGAGTTTAATCGCGTAAGCATGTCCACTGAAGCAGCTTGTTTAGCGATAGTAATTGCTTGTGCTTTGGAAGCGGAAATACCCGCGAAACCAAAAAGAAAGAAGAGGGTGTGGATGAAAGAGTGGTTGATTATGATACATACATTGGCAACATTATTCACAATGTAAATGTACTATTTCAGCAAACTCAAGAATTTTGACTATGCATCCTAGAAGTATATATAGCAACTAAATTACTTAAATGTTAACTTTTCCAGTGAAAATGCTAAACACTTGTCTTCAACACTACTTTCACTATCATCTATGTCAGTTAATATTTCGTCTTTGTCTGAATCTGACTCTTGTAAATTTATTTTTATGGGTTCCAAAAACTGTAAACACAAAAAATAATTCTTCGAGCTTGACTTCGTAGCACTTGAAAGAAAAAGAAAAAAAAGGAAGACAGAAAATAAAACTTCTGCTGTACTCGGTTTGCTTATAATTTCTAAGCAACTCGATATGCTCGAGTTTGTTTTGGGGTACGATAATTTATGACACCATTCAGACGCCTGATGCTTTTGATTCCCTTATAGAGGAGAAAAGAGAGTATTAAAAGTCGCACATAAGGCAGTGGAACGTGAAAGAAAAAAAGGAACAAAACATACTGCGTTCCTTCTGTCGAATAACAAAGGGTCTATCTTGAAGTAAATTTCAAAACAAATTACAAACTTCCCATATTTTATTCTTATGATGATGGCAAAGATTGCAAAGGTATGTAGCCACGGGGGAAAAGGGGGCTCTGTCTTTCCGAACTATTTCCAGCTCCAAAATGAGGTTCGTTTGGTATATGTTTAATAAACTTATTTAACAGTTAATGCAAATGAAGGACTTTATAATAAAATATGAATTTTTTTTAAAAAATCAATCATCATCAATACGGTTTCTATACCTAATTGAATCAACTAAAATTAATCATATGCTTTATATTCTCATTTCCCTAACTGGGTGCACTGTGAACTCACTACTATATTATTGCATAATAATATCGGAGTTAATATTTTTTCGTTTTTTTTTTCCTCTTTAGAATTTTAACCTACATAAACACAAAGTCAGATAAACAGACTGCTATAAACAGCATTTATTTTCTTATTAATAGCTTATTGATTCATCTTTTACACTCCGGTTTTTAACTTCAGTACTGTCACGATCCGTCTTTTGATAAGGAAGCATTGTGAAAATATAATATGCGCATAGTATGTATGTATGTATGGTAAGTTAAAATCCTTTCATGTTGTGAAAGAGGTAATTTGTTCTGCTTTTAATATGTGAAAAGCTTGCCTTCCCCTGAAAGTAATCTTCTCCTAGAACAACTTGCTGGCTACACCGCTGATTATCCTGTAATAAAAGTTGTGAGTTCTATTTGAAAATCGAAACAAAATCCACTGGAAATTAGACGCGGGACTCAACGCTCGTTTTACTAATTGTTTTATATGGAAACCTTTCAAAGCGTCTATCATGACAACCAGTTGACATAGAAAGATGTAGTTTTCACGTATTTGTTCGTAATTATTTTCTCTACTTGGTAAAGTGAGCAGTTAATGTGCTAGTACAATATTTCTAAGTAGCGCCTGTGATATTGTCAAGATTCGCAGTAGCGCGAGAAGACAGCGTGCATAACTGCTTGTCGCGAACTGTCAACACCGCTCAATGCCAATTGGACGCCGTGTGAAGCCAACACATAGTGGGATAGCTAAACCTCCGAAGTCGGGAAAATATTTCACTTCCGGATACCAGTCTGTCCTTTTCAGCGCAGTAAGTATAGGTCATAAGAAATCGAAAAAGACCGGGACACAGGTTTTCCCTGGTCTAAGGTGGTTGTGGCTGCCATTTTCCAAAATGGCCGCCCTGTACCACAAAGTGTAGGTGTAAGTCAGGTGCAAGTATCTCAAATGAGCAATATCGGTGTCTATTTATTGGTTTTTGATGACGTTGAGTCGATTGGAATAGTTTCTTAACATGTAAAATACATAATGAATGACAAAGCCACCATTTTTAAAGATGGCGGACCTATAATGCTATTTATAGAAGTAAATCAGGGAGTAAAAGTCCTACAAGTGTAAATTTGGTGTCTATTTATAGGTTTTCGTGGTCGCTGAGTTGATTGAAACAGTTTTAGGAATGGTCAGATAAATTCCTTACAATCTGTCATTTATCAATATAGTCTCATTAGTAAAATTGCTTCACATCTATTTTTGGTAGTAAAAAGTCAAGGAAATCAATATCGTGTGGCATGACCGTATTTCCTTGGCGCATCTTTATTATTTATCAGGGTTTTTCAAGAAAATGTTTATAACTGCACATTGCTCCCTCCCAAACATATACAATGACAATAACATTTTTCAGTGTTACAATTTCTGGAATCAAGTCATGGAGCTGGAAAGTTTGCTTCTATGCTTCATTTTTAGCATCCTAACATCTAATTACCACATGTTTTTGGAGACATTAGAACTTATATGCCCATGGACATTTGCCCTGGATGCTGTTCATTATTCTCGGTGGTTGCCTGTATTTGTTCGCACTCTGAAGGAGTTACCAACCAGACATCCAGAGATTTACGCGGACTTCTGCAACGGCCATTTTACTAGTTCTAGAACTGGAGCATTGTTTTCATCTATTCCCGATGACCAATACCACGAACAAAACAATAAGCTTATGAAAGGAAATGGAGGTGCCATAGGAATTCTGGATAACAAAGGCGCTTTATTGAAGTTGATGTTGGCAGGTCCTACACTTTCTGCAATGTTATTCAAATCCGAGGAGAGTATATTTTTCCAAGCGCAATCAACATCATCGCGACCACTGGATCATCAGGAAGATACTAATGTTCATAATGAAAGATTTCGGAAACACGTGAGAAATTTTATTGCTGCTCTAAATGAACATGGAAATCCATTTGAAGGCGATGTGTTGGTATCAATTGACATTCGGCAGATAATGCCAAAAGATGAAATGAGACAGAGAATTAAAGAATTGCATAAGAAGGTACTTCAGCAGTATGAGGAATACGTAACAAATCGTCTCGATTATGTTAAACTCTCGATACACGATGTCATTCCGAAAAACAATATTTCAATATTCAACACACCCGTGAAGAAGAAATGTGCCACAAACGAGAAGATAGTGAATTTGCGAAGAGGTTCAAATCTCTTTTGTAAATTGTTCATCGCATCGCAATCACGTGAAAGTGATATTTACCAGTTCTTTGCTCACGAGAACCTACCATGTCCCCCCTCTCTCTCTGACAACGGAAGACTACGTCAATCTGTTAACAAATAAGACGTACTGGAGTGTATTAACTTCGAAGAGAAGGAGAGATTTGACGCACCTAACTTCAGTGCTACTGTTCTAGATGGTGCGGCTATAGTGCACATTCTTAAGGTCGGTAAATCTAAGACGTTTCAAGATTACTTCCACCAAGTTTTTAAACCATATATAAATTATGTGTTGAAGACCGTAACTCGAGTAGATGTCGTCTTTAATACGTACAAGTCCACTTCTCTTAAGAGCGATACCAGGCAGAGAAGAAAATGCAATAGAGGCGTTTACGTACGTGTTCGGCCATCTACTCAAGTTCCTAGAAATTTTAGTGACTTTCTGAAAGAAGGCAGTAACAAAGAACAGTTATTTACGCTTCTAGCGGAGCTGCTCATTCAAGAAATATATGATGGTAAAGAAGTTGTGTGTACTGTTGGCGAGAATGTTGTGACTTCATCCTTAGTGCTAGATGTGAGTGGTATTTCACCATCATGGCATGAGGAAGCAGATGGATGACTTATGTTACACGTCAAACATGCAGCTGAGCATGGTCACAGAAAAGTATGTATTCGAACAGTAGACACAGATGTTGTAGTAATTGCGATCGTTGTGTTTAGCAAGATACAGCACCTTGATGAACTATGGATTGATTATGGATGTGGAAAGTTCAGGCACTATATCGCAGTTCAAGATATCTGCTCCAGCCTATGTCCGCAGATCCAGAAAAATCTACCTGCATTTCATGCTTTTAGTGGAAGAGGTGCTTGCTGCTATTGAGCGGTATGTCATCCTCTTATATGATAGAACGTCTCACTTGAATGATGTGAACGAGTGTAGACGGATACTGTACACGAACAAAAATCGCAGTAAAAAACATACCACCTACGAAGAATGCACTTATTCAGCATATAAAGCGTGCTGCTTTGCAAACAAAACTATGGCACAATTGAACAAATCATGAATATATGACACCAGATCCAGACAGCTATGGATGGAAACGAAGTGGAGATCAGTATAGGCCTACACCTATTTGGACAACAATTCCAGACATATCCAAAAGTTGTAAGCAACTCGTTGCATGTTCTTGCAAAAAGCGCTGCTCTACATGCAAGTGTGTGAAAAAGAGTTTACCATGCTCCAAACTGTGTACATGCGAAGGACACTGCTTTACAGCTGATTTTTCGTAAAATTAAGTTCAAATTGTTCACAACTTTTTCCTTTATTAACTATTGTAAATGCACTTAATAAATGTAAATGTATTTGTTTCAGTATTAAACAACTTAAAAATATACTAATAAACTGAGTCACATCTGAAACCTATAAATACACATGAATTTTATACATGCTGCGCTTTTCCTTCCTGATTTATGCTTAGCTTGAGCCTTATACGTCGGCCATTTTTGAAAATTGCGGCTTTCGGCAATCAAGCATATGTCTTACCATTCCAAAAACTGTTCCAATCAACTCAGCGACCTCGAAAACCTATAAATGGACACCAAATTTACACTTGTAGGACTTTTACTGTCTGTTTTACTTCTATAAATAGCATTATAGGTCTGCCATCTTTAAAAATGGCGGCTTTGTCATTCATTATGTATTTTACATGTTAAGAAACTATTCCAATCGACTCAACGTAATCAAAAACCAATAAATAGACACCGATATTGCTCATTTGACATACTTGCACCTGACTTACACCTACACTTTGTGGTACAGGGCGGCCATATTGGAAAATGGCAGCCACGACCACCCTAGACCAGGGAAAACCTGTGTCCCGGTCTTTTTCGATTTCTTATGACCTATACTTACTGCGCTGAAAAGGACAAACTGGTATCCGGAAGTGAAATATTTTTTCGCTAAGCTATCCCACTAACAAGGCCATGTCGTTTCTCATCTGAAAACTGCAGTAACTTCTCATATGCCACATTTTTCAAATTCCTGTTTTTATAATCTTCACTCTTTACCTTCCACAGTTCAGGTAAATTTCGATAAAGGTCAATAAATTCTCGCCAGAATTCTTGATTCCTATTCATTGACGCCATAGCGCAAGAAATAAGCGTCTGTACACTAGGCTTCCTACTCGGAAATAAAGCTCGTGTTTGCACAAACATGCCCATACACGGTCCACGTGTTTGCGCAAACATCATGTTCGTGTAAACAATTTTCGAACGAGTTCGATGTGGAAAATGTTTGCACAAACGTTTGCGCAAACAGTTCATACATCGCCACACACGGTCAAACTGTTTGCACAAACAGCCTTGTTTGCGCAAACCATGGACCGTGTGTGGGCCTCTTAAGAATATATACTATCTTCTTTCTTAATCCTGCATTCAAACTGAAATGGCAGAAATCAACCAACTATGGTTTTAACGTTGATTGCTATAGCGTAAAAACAGAAATCGACAATAAAGATTTTTTTTTTTTTGCAATCTATTAAGCATCCCAAGAACATTCAATTTCCACTTTAATTTTCTCCTAAAACCATAAGTAGTAGATTACTACTACCACTTCCGGTTTTAATATTAACTGAAAAAGTACCACGCCATATAAACCAAATTCTTTACGTGGTGTACACGTGATACGACTACTTTTATTGATTACAGAGAAAATTTGTTGTTGCAACATAGCATAGTGATAAGCCATGTTTACAGTTGAAGGATAATAACAGTTTATGACTTAACGCTGTAATTGGTGTGTACTGTACATAAAACGTTAACATAAGTGCATAACTTGTGAAAATGTCGAAGATAACTGGCATTAGTGTGAGGAGGTTCATGTTGTAATATCATCAATTAGATAGGTTGTTCTTTGATTTTTGAGTTCAATATTTCATTTATACTCAGAGGTACAGCGAACGGAATGTCCCTGAATTCGCACCCTTCCACCCCCGGTCTTCCAGCTACCAAGTACTTTCTTGGGTATTTATACAGTATAACGTGTTTGAAATGATACATTGTTTGTTTCATATATTGTCACTATGAGTATTGTCCAAAATTATACTTACAGTAAAGTGCTTGTCATGGGTCCGCTGTAATTTTGCATCATAACGGAAGAAAATGGAAGAAAAAAAAAAAGAGTCACCAGGTTCGGACCACACCACCCACATGTTCGATACTTAACTGGCTGTACTTGACTGAAAAATATCATGAAAATAAAATGCTATATTGTTTGTCTATGTAGTTCTTTAAAAACATGTGTGTCTTGGTTCGAGCTTTCAAAAGAGTTTTAGTACATATTTGTAGTAGTGTAGTTAAATAACGTCCCGGGTCTTGACTTAGCTAAGCAGGATGTTAGACACAGCTATTTTAACACAGCTACTCGAAGGAAAATACAGATGAAAACTAAGTTCTTTGAAAATTTTCTTTAAATATCATTCAAATCTGAGCTGTAGTGAAGGATGCATCTTGACTGTCGTCTATATAATTATACGGAACAACAGCGAAAGATGCGTCTCAACTCAGGCCCAATTCTTCATAAGAGAGGGAAAAGCTTCTTCTTTTTTAGGTGTGTGTGTGTGTATCTTTTATTTCCTTTCCTTCACCAATTTCAATCCAAAGAAATAGCTATATTTTGTAAGCTTCAATGAAAGAATAGCCTATATTGAAATTCATCAAAATCGAATAATATTTATTAAAATTATGGTGAAAAATTCAGCTGTTAAATCATTTTATATACTCAGTGAAGATTCAATTGGAGGCTGATTTTACCCGCTATTCTTGACCGATTTTACACCTGAACAACTGTATTTCCAAATAGCTACTCTTAAAAAGATCACATCATGCTTAATAAAAATTGGACATATCTCTTAACGCAGGTTACTTAGTAACGCAGGTACAGTACACAAAGGAATCAAGTCCACTCTTGGTCACTGTGGACATATTTCATCTATCAGAAGCTTCTTTCAGATCTTAAATGTATGTACAGATATTGTAAATAGCTCTTATATTGAAAAAAAACAGTGTTCACTTTTCCATTACTTAAATGTATGAACGTTTTCTTTTTCTCACGACTTCGGTAATTGGACTTCAATATCTTGTGCTGTAAACGCCTCATCTTACTGTATGTATTACTGTATATATATATATATATATATATATATATATATATATATATATATATATATATATATATATATATATATATATATATATATATATATATATTACTTACGCCCAACTGTAAACTTTCGATTGCCAAACAACTTTTCTTGTACTGTGCTTTATACAGAACAACAGCGAAAGATGCGTCTCAGCTCAGGCCCAATTTATAAAATTAAAACTTGGGATTCTCGTTTTACACTTAGAAGTTGTAAATACTGGAATACAGATCTTGTTTCATGTAGACCAAATCTAGTCGTCAAGGTTTTTTTTTTGGGGGGGGGGATGTTAGCGACATTGGCCTTGGATGTTGATATGCACCACATCTTTTGGAAGTAATAATTAAGTTTGTGTTATAGCTTGGATTTCTGCAGATACATTTTTACTTTACTGCTCTTCGTTACACTCACCGCCATTTCTCTTAATTTTAATTAACTTTAAAAACAATGAAAAATATTTTTTTTAAAAAATAGATCAGATTAGATTACATTAGAGTAGTGTTTAGCGGCCCGTTCAGCTGCGAGACTATATGAGACGTAGATCTACAGCTTAAATGAGATCCAAACCACAGGAGCTTCCGCTGGGAATCGAACCCGGGTCTCCCAAGCAAAAAGCACGTACGTTAATCGCTTAGCCATGACGGAACTTAAAATTAGAAATTAAACCAGATAGTATCTACGAAACGCTATTGTATGAACTAATTTTTGTTTTCTAGACCTCTGTTTATAGTGTATAAATTTAGGTGTCCAATATTTATGACATCATAACTGCCCAACCACATTTTGGGTCTCTAAGAAAAGATTTGAAAATATTTATTAGTTTATTTAACAGGATTTTGTAGATGCTTCAATGCTTACTTCTTATATTTTTTATAGTCTTCATTATCTTTAGGTTATTCATGAAAAAAAAAACTGGAGTTGATCTTAGCGAAGATTCTTAATGTTGGAAAGAAGCTGCTGCACTAGTTAATAAGATCGTCAATATTAACTCACAGAGTTTTGTAAATTCCTTGGAAAACATTTGCCAGATATCACGCTGTTATGTGCTAGTTCCAAGTGAACACAGTTTATTTTTGGAGGCTTGAATCAAAACCAACAACCGACCAGTTCACCTTCTAATCACATGAAATCTAATATCACCATGACTCTGTACGCAAGAAAATGATGAAGATTAGGAAAAGTTCCAATATATTGTGAGAAATGCTTTCAAGATAGCTCACAAACTTTAGTTTTCAGAAAATACGAGAATTTGATATAAAATAGTGGCTTCTGAGTGTGAGAAATATTAATAGTAGTGAACAGCTAATTGCAAAATAACACCAGCAGAGGGATACAATTATTGACCTTAAGATATACAACATTTACATCTAAATGATAATTCGTAAAATAACTAATAACCCAGAGGTGAGGCCTATACTATACAGTTTGCTGATGAGTACACAAATACATAGTTAGGACGTCGCTATGAGAATTTTCTCAATTATTCTTATAATGAGTATTTCTTTTCAAAATCGTAACTTGTTTTCTCGTATCTGAAAAGAGTCAATATATACTCATTTGTCCGAGCTGAAAATATAGACCTACTCCATTTCATAAAAATTGATTATCACCCCCTCCCCCTCCATTCAATTAAAAATCCAGCGTCACTAAACAGCACTCTAGAATCTTAACTCGTATACTTACCCAACTTCAATAAAATCGTTGAGATTGTTCTCAATACAAATTTTAAAACCAAATATTCAACCAAGAATTTTTAATTTTACAATAGAGAATTCATATTGTGATTGTTTTAATTACTTGTATCTCTATTCAAATTTTTGTACCCGAAAATCAATTCAATATTGTATTTGAGATGTTAAAAATGATTTTTTAGAAAAAGAAAGAAATAAACTTTCTTTGCTGTTTAAATACTACATAAACTTAAATCGTCTGGAACAACTAAGGCTATTACTGTTGCTGTAATTAGTTATGTTCGTAGTAGATGCAAACAAGATATTATCTAAGTGCGTAAAGGAGTATATGTCACCGCTAGAAAAATACAAAAATAATAATAGCAAAATAATAATAATAATAATAATAATAATAATAATAATAATAATAATAATAATAATAATAATAATAATAATAATAATAATAATAGTGTAATTTGCTAAGTACGAGTGTATAGTATTTATTTATTTATTGTATGTTGAACACGAACACGACAGGTATTTGACAGTGTATATAGATGTACCTATGGACAGTGTTCAGCAGTATACATACATAGTTCCAACTCATGAATATTTGTGCTACATGCCAAGTTGTATGTTCAAAATATTGTTTTATATGTACATAAAATGTATCTACTGTAGAAGTATCATTGGGCATGCATGGTGCCAATTCTTCTAATAGGCCATATATTTTTATATATATATATTCGTACACTGTGATAGTTCACGAATGGACATCGATATAAACTTGCGCAAGACTTTCATTTTATTTCATTGTCGTTTGCATATTGTTAAGTATGATTTATTTATTTTATTTTTGAACCGTTGCATATAATAACTTTCTTTATCACATCATATCGCACACCCGGTGGAAGACTTTACAAGTCAAAAATATACATTTGTGGGAACATGACTTTTCAGGTTTATTCTGTCAAAATCGCTCCCTGGAATACTGGTATGTCTGTCATCTAGGAAGTTAATTTGTTTAGTTTCGTTTATGCGAAAATACTACCAGATAGAGCTCGCTTCTCTCTCTCTATTCTCTATTGAGCGATGGTAATTGAAAATAGCCATTTTTGCGTTGTAACACTCTTCCACCGGGTGTGCAATATAAATAAACCCATCTTTTCATAAGGAGCATTCATCAAATATTGTGATATGTATCGAAACATCAACATTTACAAACTGGAGGAATTTTAATACAAAAACAAAACTTTTTGTTTGTTTCACAACGGTTCAAATTCTCCAAAACATGACAAGAAATCGAAAGCATAATCTAATCTTTCTATAACTCAGTATATAGGCCTAGGGATTTTTAGGATTACTAATACCAAATTTGATGCTTTCTTTAACAAAACTGAAAACAGAAACAAAATGGCAAGAGCAATATAATGAACTTACAATGAACAATAATTAGATTTCAAGAACAATTCCGGGAAAAATAATTTTGAATTTTAAATACATTAGTAGGAAAATGATTTCATTACGACTTTCTATTGAATGTTTCTAGGGTTTATTCATTTTACATCAACCAAAAAGGAAGCCTGCAATTTTCGTTTAAAAGCTTATTTGTGAATTACTGCAGAAAAAAAAATTGAATACAACAAAATGAGGTAAGTGGGAGCAGATATGTTTTGTTTTACATTAATGAAGAACAACTTTAAAAATCGGGAAATGATTGAGAGTGGGATCTCGTGGCATAGATTCAACTTCTGAGTATTTTAAATTTTACGCTTTAAACGCGAAACGATAAAAAAAAAATGATATTGTAAATGCTCCAACAAAGAAAATTTCAGTTATTGAATTCGTTAAAGAAAAGAAAGAAAGAACTACAAACAAGGAAATGATGAACAATAAAACATATACACTGTTTTTCTATGTATAGTGCGCATGTAATAGTTACTCGTTACATATTGTATCTAGTGGGGTTTTGTCCTAGTGAAGAAAACATTTGGTGGGGTTTTGTCGTACCTTTGCAAATATAGAGTGAGCTTTTGTCTTACTCTCGTAATAGTAGAACTCAGCTCGGAAAGTATTCACTTGCTAGTGATACGCAGGAAAGTGAATGCGTTCAAGGAGCGTAATAGATTAACTTCAGATTCTGTTGCAAATATTCTAATTTTTCAATATAATTTCAAAGATGTGTCATGTAAGCCATTTAATTTATACATAAAAGGAAAACATTTGAAACAGATAGGCTGAGAACATAAAATACGATTGGGCACAGGAAAAAATATTAGACACAATTATACTTAACACTGTATAAACTCCATGTAGATTTAAAGATGTTTAAAACTATGTTTAAAGTTGTCTAAAGCAGTAAAGAAAAATTCATTTAAATAAATAAAAGAGTATTTAGGTTGTTGCTTTTTTTACACTTGCATGTTCAGCCTTACCTCTAAACGGGGGTAAACAAGAATATTCGTATCTTTCTGCTGCTGAAAATTATTACTGGCTAGTGATTAACGACTCCTAACCAAGGGCGCTTATTTCTCTGTAAATTTGTGGGGGGGGGGTGAATTCAGATGAAGAAGGTATATATATGAGGATTTTAAGATAAATTGCATTCTAATTATGCCAAATATTGTATATTCATGAATACAATAGGGGGGCCCACATCAGCTTTGGGGGGCGGCACCTCCAGGATCGGCGCCCTTGCTCCTAACCTCGCACAATGAGGAACAAGTAATACACGTGCATTTTGACAATCCTTTGTCGCGTGGAGTACTTGCAGCGAAAGAATCAGATCACGAATTCAAAACTGAATTAGTGTAATAATCAATGTGTATGTTTAAATGTAATGTATCTATTATTTCATTAAGAATACTTGTTTACAGTATTATTAGATAATCAGTATTATACTTTTGTCGCTAATAATAATATCAAAGTTTTATATGTAGTTTCATAGCGAAAGTAATTGCTAAAGTAGTGAACTATTTTGCGGAGGAGTACAAGAGTCAGTAAACCAATGGGAAATTATTGTCCTTCAGTTTTACATAGCTTTGTTAATCGCGGTTTAGAGGTAAGGCGGAAGAGACAGTAGTTCATTTTTTTGTAAATAGTTTTTTTTCAATGTTCTTTTTTTATTTAATGAAGTATGATGACAAGTAAAATCTCTGCTCTTTTGAAAGAAAAGAAATAATACTTCCCCATATAAATTAGTTGCCTAAATAAACAAAGTTAGAGCAAATACCCACCACCTTCAAGATTCTGTGCTAAAACACTATTTGAACATTAGTGCTTCTGTATGTTGTGATAGTCTTTCTCAAGCCAGAACTATTTCTTATATATATATATATATATATATATATATATATATATATATATATATATATATATATATATATATATATATATATATATATATATATATATCGTTGAATTTTATTCAATAGAGCCAAAGTAAGAGCTAACCAATTACCATTCTGCATTGTTTGTATTCATAACCATGGAGACAGACAACATGAGATTGTGTATGCAAAAGAACCAAGCAGTTCCTACAAAAATAATACATGCCCTCTAACACGCTTACCGTATCGTCATTCTTCATAAATCACCGCCTTCGCAAGAACCATGGTGGTCTATTAGCTAGTGCATATGTAAGTACGTACTACACTAGTTCTTCCTATTTTTGTCTTATGAGGGCGGAATCATTAGTCTTGCAATGTAGGAAGTCTTTTCACTGTTTTTCTTCCGACCTCCATAACACCTTCAAGTTTTTATTTTATCCTACGCTTCGGTTTTGTTTTCACTTTTTTAAATGAAGAAGGCAAATTCGTCTTTTGGGACAACTATTCTTAAATCCAATGTCACTTCCTCATTATTATGTATGGTTAAGTTTCTGACTCGTAACTAAGAAATAGGGGAAGTACATGGACAAAAAACGTATGCACATGCTGCATGGATAAAACAAGGATATATGAATACCGCGAGATGTGTGCGGAATTTCTTTTATTTCAGACGTTGGAAGTATGCCACACCTCTTCGGGGATGGAGCGTCCATCCAGCAGCTGCTTTATACATATGCACTTCTCTGGGAATCCTGTTGATACAGACGGTATACTTATAAGAGTGCGTATGGAAGGACAATACAAAAAATGCAATATACATACAGTTAACTGAGAAGGAGAAAGCGTAATTGGACAGGAAAAACATAAGAAACACTCTACTGGATGTAAGTGATAAGTACGATGTCTGTGACTCGTAGCTTACAGACAGTTGCCTCCATCCCTACTCCCTTCTAGTGTTACCCTTCTTTCAGCTCTGATTGTAAAAATGTCGTTGACACACAGGTAACAATTTGGTAATTTCTTTTTACCATGAAATGGCCATATTATTTAAGTTTTCTTTCGTGGACCTTCTTAGATATTTCTACCTCCTTGGTTGTTCCACTTAACCTCTAATTTCTTACTCTGTCCCTTCTTCTTACTCCACATATCCAACGCAGCATTTTCATTTCGGTAATATTAATTCTTCTTCTTGTGCTTTCTTTATTGCCTTGTTCTTGCATCGTATATTATTGCTGGCCTAACCTCTGTCTTCTAAATCATCCCTTTATTCTTTACTTTGATTCTGCGATCACACAAAACGCCACATACTTTCTCCAATTCTGCCATCCCTCTTGTATTATATGTGTTATTTCTATGTCCAAATCATCATTCTTTGGCAATAGATAAACCTAAATATTTAAAATTTTCAGTTTATTCTAATAACTTTAAAAATTACCAAACCTGAACATTAACGCATAGGTTCCTAGGGTATGGACCTGTTTAATACTGACATATGAGACGTACGATACTGTCTTCGATGTATGAATACTGGATTCTGATATTATCATGTATTGCTTGGTATACAGCAAATATGGATCCTTACTCCAAATCGGTTTGCCTCAATGTAACGCATAATTTGGGGTCCAGTTTGGGATACCTGATATGCCATGTTAATTTTACAATATGACGTCAGTGGCGCAAATGTTGAGTTTTCGAGTACCCTATGCTAAATTTCTCTTCAACACACTCACTATCGAAAATTCTTAATGCATATTTCGTTTTGCGCTGCGGTCCGCAAATTTAGCGAAGATGATACGGAATAACGCCCATGGTTTCTTTGGTTTTGGTTGGAGTTTAACGTCTTCGTTCAGAACCGAGAACATGAAACGTGGAGCCTACACTTTAACGTGACATTCCGAGTTCGTGTAACCCCTAAGGATTTAAACCAGCAGCATAATTTTAGATTTTGCTTGAGGAAGGCAAGGTTACTTATTGATACAGGTCAAGTATCACGTTTTTCATTAGTATGTGTATTAAAAAACCATTGCAGGGTTTTTCAAACTGTGTGGCGCGCCACCGTGGGGAGGCACCAAAGATGTTTTAGGAGCGGCGCGAGGAATTTTAAAAAAAGATCCTACAAAGGAATATATTTATAATGCAACACCCATACTTGAGTCTGCACCCTTCTTCTTTAGTAATACATAGTGGACTAAGCTTTTGTATCACCTCTGTTCCATATACGATCAGGGATGACCCCTTCACCTTTGGCTTAAACGTGTATAATGCTTGTTAGATTGCCACTAACGATCTTCTATTTATCTCTGTAGAATATGTCTTCTTAACACAACTTTATGTCCAATTCGAGAAGTACTTTCCAGAGGACACACACCACAACTGGGTCGTAAACCCACTCAACGCAGAGAATCCACCTAATTTCAAGATTCGAGAAGAGAAACAGCTCATATCTCTCCTCAGACAGCACATTGAAGACTAAGTTTCTCTCTACATCGTTGCGTGAATTTTGGAACTTAGTGAAGAATGAGTATCCGGAATTATAAGAAGGTCTTGCGAGTGCTCCTTCCGTTTGTAACTTCCTATCTCTGCGAAACCGGATTTTCAGCCATGGCGGTGATCAAATCCAAATATCAGCAGATATCCAAAACTAAATCTCCAGAAAGAGATGCGTCTTGTCATTTCAAAATATCTTCCGAGATTTAATAAATTGTGTGACTCAAAACAAGCTCATACATCAAATTGACTTTGTTCAACATTAAAATGTGTCGGGTTTTGTTACGTAAGTTCCTTCTCTGCTTGTATTTTTCAATTTTAACATAAATATCCAAATTACCACAATTTATAATTATTAACACCGGATAATAACATTAAAAGATGTAGTCAGTGTGTATAATGTAGATCACCTGTGTTAATGATTTCCATTAGTGATTAATAAATAAAACCTAATTTATCATAGTGGAAGTCTTTCTTTTAGGGACACATGTCATTTTTGACAAGGGAGACGCGTTTAGAGTTTGGTGGTTGAGGGGAGCCTCAGCTGCAAAAAGTTTGAAAATCCCTGTAAATCAAAATGTACATACTCCTGAAAATCCCTATTGATTAAAAATATACATGTATTTCAAAAACAGCTAAGTTACGCAGCAGTCAGTGGTACAGTTATATTCCAAATATGTAACTTATATCTCAAAGAGAAATACTCATTCATATATATATATATATATATATATATATATATATATATATATATATATATATATATATATATATATATATAATTGAATAAACATATTTTAATAATAATAATATGAAATTTGAATAAAAAATATTGAACTCAGATTTTCTGTTTGAGCACTTTAGTTCTACAATTTAAGTTGAGATTTGATTAGAAGATAATGAACTCAGATTTTCCGGATGAATATAGGAAAAGTACTCTTTATCCGCAAGGAAATTCGTAGCTAGGAAACAGAGATGATCAATAAATAATAAAATTTGTTTCATGTAACATATTATTCTCAAGTAACAAAAGAATTAATAGTTGACATTTCCGTATAATAGCCAAGAAAGTTTTGAAGGAAGTTATGAAATGATCAATATTAGACAAGCGGAAATATAATAGCGAAACTATTGAGCAATGAAGTAAAATATTTTGTAATAAAATATTTCTTTTTTTAGTTAAAAGGCTGTAGTTCAGGAAATAAAAATAATAACCTATGAGGATGTTTCATAAAAACACGGAAATTGTGTTCTAACCGTTGGAACGACGTTCTAACGGAAGTTGTGTTGATAAGGATTAAATGTCTTAATAATTTTAAAACAAATTGGTACATTACTTTAAATAGAAGTTTTGTTATCGTTTGACATTTAAGCAATACAATATTTTCCGGGAATTCGTTAAAGAGATCTTAAATTAGATCTCAATTTCTATGTAACTTTTCCTTGCAATATTGAAGTTAGTCGTTACTTCTTGATATTATTCGTGGAATGTGTTAAAATTTAGGATATAATCTATTGTAAAATATTTTATATTTTATAGAAACGGTAACATACAACATAAAAAAAAACATACGAAAGACGCTGATGTTCCTTAAAAATTATGTCTACATAGTAGTTACATATTACATTTTTATACAGACTGCTCGTTATATCTACAGGGTGGTTCAAAAGTGTGGAAACACCCGAATAAAATCCAAACTGTTCAGAATTGGGAAAAGAAGTAAAAAGTGATAACAGACGAGATGAAAACTCTTTTGAGACATATGACACCATCGGCTACCATCTTGAAATGGAGGAAACTTTTTTAAATGGGAACCCTATCGTGTCATTCATCAAATAGGACTGAAATATTTTCAGGAATCCATTGGTGAAATGTTTTCGGCTCTACGACCAACCGTTAATTATGTAAACATACTTACTATATTTACATAGTTTATTATATTTCCACACTTATTATCAAAATTCTATATTGATAAAGTAATTGTACGAACACAAGGAAGGGCATTTACTAAACTAGTCATTACACAAAATATTCTAATAATAAATATGATTTAATGTTGATATAACAAAGCCTTTGTGAACTTCTTGTGACGCGGAAGGATTTTGATAACTTCTAGGTGAAATTGATAAAGAAACCAGAGAATACATTTTGAACAAAAATTTACGACACGAAATGAGAATTTTTTGAGACGAGTCAAAAAATATATTTTGAGAATCGAGACAAGACGTAACTTCTACAAAAATTTACGAGACGGGAAGATCTGATTTCTCGTTAGGTCTCGTCTTGTAAAAAAAAAAAAAAATGAAATCAAATCTTTAAGCTTTACGTCCCACGGTTATGCCGGTTAGGCTAAAAAGGATGGTGATGATGAGAGAAATGGTGGAATGAAGAAAGCGGGAAGAAAATAGAGAACCCCAAGAAAACCCATGAGCACAGTGTTTGTCCACCACAAAATCCACACGGCGCGAGCTGGGATCGAACCAGGGACCCCAAGAAGCAATCCTGGCCACTGTAATGCACGATAGTGCTTTGTCAGCATTCTAGCTTAAAGATCAGCCTGTTTGGTCTAGTTCCAAAAAAAAAAATGTCCAGTAGTCAATTCCAACGTTGGTCCTTCAGGTTAGTCGAATTTTATTAGGTTTGCCAAATAAATAAAGGTATTTACAATAACAATTAATGGTCATATCACTGATAAAAAAAAAAAAAAAAGTGGCGGCCAGACTTGGATAAGTTTCTATTTGCGCCTTTTAAACTGATTTGAAGATGTTGAATCCATGAAGTTATTTTAAAACATGTTCGTCCATGAGTTCGCTAATAAAATTACTCCACACCCAAAGTTGCAAAATTTATAGTTGTTTACTATATCCCAGTTTTGAGATTACATTTCTTGCAATCCTATATAAGGATATACTTAAAAGTAATTCAATTGAATTTAGGATCCTCAAATTAGTATAAGGATCGCGGTTAGAAATTCATTCAAGCGCGGGTACTTTTCACCAGTGACATGAGCGTTAGTTCTATATGAAAATAAACAGAATTTTCTCATAAATATTTTTACTACTATTAATGGACTTTCAACGTACAAAGTACAGTTAGAACATGTGTCGGGCACATACAAGGAAGGGCCTACTTCTGAAAAACAAACCGCACGTATTTTGAAATATGGGAAAGAAAACAACTGATATTAGGAATATCAAAAATATTGGGGAAAATGGTAAGGACAACATATGCAGAAAATCTGTCGTATTCTAAATGGTGTGATAGATACGTTCGGAGTGTAAAACTAGGAAGAACAAGATAGAAATTTGCTAGGAATTATTAAATAAGATAATTCTTACTTCAAGACGACACAACGATTTATCATCCCTATTTTGCCAATTAGCTAAAGCGGTTGCTTCCTGCATCTGTGCTCTCGTGTTCGATCCCCGTCGAAATACTTGTCTCGCATATAAATAATCAGGAAGTTAACACTAGGAGGACCAAAATTTTTACCTCTCTAGAAGTACCGAGCCGTCATTTTGACGGCTATTTAATTGCAAGAAATGTATATCATTTTTTTTATATTTCTGTCATTTTAGCTTTAATTTAATCTGTTTAATCGACTAGATTATGTTTTGTGCAAGTTCTCGTGATATAATACAGGGTGATCCAATAAGCTTCATCAATAAGTTAAATATAATATCAATATCGGAACTTTGCCCACAGGACAGTGACATGAAAAATTAAAATAAAGGAATAATACGTACATTCCTACGTATGAAATCCTTTTTTTTTACCAGTCACGTGATCACCTTACCTGCCTTGTAGACAATGGCTGGGCTACTTTTCTTTATAGTAGACCCTGTGTATAATACACCAATCTATTTTTTTTATTATTATTTTGAAAGTTTTATTACATGAAAATAAATTTACATTTTCAATAATTTTTATTTGAACTTGTATAAACTGAACTCAAGACAGCAACACTTTTCTCTCACTTACTCTTGTGTACAGTGAGTGAATTTTCTGATTGATCTTTATGTACGTACTGAACATATCCTTTTCTTTCTGATTCAAGCACATTTTGGGGAAGTTCTCTTCTATTTGGACGCATACTACCAATCAAGGTCACCTGTTTTTGTTTCAAAGGTTCGGCTAATTTTTAACTTGTAAGAAAAGTTATGGCTAGTAACGTTCCGTCCTCTGTTGTGAAAAAGATCCGTCGTCTTCAGAACAATATATTCGACTAACTGTAAGTCCTGACGTCATTCTTACTCGTTTCCCAGGTAGGGAAAGCCTTTTAGTTTATACCCTGACTTTACAACTGCAAGCAGCCAAATTTGAATCCAAATTTGTCAGGCTTGTTAGGCACATGTTATATGAATTTGCATCTCATCTTAGTAGATTATAACTGTTCTTCCACACAAACACTTTCGCGAGCTTTATAGTGTATGATACAATTCTCAATGAGTAAGTTCTACGCAGATGATGCCAAAGCAAACTTGTTTGCTTTCAGCCTTGAAGAGCTAGAGCACTTTTCATCAAATCGAAGATACTTCATTATTTCAAGGAATCTCTTTCTTTCCATAATCTTTCTGTAAAAGACTGATCCATATCTTACGTTCTATAGTTCCATTACGGGTATATTCGAAGCTACACGAAGTATCAGTATTGCTAGAAATAAAACGGGTTCTGCAATTGACAGTGGCCAAAGAGAATCTTGACACTGTCTGAGCTTCAATAACGGTGCATTTCAGAATGTTTCTCAACATTGTTTCGTCTATGAACAAGCGAAAAGTACTATCAAAATCACCATCTTCAATATGATGTAACACATAATATAACAAACAGATTTTTTTCTCGAAGGATGTCGTATGAGTCAGAACGCCCAGCATTGTTCAGTCTGTCCACTTTATTCCAACGTGTCCCATGAGCTGCTATAAAGATACTTGATCAATTACTTCTGGAAGCTTCTGTATTTGTTTCCTCCCACTTATCCGAAGAAATAGCTTCAGACACTGCATTCTCGCTACTACTGCTGTCTTCATCGAAGCAGTCTCCTGGTTGTTTTTCCAAGCAAAACTCATTTTCAATCAAATCTTAGAAAGCATGTAACATTTTATGAGGCCTCGTGTTTCATTTGTAATTATTCAAATATACCTTTAAGAAAACCTTAATTTCTACAGGGAACAATATTTCCAACGAGATACGAACATAATTGAAGAAAAAAATCAGTCAAAGAAATACCATATATTTTTTTTCCTTACATCAATGAAAAGCAGAAATAAAACATATATCAAATAGCAAACTCATTGGAAAACATAATGTAAAATATTTCAAAATTTATTACGAGGGTCACTACGAAAGTTTTGAGATGTGAAATAACACATACTTAAAATCAATTGAACACTTACATTTTCTCAAAGTATTCACCATTACACTGTACACACTTTTACATTCTCGAAAACCACTTTTGAAAGCAGTGGTGCCAGTCTTTTTCTTCAAGTGTTGAAAGTTCATTCTCGTAAGCCACTACAGCTTCTTCAGGGCTGCAAAATCTCTTCAAACGCATGCGATCTTTGATCCTGGACAAAGATTACAAAAAAAAAAAAAAAAAAAAAAAAAAAAAAAAAAAAAAAAAAACACGGTTGCAGGTCAGGGCTATACGGCGAATGAGTCATAAGTTTGACCTCCGTAGATTCTAAAATCTGAATTGTGATGTTGGCCGTGTGTGCGGATGCGTTGTCATGATGAAGCAGGATCCCACGCAATCCAGTTCTTGGACGCCGTTCCCGAAGCTTCTGGAACACTTTTGTTAGGCAAACAGTGGTGTACCACTGAGTAGTAACAATCCTTTGTTTTCCAACTGGTACAGTTGCAACATGGCCAGATTTGTAGGAGAAAGCTGCGACCATCTTCTTCCCCACACTTCGCGGTCGTTTCACTTTCGTGGGTGGATTTTCGTCTGGAAAGATCCAAACTGTAGACTGGTGTTTATGTTCAGGGTCAAATTGATAGATCCCGTCGAGATATGCCTCCATCAAATCTTGCAAGTATTTCTTCACACCATTCCACATGCATGCGCTTCTGCTGTTCAGCCAAAGTGTGAGGCACCCAACTAGATGAAACCTTCCCTAGCCGAAGATGATCATGAAGAATTTTTGTTACTGCTGGCGATCGAATGTTCACTGTAGATTCAATGTCCTTGAAAGTTGTTCGAGGATTTTCGCGAATCATTTGTTCCACAACGGCAATGTTTTCATCTGACGCCAGCTTTCTGTTGCCGGACGTCCAGCTCTCTCTTCATCTTTAAGCGATGTCCGTCCTCTTATGATTGCACCAAACTACCGAAAAATTGTAGTACGGGAAGGAGCAAGGTCCCCAAATGCCTCCTGCAAACGGTCAAGGCTTTGTATCTCGTTCAAACTACTTTTGAAATCGTAAAGGATCATTTCCCGAAAATGTTCCCTTTCGAGCTCCATTCTAGACAGCTGAATATGGTTCACATCAACAAACAATTGAAGGCGATACGGTCACACCGATAAGCGAGGCGAGTTGAAACTTGCTTCGCTTCTTCGCTCTGGATTGCACTACCCAACTCAATTGTCGGAATTCAAATACTGTGCCACAACAATGCGTATCTCAAAACTTTCTTAGTGACCCTCGTATTTCCAACAGAGATACTACCATATAGTGTACAACCTATAAAACAGTTCACATCAACAACAAAATATAGATTTTTAAATGAGGCAGTCAAATTGAAGGCCTGGTCCTTCTGGGGTTATACAACAAAAATATGTATTTATTTAAAATAAATACACAATGTTTATATGCTATATCAAACCTCTCTTTAAAATAATAAAAGTCCTAAAGTATGGTTGCGTAGCTCAAAGAAATATATGAGATATAGAAAATTGTTTTAAGTGATGCCGTCAAAATGACGGCTTGGTCCTTCTAGTCTTTTAAGAGAGGGTTTTTTTTTTTTTTTTTTTTATTTTATCCCGTGAAGAACTCTAGCTTGCAAAGTAATACAAATTCAACAGAACGATACGAGTTCAGCGCAATGTTTCTCATAGCCATCGTATCTGGGTTTCTTTACATAATCTACAAGGGAACGGACAGAATTTTGGTTTAGTAGTTAGCAACCTTAATTTGCCCTAAGCTGGAAGTTCCGTGACCTGAAAGCTGAACGTGGCTCCATCTGGAGAATAGAATTGTAAGTACATCTGCCAACAGAGTTTGTTGCCGTAGCAGCCCACATTACTGACTAAAGAACAAACGATATCATCCGCAGGTGTTATACAAGAAGAGAGAGAGAAAGAAACAAGGCAATCAATTAATTAAAAGAAAGGAAAGGGAAAATTACAAAGAACTACTTGCGTTATTATCGGTAACACCGTCTGATGATAACACATCAAGTTACCTTGCTACCTAATTCTGTATGTATTACTTCTACCGCTTCTGCATTGGTAGTTCTGAATTGTATAATGCTGTTACTTTTCTGTTTGTTAGAATCAAATTTTACAACTTAAATTTCACGCACTTCTATACTAATGTATGTAGCAGAGGTGGATCTATAAGGTAAAAGCTGGGGGGGGGGGGAACCCAGACTATGATAGATATATTATGAGTTTACTATAAACTTTCAAAAATATAGAAATAAGCTTAAATTATTTTTGTCACTTAAGAAACTGGGAGTCTTAGGCCTCCCCTGGCCCCGGGCTAGATCCGCCACTGGTAAATAGAGCTCTGAAATAATGTACAGCTGCGTAAAATCGAAGACAATACAATATTTTAATATAGATTTTACCCAAATGTATCATTTCTACTGAAGTAATTGCAAATTCATTTTGATTGCGTATGTGAGTAGACAACGTTAGTTGATTAAACCTAACTTCAATAGGTAGCAAACGGGTTCAGTGCTGGTTTGTCACTTTTGTATGTGGCGCCTCTAACAAAAAAAGTTAAAAATTGCAGTCTTCCATAAGAATTCCTTCGGTATTTTCAAGCCAAGGATGTCAGGAGTGAAGGATTGATTGCAGGATATTGAGTAAAAATTAAATACTCTAATAACTTTTAAAAGCATTTTTTTTAATAAAATTCACTAAAAAGAAAAAACAATGCTTTTGTAAGGTTAAAATAAACACTGAAAGCATTGAACATGATTTAATGTTTCTATAAACTGCTTGACTCATGATCACATCAAGCAGGAGCCGCTGATTAAAATGGGATATAGTGAACTACTTTCACAATATCCATAAAAACTTTAGCCCAGGGGGTAAAAGTGCGAGAAACGCGGGGGGACGTCGTCTTCCGACTTCCAGAAAAAATTTGTACTGTCCCCCCACTTTCTATAAAAATTACAATGGGCAAAGATATTCATGCGTCCCCCTACCTTCCCAGATCCACTGTTACCCCTGCTTCAGCTCTCATCGTTAGAAAGAGCGCTAATGCCTTTAGTCTTCATCTCATTTCTTTATTTTTCCTCTATTTTCTCCTTTTAGTATATTTTGTAAAAGCATGGTTTTTCAAAAGTTTTTCAGATTTTATATTAATTATTCTTAATTAAAGAAAAGGAAAAGAAATTGGTTAGGATATTACTTAATACGAAAAAAAAATCAAGAAATTGTCTTGTTAGTGATCGTAGAAAGTGTGGTAGAAGGAAAAGATGGGAGGGGGATATTAAAGAGAATAATTATTTTAAAAAAACTAAATTAATAGAATACTGTAATTCATAAAAGAATCTTAATTTTTGGTGAAAATTCTGCTAATAGTGGTACTGTTGATGAAGATGATCTTCAGACAATGAATTGATATGTATCTCTCCATAGGTTTCGTAGTCGCTGAGATGAACAGTGACACTTCTGATGCCGTTTAAATCTATGCCACTAAAAACGAAAACAGCATATTTCATATTTCAGGGGTACCAAACACATGAGATAAGGGGTTATGCATTTAAAATTGTCATTTTAACCAAGTGAAGTGAGTAATCGATGCTAAGTCAAGTATAAAATTCTACAGTAATGTTGCAGAGATATTTCGGCTGCTTTTGGGTTACCGGGTTAACCCAGGTTTGAGAAGCGGGAGCCAGCCCCAAGATCTGTTTCATCACTGACTGTATGTAAGTACTGTATACTGTGATGCTGTATGGTGTATGATTTGACCCGCAGTGGCTCTGTGTTCGATCACCGTTATGGATTTTATCGCTTGTATTACTCACGAAATCTAATTTTTAAATCATATTGATGTTGCCTTGAGCTTCATGTTGAAGCACGACGTATAGTTCCCTTGTTATTCATTTAAATCAGGGCAATAACAGAGTTCCTTCCTCCCTGGTAATTGATTGCACTATGTTCTTTATTTCCGTATTTTCCTGCCTTTTGCTGTTTCACCTAGCATTAGACGTGACTCTTTATATGTCATCCATCGTATGTCAGCATATCAGCTACCTGAGTCGTTGCTTGTCTTATTGACAAACAATACCGGCTTGCGATTTTTTACCTAACCACAGATCTTTTTATTGAGTTAAGACCACTTGGACAGGTTCGACGTGTTTTTGCTCTCTCGTGTAACTTGAGCGAAAGTATTTTTCTTTTGCTTCGGTGCATAAATGTAATATTGAGAGTTTCCATATAGTCACATTTTCGCTTGACTAAAACTTGTACTTAAGTGTACGTGAATGTATTATGCGTGTCTGATATAATTGTGCAGACGGCAAAAGCTCCAAACTAACTTCCTTGTTTACAAGTGACATCAGCCACATCACCGTGTGGACTTTGTGGTGGACAAACACCGTGCTCGTGGGTTTTCTCGGGATTCTCCCGTTTCCTCCTACTTTCTTCATTCCACCATTTCATTTATTTCTCATTATCACCGTCTCCTTTTGCCTAACCGGCATAACCGTGGGACGTAAAACTTAAAGATTTCATTTCATCAGCCACATGGTAGTGTTGCCAGACGTGAAATTCCTTGCATGGATGCAAGTTTTTCAACAAAACAAAAGGAATAAGCTGAACCTAACCAACTATATGTGAAAACCTAATATATTTTTCAATGTTCGAATTTATTTATTTCTATCATAAAAGTAAGGGACGGTCTTCTTACAACACATTGTTCAAAACGTTTAACATCCTCACCTCTTCAGACTGCCGCTTACCTGGGAAAGACATATTTCACCGATATCATTGTGTATTTTGGTACTGTTCACCAATTTTAATAACTGTTCTCACACTTTTAACATTAAATGTAGCTTTTTCCATTACCTTGTTTGATGATAATGTGAGTTCTCATGGTTTTGTTTGCTAAAGAATTGTCTACTCTCCTCTTCAAATTGGTACAATCATTTCCAAAATGGTATACAGTAGCAAAACAATCCAAAAAAGGTCTACTGACTTCCCCTACTGCTGTCCTAATATTCTTGCAACCCTGTCAAGCAGTAGATCTCAACCTGTCTGTCGCGAAATTGACTTTAAATATCATGAAGCACTTCATAATTAGTTAAAATTAAATTTTGAGACGGACTGTATTCCTTCAGGTGGGGACGCGGCACTAGTCCTAAACGGCATAAGACCTAAAAATCATTTCGTGGCACAAATCCTAAATGGCACTAAACCCTGTTCGGCCTAAGCTCTAAACTGCGATAAACAAAGCCACGTGAAACTAAATCTCGCTGATTTGCTGTTGGCCTGTTGACGCTTGTACTCCTCCGCAAAATAGTTCATGTGATTGGATTATTACTTTTACTATGAAGCTTCATATAAAATTGCTATTATTATAAATGACAAAAATATAATACGGATTATTTAATAATACTGCAAACGAGTGTGGTTAATGAAACAATAGAAATAAACACTAAGCATGCGCAGTAATTATAGCGCCAATTCAACTGTGGACGCGTGTTCTGCTTTTAAGCCTGAAAGACGGCTGGCATGAATCCCGGTTCCGCGAGTGTCGTGGTGAAACACTAACAAGGTAAACCTTTACTCAGCAACAATTATTTACCAGCGAAATTCATTTTTTTTTAATCTTTCGAGTTTTCTGATATTTTGTTTATCGGAGTTTAGAGCTTACGCTGAACAGAGATTAGTCCTAAAAAGCACTGGTCCTAAACGGCACTGGACCTAAAAATCCCTTGTGGCGCTACCATCACGTCCGTGCCAAGGATACTATCAATCAGTTAGTCAGTTTTAGATACAATGTTTCATGTTACAGAACCAGATTCTAGCTTAGTTCTTACAAGTAATTTGTATAAATACATATTCTATCGTTCTGAAATAATAAATAAATAAATAAATAAATCAAGCCTATTGTTCTTTCTTGCTGTTTGCATGATAGCATTTGTGTGGTGACAAAATATTAACAACCTATCAAATGTGATTCCCAGATCTTTCATAATGTCTGTTTTTTCTTCTATTCCCACACCACTGATCTCGCATTAGTAATATAATGTCGTGTTTTAGTTATATGCGTCATAAATTTTGCTCTCTTTGTGCTGACTTGAAGTAAATTTTTTTACACATATAGTTATCATATTCAACTCATTCCATAGCAAATAGTTGTCATACTCGTAATTAACTACTCTTTACTCGTTACCATTATTAACAATAGTTTTAGTATTAGTAACATGGCTGTTGCCGTTGAAATTAACTATTATTATTATTATTATTATTATTATTATTATTATTATTATTATTATTATTATTATTATTATTATTATTATTATTATTATTATTAATAATAATAATAATAATAATAATAATAATAATAATAATAATAATATAATAATAAATTTCAGATATGTTACATTTTTGAGACCTGAGCCTTTACTGGACGTGAAGTTAAAATCAAAGATTATGTCACAGACGGCAAATGATGGCTTAACACTCAAAACAAACTTTTGGTCCCCCAAGTGGGAGTTAGTCTGCACAGAGAAAAATCCGTTCGCCGGACACCGGTATGTTGTACAAATATACGGTATCCTCTTGCTTACTATAGAAATCAGTACGGAGCATACGTTATCCGTATGCTACATAGGCACTACCCTTAGGTGTTACATCATGCCATTGCAGGATGTCTGACATCTAACACTTTTCCGTATATCACATGCATATACTTATGTTACCTTCGGCAGCTATATGTTATATACGTTCATTTGTATGTGAGATCCTGACCGCCTATATTGTTTCACACGGAAAGTACGTGTAGATGGAGCACTTATACAGAAAGTATTATAAAACATGCATTTTCAGTTATACGTCTACTGTACGTTAAGTTCAAAAACTACAGGAATTACACATGTAACCTATCTATTTAAGTATGCCACCTACAATTTTTTTCTCAGTGTGTGTTTAATAATTACAGCAAATTAATAATATTTATATAAGATTGTGGAAGAAACACTTTTCTAAAAATATTAAACTACGTCAACATATTAAAATAATTAAAAGAACCTAATTAATCATCCACTTTGTACTCCCATTTGCTTAACTGGACGAACCCAGACCTAAAGGAAAAGAGTTTTCTGCCCAAATATCATAAGCAGTGGGAAATTTTAATACTATAGAAATTGACCCTCCTTCCCTCTTAAAAATGTAATTTTCAAGATACTGAAACATATATTTTATTACTTTTAGTTAAAAGATGAAATACAGAGTTTCACGCATCCAGCTTAAGCAAATCGTTCTTTACTTTATAAATATTTTCTGAATAAGTAATGGGAAATTCGAACATTAAAGAAATTTCACCCTTTGTTCTTTCCCTTTTATGTGTTGGATTTTCAGTTTGTTTGTTTGTTTGTTTTACAATGGAAAGTTTATGTGCAAAGTTTAATTTTACTAGCTTCAGAGATTTACGAGATACACTACTCATTAAAAAATATTTTAATGAGTAACCCACCATTTTTACGATACATATTTCCAAAAATTCTTTCTTATATCCCGCTTTCGTAAGAAAACGATTTTTTAAAATTAAAATTTAATGACTACTTGTATTAGTATGCCCAGGAAGTCACTCATATTAACTCTTTTATATAAGAGTACAGAAGATAAACACAGTTAAACTCATTGACTTTTATGAACAGTTTCTGATTTCTTTTGACTTAACTTATTCGTACATTTCCCACAAGCTGTAGTTTTAAATTCACGCACTGTCAAGACCCAGGTTCCAAAAAGGTAACAAACTGAAAATATAATAGTAATAAAAATAATATCTATTTATATATGTGTGTAATATGTATATACTTCCCTAGAAAAATTTGCAGGCTACATCCCTAAATGACTATGTATTGGTTTCTTCAAACGTATTGTGTTGCATATTACATTAATAATTTAGCGTTATTTGTTTATTTTTTTCTGTCTTATACATATCAATTCTATCAAAACACATTGTGAAATATAGTAACTGTCTGCGTTATAGTCGGTAATTAGTATTCACTTGTGAAATATCTAGTGGGTTTTTGTCCTAATTAAACAATGTTTGGTGGGCTTTTGTCCTACCTTTGGAAAGTTAGAGTGGGCTTTTTTCTACTCTTAATAAAATACACTCCACAGAGTATATATATTGCAATTCTGAGTGCTTGCTTGGCTTCAGAAAAGTCCGGTAAAATATCCTTTTTAACCATTTTTATTTAATGCTTTTTCAGGAATTTGTCATGTGATTCTCGCACCTCCATTTGAAAGAAACGAATTTCTTAATCAATTATATAATTAATTTTTAGAATGAAATAGGTTATACAATGTAATTCATGTATAACTGCAGAACAGATAATGATAATAATTTTAGTAGTTCAAACATAGCTGTTACCGTTGGAATTAGCCAAGTTCGTAACATTATTGCCAACAAGTTACTGCATCGTCGCATTTTCGTGTGGTGGCGACGAATTTCAGAACTAAAGCAAGTGAATGAAAAAGGCACAAGACCTAAACGGCATAAGACCAAAACGGCACTAGTCCTAAAATTTAGGTCCAGTGCCTATATTTTTAGGACTTATGCCGTTTATAACTTTACCCCCTTCAGCGACAGCATCAATGTTCACTACTACACAGTCTGTATTTTATAGACTCATATAGTTTACACTACTACTATTACAATTATTATTATTATTATTATTATTATTATTATTATTATTATTATTATTATTATTATTATTATTATTATTATTATTATTATTATTATTATTATTATTAAAGCATCAATCAAGTGTATCACGGGTTCAGTCAAATGTGTCATTAGTCAAAAGAAATTGGGAACTATTGCTTTAAAGTAGTGCAGTAAATCACCCCGTCTGCCTAGAGATGTGGGTCGGGTAAATACCCAGTGGGTAGGTAAATAAAAAATGGGTATTTACCCCTTTTGTATTTACCTACCCAAAAAACGGGTATTTTACGAAAGTTCGATTATTATGAAGTCTTAAGAATTGTTAACCATACCGGGGACGTTTTTCTGTTTTTTGGGGTCTCTCAAGCGTGATGTCTCATTTATTCACTATAAATATGCAAAATAATAACCAATTTACCCAGTTCAGGTGCGGTGCGGGTTTACAGGCAATTTTAACCATGGCGCACCAGCGATACAATTTTGGATATTATATGTTATTCTAGGTTAAAGTGATATCTAAAATCTATTTTTTTAAATAATTTTTCTCGAAGGACTTCATAACTAAAGAGGAAATCAAAATATTGAATCGAATGTTTTGAAAAGGGGAAATGTGGGGGTGAGTTGTTACATTTTTCAGACGAAGTCCTAATGTACAACTATACGTACATCAAAGTTTGATCAATGTCGATCAATCTAATCTTGAGAATTCATTCACACCACATTTCCGATTTTACGTCATCACTCACGAACAAATCAGATTGAGAATCAGAATCACGAGTTGAAACTTGAGAGAACAATGTCTCCTGGGGGTACCTACATTACCACCCACTTGTTGTCTCAATTGATCTTGGGCTATTTTACTATACTTATCCAACTATGCCCTTTCTTCACCAAGCTGTGGACGGCTTTTAAATTTGGATTAGTTTTACACCAAGACTTAAAAAAATTAATAAATCGTAGTATGACTTCAAGCCTTAGGTTGTCCAAACATAGAAATCGTATATAAACCCTCTTTGTTGAATCTTTGGGAGACTGCCCCAGTTTTAAATGTAAAGTATGCAATACGCCACCAATTTTAAAGAATCCTATCAAATTATTGTGTGTTTACATTTGAGAACAGACCTTTTGAGACTCCTTCAATCCAAGAGTTTTTCCTGAAACGTGCAATTTTGATATTTTAAAATTCTCAGGAATGTTTCACAGAAAACAACTCAGACAGCCGACACACAAATAAAAGATAAACGAAAGTTGGATCATGGATATAAATAAAGCATTACATCTCAGAGGCTATAACTAGTTGAATAAAGACAGCCAAAATTATCAAAATCTTTCCGAGTTGAACATTATAGACTTCAAGATAATCATGAAAAAAGTGTGCCTTAGGTCTACTAGTTTCGAACTTAAAAGGACATTTTAGAGTAGATTTATCATGAAAGGAGAAAGTGAGTTCGATATACTTGATGTAGTCGCAATTATTATATAAAAATATGCTGAGGTAAAAAAAAAAAAAATCAATTTCCATCAAATGTACAGGCTTTTCTTAACTTTCTATGGCTTCTTAGGTTCAACGTTACTTAAATTTGATGTTTCTTAAAACAAATACCGACGTATGAAATGTTATCGAAGTCTTACAGGAAGTATTGAACGAAAGCATTGCCAAAGCGATCTTCGTTAATGGGTGTCCTCTGTCACTTGTTGATCACTCTTTGTGGATTGAATTTTTTAAAAGAAAATTCGTCCTTCGTATGCTCTCCCATCAAAGTATCGCCTGGTTGCGAGTTACTTGGATGGTCTACACAGTGAAATGCAAGAGGAAGTTAAAATGAAGTTAGAGGAATTCTCCAAATCTACATTTACAGTGTGACGGTTGGAGTAACTTGAGAACTGAATCTATCATTTATTTCGTAATTTCAAAGTTTGAACCTGTTTTTGTTGATTTTGCGTTGCCGAAAGATGTACATTACATGTCTGAAGAGATTATGAATGTTCTGTAAACAATATAACCCTGAAAAAAATTAGTAATTATAGGAGACAACGCGTATAACATGAGAGTAGCTTTTATATTAGTAAAACAGAAATATCCTAATATAGTATCTTTGGGTTGTCTTGCTTATCTCCATTTGCTTTGTTCTGACATCCTCGGATGTTCTCGGTAAAGACATTACTGAGAAGTGTAACTGATGTTAATACAAACGTAGACATCATTTGCAAGCACTATTTACACAAATCTCAAGGGAGAAAAGGGTTACAATTTCGTTAAAGTTGTTTGAAAAAGTAAGATGGGAAAGCCATTTACACTGCCTCCAAAGTTTGCTTGTCAATAAAACTAGGCTTCAGACGCTCGCTGTGAGAGGAATTGTCGTCATTACTTTCGGAAATCAAGAAAAGACTTGTTGATTATGTATTCTGGGTTTGTATTGAAAACCTTGCAACCATTTTGAAACCTATAGTAGATTTGATAAATTGATTCGAGTCAAATGAGCCTCAGATAGACACTGTGCACTCAAAATTCCAGAGCCTTCATCTAACTCTGACAGAACAATTACCATCGTCAATCCTTTCAAAAACAGAAGAGCAATCAATAATGAAAAAATTAAAGAATAAAGTGAATTCGGCTTGGGTTCAATTCATCTGGCTGCAGATCTCCTCAATCCCACTTTTCAGGGCTGCAAATTGACCGCTGAAGAATTGCTTGATGAAGTAAACTTTGTTTGTGAAGTGGACAAGAAAGGAATATGGGCAAGGAAGTTTTTGTGAGACGGAATGGACAAATGACCTCCTACTTTGGTGGAGAGGGTTTCGAGGCATCAGTGAATTAGCTGCTGTCGCCATTCGAATCCTTAGTGCTCCTGTTACATCTGCTGCCACAGAAAGAACTCTCTCTACATTTAGTTGGACCATAGTAAAATAATAAATTGTTTATCATCGGAGAGGGCAGGGAAACTAAGATATCTTTCATATAACTGGAAGCTTTTAAATAAGTAATTACCTGAAGTTTCACGGATGCAACACTCAGAACCAGGGTCTATAAGGAAGAAGTCACCAGCTGTTGGCATGGAACAGAACAAAACACCAGACATTGGAAAGATACAGAAAAAATGAGTGACATAGAAGAAAATAAAGGAATGGGTGATAGTGATGTTGATACTGAAGAATCACTCTGATCTTACGGTTGATTCTGAGTAGGACAGTAAAATTTGTGAGAGTTTTATTTATAATGCTCCGAATATGGTAGGGGTTAATTGCTGTTCTATACTGAATAATTTAAGGTATAAATACTACCTTCACTTAGTTACTATGCAACTTGACGTTTTTTATCACATTAATATTTTAAATTCCAATAAATACTTTCACAAAGCATTATTGGTAGTGTTAAACTCCGTTAGTGAACACTTCTAAAAATCAGGACTTAGTTACTTAAGTGCTTTACAAAGTATTATTTCTTATTTTATGGATCATTTTCTTTCAACGGCATATTTAGTAAATACTTTGATCGAACAATTTATTAAATTCAGTTACTTTGATTATTCTACAACTTTCGTAATCATATAATTACTTCTACAGAATGGCAAATTAGTAAATGTGCAATTTGTTTAGTTTCTAAATATTTTCTAGGTTATTACTTACTAAAGTCGAGTTTCTTTACTTTGATATAACTATATCAACAACTTAGATTTTGCAGTATAGTTTCCTAATCAGATTTAATTTGTTAATTCAGTTAACCAGGAGTAAAATATAAGGAACTTATTGGTCCTTTTTTTTTTTTTTTTTGCATAATTGACAATTTAGTACATCTCATCGCCTAATAGATGAAATACCAAAAATAATATCATTTTGCGTGAAGAAAGTAAGGAGCTATATTAATAATATCAGTTTAGTTTTTTTAATTATTAAAAAAGTTATTTTACATCAGTACTATTCACATTTTTTAAGGCAAACTTTAGAACCGTAAAATAGGAAAGTAATTATTAATAATTCATTTCCTGCAATTAATGACTGGTAAACCTAAAGAAAAAGTGGTTGTTCATTTAGTTATAGAGATCCTGCTGTAACTTAAATAGTTTAGTTAGTGTACTCATCGGTGTTTGAAAACTGGTGAAGGTATTGGATGATAAAAGAAGGTGTGCAGATCGAGAAAAATGGAGAAAGCAATTTCATTAAACGCGAACCTAAAGAAGAACTTAAATGCCGTGTCATTAATACCAGGAGCTGCTGGCAGACAGAATATTTCATAATAGTATGTGATTAATTTGGTGGCAACTGAGTTAACTTTCTTTGGTCATCGTCATGTTCTGTCATAAATTTTATACTTTCGTGTTGGTTTGGTCCACTATTGAATTCTATACCGTGCAACTGATTGGATGCTTCAGGGGCACACTAAGGTAAGAATTTACGGGGTAGAGTGGACAATTATTTTCCGCCAAGGGTAATAGAATAAAATTTAGTGTAAGTAGAAAGAAAATAACAGTGAGTAATTTGGAAATCCATACTGTGTTACTTAATAAATATCAAATTCATTCTTTAATCGCAAGAAAAAATATATTAATTTAGTGGTTATTTCGTGCTCCTGTTGCAGGTGGTACAAATGACAATTATATTTTTCATTGACAACAATAAAATTAATTTATTGGTAATTGAAACATAAAATACCCACTAAAATACCCATTTTGGGTAAATACCCGGGTACTTACCCGGGGTATTTACCCACTGAAATAAATACCCAGGTATTTTACATCCCTACGTCTGCCCTCTTAACACCCTCCTTTGATTAAGTAACTCCCTGTATACATAACAGCATTGACTATAAAATACAGTAGCTCATATAGGATACGCAGTAACTAAAATGCAATATGGTATAGTCAGATTTCAAACTTAAAAACTGAATCCAGAAAAAAATACCAATTGGCCACAAACGAACATAATCTTACAGTTGACGAAAACCATGCAACCCCTACCCCAGAGAGAGAAAGAAAGAAAGAAAGGATGTAAAAACGCACTTTCCACTTCATTTCCTTCGATTCAACAGAGTGAGAATTGAATGTGCAATAGATGCATTCAACACTTGTAAATTAACTGACAATATAAGAAACACATACGACATTTATGATTCTCTTTACTTGCAATCAAATGCGTCCACAAGTACTCGAAAAGAAGGATGCCGTACTTGACGTCATTCATGAGTAGACCAATAGCGCTGTGGCTATATCACCAGTTTGAAACATAATATAAACACACATCAGAAAAAAAAGAACATACTAAGCTTTTAAGTAAATACACAAATGTTAGAGCTATTACCTCTTATTTTGTAAGATTGAAATATAAACTGCTTCTGTGTTTCATGAATATCCTCAAGTAGTAACAAACCCATAAAATCACGTACTTTGAATTATTATTCTTTAGTGTCATGAATGTTCTTTTCACTGAACAGCTTGACACAGGTGTATATGCTTTGGTACTATATTTAAAAGAGCCATTGAAATAAAAAAAATATCTTTGAATGACAAAAACTACGTTACACACCAATGTATTCTGTTGTAAATTGAACTGTAAATGAGCAAATAGCAAATGTGTTATATTAGGCCTTCTAAGATCCATCAGGATATTATAACTTCAAATATAATATTGAAGGAATTGCGTCAGTAAATACCTTTTTGTTGTTATTATTGTTGTTTACTTTTTTACTTTTGAATGATAACAATGAAGGGAACTATGTCGATCTTTTAAAAAAAGAACTGAACTCGAGGTTATAACGGATTTACGTGTTTCATAGTCTCTACGTACCAAGAAAATGGTCTTTAGATGATTCTTCAAAAGTGTAATAGGGCCTATTTCGTCAAAATAGTGATACAGGAGTAGTTTCCATAAAATTACATTATAATGTATTTTATCATTATTTCATATTTTGTCCTTAGTATTAAGTTATCTGGGTCAAAAGGTGTGCATTTTGTAGTTTCTTATACGTTTTGTGATATTCTCAAGGACATTTAGATGTAGGGAATCTTCGTAAAGAAACACTTAAAATTTAATTTTGTAATTTCTTCAAAATTTCTTATTCTGAGAGTCGGCAATGATGCCTTCTTGGCACATCCCTTTGTTTAAGCAAAAATTATTTCTCATTGGAGCATAAAGAAATCTCAGTTTAGTTCGAGACTCATCCCGATCTTATCATTGGTTTGAATCCTTTTGATGTTTAGAGATTTAGGTGTTATCCTTTTGTTGCATCACTAAAGAACCAATTAGCTCTCTTCTCTTTGGTATTCTTTTTCTTTTAACAAAAACAGTGTTGGAGATAGTACATACAATTCAGCTTCTCCTCAAAATTGTATAGAACGTGGAAAACTTTGTGTCAAAGTCTATGAGAATTACTGTGACGTATTAAATGATCTCTAATTTGACAAATAAGAAATTTCGTTTTGATGCAGTGTTCAATGGACAGTGAGGTGGAGAGTTAAAAAAAAAAAAAAATAGCATCGTTGTACGTAGTTGCTGCCTGTCCGCTGTCAGTGGGTAAGGTTGGACAAAGATGGATAAATCTTCCTAAAAATTTTTTTGAAAGCACGCCATTTGGGATTCTGAATAGAAGACCTGTGCAAAACTTTCAGGTAAAAAGATCTGTTTGTTCTTTACCTAGTCAAATGTGATGTCAAGATATACGGGGAAATTGACAGTAAAATCAATCAGATGTATGGAAAATTAGGTTGTTGTACTCTACCTCTCCGCATGGAAACTAAATTTGTGGTTTATTGTGTCTTCAACCTTGAAATTTTGTTTTGGGTTTAGTGATCGTGTCTGAAAGCATCATGCAATTTTAAAACGTAAATTTAATTTCCCTAGAAACTGCAATCACATCAATCTATCATGTGAACGACAGGAGCCTACACAAATGAGTCGGGAAGGGGTTTTAAATATAACGGCTCGCTCGCCTTGTGAGCGCAAGCCTGTTCCCAATATTATTTAATAATATTTCGACCATGTAATTTAACAGAAAGAAAATATTTCACCAGAAACGACTGTTTATTCTGATGTAACAAAGATAATGCTCCTAACGTTACATAAAATTTAAAACCTATTTTGGCTTGTAAGCAGAAAACCCGAATAAAAAATGTTCAAGATTTCCAATTACGTATCACTACTTACTTTGAAAACTTGGTGCAGGTAAACTTTGTGGGTGCATTGTGGTAGCTTCTGGCAACAGAATTTCTTTTCGATAGCTCGTGGACGTTATTCAATGCTGTTAAAAGATAGGATATAAATAAAATGTTTAATACCGTAATTACAGATTTTGTCTCGAAGTATTTTTTTTTTTTTTTTTTTTAGTTCTGTCTGATGAGTAGTGTTGTCGACATTATTTTCGTCTTTGCAACTCAGATGTGATGTGGGGGCTATGAATGTTATATGTAGTGCTCTCAACGTGACCCGAATTGACTGACCCGACCCGACCCGAGTGACCGGACCCGTGATCCAATCCGATTGACCTGACCCGACAACCCGACCCGAGCTGACCCGATTGACCCGACCCGACAACACGACCCCAGCTGACCCAACCCGACAACCCGACTCGTTTGAGAGCACTATGGTCACGACACTGGGTGAACGCCAAAATGCACTCCCATTGGGAATTAAACCCGGACCACGTGTACCGAAGTCTTACACGTTAACCACTAGCTAGATCAAGCGGGGGATTTGTATATGCATCTTAATGAATATTTGGCACTTTTGAGGTTTGGTTATTTCTTTTTATAACTGATACCAGTGTCCGACGTGGGAGAAATTTATTTTTTTCTTGCTTTAGTTCTATGTGACGAAATTTTTCTTCAAGATCAGTGTTCTCACCTGCTCGGGCGGCAGGGGGTCTTCTCGGAAGGCAGTAGCAAGAGTCTCTTGGCGGAGACAAAAGATAATCGTTTAACTACAATGATAAGAGTTGAGGAAACAGTAAAACACCTGTGATTTATTCCAACCCTTCAACTTTCATTCCAAAATAGGTTCTTACGATTCCGGGACCCGCGCCACTTTGATTTTTCTTTCTCGGTAATTAAAATGTATTTTACAGTATATATAGTTGCAAGTAAGAAGATACATAATATGAATTTTGTAATTTAAAATTTAAAAATACAGTATGATAATTAATTATAATTTATTTCATCACTTTCAGCCCAACAGATGAATTTCAAACAATTCGCTACCTGGGTCTTGGTCATCAATACTGCGTCTTATTCTTTGTCTTGCACAGTCAACTCTTGGTCCTGCATTTCGTAGTCTTGGTGGTCTTTCATGCTATACAAGAGCCAAGAATGCTCGCCTCATCGGTACAAATGAAGATCAAGTGTGATTTTGATTATGGTCTTTCATGCTATACGGAAAGCAAGAAAATATGCTCATCGCTACTTGGTGATCATCAAAACAAAGCCAAGAGCAAGATTACTATGTACTTCGTCTTGCATATCCAATCTTTATTTTATTCTTGTATCGATGTTCTTGGGCTTGGTGAAATAAAATGAAATATTCAGTTTAAGGTCCCTCGATTCTGCACCGAGGCTAAGGGATATGGTGACCATGAGAAATGAATGCAATTGTGGAATGAAGAAAGTGGGAGGAAACAGGGGAACCTCGAGAAAACCCACTACACGTAAATAAGCAACGGTAAGCGTGAAAAGTTCTAGCCCACCAACCACATGTTAAGTAGTTGATTAACGAAACTTGATTATGAGTGTTCAATGTAGGCTTCTTATTAATAATAAGGATTTTTCAAATGTCAACTGTTAATTTAATGGAAATGTTATGATTCAGTCACAGATTTCGGTTGCTGTAGAATAATGGAAACACTAAATAGAAGTTGCCAGATTTTCCGTTAGAATTGGAATCAACTATCATAACTTGTAGACACATCAATATGAAATATTTCTTTATTTTATTATTTGATTTAAATCAATGTTGTTCAGTATGTAGTTGCAGCGGCGCAAATCTGTCTTCAATATTGGGGGGGGGGAGGGTAAGATACCGTAGTTTCCATATATATATATATATATATATATATATATATATATATATATATATATATATATATATATATATATATATATATATATATATATATATATTACGCGATGTTCAAAACAATTATGAAGTTGAAAAACAATGTTGTGGAAGATCAGAGGAGCAGAGTTGTCTTCAGCATTGGGAGGTGAGCAGATCTGAGGGGAGACGTGAATTTCATCTCACTTTCCTTTGTGGCATCGTGGCGGCGTGGGCGTGGGCCCATTATAACAGCTAGGAGCCGGTGGTTTCTAGATAGTAATAATTGTAAGAGATAGCGGAAAACTTTTTCATATGCATCAGGCTTTCATTTCTGATGCAACCATAACTTCTAGATCTACTTCTTAAGGTTTCAGTATTGAATTCAAATAGTTTAGAGATCTACCGTAGGTACACAACGTGAAACGAAAATCATTTGAATACCACTGAAAATAATACCATTTTGTATTATTTAAAATTGTTATACAGCAATAACCTTTATTTTAAATTGAAAATTTGTGTTAGAAAATTTTCATACCTCGAAATTTTTAACAGTTAGTTTTTTTTAAAAAAAAGGGGTTTATAAATTAGCAATGACAAATATTTTAAAAAAAAACACCAACAATCAAATTGTTGCTAACAGTTAACTTTTTCTTATTCGTGTGGCAAAATTTTTTTAAAAAATGAAATGAAATCTGTAAGTTTTACGTCCCACGGTTATGTCGGTTAGGCTAAAGGAGAAGGCGATGATGAGAGATGAGTGAAAATGGGGGAATGAAGAAAGTCGGAGGACCCCAAGAAAACCCACGATCACGGTGTTTGTCCACCACAAAGTCCACACGGCGCGAGCGGGGATTGAATCAGCGACCCCGAGCACCGGAGGTGAACGCTCTACCACTGAGCCACCGCGCCCCTATGTGGCAAAATTCAGTGAGTGTATTCAGGTAAGTATTTTTTTCCTATTTTCCCCACTTTTTTCTATTTCCCCACATATTTTTCATTGGCGTTGAGGTAAAAAAAAAAAAAACGTCACTAGGAATGAGGGAACAACATATATACAAGAACTAGCATGAATATTAAATCAATATGCTAGTTCATAACTTGGCTGTTAGGATTACTTAGGGGCACGGAGGGAAGGGGAACAGCGCCCTGGAATAAATCCCTCTTTGAAAAGGAAGCTTCGACCGTTGTTTACCTTAATGGTATCTACTTCAGGTTCCTTTCCCCTTTATAATTTGCAGGCCATGGGCGCTGAGGGCCTATATACAATAAATTGGCATCTTTTCAGACCCGGCAAATTCCCGAAAGATGCCTGGATGTTTATGTAAATGTAATAGTTATCTGCATAATTCTCAAATATTAGTATTTTAAAACATGTAGATACTATTTAAGAGCACTGAATGATTTATTATTATTATTATTATTATTATTATTATTATTATTATTATTATTATTATTATTATTATTATTATTATATTTTAAAAATCCAAAGTTCGAGCAAAGCAGCCAATTTTTAAGCAATTTATTATTACAGCAACTTCTGTCCTTCATAGATTCATGCAATCCATAAGGTACTTTGAGTTTTAAAAGAAGTTATGTTTTGTTTGAAACTTGGTTTCTTTTCGTCACAGCCAGCGGCGAAAATTTGTCTTTAACATTGGGGTGGGGGGACGGATACGATCGTTCCCATAAGTTTTTTTTTTTTTTTTTTAAGCCATGTTTGAGATATTTATGAAATTGAGAAACAGTGCTGTGGAGAATCAAGGGAGCAGAGTTGTCTTCAACATTGGGACGCTGGCAGATTTAATTCTTATTCTTGGCGGGACATGAATTTCATTTCACTTTCCTTTGTGACAATCGGACACAAGTCATCACATTTCTCTCAAAAAAAAAAAAAAAAAAAAACATTTCAATTCGGATTATTGGGGGGACAGTTCCCCCAGTTCCAAGATTGGAGGGAACATGTACTGTGTCGGTGGTTTGTGGTTTACAACTTTTCTCATGACGGCTTGCGGATGACAGACTGCAGTCCTGGATGCCGGGGTGCGAGTTGAGATGGGAGATGTTTCTTGGGCTAAATATGAGTTGCATTTTCAGGGGACAACTGGCCTAGTGACTGTTGGTGGCATACCTACATGGGATCCAGTAGGTATCGCGATCACCAGTCAGGATACATTTGCAGAGTACATAGTCCTAAGGAAAGTAAACATCATCACACTAATACAAACATTAATTTCATCCTGATACATTTATTTATTTATTTATTTACCTTATTTTAATTTTTTTGTAAAAACAAAACTTATTTGGGCAATATCTCGGGAACGGTAAGAGTGACGCGAAAACTTCCATCACTTCTTTGATGTAGTTTTAGATGCTCTATCGAATGGAGAGCACAAAGTTAAAACTATCGCAGAGAAGAAAAAAGAACATACACGCACAGACGTAGAGAATTCAGTAACAAACCTTTAAGTTCGTTGGAAAAAAATAAGTAATACATTTAATTGTATTCTTTCAGTCTAATTCCTTACATTTTCGTTAATGGGAACTGTATCATCTGTGGAAACGAGACATTGAAGAACATATAGGTCCCTACAGTATAGTAAAGACGGAGGAAAACCTATTAAAGAAATTATTTAATAAGTGAAGAGAGAGAGAGAGAAGGATAAGAATCCATTTTCTAAGTGAGAACATGTGGAACATTACTTTCATAACCTATTTTTGCTTACAGACTTCCATATCAAATAGGACAACGAGCTACAGCGTAGTGCAGCTGTGAAATTTAAGCTAAATCTGAATGACAAATTTATCAAGAGCTTAATTTAATAATATCTTTCAGATGTATTACCTTATCTAAAGCAGGAGAAACTGCATCTTGTGGATAAGAACATACACATATCACAAAATGCCAACAATGTAACTAAAAGACCTACTTTTCCATCTGAAACATTACATCATCTCCTCCTTCCCTAAACAACTACATCATCCAAAAGTAACAAAAATAATCCAGTTTAATGATTAATTAATTGTTTTCTTTTCCTTCATGCCGACTTTCTTGCTTTTGAATTTTATTCCTGCTTTTGAATACACATAAAACACTGTCAGTGCTTGGAAACAGTTCCCCAGTTGGCTGGCCATTCACATTCTGCATTGACCTGATTAAAGTTTATTTGGACATTTAGTTGGACTCAAGCCATCACTTCTGTGTCCCGTACTTCTTCTGTTCATGTGACTAACTCACTCTCTTTTCCAAGGAGCGGTAATCTTTGAAAAAAGAAATAAAGAAAGCAACATTTAAAGTATCTGAGTTTGAGTCACGTGCATAACACATTTTCTCCAACTGCATTTCGAATAGACCTCTGGTTTGTGTCATGCCGCGTTGGTTGTAAGTTGTAGCATCAAAGATGCTGCCTTGCCAAGACGCTTCTTTGAGCAACATTTCTAGGCGATTTTCCGTGTCTTTGCTTCTCAACTGAAGCATAGTATGTTTGATATAAATGACCAGATTTTTTCATTACTATCTATTTAATTGATCTGCAAAACGGACATATTTAGTTAACTACACTGGTGTCCAAAACCTAAGTATAATGACTGTTCAAGGGCATAGGGCACGATGAACGTAAACAAATTGCACCAAAGGGAACCACCATGCTACCATACCAATACACTATACATGTATACATATACTATACGTAACAGACCATATTTACTAGAATCATGGTAGCAGGGGATCACACATAGCACAAACGCAAAAACTGAATTACAACTCACATATCACAATAACACTGTAAGACGTACTCCTGGCACTGGAAACCGATTAATACGGGTTATGGTCATCCTGAATAGCCATGCATATCTGGCACAGACGCACGCTCCATGCTGAAGATCAGGTTGTTGAAAAACTTTTGAGATAGCTGATTCCATGAAAGAATAGCTCCTTCTGTATTTTGACGGCAACTGCCGGGCCCCAACATGTCTCCCTAGTGCGTCCCAAACATATTAAATCGGATTTAGGTTGGAAGATCGCACTGAGCGCTCGATACGTTGGATGTCTTCCGTCGCTAGGAAGTCGTCCACCAGGTTGGAACGATGAAAACGAGCATTGCCATCAATGAGCAGAAACTCTGGGCCGACTGTGTACCTGAAAAGTCCACATAGTTATGCACAATTTCGTCCCTGTACCTCTGGACAGTGACGGATTTTGGATCAAAGATGTTCATGCCTCTAACTCTAGCACACTATTCACAATGTTCATGGGATGAAAGCGTGTTCTTGTTCCCGTCAGATCAGTGTGCGATCGAATTAGCTCTGGAAACTGTATTAGGATTCGTCGGTAAACAGTACGTGGCTCCATTCATTGAGGATCCAGCAAATCCAATGGCGATGTTCTAGACACTACCGTAAACGAGTCATTTCGTGTGCTAAAGTCAGTAGAACTATGGTGGAACACATGTTGCTGGTTATGGACATAGAGAACACTAGTATTCAGTCTCGGGTGCGACACTATTACCCCTGATGCGGTTGTAAGCTCAGCCGACAGTTATATTGCATGCATAGTTCACTTGCAACGCGCAGTTACAGTTAATATAAGTTCTACTATGGAGTTGTCACACGTGAATGCCCTCCACTGCGTCTATGGCTGACATCTCTTGTGCCGATAAACTATTTCCACAACACGAATATGACACTTTGTGGCACATTGATGGCTCGTGCTACTGCTTTCTGTGTGCCGCCTTGTTCCAAGCGCCCGATGATGCAATCCTTTGTAAACAGTTCCAAACTACCGTCTTTATGCCATATTCCTGTTGTCTATCGCCACTTTCAATTAAGTACTCTCCGCTCATTGAAACAGACCTACACAGAATGCGTGCCTTTGGACTTCAACCACTACTGTTCAATTTCTTCTCATATATGGTCAGGGTGATGCTTGCCACGGCTAGTCCAATGAGTCTCACAATCAATATGTGTCGTTCGCCACAATTCCCATGCTCGAGACAGTCTTCCTAGCCGTTAGATGCAACTTCTCGTATCATGCTAACGTTTTGGACACCAGTGTATGAATGCAGTGTTTAAGTACGTTTCGCTCAAGATTAGGTAAACATTAAAATGTACAGGACTGTGTTATCCCATTTGGCAATGACTATTCTTACAATCGATTGTTGTATAAGTGATATCAAGGGCGAACTGGTTAACATAGGACCGCCTTATTAGAGTAAAAGAAGAAGAAAATACCCAATGATGTATATAATGAAGTATATGAACTTAATTCGTGAACTTAATCCTGCTCATATTCAGGAGTACCGTGGCTCAGTTGACACCGGCGGCAATAGCCGAGTAGGGTGTTCGGCTTCGGATTACAAGGCGCAATCCGTCGTGGATTCGAGTTCCACTGAAGGGCATGGTCGCTTTCACCTGTCCTCGAAGTTTCTGTGTTCGTGTCCCTGCCATGTTGGATTAAGTATGGATTATTGAATGATATTCATCAGTAGACCATGAAGACAAGAGCAGACGAAAAATTTTTTAAAAAGAGAAAAGGAAAGGAAAAAATTAATGTACCGCTCATTTCCGGTGCTAGGGGCCCCTCGTTTGATCTCAGGCCAAACGTTTGTGGTAAACAGCTTTGTTGTTGTGGTGTTGAGCTGACATGATGGATGACGTTGAATGGTCCCTCACGACTATGGACAAGATGTTTGTCACCTGATGCAGTTGTCACATTGCGCTTTCCACTGTCCGATCGCCAATTCTTGCTGTATACGGTTGTTTTGTGCCCATTGATTCCACACATGCATCACTAACGTGGCAATATATCCTGTAATGCACCAATTTTGGAGTACGAGAAACCAATAAGATTCCGCACATCGCCATTACCTGCTTTGACGTTGATGAGGAGTAATATCGTTTACACACACTATGTATGTTCGCTTGTGCACGCTTAGTGCTGTGTAAATATCCCTTTCGTGTACACCGAACCGAGAATTCAGTTGGTTCTAAGTACGTGCCACCCTACTATTGTAATAGCTCATAGTTATAAGGCACTGTATGGATCCTGCAAGTTTAGGTGCATTCTTGCCTTTGCTTCATGGTATTTCATTCTCCACACACAGCAAGGTAGGGCAAGGTAACTTCGGCAAATAATGCCAGTCCGGTAATAATGCCTTTTCAAATTTTACACCATGCTAGCATGAACACTGGTTTTGTAAGTCGATTGTTCATGGTCGTATGATATGCAAAGGTACTTGTTATCTTTGTGTATGGAAGAAACAGTGACTGATCAGGCGTCAGTTGAGAGAAAGAAATTAACAAGTGTAGAGCGGTAGTCGTGCATCAGTGGGAGAAGCGCGTAGATTTTCATCGCTTCAAAAGAAAGGAGCGTCATGTTTATGCAACATTAAGTTCTAAATTTTACTAACGGTATAAGTTAATATGGAGATCTGACCGCTGTTTTAAGTTTAGAAAGAATACTAGAGACACAAGTTTATTGTCTCGGCAAATAACGTCCCCATCGTGTCGGAAAATAAAGCCATTCCATTTAACTCCTAACATAAAATAATACTTGAATCAAAAATGTGACTAACTGGTTGTGAGATGTGTAAAGTCTCATGTTTTGTGTATTTTTGTTTTTAGATGGTAAGAAAATGTCAACCTATTTGACGCGAAAGGGATTTACGTCAAACACTGATGGCCATCCAGCGGGGTTTGAAAGTCGTATGTGCTGCATGTATATTTAACATTCCCCGCAGAACTTCGAGAGACTGATTGGAACAAAAGCATCAAAAACCACACAGAAGCATGATTGCAGTTCTGTACTGTTCAGGGAACTCTAAATAGAATTAAAAATGAGAAATTCGTTTTCAGTGAGCTAGATTTGTTTTAACCAGAAAAAAAACGTTTCTAAGCTCGCCCCCAGAATATGTCAAGAGGACGTCATAAAAAATAGATTTCCTAATGGTAGAGCTGGAAAAGACTGAGTTCATGCATTTATGGTAAGGGGCCTGAATATAGTCTTCAAAAAGGCGAAAAAATTGAGTTAGGGAAAATTCATCGATTCAACAAAATGAATGACTTTTATGTTCTTCTTGAGAATATTTTGATGCTTTGAATTTACATGACAACACAACTTACTTACTTACAATACAGCTGAAACTTTACAGTAACTAATGCACGACAGACCCCCCCCCCCCCAAAAAAAAATTCTAGCACAGAAATACATCAAACGAATATGTAATTTCACGCAAGAAGAAAAGGCGAAACTGTGAGTATGTCAATGCATTGGATTAAAATTGGATTCTCCCAATGGTTTTATAGAAGGGAAATATAGAAAGAAACAATTTGATTATGATCTTCCTCTAGGTAGCTCCTACTCAATTATCTCGCTGTCGCCTTTGCTTCAAGTGTTGCTTCACTGCAAAAGTAATTCGCAGCAATGACTAGAGACATATATATCCCTGAACATTACATAGTGGACACTCTATTTACAAGCTGCTGCCAACACCTAAAGGAAGTCATAACAATTGCATTCAGCGTACTAAATGCTAATCTTGGTTACACGAAAGTTGTGATTCAGGCAGCATACTTAAATGTGGCTTGTTACATTATGTGGTGCCAGTTATGCAATGTTAACTGATTCAGACGAATAGTGCTGCATGTGACAGACAGTTATGTCCCAATTTTTGAAATACTGATACGGGTTACAATTTCAACCATGTGTTCTGAATTTTGTGTAATATCGAACCAGACAACATATTGCCAAAAACACTGTTTAGTTTTCATGAAAGGTGTAACTACTTGAGACAATAAGTTATATTAAATTGAATTACCTGTTCAGAAATTCCTTATATTAAATTAACTATTTGTGGAACAAGATTCACAAACTAATTCTCCTTATCTGGAACAAGGAAGAATTACCACAAGAGTGGAAAGAATCAATCATTGTTCCAATTCACAAGAAAGGTGACAAAACTGACTGTAATAATTATCGAGGCATTTCTCTTCTGTCAACATCCTATAAAATCCTTTCAAATGTCCTATTAGCAAGATTGACCCCATAGGCAGATGAAATTATTGGAGATTATCAGTGCGTATTTAGACGAAATCGATCAACTATCGACCAAATATTTACCATTCGACAAATACTCGAAAAGAGGCGGGAATACAATGCCCCGGTACATCCTTTTTTTTTTTTTTTTTTTTTTTTTAAGGAAAGCTTACGACTCGGTTAGGAGAGAAACATTATACAACGTTCTTACAGAACTTGGAATACCGAGAAAACTAATTAGATTAATTAAGATATGTTTAAATGAATCCCAAAGTAAATTCCGGGTAGGAAAATTTTTGTCCACAAGCTTTCACGTCGAAAGCTGAAACAAGGAGATGCGTTGTCACCATTATTATTCAACTTTGTCCTGGAATACGCTATAAGGAAAATCAAAGATAGCAACCAGGGCCTAGAGTTGAACGGTATTCACCAGGTTATGGCATATGCTGATGATGTAAATTTAATAGGGGATGCCAGGAGAACAATAGAAAGACATGCAGAGATCTTGTTAAACGCTTGCAGGGACATGAGTTTAGAAATAAATGCAGAAAAACTAAATACATGAAAATGTGTCGGGACCGTAACACAGCAAATTATAGATGCGTTAAAATATTAAATAATCGTTTTGATAAAGTGGATACTTTCAAATATCTAGGATCAACACTAACAGACGAAAATCATATTCACGAAGAAATTAAATGTCGACTAAAAGCAAGGAATTCATGTTATTATTCAGTTCAAAATCTCTTGTCGTCGCGGCTGTCGAGGAATTTGAAGCTTAAAATATATAAAACGATAATCACGCCTGTTGTTCTATATGGTTGCGAAACATGGTCGCTTACTATGAAAGGAGAACATAGACTGAAAGTATTTGAGAACAAGATCCTGAGACAAATATTTGGACCCAAGAGGAATGGGAATGGTGAATGGCGGAAATTTCATAACGAGGAACTACATAATTTATACGGTTTACCCAACATGTTAGGGCCATCAAGTCTAGAAGGCTTAGGTTGACAGGTCATGTAGCTAGGATGGAAGAAAATAGAAACGCTTTCAAAGTCTTGACTGGAAGACCAATCGGAAAACGACCATTCGTAAGACCTAGGCGCAGATGGGAGGCCAATATTAAGATTGATCTCGCAGAGATAGGAATATAAAGTAGAAATTGGATCCAGTTGGCTAAGGATAGAAGTCAGTGGAGAGCTTTTGTGAAAGCAGCATTGAAGCTCCGGGTTCCATAAGACATAGAATTAGTTAGTTAGTTTTAGTTCGGAAATTCAATTAACTGTTACAATTATTTATCGGCTTCTTCTGGTCTAAGACAATTTGTATTTGAAAGTAAACCTAACTGAAAGACAATGCTTTCTAATTATTTCTATTAGTACAGTACAATTACAACCACTAGTTATTTGACGATTATACATCGAATGTTCGTGCTAAAATTTCCAAGAAATCTTTGACTGTGATTGTATATACAAACTTTCTGTTAACGTAACCCCCATGCTCGACCCCTGATGAGAATAATTGAATTCGAATTGTTTATAACCAAGCTCTTGAGCAAGCAAACAAGCAAAACGTTTTCTTTGAAAATTGCTGATGCAAATGGATGATGAACTTGCTACCAGTGACGAAGTCAGAAGAGGGCGAGAGGGCAAGCGTCACCTAGTGGCTAGACCTGCGTAATTTAATGTAGGTCAAGTACCCTTTCCGATAGACAAAACTAGCCTTTTCAATATATATATATATATAATAGTTGCTTCTCTAAAGCATCTCTGCCTCACCCGCACAATATACGTATGCCATCACAAAGCTCGGCAAGTTATAGATTCGGAACCGTATTACATAAAAGAATGCTTGTTCTACCCCTGAGTTACTATGACTAATATGTGCATCAAAAGAGGAAGAAATTATCTCTCAGGCATTTGATGCGACAAAAGATTTCTACTCGTCCACTATACAATGAAGTAATTGCTGGACATGAGATCATGTGATCAAGCATAAGTTAACTAGGGTTCCCCCATGACCAAGTGTGATTTATAGTTTATTCACGAACAAGATTGTTATTTATTATGCGTTTCAGTTTAGATCATAATTGGTATTAAAGTCTTCTTTGTACTCTTGTATTTTTCCATCGGTCATTTTCCTAGAATAAATCAATTGACCATTAGTTATAACGTCAGAGAGAATTCAAAGTAAACGCTTTACAATGTAACTATAGAGAAGAGCTTATTATGACTGACAGCAAGACCATACCATTAGAAGAAAGTTCACGGACATCGAGGGAATGATACGCGGAAGATTTCAGAAAAGAACTATAGTTGATGAAGGCTGATTCAAGTAATAGATGGCTTATTAAAAAAAGAAAAAAAAACTAATTAGCAATTTCGTCTATTGCTCGACAAAATTAACATTTTATTATTATGACTTAGTGACTTAAAAGAATTGACCATCTCACTAACATAGTAATTTATATTTAGTGAGATAAATTTTTAACTTAACGAATATTCCAGATTTTTAAAGAACTTCCAATTAAACATAACTTAATCATATTTAGAGAATATTTGTTAAAATTAGCTGTCCAAGTAACTTTTCATGATATACCAATAAATTTCTTCACAAAAGATTCTGTAACTTAAGAACAGTATGCTACGAGTGCCTTTTGAATGCGAGATGTATGAAACAGATGCTCAAAATCTTAGGTTCAACCTTCAACTTCTTGCACCTTAAAACATGTCTCTTTTGGTGATGTTTGTCCACCCTGCTCTTCATATTTTTCGTTATTCATATATTTTTCATTATTCATTATTCATAAACCATCAGCTACCATTTCCGACCAGTGGCGTACGCAAGGGAATTTCGGGGTTTTTATCCCCCTTGAGCAAGATATTATACAGAACTAACAAGTAAGGGTCACGCAGTGGCTCAGCTGAGATCCGAACGAGACAATTGTGTTTGCATTTCATATGTTATAACTAGACGAATCCCAAAATTATACGTGTCACCGAGCGGGATATCCTGAGTTACAACATATTTTGTAATGTAAAAGCTACAAAAAATTACCTTGTAGAATAGTTTGAACCGGGTCATTTGTTCAGAAACGGTTGGGTAAATGGAAATCTCGGCGAACACGTATCCCACCATTTTGAAGGACACACGTTTTGGGGTAAAAATCTTTGCCCCAGGGTCCCCCGTAGGATCACAGACGGGGTCCAAAACAAAAGTTTCAAATAGCAAGGAAGGTTAAGTAGCACAACGTTTGAAAGCTCTTGTAAAACGAAAGCAACTGGTGCTAGACTCGACTCTCTACGATAACCCTGTTCAAAATGGCGGCGGGTCAAAATGTAAACAAAAACTTAATTGAAAAGTCTATTACCACCCCAATAAATCGGAAATGGCGAGACAAATGTGAAAACAGGAAAGGGCGTGTGGCATTATTTTCAAAGTACAACAATTTAGTTTAAAACGTCCTATCCCAGGGACCCCACAGGGTCCCAGGTGGGGTCCAACTAAAACGTTTCAAATGGCAAGGGTAGTTAAGTAGCACATCGTTCGAAAGTTGTTGTTAAATGAAAGAAGAGTCTCGACTCTCTACGACAACCCTGTGCAAAATGGTGGAGGGCCAAATTGTAAACAAAAGCATAATTGAAAATCTATGGCCACCTTGAATCCAAGATGGCCACTTAAAACCTATGTCGAAAGGATAGGCATACCAAACTGCTGAAGATAGGGAAACCAAATTTGCCATGAATGTTGATCAGTAGATGAAGAAAAATGCGAAATGTTCAAAAACGCGACATCTTGAATTCAAAATGTCGCACTATGACTGCCAACGTGAAAAATGAGTTTGTATATAAATATGTTATTTCTTGGAATATTGTGACCAAACCAACAAAGTTTGACGCAACTTGATGTACTGAAATAACTTACAGTGTTTTGGTACTGCTCGTCAATCTTGTAAATGAATGTTTTTTGTATATTTGGTATTGCTTGAAATATTGCGATCAAACCAACGAATGGCATACAAATGTGACCATCACGAATACGTTACAATAGAGTCCCCCAACCTGACTGGTGCAGCAAATCCTTTATGTATGAACTGCATATAAGAAAATTGGAAAAATACCCTAAGGTGTTCAACTATTCAACTTTTGTTTAGCAGTATGAATAGGAAGTCAGAGTTGTATGTTCATTGCATATTCGTTATATTCACGTAAAGGATATCGAGAGAACTGTGACGAACGTGCATTAGGAACAAGTTGTTAGGGAATAAAATAGTTGAAATGAATCGAAATTCAATTGTCCTTTAGTCTTCCTATTGTTTCTAAATACATAATAGAGAAAAATACAGATTTAGATTTTTACTGTTATGAATGACATAGGTTTTAAGTGGCCATCTTGGATTCAAAGTGGCCATAAACTTTTCATTGTTTGTGTTTACACTTTGACCCGCCGCCATTTTGCACAGAGTTATCGTAGAGAGTTGAAACTTGCTTCATTTTCTTTCATTTTACAAGATCCTTCAAACGATGTACTACTTAACCCCCCTTGCCATTTTAAACTTTTGATTTGGACAGCGTCTGGGACCCTGCGAGGGACCCTGGGGCAAAGTTTTTTTTTTTTTACCCCAAAACGTGTGTCCTTGAAAATGATGGGATACGTGTTCGCCGAGCTTCTAATTTACCCAACCGTTTCCAAACAAATTACCCGGTTCAAACTAGTCTGCCAGCTTTGTAGCTTTTACATTACCGATACAAAATATGTTGTAACTCAGGATATCCTGCTCGGTGGCACGTATAATTTTGGGGATTCGTCTAGTTATGTGTATATAAAATATCAAATGCAAACACAATTGTCTCGTTCGGATCTCAGAGGAGCCACTTCGTGACCCTCCCTTGTAAGCATTTACTGTATTAAGTTAGATCCTAGTATATACAAAAATCACACGTGTCTTCAAAGGATATGGAATTAAGTACTCGGATCTTCCTACTTGATGAAATTCCGCGTACGCCACTATTTCTTTCATAAATGCTTGAAATATGATATTGCCCGAAGTTTGAAAGTGAGTTTTTTTTTCCGCAGTTGGGAATAGATTTAGCTCGCACAGTGACAGATTCCTTGAATAAGGTAAGCACTCTACTATTGTGCTGCCAAAATGTCTTGAGCCGTGGCAAAAATGCGAACTAAAGCTCACACCCAGACACACACCCACGCGTTGAGCCAATAAGGGTTCAGCAGCTGCTAAGCGAGAGAGCCTTAGCGAAAGAGAATGGAATTTCTTCAGCCGACAGCAGCGCCTGAAACGGAAGACTAGGTGTCAAGTCAATGTGGTATATTTATAATAATATATGCTTGACTTTATTAACTACTAGCAACTACTTTATTAACAATTACCCGATTCATTGGATTAAAATAACAAAAATTAGTAATATGTCCCATTACCCAGCCACTTCTTACTATAACTGAAGCGCTCTCCGATATCGGTAATTTTAGATCATTTTTTGTACATCTTCTTCCCCCAAGTTGCAGGGCTGAGTTTGTTCGTTAACGGGATCGGAAGTGTCACTGTTCAACTTAGCAAACCCGAAAACTATGGATTCGACTAATATCGGTCATTTTCGATCATTTTTAAATGACTCTCCTCCTCCCCAAAGTTGCACCGTGAGAGTGATATAACAAAAATCATTTCAGGTCCGAACCTCATCTATGTTGAAAATTTGATCGAGATCAGTCGGGTGGCTCAAGAGTTATTAACTTTATATATATATATATATATATATATATATATATATATATATATATATATATATATATATATATATTAAACTCCCCCTCTCCTCCCCTTCCCCTACATTCTACCGTCAAAGTGAAATTATTAAAAAAATACTTTCCAGACCCAAACTTCATCTATGTTGAAAATTTGATCGAGTTCGGCCGGGTGGTTCAAGATTTATTAAGTTGGATTTATTTTTATATATATCTTCTCCTTCCTTTTCCCCTCCTTAAGTTGCACCATGAAAGTGATATGATAAAAACCATGTCTGGTCCGAACGTCTTCTATGTTGAAAATTTTATTGAGATCGATCGGGTGGTTCAAGAGTGATGAAGTCACAAGAAAGTCACTTTGATTTTCATTTTTTTTACATATATATATATATATATCTCCCGTCTCCCTCCACTACGATGCACCGTCAAAGTTGAATGATGAAATCGTCCCAGGCCTAAACCTTATCTATGTTGAACGTTTGATAGAGATCGGTCTGATGGTTCAAGAGTTATTATGTTTTATTCATTTTTATATATCTCCCCTTCTTACCTCCCTCTTCCCTAAGCTCTACCGACAAAGTAAAATGATATAAAGCTTCCCAGGCTCGAATCCGATCCCTGTTAAAAATTTGATTCAGATCAATTTGGTGGTGCAAGAGTTATTAATTCACGAACATAGTCACTTTTATTTTTATTTCATTGTTTTTTGTGTATCACCCCCTCCTCCCCTTCCCCTACATTACTCCATCAAAGTGAAACGATAAAAAAACATCCTAGCTACACACCTCATCCATGTTGAAAATTTGATCGAGAGCGGTCGTTCGGTTCAAGAGTTATTAAGTTTTATTTATTTTTTATATCTCCCCCTCCTCACCCTTCCCTAAGTTACACCATCAAAATGAATAGATAAAAAGAGGCCCGAACCTTATTAATGTTAACAATTTGATCGAGATCGCTCTTGTGGTTCAAAAGATTAGGAGTCACAAACATAGTCACTTTCAATTTTATAATGCAGATAGATTAAACAGGCAAGATCCTCTACTAGTAAAGTGCGCTTGACTTCTTAAAGTGTGTTTGAAAGGGAAGATTATCTATTAATGAAGTACTCTTAACTTTATGTAGAGTGTTTACTCAGAGGTGTAATTTCGAGACCCGTGACCTGGACAGACCCGGAGACGCGCAACATCGTCATATACAGATAAAGAATATGTATAAGATTATTAATATAATTCTAATACTATTTTCCCACCCCTTCTCTCTCTCACTAAATATATTTTTCTCTCTTGTGTTGTGTGTGTCTGTGTGTATGTTTGTCGAAGTATTGCACTGAAAGATAACTACAAACTCTATCCGATTATAAACGCGTGAGAACTAAAGAAATAAATAACTACAGTTGTTAATGAACGATCATCAAAGTTAAATCAAACGAGAATGTATAATTTGCCGGTTAGAATATAAGAGATAATGCTGAGTCCAAACAGTGTTATGTTAAATCTTTTTGCTAATATATGCTCTCAACCACTGCATTACCTTCAGTATGGGAATAAGAATAAACTTAACATTATATTTTAAATTGTTAAGATATGGTCCTTGACTAAGAAACATCATACCCGGAATTAAACAAATTAATTTTCGAGCTCGAGTAGTGAAAATCATTGATCCACTGTAAAACTATGAAGTAATGCTGTAGAGTTGATTTATTAGCTACTTCCCGGTCATCTGGTCTATCAGGTCACCAGTTTTGAGAAGCGAAACACAGACCCGGATGACCCTGATAAAAGTTGTGACACAACTAACCCGTGAAAATTTTTCTACTAATGGAGCATGCTTGACTTTGTGTAGCTTGTGCATATTTAGAAGTGAAAATCCTTTATAATGAAGTACACTTGAGTTCATGTGGCGTGTATAGAAAGGACTAATTTTCCAATACGATAATTCTTTCCCCACAAGTATACATCTCTGTAGTCAAATATCGTTTCTTTTCATCTGGTCTCTAGATCTGGCTGACAAGGTAAACTAGTCTATTGTGAAATCAACGAATCAGCTCCTGAAGAAGCACATGATTATATATTAACGGGTGATGCAGCAAACTCTGGACTATGTGTTGCGCTCTGACATTTAATGCTAATTATTAGGGACAAAATTAGTATATGTAATATGGAGAACGTTTTAACTAGTATTGATATGCTTTTGTTTGTGTCTTCAACATTAACCAATAGCAAGAACAATGGCCTCAAGCGAAGACACCCTCTGTTTCCGAGTATACAAGTTCTACTCTGCCAACATTCAGTCTAGGAAATGGTCCACTGTATGACACTTTATGGCTGAAGTAGTGCCCAGAAGTACTGTATATGGTACTTTAAAACGTTTTCACGACAACACACCAGCGCCTCGGCGACCTAGCTCAGGTGGATCCAACGCCAAAATCACTGGAAGAAAATAGACCTTCTCAAGCGTTTTTTTCGAACACAAGGACGAGCTCTTGCAGCGACAACCGGCTCAGCGGCTCCAAAGTCATCAAACACGATCTGTCGGAAGCTACAGAAGGTGAATGTGAAGGCATACAAGAAGAAACGTATCCTAAAACGTACTGACAGACAGAAGTCCGAAGCGAAGAGGTTGTGAGGTCGGCTGTATCGAAAGTTTGTAAAAGACTCCTGGATTCTCGATAATGAATCCTATTTCACGCTATCCCACTCCGCCATTAACGCCAACAACACCTTCTACACCTCGAAAAGAGACGACATGCCATATAGGGCGAAATTCTATCCAAAACTAAGTTTGAGAAGAAGCTTCTGGTCTGGCCTGACCTTGGATCACACAGATGGTCAGAACGGCTGATCAAGGAGTCCAATTTCGCCATCAATGGCAGGGTTTACCTGGAGGAATGCATTAAGAAATGTCTGATTCAATACATTAGACCATACTACGACGACAACTATATGTTCTGGCAGGACAAAGCCAGTGCGCATTGCGCTAACGTGGTGGTGAAGCACTTGAAACAAGAAGGTATCGATTTCGTCGCCGAGGAAGACAACCCTGCCAACCTCCCGGAGGCCAGAAGTATTGAAAATTTTTGGGCTCTGTTGAAAGCCTGACTCTATGTCAATGCCTGGAGAGCCGAAAACACACGCCACTACATGAATCTCTTGAAGCTATGCCTGCGACAAATGAACAGCGCCTGATGGAAAGCACTACGAAGAGAATCGATCAGATTTGGCGCAATGGTGTAGTTGAGAATTGACTAAATATGTGTTTCGTAGAACTTGTGTTACCCTTTCTATTGCTCCCTTTCTTTTTATGTTAAAACCAGCTACTGATATGTTTAGTTGCGAGCAGTTCAGATTTTGCTGCATCACCCGTTAGGTTAGCTTTGTCATGATAGTATTACTAAACTTTATTGCTGTATCTCAATTAGGGGCAATGCGATATTCTAATAAAGAAGCAATTGCTCCTTACTGTTTTGATTAACGCAACAGCGGTCGCTTGACCTGGTATCACCTGATAGATTGAATTATAATTTGCGTAGCTTATGAAATTCATTGTAGGAGCTCCAGTGGCTCAGTGGCACATCACTCATCTCTGGTGCATCAGGTCCGTAATCAGATCCCATATCGCGCCAAGTGGGTTTTGCGGTGGACAAATACCGTGTTCATGTGTTTCCTCGAGGTTCTTCCGTTTCCTCTTATTTGTTTCATTCCACCATTTTGTATCGTCATCAGACTCTCTTAGCTTCGGAGCATAATAATAGGTCGTTAAACTTTAAAATATCATTATAAATGTAACTGATCAATATACATTTTCACCATTATCAAATTAAATACTCTGTCATAGCACTGGTTCTCTGCTAATCTTTTCATCATGATGCAAATATCCTCTGTAACAGCACATTTAATTGTAATATCCTTCTTAACAGTGGCTGAATTATTCTTAAAATAGACAATTAGTGTCTAATGTATAAACAGTTGGATAAAATAAATACTGAATAAATTTGAGGGAAGTTGAAATCCATGAACACTAATGTGACTTACCACCAAACTAGAATTTATTTGTCACTTATAAAGTACAGGGCCACCAAACGACCGCTCCAAGTACCAGTTATAAAGCCTGCTAGACTAATTCGAAGAAGAACAATCACATCGTTATCATACGTACTTAGAACCATCATCGATTCTTCAAACACAGAAAGAAAATTATTACTTGAGTCACGTCAATATTGCCTCCCGCAGCAGGCAATATCAGACAACTTAAATGAAGTCACTGCTTCTGATAGAATTCTTAACATGCATCCAAAAATTCGAACAGCTAACAACGGTGATCTCTATATAGCCACGTAAGTTTTTAAAAAGTAGGCTAAATTTTGAAATTTGGGACTTCGCATCATTCTGCAGTCTTGTGGCAAGTCTAGTATGGGGAAGTCTTTCTCCCTGAAGCATGGGAAGAAAGACTTCTAACTTCCACTATTTTGTCCACTGTGGTATGAATTAATACAAGAAATATCATTCAGACAGAAACCAGAACATGGGAAAGATGTTCGAAATTTCATATGTTCTGTACTGCATGGTGGTTAGAAATTCCAATGTTTCTAGTTATCACCCCAAGTTAAAGAAACCTAAGAAGAGACTTTTAATGTGAAGAAAGAAGAATCAAGAAGATTACTCAACCAGAAGAATGATCATTACTTCCAGAAGAGTGGATGCAGTCCATCGGGATACTTGATGAAATATAGTAGCCCTTGAGTTCCAAAAATTATAATTATATGATTTCTATTTTTTTAATATTCACTAGGTAAAGTGTAACTAAGAAGGCTGGGTGCCACTTTATCTTTTTCTGGAAGGAATAAGAAAAAAAATGGCATTTCTTAATTCTACTGGAGATCTGGAGAAGCACGAGACTGGCTCTCGACAATAATAATTGAGAGAAACTCGTGTTAGTACTATTTCTACAAGTATATAATCAGCCTGAGCTCTAGTTTGAGTGAGCGCGAGCCTGACTCTAGACCATAATAATTGAGAGCAAACTCGTGTTGGTGCTAGCTCTAGAAGTGAATAACGAGCCAGAACTCTAGTTTGAGTAAGCGTGAACCTCAATGAGCTTAGTGAGCGCGAGCACAAGTTCCATTGAGGACAGTGAGCCCAACCTCTTCGCAAGCTCGAGCTTTATAGAGGATAGTGAGCCCGAGCTTGATCAAATATATGTCTGAGCAAGCTTGACGTCATTGAAATTAGTAAGCGCGACACTCTTTGAGTGTAATGAACCTGAACCAGCGCGAGCTCGAGTGATCCCTCATTGCAAAACAGCTATATCTAATCTTGATTCGAGTCGAAGGAAATCGAGAACTTTTGCAGTACGAACGATATAAGCGAAACGAAAGAAGAAGCATCTCAAAGCTACTATATTAAGCCCCATCCTGAAGAAGAAAAGATTTCAAAGTAATTTATAATGCCGTGATTTCGGTGTCGTATGGCTACTAAGTGGCTCCCTGGAGAGAAGTTACGACGATGTCGGTACTTGTTTGACAGTAGAGTAATCAGTCTGTGGGTCAGAACTCCCGGCTTTTTATGATCCTTCCACCTCTTTGCATTCCGGTTATTTATATACGAAAGGAAAACACACACACGATGCTTTGTTTCTTCGTTTGCCGACACAATCACAATTGAGAATGTCGTTGAATAAAAGACCTATCTGTCTACTTCTTCATTGTTATCTTTAAGAATTGAAATAAGCTGTTGGTGGGATTTTTGCAAAATTAATAGCTGTTGTGTGTTTGTCTTTATTTTGCATAGCAACAAGTGAAAAGAAAGATATTCTATTATCTATGAAAATATTTATATTCTTCAGGAAAGAATCAGAGATCCTAATTAACTGACTACTAAGAAGTTCATGACCTTTTTTTAATACTGAAATTTTGGACAAGGTTAGAAAGTTCTGCACAATAGATCTATTATACTTAAGCTGAACAAGTGCACAACAAGTGAACAATCCTCCACATGATTTTGTTCGTCGTTGGAATAGAAGCCGATTCAAAAGTAGTTTCTGCACTTTAATAGACAATTGGTTTTTCTTTAAACAAAGAAGCGCTATACTTTAACAACTATTAGGAATTTTGTTTAAGGATTAATAAAATCGAAAATCCATATATTTATTTTTTTAGTAATGAAAATGTATTTAAAATCTACTAATGTTATTCCTTCCTGTTTCGCTTTACATTCCTAAACCACATTAGAAAACATATTGATAAACCTTTTATCTAAAGGCGAAACAGAAATTCCTGTCTCGCGTTAATGTATGATGCATCTAAAAACAATATTTTTCAAAGAGAAATTTTCTGTCCACATCGGGAAATTTTCACAAACGAAACGACTCAAACTAGAAGAAAGGCAGTGTATTTCAAGATGGAGATTATATACATGAACGTAAATCACAGGACACAGTATTATCTCATAGACATGCTTACCAAAATCTTAAGTGACAAATTATCCAAACAACTGAAACATCTCACGATTCTAAATGAACATAATACAAGATTGTATTGATTATACGAGGAGTCATTCGAAAGTTCGTTGCCTGACTAGGAAGGAAGCAATTATTTTGTATACAGGCTGTCCAGAATTTATCTTTACAATTTCGAACGTTAATAGCTTTGTAATGAAAAAAGGTATTTACATTCTTTTTTTTTTCGGTGAATGGGGCAACTCAAAGCTTTTCAATCTGTTTTATCATTCTAGGTTAACCAGTTCTAAATGAGGATGGTGATCCCTTAGGAGAAAGCACAGTGTGTGGCATGGTTCATAGAGACCAAATTGGACAAACAAGTCCAACGGAACTTCCTTAGACAATTTCACAGGGAGCCATAATCCCTACCCACCATCTGTGCGTGGCACACCAGTTTCATGACAACAGGTTCTGTGTTGCATAAGAAAGAAGCAGGACGACCCAGCACAAGTGATGAACGAGTTGAGCAGGTACGTACGGCATTCGTGGGCAGTCCGAAAAAATCAACTCGTTCGGCCGCTAGACAACTGCAAATACTCAGGTCCACCGTACAAATTTTGCTTCACAAACAGCTGCGTCTCTATGCGTATACGGTACAGTTGTTGCATGAATTGTTACCAACAGACAAACCAAAACGGGCTGAGCTTGCAACAGACATGTTACAACGATAAAGATGCAAGGCCTTTGAAACGGGATGCTTTAGTGATAAGGCAACACTTCATGTGTCGGGCAAGTTAAACCGTCATAACATACGAATCTGGGGTTTAGAAAACCCACATGAAACACGGGAACTTGAGAGAGACAGCCCAAAGATTAACGTCTGGTGTGGTCTAATGCACAACTGAATCATTGAGCCTTTTTTCTTCGCCGAACCAACAGCTACTGGTGTCACCTATCTCGACATACTGCAATTCTTCGCCATTACACAGTTGGAGGATTCGCAGTCTAATGTTGTAATCCAGCAGGATGGTGCTCCACAACACTGGTTCGCAGTAGTCCGTGATCACCTGGAAGATACCTTTCCCAACCGATGCATTGGACGGGGTGGCCCTATTCCATGGCCACCGAGGTCGCCAAATATTATACCCCTCGACTTTTTATAATGGAGTTTTGTGAACTATAGTGTATACCTTACACCGGTTACTGACATATCTGACTTTAAGAAACCCTCATTACAGCCGCTCTTAACACTGTCATACACAAAATGTTAGAGCGTACGTGCCAGGAAATTGAGTACAGACTGGATGTGCTTAGGGCCAAGAACGGTGCACATATTGAGGTGTAATAATGAACCTTGTACATAAACGTTATGAGTTGTACTATTCACCGCAAAGGGCAGAAGGTAAAAATCTTTGTTCATTAGAGTTGTGAACGTTTGAAATTGTAGATAATTTCTGGACATCCTGTATATTAGCTGCGTAACTATATCTGTTAGTAGTCACTGTCTAAAATTTCATTTCTCAGTTATTTCCGATGAGGAATTTATAAGGCGCCTAGTCGGCGGAAGTGTAACACCACAGAAATTCATGGGGACACGGTAGAGATACTAAAATACTCCGCACCCTCGTATTCCGTCGTGAAAAAGTGAGTAGTTAAATTTAAACGTGGCAAAAACGGCATTAAAGATGACCCCGGCAGTGGCAGATCTTCAACCTGCAAGTTCATTATCTCCATGTGGAGTAAAGGTTCTGAAAGGCGGAACAACTTTGCAGCCACATCAGTCCATTCTGTAGCTGGAGAAAGTTCAAAAGGCGATTTTAAGAACTGCGACAATTTCGCTCTCTACGAAGTCCTGGAATCTTTTTCGCCTTTCGAAGTTTCTCCACCTGCAGAATGGACTGATGTGGCTCAAAATTGTTCCGCTTTTACTCCAAATGGAAATAATAGACTTCTAGGAAGACATTTCCTTGTAAACGTATAAAACTGTATCCGCAGAAGAATTTTGGAATAAACATGTCCCAGAAAAATATGGAAATTGCAAAAAATTAGTCATTTACCTCGGCCACTATGTTTGACTCCACATATGTTTGTGAAACTTCGTTTTCAAAAATGATTTTTTTTAAGAACCAATATCACTCAGGTTTGATGACCGCTCACCTTAAATATACTTTTTGTATAAGCTGCTCCCCCCGTAACCTAACTTTAAAAAACTGGCTCAAGACCGCAAATATAATTGCTTCCATTGATTTTTGAATACTATTATACCTATCTATTGTATTTCATATTATTTTGCAAGTGACAATTGGAACAAAAGTTAGTAAGGAATATGAGATTTTTTGGGGACCTCGATAAAAATTTTCAAATGTAGCCGGACCACGCCTAAAATTACTTGCCAACCCCTGATATATAAAATAGACTTCGAACTTGTCAGTCTTATCATGAGAGAAAAAGTGGATGAATCATTTGAAGTGAATTTTGGAACACAGTTAGTGTTTGGGCGGATACGAGTTCTTATTATTTCACTTTGATTGAAATGCGTATTTTAAGCGGAAAAGGGACTTCACCCGGAATACATAATGCCGTAAAAGTATTCTTCTCGTGCAAAAAACGGAAGCAAAGGCTGAAATTAGAGGTGTCGGCAGACATAATTCGGGGGCGAAGTCCTCAGCTAGTTGAAGGTTAGTATGTCTATATCATGAATCTTAAAGTAATTGTCTGTAACCTCCAAAGAAGAGGACATTCCTACTTGATCTTAAAAACAAGCATGCCCAGGTCATTTTTTAGGAGTTGAAAATAGCACACGCCCGGATATCATGGGATATCTGGTTATAGATTTTAAAAAAATAATAAAAATTAGAAAGAGATTGGAGAAATATATTTTAATTTATAGTTGAAAAATATAATTACAAATATAACTAGCCAGAAGTACCCTTCAACTCCTCATATAGCATATGATTAAAACATACCAGTCGTACACAAAAGGATTTCTTTCCGTCTAATTTGTGTTTGAAATCTCCTTAAAGTGGACTTGTTCCTTGTATTTTCAGTTCTCTCTCACTTCCGAAAAAGGATATCGGAAAAAAGGAAAGAAAGAAATATACGTCACAATTGAAACAAAAACTATGTAAATCAGCTTTACCACGCAAGAAAACTACGTGTTACGTTGAACAGGCTACTTGGTTACTAAGATATGTCAGTCCTGTTTACAACAATATATTTGCTAGTTGAAAGCCATAATGTAGGCTATCTACTTTGTAGGTAACTCTATGTTCACAATTTTACAGCACAGATATCACTGACCGGCCTGAAGAATTCAAAATGACCATGAATCCAAAAGAAAACACGTTTAGAAGTACACATAAACCGGATTTTTTTTTTATCAATAAAATATTCCCTTTTAAAGTAACCAAGCTCCTTGATATAAATCCTCCTACAAAACTATTGTTTGCGAAATGTAATAATGTTTCGGCTAATTCACTTTGATCCAGACCACCAAAATTTCGCAACGAAGTACATCGTTTCTAAATGGACTTCTGTTTTTCTTTCTTTGTTAAAAGGTTGTGGGTTTTTTTATCTTCAGAAATTACTGATCTATTCAGGATTATATTGCATTTTGTAGCCAAAACAACAATAGTAAAAAAATCGAAGTAAACACTACAACCAATTTACTGTATATCCAACACTCAATTCTAGTCTCAGCCAATGTTGCCACTGTAGGGACATATTCCTTATACACAGATATTTTTGTTGAGTGTAGGGACGTAGTAATGGGTTTCGTAAATTGATATGAAACGTAGGTTTAAAAAAAAAATAGTAGATGAAAATGAAGTGCAATCATAATGATAATATTAATTGATCCATGTCATCGTGCTCACACTATCCTGACAAATTGTAATTTAAATCTTATAATTATTTTTCAGAAGATTTTCTCCGGGGAGAATTTCAGTACACTGGAGTGAAACGTAGTGTTGTGAATATACTTGGAATCGACATTGAGTACGATAGGATATATGACTCTTGGGGGAAATTTCCCGCCCCCGCTCCCTCTGAAATTATCGCTGATTGCAACTGAAATACTAGAGCAGTGTTCATAGTTTCAAGAAAATTTCCCTAATCTAGGGAAATTTCGTAGATAAATTTAGCAAAAAGGACATTTTTCGATAAAACGTGAAGAATCCAGCGAAATTCTCTAGCTGACTGATTGATCAATATCTATACTTAATTTTTTCTTTGTTCTTCAGAAATAAACAATACTTTATGTGTCTGTGTTCGAAGTAGCATAATTTGCACAATTCGTTAACTGGGTGTATTTGTGTGTATATTTTTGTGAAACAAAAGTCAGCGAAAATAGTAGAAAAATATAACTAAATAAATAAAACAAATGTGATTGGCACTTATTTAATATAGCTTAATTAATCTTACCACATAACTTCTGTCACTCAAACTAGGTAAAAAATTTGATAAGTAAAAAGGAAAATTTTGAGTCATTCCAGGGAAATTTACCTTAAGGAAACCTACAAACACTGGTTTAAGTATACACTAATCAAGCTCTTCATTATGTTACTAGCAACGCACTATTATACAATATGGTTAATGACATATAGACCAAAACTATGATTACTTTTAAACATTAATTAACATTTAACTATAATGTTGTCTAAACATGAGTCATGTAGCAATCGATAGATCATATCAAGCTAAATAAAATGACATCATTGAGGGTAGATTCCCATGTAGGCCTACGAGGTGAGTTCAAAATGTACCGGACCTTTGATTGGCAAAAATACATTTATTGGTTTGGAAATCTGAAACACTAATCCCCTTGTTAGCAGCTTCGGTACAAATTTCACGGACACTCTCCTCATGAACAAATTCCCCTTCAAAATTGAATGTACCGATCCGATGCTTACCTCTATATCATTCACAATTTCTCGGTCCTACAATACCACAGTCTGCACTTGTTCAATTCTGGCTTATTGAGGGCCTAGCTGAACGTGGTTCACTGTCCACTGATGTACGGCCATCTTTGAAGCGGTTGTCCCACTCCTTTATGCGTGAGGTGCTCATGGCATCGTGCCCGAAAGCCTGTTGAATCTTGCGAATGGTTTCCGCTTGAGTATCGCCAAGCTTTCGGCAAACTTTGATTTAATATTGCTGTTCAAATTTTTGTTAAAAACTGAAATCTGACGACCGCTCAGTACACGTCTTCACTCGTTGGCCGACTGCCGGCGACTGACTTTCTGCGGGTGGGGAAAAATCACGACTGCGCATGAGTCTCCACTCTACATCTACACTGAAGAAAGTCCTGCACTTCATTGGTTTATGTAGGAAAAGTTAAGGTTCGATACTTTTTGAACCGACTTCGTATGTTGCTCGTTGTCAATAATAATTGATAAATTTTTATTCCACTGGAACATGTTAATTGTCTGTGAACTATTTGTCTATTTAAAAATATGGTGTTAAATTGGGATTATGCTATTGTTGTAAGGCTCCTTTTAATAGTTGAGTTGATTTTGAGCTTAACATCCCGTTCAGCAGCGAGGACCTACTGAAAGTAGACCTACTGATTAACGTGGAATCCGAACCACATGAGCTCCTGCGGGGATCGAACCCGGGTCTCCCACGCCATAGGCGCGGACGCTAACCGCTTAGCCACGAAGGAGCTCTCCTTTTAATGGTAACACACATACGAACATATAGGAACTATTTCTAATAAGTCAGGGGCCGCGGTGGCTCAGTGGACACTCGCGTGTTAGCTGCCCAAGAGGTAACACGTCTTTCGCTGGTCGTCCGTCCAGTGTCGTATCGTGCGAGAGGCATTGAATGCGCCCAGTGTACTTTGTGTTTGCTTGGAATTTACGCTGACTTGATTACAATATATTTCAGTTTAGTGGTGACTAGTGAGTTTATTTAGAATTATAAAATGTCTATCAAACGTGTCAATACATTAAAATTAGGATTTCGTGCGATTCCTAACCGTCCGTCCACAATAAAAATCCATGAGTTTATTCAAACTACGTTTAAGTTAAAGGAAGAACAAATACTGAGTATTGAGTTAGATATTTATCGTAAATGTGTGTATATTAAGTTATTGTCTGACTTGTTGTGTGACAAATTATTAAGAGATCATGGTGATAGTGTTAAATTTCAAGATGATAGTGGAACATACCCCGTGACTTTAGAATTAGCTGATCGACCTTTAACCTATGTGCGAATACATGCTATTCCCACGGAATATAGTGATACTGATGTCACGCGTGCCTTGTCTATCTATGGAGAATGTAAAAGTATAAAAGACGAAATTTATGACGATACTCATATTTATAAAGTTAGATCTGGACGAAAGATCGTGACTATGTATTTGTTTAAACCTATACCGTCCTTCCTGGATATTCGTAACCAGAAGTTCCTAGTAACTTATTTCGGTCAGGACCGTACTTGTTATTACTGCCAATCTAGAGATCATTTACAAGATCAATGTTTTCAGCGTCAAAAACGGGCCTTTGTTTCAACAACAACCATGGAACATACTGAAAGTGATAAGGAACGCTCTCGGGTTTCGCCAACCCAAGAAATTAATGTGGTTAAACCTGCTAATTTGCCTACTTTAACGTCAGATGTTGACTTTCCAAAGTTAATGACTGAGCTTACTACCCCTGTGATACAGGGCCGTTCTCTAAACACTACTCCGATAGTGCCAAAAGACAGTGTTCCTAGCCGACCATGTTCCGGAGCAATTAAGGAAAACGTCTCTCCCAAGGATATTAGTGATAGTCAGGACAGGACCTCATCTGCAGCCCCTCCAGCTTTACATGGTACTTCTTCACTGGCTGAGTCAGATTTTCCACGGGAACATCAAGTTGTCACTGAACAAGATAGAAAGACGCTTTTGATAGACAGTGATTCCTCCTCCACTAGTGTTGTTGATGGTGATCAGAAGCTCGAGTGCATCTATAGTGTATCGGAAGTTTCCTCTGTAAGTCCCATTTGTCCAGTTCAGTCCAAGGAAAAAGATCATCCTTTCCCCCCTGTGAGTTGTCCTAGTGGGAAAAAAGGATCTGATGCCCGGAATTCCCAGGAAGCCTCCCAAGACAAGAAACGGAAGAAAGCAGGAACGGCTATAGCTCAGGTAAAACAACCTAAGAAGACGGATCAAGGACCCTTAGAAGTATCACCTAGGATCACCCGGTCGTCTGTAGCTAAATTAGTGAGTACGGAATATCTACCTGATACCGCAGTTCCTTCTTCAGGTGAGTCACCAACAGTTTCTACTCCTACCTAAACATTCAGAAACACAGTGCTTGCAGCCAAATAGTGGTGTGGTATTATGAAGTGTGTTGCTAACATTAGACAACTTCCTATAACAATATTTATGTGTACTATCTTAAAACTAGCAACTATAAATATCAACGGAATACAATCGCCAGTCAAACTTGAAGCTCTCAATGACTTTCTACTTAAATCTGAAATAGATGTAGCTTTTCTCCAAGAAGTTGGTCCAAAGATTGTAAACGTACATCCATCATATAATGTATATAATAATTGTACATATAATAGCCTTGGTACTGCAATTTTGGTTAAAGAAGGCATCCCGCTTACAAATGTAGAATTACATCCTAATGGTCGAATTATCAAAGGTCAGGTTAATGATATAACTCTAATCAATGTTTATGCGCCCAGTGGAAGCCATAATAGAAAAGAACGGAATAATTTTTATGCAAATGAGGTAGCGCCGTTTTTTAGTGGCCCAAATAATGTTATCTTTGGCGGAGATCATAATTCAAGTATAACTCACACAACAGAACCAACTTACCATTATTGCCCTACCTTAAATGAATTGGTAAAGAATTTGTCTTTGGTAGATGTGTGGGACTTCAAACACCCAGATTTAAGGGGGGACACATTTATTACAAAAACTTCGAGCTCAAGGATAGACAGGATTTATGTAAATGATAACTTCAAATCCAAGGTTGTTTCTGTATACCGATATCCCACGTGTTTCACTGATCATCTCTGTTTAATAATGGAAATTAAAATTAATGACCAGAAGATTGCTCGGGGACGGGGATATTATCACATGAATGAAAGTCTGCTCAATGATGAGTCATTTTGTCAGCTCTTTTCTAAAAAGTGGGCTTATTGGCTTAAACAAAAGAAGTGGTTTAAAACATATATTGAGTGGTGGAATCAATACTGTAAGGACAAAATCCGAAGCTTTTGTAGGTGGTATTCCTCTGAAATTTATGCTGATAAGCGAAAACTTTATAATTTCTATTATAAATGTCTATTAGAGGCACAAACTGAAGCGATGACAAATCGCTCGGCCCTTATCTCTGTACGTAAATACAAAGCCAAATTATTACAATTCCATAAACAGAAAATGGAAGGGATTAGGTTAAGTAGTAAAGTTCCAGGGTTTCCGGAAGAAGAACAATGCTCTCTTACACATGTGTTAACAGAAGCCAAACGTGGACGGAGGAAACTTATCACGTCACTCACAGATGCTCAAGGCTCCATTCAAACTACTCAGGACAATATTCGTAACACCCTGTATGATTATTACTACCAGTTATTTGGGGTCGCTGCTGCTACCGGCTGCGAAAATAAATTACTTGACAGTGTGCCTGCAGTGCTAAATGATGAAGACAATCAAATTTTATGTGCTCCGTTTACTAAAAATGAAGTACAAAGAGCTGTAAATGCTGCAAAAAAAGGAAAATCTCCTGGGCCCGACTCTATCTCTGGCCGTTTATATGTTAAATTTTGGGATATAATGGGCGATACACTAACATTGATTGTAAATGAATGGTTCTTTGCTTCAGAGACTATCAAGCGCCCTAATCCAGCCGTCACGGTCTTTATCCCTAAAACTGTTCAACCATCTAATGTTAGCCATTATAGACCTATATCCCTTCTTAATACAGATATCAAAATTTTTAGTAGATGTATTAAAAACAGATTACAGGACTACATGGATAAGTTATTACAAAATTTGCAATATGTGGCTGTTAAACAGAAAACCATCTATCACCTTTTATTAACTATTCGAGATAGTATTACTATTTGTAATGATTGCGCTCTTAAAGCGGCTCTGATAAATTTAGATTTTAAAAACGCCTTTGATAATATTGAACACTCGTACTTATGGTCTGTTTTCAGAAAATTCGGTTTTAATGAACAATTTGTTACATGGATGAAATATTTTTATAAAGATGCTCATACGAAGTTAAATGTTAACGGTCACCTATCCAACAACATTCCCATCAAACGTTCAATAAGACAAGGTGATCCCCTTTCAATGTTGAGTTTTGCTATTAGCCTTGCTCCCCTGTTATATGCTATGAATGACCGCCTAACTGGTCTAAATATTATTACCCCTGCTATAAAAGTGGCTAGTTATGCAGATGATGTAACAGTTTTTGTCTCTTCAAAACTAGATTATTCTCTCATGATGGAATGTGTTCGTGAATATGAGGTAGCATCTGGGGCTAGATTAAATGTTTGTAAATCGCATATGTTAAACATAAACAATAGTATTGATTTTAATGATATAGATACCGTCCCTCAGGCCGACAGTATCAAAATTTTAGGAATTACCTTTTATTCAAACATAATGCACACTATTGATCATAACTATACGAATATTGTAAACACACTGCGTCATTCAGGTTATGTAAATCAATCCAGAAATCTATGTTTATATTCTAGAGCTAAATTTATAAATGTTTATCTCTTAAGCAAAATCTGGTATTTGGCAAATGTATTACCTATGCCTCAACTCATAGGAAAACAAATTCAAAGTTTATGTGGTTGGTTTCTATGGAAACATCAGGTCTTTCGTGTTAAATATGATGTAATGTGTTGTTTACATTCACAAGGTGGCATCGGTCTGTTCAATGTGCAAGAAAAAGCTGCAAGTTTGTATGTTACTCGCTCAATGACCTTGTACACAGACGAAGCGAATAGTGTAACACAACAACTGCTCACTTATGTATTAGCACGAACAGAGAGGAGTCTACCCCTGTGTATGGCTGATTTCCCTCAAAGCTGTAAGTACTTGGAAACTGTTTTGTGTGATTATATATATCTGTCGCAGCTTTTTGATTTTAAAACTTTAAGTAGTAAACAGCTGTATGTTTTTAAAATGACTAGATTATATGTCCCACCTAAAATTGTGTTAGATGAGTACTTGTGTAATTGGTCCACTATTTGGGCCAATATCAATGACTTGACCTTGAGTGTTGCCAGCAAATCTATCTGGTTTATGATTGTCCATAATGTTATTGATACTAAAGAAAAGAGAAACAAATATGGTTTTAGTCCTGATGCTCTTTGCAATAGATGTAACAATATAGATACGTTGATTCATAGAATCACGACATGTCTGGAATCCACAAAAATCTGGTCTCAGTTACGTCACTTTTTAGCCATTCTTACTCGTAGTTCGGAACGCAATATAAATATTAGCATAGTTTTAAGACCTGATTATCGTTTTTATCCCGTTAGTAAACAACATAGTGTCAATTGGTATATAGGAACGACCGTCAAATATATTTTTAATTCCAACTTAGAAGCAGGGGGAGCCTTCTATGTACAGTATTTACAAAAAGAATACTCCAAATTAGCAAAGGATGTACGTAATAAGCTATTTGCAAATTTTATAGCCAACTCATTGTTCTAGTAACTTCCTTTCTTTGTGCCAAAAGCCTAACCACTTCAATGTAATTGATTCTTGAGTTACAATAAATTTTCTTAAAAAAAAAAAAAAAAAAAAAAGTGGTAGAGCGTTCACCTCTGGTGCTTGGGGTCCCGGGTTCGATCCCAGCCCCCGCCAAGTGAACTTTGTGGTGGACAAACACCGTGTGCGTGGGTTTTCTCGGGGTTCTCCCGTTTCCTCCCACTTTCTTCATTCCACCATTTCATTCATTACTCATCATCACCGTCTCCTTTAGCCTAACCGGCATAACCGTGGGACGTAAAACTTAAAGATTTCATTTTTTTCTAATAAGTCAATTATTCGTGCTTTCGATATTTTGTTATAAATTGACAAAAGTCTATTAAAAACAAAAGTTGCTGCCAGATATAAATTGAATTAAAGAAAATTATTTAATGACGTAATAGGACGCATGTTAATAATTAAATATTAAAATTATAATAACTTAAGCACGCAAATGTTGACAGCGCATGAAGATGACAAGTCATAATGCTTTAAACAGTTTAGCTACATTGCTCCAGTTTTTAATAATAATAATAATAATAATAATAATAATAATAATAATAATAATAATAATAATAATAATAATAATAAATTATTATTATTATTATTATTATTATTATTATTATTATTATTATTATTATTTAACACTTTGTGCAACCGAAGATTAAACTTATTAAAACGCTAATATTCCTTGCATTTTTTGCAATATTTTGAAATGTAAAAGATAACTTTTTAGTTCAAGAAACAGTGTTCAAGGTTACTTTTTTTCTTACATTTACCGGTATTAACTATTTAGGCATCTTTCGGGAATTTGCCGGGCCTGAGAAGATGCCAATTGGTTGTAAATAAAGGCCCTCAGCGCCCATGGCCTGCAAATTACAAAGGGGAAAGGAACCTGAGGAAGATACCATTAAGGTAAACAACCGTCGAAGCTTCCTTTACATAGAGGGATTTATTCCAGAGCGCTGTTCCCCTTCCCTCTGTTGCCTCTAAGTAATCATAACAGCCAAGTTACAAACTAGCATATTGATTAACATTCATGCTAGTTCTTGTACAAATACTCTCCAGTCATTCCTAGTAACGTTTTTTGGCCTCAAAGTCACTAGAAAAAAATGGGGATACCTGTACACACTACGTTAAACCATACCGCACAAATAAAAGAAACTTAATACGTACTTAGCAACTGTTCGATTGTTAATTTTTTCAAGAAAGGAATTTATAAATTAACAATGATCTTAAACAATATTAAAAATTTTGAATAATGAAATTTGTCTTTTTAATGTTTAACTTTCAATCTTAATAATAAATGGCAAATGTCTTGGTCTGTCTCTCATGTTAATTCTAATAATTGTTTATGCTAATAGATGTCGCTACCTGCACCGTCAGATGTTAAATATTATTCAGGCAAATTTGCCGATTTAAAACTACTAGTTTGCATAAATGTTGTTGATATAGCAGGGGTCTTCTTGGTCTTCGGTTCAAAAGCAGTGTTCGTAGTTCCAATGAAATTTCCCTAATCTAAGGAAATTTGTAGGTAAATTTAGCAAAAAAGGAAAAAGGGAATTTTTCGATAAAACGTGAAAATCCAGGGAGATTTTCGCGCTGACTGATTGACCCATGTAAATGCTTAAATTTTTCTTTGTTTTTCACAAATAAAGCAAGCAATAACAATAGTTTGTGTGTTCAAAATAGTATAATTGCACCCATTGTTGGCTTAGTATATTCGTGTGTATCTTTTTGTAAAGAAAAAAAATAGGGTATGTTTAAAAATAAAAGCAGAAAGCAAATGAATAAAACAAATGGACACTTTCTTGAATATAGCTAAATTAATCTTATAACTTCTGTCAGTCTTCCGTTGCAAGCGCTGCTACAGCTGAAGGAGTTCCACTCGCTTTCTTTCGCTTAGCAACAGCTGAACCATTATTGGCTTAACGCGTGGGTGTGTGAGGGTTTGAGCGTTAGTTTGCATTTTTTGCCACGGCTCAAGACATTTTGGCAGCACAATAACACTGTACTAGAGTGACCAGACGTATTAATTTTCGCAGTACAGTTCTGTTTTTCAGTTTCGTTCTTTATTCACATTTCAAATCACATCAGACACACTTTTTCTGAATGCTAAACCGCTTGGTTTTTAGACACTCTTCAAACGATTATTTGTTAGGAAAGTAAAACAGTCAACAAACTATTGTTTTGCAATAAATTATTTTTTTTTATTGAGAAAACATTTTTGAGATATTGATAATGCAGGAAAGGTTTCTTTATTTCAAGTTACGACAATGATCCAACCAAGTTAAGTAGAAGTTCCCTCATTCCTTATACACTGTAAAAAGTGAGGTGTTGAAACAACACAAAATAACTACCACTTTAGCGTGTTACTTGTGTGCTAATTCAGTACCAAGCTTTTTTTTTTTTTGTTCGTCGTCCCGTTTAAAGGGTTGTGCCCTTTCTTCGGGTAGTACCAAGCACATCGCCTTCCGTACATATCAGAAATAACTCGGTACTACTTAAGAGAATTTTGCATTAGTATTTATAGTTTAATATGAGCAAAGCTTTGCGAAATATATTTGACACTTATGCCAAGTAACGAATAATGTTCTATGTTTTCTGTAATCGGTCACAATAATATTCTTGTAAGTCTGTGAATCATCTGACTACAGTTACATAGGCAACAGTTCTGCCATCTTCTCTTCATACTTGCTAAGACACAAAAATAACATAAAGAAAATAGAAGGAAGCATTGTTGTCTGTGTAACTGTTGTCAGATGATTCACAAGTTTACAACAGTAGCCTATTATTGTGACCGATTACAGAAAACATAGAATGTTAAGTTACTTGCCATAAATGCGAAATATATTTTACAAAGCTTTGCTCAAACCAAGCAATAAAAAACAATGCAAATACTCACAGCCAGTAACGAGGCATTTCTGATATGCTCTGAAGGCGGTGTGTTTGGTGCTGGATTGACATACAAGTAACACGCTAAAGTGGTAGTCATTTTGTGTTATTTCAACATCTCATTTTTTGTTGTGTAGTTGTAAACTCGTCAAGAAATGCTTTGAACCTCATTATTCGTGACAAGAACAAAACCTCAAGCTATTGTAATGAATGTGATTAGCCCTCTACAAGGTTTTAGAAATGCAGAAAGGCTTGCATGAAGTAAATTATGTTACAGTATATACAGATTCTTCAAATCATAAGTCTACGAAACTGTTTCCATTATTGGATCGCTATTTTCGTCCTGCGAGTGGAGTGCAAATTAAAGTTCTTGATTTTCAAGATCAGTGTAGTGAAATGTCTGTCATTGGGTTCACATATATTCTTCAGACATTAGAATAGTATAAAATTGAAAGCTTTGGCGGCGATTCGGGGTGCAAAGGGGGGCAGTTGCCCCCCACTTTTTCGAAGTGACCAATTAATGTATAATAGTTTCACTTGGAAACGTTAAGTTTTTGTATCTTATAACTGGTTCATAGAAAAAATGGTGCTATATAATATTTGCCTTACGTGAGCACCTATTGGTTGTCTTCCTGTGGAGTTAAGAAAGCTACAAGAATTGGGTTTTAATTGGCACGCAAAATTGTCCCAAAATTAACCGATTGGAGTGCAACAATTCCAGCGTACTTTCATTTCTTCTTACAAGGGCTCGATATATTAGTTAACCGCTTTGAAACTAATTGAGAGAACATTTCGGAAAAAAAGAGGGCTTTCACAAGTTATTCTTTAATTGCACAAAAGTAAACAGTTGCTGAAATGTCTTTTTTTCTTTCTAACCTTTTCCATTGTTTTGCAGTGTAATATACGAGCAAAAGGTGTGTTTATGGGTGTACGAGTGTATATACAATTAAATTTAATGAATTCAACATAATTCTAGGTTTTAGGATTATTTTGTATAACTGGAGTGTGGAGTGATTCTAAGTATTGTTGTGTTTTGATGTGTTCCAAGAAAGTGAAAACTGTACCTAATGACAATGAACATGTTTCGGGAAGCTGCAAAAGTAAATATTTCTTTAGATGTTGTAGCATATGCTTGCAGTATTTACTGTCCTAAGAGTAATAACGTACATTTAATGGCATGTATGGAATTAAAAATGTAAGTTGTTCATTAATCTCCAGTTTGCAAAACAAGTCTCATGCATTACTATGATTAATATTATCCTTTATATCATGGGCGGCGATCAGGGAGGGCAATGGGGGGCAGTTGCCCCCGCACTTTTTTGAAGTAACCCACTAATGTATATAGTTTCATTTAGAAATCCAAAGTTTTTGTATGTATTACTGGTTCACAGAAAAAAAATGGTGCCATATATTTGCCGTTCCGTGAGTACGTATTGATTGTCTTCCCATGGAGTAAAGAAAACTACAGGAATTGAGTTTTAGTTGCCACTGAAAATAACCCAAAATTTACCTATTGGAGCACAACAATTTCAGCATACTTTGACTTCTTACAAGGGCTCGATATATTAGTCAGCCGCTTTGAAACTAATTGAGAGAGCATTTCGGGGAAAAAAATATTTCACAAGTTATTCTTCAATTGCACAAAAATTGACAGTTCCTAAAATGTCTTTTCTTCTTTCTAAAATAAAGAAAACAAAAGCGTAATAAGAAACAACTTCTACCTTTTCCATTGTTTTGTAGTGTAATATACGAGTGAAGTGGTGTGTTAGGAGTGTACGACTGTATATACAATTAAATTTAGTGAATTCAACATAATTCTAGGTTTTGGGATTATTTTGTATAACTGGAGTATGGAGTGATTCTAAGTATTGTTGTGTTTTGATGTGCCCCCAAAAAAGTGAAAACTACACCTAATGGCAACGAACATGTTTCGGGAAGTTGCAAAAGTAAATATTTCTTTAAATGTCGTAGCATATGCTTATAGTATTTACTGTCTTTCATTTTCTGAGAGTAATAACATATATTTAATACATGTGTGGAATTAAAAATTAAGTTGTCCATTAATCCCTGTTTTTCAAAACAAGCATAATTATTCATTACTATGATTAATATTGTCCTTTCTATTTATTTGTTTTGCAAATGTTATTCAATAATCTCATCACACAGTTTTCCAGACAATTTTAAGATGTTCATGAGCAAGGAATCAAATCTCTTCTTACACTTTCGTTGTTTAAGAGTACAAAGGACTAATATTTACTTTCGTTGCTCTTGTCAATTTACTTAATAAAATATGAAATACGATATATGGTATTTTAATTGAAAAAGATAGTATCCTATTAGTTATACAACCTTTCGTCATACAAAATGTTAGAAACAACCAGGAAAACTAACATTTATATGCAAATATTCAGATCATATCTTGCCCCCCCCCTTCACTTTTAACATCCAACCGCCGCCACTGCTTTATATTTATCTCTTTTACAAATTTGTTATTAAATAATCTGGTCATACAATTTTCCAAGCAGAATTTTAAGATGTTCTTGAGCAAGGAATCAAATCTCTTCTTACACTTTCGTAGGGCTAGTGCCTACTTGCGTTGCTCTTGTCAGTTTACTTAAAATATGAAATACGATGTACGCTATTTTAACTGAAAAAGATAGTATCCTATTAATTATACAACCCTTCGTCAAACAAAGTGTTAGAAACAACCAGGGAAGCTAACATTGATATACAAATATTCAATCATGTCTTGCCCCCCACTTTTAACGTCCAATCGCCGCCACTGATTGAAAGGAAAGTCGTAGGTTTGTATGCTGATTATACCAACTGTAACTTGGAGGTGCAACAAGGAAAGATGTGAAGAATGTTTACAGTATTCTTGAGAATTCGTTAAACAAACCAATTGTGAGTGTTGATTGTGCTGCACACGTGATGAATAACTGAATACAAACTGCTCTACACTGTTTACCAGTTTGCATAGATTATATAGTTCAGAAAATATATTCATACTTTTACATAGCGAAGCTACATTGCGTGAATTTTCTGACTTCATCGAAGTCGAGTACTCGAAACTCCCATCCTTCAGTAAAACTAGATAACTTTCTTTGTTACCAGCTATCGAACGTATACTTAAACTTATCCAGCCTTAAAATCATATTTTCTGTCACAGGATAAGTGTTCCATAATAATTGAACTAATTTTCAATGATCTTTTCTTTCTGAAATATGGCTCTATTTTGTCCACAGCCATTTCTTGAAGTCATTGATCGCTAAACTCAAAATAGAATATTGATTGATATACTGTATATAACTGTTTTGCTCCCTCTTGTAATTCATTCAAAACTAAAAGTCTTGAAGTAAATGTTTTAGTGTGTGTGTATCGAATTTTAAGAAATGTATGAATTCATTTTATTCAACTTGAGTATTGAGTACTAGCGTCAATTACCCGCTTCACTGGGATAAAATAAGAAAAAATTAATAATAGTATATGCTTCGTTAGTCAGTCACTTTTTACTATTCCTGAAGCGCTCTCCGATATCGGTCATTTTCGATCATTTATATATACCTCCCCCTCCTCTCCCCTAAATTGCACTGCCAAAGTGAAATGTTAAAAGCCATCCCAGGTTCAAAACTCATCTATGTTGAAAATTTCATCGAAATCAGTTGGGTGGTTCAAGAGTTGTTAAGTCACAAATATTGTCACTTTCATTTTTATTTATATACATAGATAGATAGACAGATATTGAGCTTTTACTTTTTTCTTTTTTTTTTTAACAACGTCAGTCGCATACCACATATTTCTTCCAGTTAAAGGATGTGTTCGACATGTTCTCCATTCCGTTGAACTGTCAAAGTCATTCTTTTTTTTTCCCATTCATCCAAAACCTTGCTCAAAGTGCTTTCATGTATGTTCGCACACGCGTTTTGTTATGTGTTCCTTAGCTGGTCAATATCCCGAGTTTTGAATAAATATACAATGAATTTGAGATGTCCCCGGAGATAAAAATTTAGGGGGCTGAGGTCAGGGGAATGTGGCGGCCATTCCACAGCACAGTTGGTAAATTGCACATCCAAATATTTACTAACATAATTTCCATAATGCGATGGGGCACCATCGTGTTATTAAAAAACGGAGAATGTGCCGTCTTCAAATAAGAGAGATGGCAAGATATCTTCTTCCAATATTCGACGATACTCGATTGCTGTTAAAGGAGCAGTTCGAGTTAGAAACAAGTTTAGTGCAATAGAAAGAGTAACAAAAAATAAGAGACCCGTTTTTTTTTTATATATTTTGATAGGCCGTCTCGTTCAGCTTCTACAGGCATTTGTTTTTGATGAATCGTAAATGCTGACGTCATGGGTGGGATACGCGAGAAACTCAATGTGAGTCAGCAACCACTACCTTGTACGCTGCTGATAAACCTTTAACAGTGCATTGGATTTAAGAGATTGTGTTTTGGATTTGTTAGCAGTCTTGCTCTGTGTTGAATTCTTGAGGGACGTTTTTGTTAGTTGTTTTTCCTACAGCATTAGTATAAAAAAGAGTAGAGAGAGAAAGCAGTAATTACGTTTGTTGTGCGAAACAGTTTTTCTTCCAGACATGCTTTTAGGGTGGCACTGTCTCCCGGAGCTCTGAGAGATTCCCCCAGAGGAGACCAAAATAATATGTCTATAATATAATAAATATAATAGTACTGTGTAAAAATAATGTGCCTCCCCGAATACTAAGTGTCCCCCCCCCGGATTTTTTTCTGAAAGAAACACTAGTGTGAAGTAGAAAACACGTGTTAGTACAGCGCGTGCTGTGTCTGTGAAGTGAAGTAGAAATGCCTAACACCTGCTGTGTTTTCGGTTTTGTAATTCTTGTGCAATTAAAGCTGAGGACATAAAGTATCCTTTTTTACGTTTACAAGTCGTGAGAAATCACCAGATCGATATAAATTTTGGCTCAAGAAAATCAATGGGGAAAAAATGTACCAAATAAAATCACTCGTGTTTCAAACATCTTGAAGAGCCTGACTTTGAGAAGTCAAGTTTACTGAAAGAAAAATTAATGCCAGTGGCGGATCTAGGCTGGGGCCGAGGGCCTCGACGCCCCAGTTTTTGAGTGACAAAATTGATTTAAGCTATTATTTAGATATTTTTGAAAGTTTTTAGTAAACATGATATACCTATCATAGTTGGGGTCTGACTCCCCCTCCCTGAGTTTTTACCGTCTAGATCCACTTCTGGCTAATGCCAGAATTATTTACACACAAACAGAAAGAATGCTGTTCCAAGTATATTATTGAAAGGTTTAAAATCCGAGCCATTGAACAAGCACCGATCTGTGTCCAGTTACCAATGTACAAATATCGTACAAGACGCAACTGACGGTTGTAGTGAAGACGAAGCATTAGAGGGTAATAGCGACGGTGTTACTCATGATTCTGAAGATACTGCTTTAGAAAAATAAACTATACAATGTGAATTAGGGATTGAAATATACCGGCTTGTAGAAGGAATCACTGACGATGGCTGTTCCTCAAGATATTGATTCATCGTTTAATTTCCCTGTATCATGTGACAATGATGATGAAACGGGTGATGAGAGTTGTTTCGCGGACAGCTATGCAAATAAAAGAAATTTAACCGGTGAAGTGTTTTTCGTATTCTGGCAAACTTTACAGATGTTATTTCATTTTTGCCTCATATGTTGCGCTCCTGTACATACCTTGAAGCACAAAATTATAGAGTGAGCGTTAAAAATTGCAAGAAAACGTGAAAATGAACATACTTATGTTTGGGAATCGAAAGAATGATTAAAGAAAAGGTACTTAGGTGTTGCAGCAATCTCGTCCGCTATCTATTTACATGATATTGGTTTCGATTTTTTTTTTGAAACGCTGAACTTATGCTTTATAGGGTACGTTTTATAATATTATAAAAACGTTTGTACAGCCCACCATCAGATATCATTTTCTACATGCAGATGATTTTGTAAGTCTTTGCAATCAGTTCTGGAAAAGGAAACCGCACTTAAAACGTGCCACCGCACCTCTCACAAACGAAAGGCTTGGTTGGCACTGTGTAGTATGTAAGCCTGCTCTCGCTTCTTGACCACCTATAACGTCATCAAAAAATCTTTCTTTCTCTGTTACTCGCTAACGATTGAACGCATCGCGATCAAACAAACACCATTCCTTTTAGAATTTTCAACTCTACAAATGGAAATAAATTGTAAAAAATGCATTTCTAAGTCGAACTGCTCCTTTAAGGTACCATTGATAATAAAGGACCTACAACATGGGTCCCCTACACACCACACCATACCTCACTTTTCCAAGAATATCAACAGATGCTTCACAGTAATAGAGATTGGTGTCCGACCAGTAGCGGTCATTCTGTATGTTCATCTCACCAGAAACGTAAAAGTTGGCCTCATATGTGAATAAGGTGTTGTAGGCGAAACGGGGATTTTCTCGCATTTGCTCTGTTATCCATTTCGCCAATTCCACACGCCACGCCGATTAGGGTCATCCCTAATAGACGCTGATGCACCTGTAACTTGTAGGGGAGCCATTTATGCAGGGATAAAACACACATGATGGATGTGCAATTAACACCAATTTTCTGGGACAGATGACGAATGCTTAGATTCGGACTCTTGCTAAATGCTACCAAGACTGCTATTGAAGTTGTTTCGCCAGTTGTTGTACATGGGCTGTCTGATTTTGGTTTGTTGGGCACGGACCTTGTTTCCCTGAACTTTTGATCAACTTGCTTACTGTTGCATGGCTAATGGTTGCTCTATCTGGGTGACGGTTGTAAAAATCATCAGCAACCAAAGACGATTGTGCTTCCATCGCCAGACATCAAAATGATCTCAATGCGTTCTGTCTGCGTCACACCATGTTATCTTAGTCACCTGAAATGATATCAAGAAAGCAAAAAACAGTTATAACTTCGTTATGATAAGTGATAAAGCAAAGACAAACACCACTAAATTCCTGAAAAAAGATCAGATAAGAGCTAGCTATCTCTACGTACCATTTCCATTTGAGAAAATAGCCAAAGACATCACATTTTTAGAAGGGCTAACTTCTTAAAAATGTATAATGATTTATCAAATGTGAATTGGGACTGTCTTAAGCTTTCAAATGATGTTGATGTTGTAGTAGATAAATTTTACGAAATACTTCATAACGTTTTAGGTGCAAGTGTTCCTCCTAAGAAACTCACTAACTATAATTATCCGTGCTGGTTTACGGCTAGTACCATTAAAAAACTTAAAGCAAAATCATACCATCATGAAAAGTGGAAAAGTGGAAAGGGGAATATTTCATTTCACAGGGAGGAATTTCGCAAAATGCGCAAGGAAATAAAACTAGAAATATCGCAAGCTCTTAGAACGTTCATATTAGAAACGGAAAATAAAATAGGCACGGACCCTTGTTATTTCTGGAACTACATTAAAAGTAAAACTAAACATATTTCAACTGGGTTTCATACCTTTAATGGTCAGGAATTCAAAAACAACAACGATATTGCTAATGCGTTTGCTAATTATTTTCGGTCAGTATACTCAGATGTTGGTGCTAAATATAATATACAACATTACACTCCTGACAAACCTGTATATGATACATTAGATCTGTTAGTACTCAATGAAATAAAAATGGAAAAAGTAGAAGAAGCGATAAGAAAATTGAAGCCAAAAACGTCTTGTGGTTCAGATGGCATACCACCTTATATACTGAAAGGTTGTATGGACATTCTTAAATGTCCCATACCTATTATAGCGAATATCTCAGTAAAGACAAGAATTTTTCCAGAAAAGTGGAAAGAAACCATAATCTGTCCGATACCGAAGGCCAACGGAACTAGAGATATAGATAAATTTAGACCCATATCAGTATTGTCACCATTTTCAAAGGTATTTGAACAGATTATTTATCAACGTGTTCTAAATCATGTGAAACCCGTGCTATCGACCTATCAACACGGCTTTGTACGAAATAGATCAACATCCACGAACCTGACCATCATTACTAACTACATCTCAACGGAGATAGATAAAGGTAATCAGGTGGATGTAATCTATACTGACTTTTCTGAAGCCTACGACCTAGTGGATCATGACATTTTACTAGCCAAACTAAACTCTTTCCACTTTTCTCAAGAGTACAAACAGTTAATATCTTCCTACTTAAGTAACCGTAGGCAATCAGTTGTTTATAAAGCGTGCATCTCTGAAAAGTTCAATGCTTTGTCAGGAGTTCCCCAGGGCTCAAATCTCGGACCGCTTTTGTTTCTCTTAGCAGTGAATGATTTGCCGACTAGAATTAAACTTGCTGTCTTCTATTTGCAGACGACCTCAAAATATATATTAAGGTAGATTCAATTGATGATTGCGAGAAAGTACAAGACTTAACTAACATTATGGAATAGTGTAATAAAAATAAATTTAAAATAAATGTAAATAAATGTAACTTCCTACGTTTTACACGTAAGAATAGTTATGTAGACTATACTTATTCGATTGAGGGGACAAAATTAAGCTCTCCCAAGTATATCAAAGATCTTGGAATTTTCTTTGATCAAAATTTAACCTTTAAGCATCATATGGAAACAGTAACGAGCGAGGCTTATAGAAACCTTGGTTTTATCATGAGGCTAGGTAAAGAGTTTCGTAATGATTTAACTTTAATGAAATTGTACTTCACTTACGTTCGGTCAAAGTTAGAATATGCTACTGTTGTGTGGACACCAAATATGCAAAAATACTGTGATATGATTGAGGGAATACAGAAAAAATTCCTAAGACTTCTAACGTACAGGAAAACTGGGCTTTACCTGAAATATGAATCTTACAGAGAGTTACTGGAAAATTATCAACTACCCACTTTATACGAAAGAAGAAGATATAATGATCTAATATTTTTATATAAATTAATACATGTTAAGATTGACTCTATTGAGCTGCGTTCGTTGCTTTGTTTTCAAGTCCCATCAACCAGAACGAGGATAGGAAACACATCTACGTTTTATCAAAGAAAGGCAAGAACAAATATCCTTCGGAAATCTCCTATATGGAGAATAAGCACTCTCCACAATGAAGTCGAAAAAGACTTCATTCAATATTGATATATTTAGCATGTCGGAAAGTGTGTACAAAAGAACAATTAAACAGGCATGTTTTGAAAACGGCATATAAGGAGCTCATATGCTAAAGACAATATGAATGTGTGTTTTTTTTTTAAATTGTCTATTTTATAATGTGAATTTGTTTTAATTATTTGTATATCTCATTGTTTTGTATTAATATGTATTTCGTTGTCAAAGGCAACACAATAATTGAGCCTAGAGCCTGTTGTGTTGTGCTTGAACTAAAATAAAATAAAAATAAAATAAAATAAAATAAAATAAAATAAAATAAAATAAAATAAAATAAAATAAAACATATTCTAAAAGCTTTTCCCCATCTATAATACTAATCTACAACGTTATTTTCGCAATTCTTTTAAAATCTTGCCCTTTATTTGAGTGTTTTTACACTTTTGGACCATCCTGTACAGTAATTAAAATTCCTTAGTATCCATCATTTTGATTAGTTCAAAAGTACATAGTTTAAAATGCAATATACATAAGCAGTATGACAACGCTAAAGAAATGTACTGAAAGCAGTAAATTACAAGAACCATCTGCAGAACAACTAACTGAACAAAAATAAAAGGAATATATAAACTTTAAATAACATTAACAAGAAAGAACATCATATAACCCGGAAGGTGACATCTTAAGAAGAAAGTTAAAACGAAACGAGTTGTTAACGCATAAACTATTCAGACTTTCTTCCTTGTGATAACCGATCACAAAAGATACTGTTCTATATAAAAGTAAGAAATTAGATAATTTTAAAGCAAAGATGTTATAAAATAGAGGATCTGCCCATATGTATCTTCATCCTATTAAATCAATGAAGCTAAAAAAAAAAAAAAAAAAACGAGCATCGGCACGTCTGATTGGGTACTCTCATTTCCGCCATCTTCTGATTGGCTACTTTCGTTTCCGCCATGATTGTTGGCTCAAAACATTTCGATCTTATTGGAAGGAGTGGGCAGAGTAGGGGCGGAGAAACTGTGACGTATGGCTTCAAGATTTTGTTTTAAGGGAAGATCCTCTATTTTATAACATCCTTGCATTAGAGTGTATTTTCTTTTCTATAATAGATATATAGAATAATAATATAATAGAGTGTATTTTCTTTCTATAATGTCTCTACTGTAGAAATATTGTTTTACTTTTAGATCCTCATTCACGATATAAGTTAATGATGAATGGTCGTGTAAGAAGCAAGTACTTTCTGGATAATGACAAAATTGACCTTAAAGACTCCATTTGGTACGTTTAAAAAACAAAGGAAAATCCCGTATTCATGAAGCCATTACACAGTATTAACCAATATTAATAATATTTAACGAGAAAAAGAGTAAAAAGATGAAACATATAACAATCGATATATCGATATATCTCATTGAGTTAAGCAAAATTATATGTGAGTACAAATCATCATGTGTAGTTTTCGACAAAATCGATAAAGTCAACCTAAAAATGTATTCTGTACCCTATTCACGCCATCTATATAAGATAAAACTGAAAATTAAGAATATACTAATTAACCTTTTCATTATGCCACTAGGAAAATGACAGTATTCAATATGGTTACTGAGATATAGGCCAAAATTATGATGTACTCTTCAGACCCGTATCCATGGGGTGTCTAGGGGGTCCGGCCCCCTAAATTTTTGCTGCCCCCCAAAAATTTTCACGGTAGGCTGGCAAATAAACTATAATATGGTTGGATCGGGTTCCCCCTAACTTCTACCGCTCACCCCCCTACATTTTTGGGCTGGCTATCGGCCCGGCACTCTTCAACTTTAATTTGTGTTTTAGTGTCATGTTTTAGTACGATATTTTGTTTTAGTATGAATGTTTTAGTACAAAGATAAGACATACATCAACACGTAGATAGATCACATCAAAATGACGTACTTGAAGATGAATTATAGTCAGAGGCGCACCCACATGGGGGTCCACCAGGTCTACACCCCGCCCTAAAACACTTCCTACCTCAACATACATTTGAACACTTTCTCAATAAAACTATACTTGTTTAACACGGAAATGATTAATGTAGCATAAAAATTTATCTTATATTTCAATTGTACTGTTTCTCTTATCTATAAGAACAAGCTAGTTCTATTAATTTTTCTTCTGAAAATATAGGTGGAAATAATTGACAATTACTTATGGACTTTTCGGGTGCAGAATAATACCTTTTAAATACTACACAGACATAGTGGCTTGTAGTATAGGATCCCCTTACAGCTTTTATCCCTCCCAACAAAAATTTGTGGATGGACGCCTCGTTATCATGCATAATTAGATAAACGAATGTTTATTGTGTTAAAATACGTGTCATTTGTTGCTAATTTGATAATTTTTATTCTCCTGTAATATTATTATCATTATTATTATTATTATTATTATTATTATTATTATTATTATTATTATTATTATTATTATTATTATTATTATTATTATTATTATTATTAAAATAAACATGAACAGTTAAGTAGTACTTTACATGTCTTGTTTGATTTCCTCAAACAATGATAGATATATACAAATTGTAAAGTAAACCTTTAAATATCTCACACTAGTAGTGATGAATATTATCACACATATCTCATATGACACTCCGGAGAGTAACACACACACACACATCCGTTCTAAGAAAGGAACACAGTAACTTATTTTTAGCTCCAAAGGAAATAAGAGACAGGAAATAAAATGGCCATGAGATCTATTTTAGGTAAAACAGTTTTTAAATCTAACTACTTGGTTATGAAGAATTTCTTGTAGCATGATATCCAGAAAATAGTCTATTAATAAGAGTTTATGAATTTGTTTGCACAACATGTTTACCTTACCCCCTTCCCTTTCGTGTGAAGTAATTACTAGCTGCAATGTTCAAGACTACTACGGAGTTGTAAACTTCAGTTTTTCAATTTTAGCATTGTAAACAATGTATGTACTGTAATTGGGAGACTAGTACAGAATGAGCGAAGTGAAGTGAAATGAAAATTTTCAGTTTAACGTCCCACGAATATACCTATTAGGCTAAGGGAGATGGATGGTTAAGGCAAGTGAATGATGATGGAAGACTTGGTGAAATGAAATGTGGGAGGAAACGGGAGTATCCCGAGAAAACCCACGGACACGATGTTGTCCACTACAAACTTATTTTGGCCGGAGATCGAACCAGGGACCCCACACACCAGAGCTACCGTGTCCTCTTACAGGATGAGCGAAAAAGCACCTTTATATAGTAAAGTATTACGAATTACGTTTCTTATTTAATCTTTATAAAGATTACTCGTATTATTCTTGTTATTGTTCATGTTCTTATGTAACCTTTGTGAGAAGTTCCTTTACACTGATACTAGTAAAGTTTAAGTATTATTATTGTTAGTACATTTTAGTAGATTTTTATGAATCAACAAAATCTGCGTGAATACCTCTATGTCCGATGAATACTATAATAATAATAATAATAATAATAATAATAATTATTATTATTATTACTATTAATACTGACATTCATTAGAGAGAACAGTAACTAGTCATATTTGATTATACAAACGTACATCTTGGCCACGCTGTACAGTATATATATATACGCACTACACGTACTTGATACACAGTCGAAAGATGCTGCATACAAGCGAAGCAACGAGTACAAAACTATTTCTTCTTTCTTTAATAGTAAAATGACTTGTTTAAACAGCCAAATTTCCTTTGATAGTGATCATACTGCGCCTCTCTAGAGTTGCTGTGATCCCTCTCCGTTGGTTTATTGGCTAATGCGCGGCTTTGGTGCACGTGATCCCGAGTTCGATCCCAGTAGGAGAACACTAAACGCACTATGCTAGTTTTGATTCTACCTTAAAGTGTAGATGAGCGTCTCACATTTACTTCAGTGGTCAAAAGCGACTCTCGACTCAAATCAACAGAAGATAGAGTGGTTGAATTATTAATGAAAATTTAATCAACGTAATGAATTAGTGAAACAAGTAGTTTTAGTAGAGAGAAGATGGCATAGGGATGCTTAATCAATTGTAGGAAACTATCAACATTAAAACCGGAAGTGATTGATATATGTCATTTCTGGTTTTAGTAAAGAGATTAGAGTGAAAATGAAACATATTCTTGGAATCTTAATTGATTATAGATGATCACTTCTTGCTAGCTATTACGGTTTTTATTCTATGACGATCAACGTTAAATTCAAAAGTTGTTGATTTCTGCAGCTTCTGATTTTGATGCAAAGATGGAAAATATTCTTAAGACGCTTAATTGAGTGCATAAAACCGTTTCTCACTATCTGTGCCGTTTTCACTCCATAACGATCAACGTTAAACCCGGAAGTGGTTGATTTCGACCACTTTCGGTATTAAAATAGAGTTAAGAGGCCTCATCCCGGCTAAATTAAAATACCGTTAATTTTACAGTAATTATGTAATATTTTCAAATAGATAAAATATAATTGAAATATGGAACAAAAGCGCCCTAGACAATATTATTTTGCGTGAGGTACCGTTATCACAAGTCACCTCGTGGCTTTCCGTTTTCAGCCGTTTAGAAACGCGAAAAATAAATGCTGATTTTTAAAATTTCTCGAAATTGAAAGGAGATAAGTGAGTCGTGATAACGGTACCTCATGTAAAATGATACTGTCTAGGGCGCTCTTGTTCCACTTTTCGATTATCTTATATCTATTTGAAGATATCACATAATTACTGTAAAATTAGCGATATTTTAATTTCGCCGGGATGAGGCTTCTTAAGGATGGAGACGCAATGCATTTTTTGGACGCTTAAATAAATTGCAGAATACCGCATCTGTCTTTTCTATTACTTTTTTTTTGCTCTACGGTGATCAACGTTAAAATCGGAAAGGGTTAATTTCTACCATTTCCGGCTTCTGTATCGGATTCAAAAGCAAACTTGGTTTCTAACTACATTTTCACCAAATTTGATCATGGCGATAAAGTAGTTCTCGAGATTTTCCTGTTTCCCGGACGGACGGACGAACGAACATGGTAAATACATAAAGGAAATTTGATAAATCAAATTCCTTAAAAGAAAAAAAGAAAGAAAAAGAAAGAAAGAGAGAGAGAGAGAGAAGGAGAGAGAGAAATCCACCGTTGGAAAATGAAATCGTGTTAACTTACTTGAAGATTTTATTCTTAGTAAACATTGTATACCATTTCGTAGCAAAAGTTGTAAACCTTGGAAAAGGGCTTGGTTCTTAACTCTTGATGATGTACAATGTTCGTGCACCGTTCAGAAATAGATGCGTTTGAATTACCTCGAATTAGAACTCAAAGCTCGCGCACTACAATTGAAGACTTTGGGGCAAAAACCGAAGTCCAAAAACTGTAAGTGTAAAGGAGATAGCTTCACAAGGGTTTCTCTTCATCCGATTTTCTTCAAACTTGGCACATATGTAAAACACCAAAAATAAATCGACACTTTTTTTTTTGTTTCTTTCGGAAAATAGGTTGAGGTGAAAAAAGGCCCCTTTTCAAAAAAAGGGTTCCCTTGATTAAAAGGACCATATTAAAGAAACGAAACTCTGCCGATGCAAAGATGACTTCAAAGTAGGAAATACGGGTTTTGCCGTTTTTGAAAGAAAAGGATTGTAGGGGCCTATGGCCCCCTTCAAAATGACAAAGGAGTCCGCACAATCCTTACGGAAATTGGATTTCGGTGGAATTGCTTGAAACCGTGATATGTTGTAGATAAATGGTGTTCCTGAGAAAGTCCCAATGGCCACAATCATAAATCTCTGACCGTTTGGCCACTTTTTTTTTTTTTTTTTTTTTTTTTTTTTTTTTTTTTTTTGGAAATAGACGAAGATAACGACATTATTTCGGTAAAAATTACTAAAATCGTGATATGTTGTAGATATTGTGATTCTGAGGAAAAGTCTTAATGGACATAACCATCAATCACTGATAGTTTGGCCACTACAGGGCCACTTTTTGGAAAGCAGCCGAAGATAGTGATATTCTGAATTTCGATGAAAATGACTGAAACTGTAATATGTTGTAGATGTGATCCTGAGAAAAAGTATCAATAAGCACAACCACCAATCACTGACCATTTGGCCGCTACAAGGATCGCTTTTTTGGAAACAGAAGGTAAAGCTATTCTGTATTTCGATGAAATTGCTTGAAACTTGATATGTTGTACATATTGTGACCCTGAGGAAAAGTATTAATGGGCGAGCGTTTGGCCACTGTGAGGCCAATTTTTGAAAGTAACGAAGATAGTGAGGTTCTGGATTTCGGTGTAAATGACTGAAACTGTGATATGTAGTAGATATTGTGATCCTGAGAAAAGCTCTTAATGGGCACAACCACTAATCACTGACCGTTTGGCCACTACGAGGACACTTTTTTGAAAGCAGACGAGTATAACGATGTTCTGGATTTCGGTAAGGTTGAGTAAAACTAAGGTATGTTGAAGATCTTCTCATCATGAGAAAAAGTCTTAATGGACACAACCATCGAATTATGACCGTTTGGCCACTACAGGTCCAGTTCTTTTAAAACAGCCAGGTATAACGATACTTTTGATTTCCGTGTAAATGAATGAAACTGTGATATGTTGTAGAAATCGTGATCCTGAGAAAAATTGTCTAGGGCTTTCCAGGGGTTTTCCTTTGTCCTGCAAGATGAACATCTGAATGTTGTCTATGTTTAAATGATGTTAGACGCTACTCTCCCCATCTCTTTTCCGGATTGTTGGATAGGACTTTTCGTGACTTCATATAATTCAACCTTCTGCCGTTTCAAAAAATGTTGCCCCATAGTTGCCAAATGGTCACTGATTGGTGGTTGTGTCCATTGAGACTTTTTTTCAGGATCACAATATCCACAACATATCACGGTTCGAAGCAATTCCACCGAAACCCAGAATACCATTACCTTCAGCTCTTTTTTTTTAAAGTGATCCTGTAGTGGCCAAACGGTCAATAATGGATTGTTGTGCAAATTGAGACTTTATCTCACGACCTCAATATCTACAACGTATCACGGTTTCAAGAATAAAGGAAATCCAGAATAACGTTACTTTCTGCTGTTTTCAAAAATGTGGCCCTGTAGTGGTCAAATGGACAGTGATTGGTGGTTGTGCTTATTGAGACTTTTTCTCAGAATCACAACATCTACAACATATCACAGTTTCAGACATTTTCATCGAAACCCAGAATATAACTCTCTTCGGCTGCTTTCAAAAAGTGGCCTCGTTGTGGCCAAGCGATCAGTGATTAGTGGTTATGTCCATTAAGACTTTTTCTCAGATTCACAATATCTACAACATATCACGGTTTTAGTCATTTTTACCTAAATCCAAAATGTCGTTATCTTCGGCTGTTTTCAAAAAAGTGGCCCTGTAGTGGCCAAACGGTCAGTAATGTTTGGTTGTGCCCGTTGAGACTTTTTCACAGGAACACCATATGTATAACATATCATGGTTTCAAGCAATTCCACCGAAATCCAATTTCCGTAAGGATTGTGCGGGATTCTTTGTCATTTCGAAGGGGCATTGCCTCTGCAACCCTTTTCTCGCAAAAACGACAAAACCCGTATTTACTACTTTGAAGTCATCTTTGAATCGGCAGAGTTTCATTTCTGTAATATGGTCCTTTTAGTCAAGGGGACCCTTTTTTGAAAAGAGGTTCTTTGCACCCCTTAACATATTCTCCGAAAAGAACAAAAAATACCTGTCGATTTATTTTCGGTGTAGTATTCTATATATGTGCCAAGAATGAAGAAAATCGGATGAAGATAAACCCTTGTGAAGCTATCTCCTTTATGCTTATAGTTTTTGGATTTGACGTGTTTTTGCCCCAAAATTTTGAATTGTTCAGGAAAGATGAATTTGAGTTTTGTAGAACAATCCTCTTCACAAATAGCTAGGTAAGCTGATAATTTCTAGTCAGGATCAAACCTGGTTTTCTCGCACCTGTAACGATTTAGTCACACTTGGTAACTAAATCTTCCCTATTAGCATGAATCCCTAGTAGAACACTTGGTAAGCAGCATGTATGACATTGTTAGACTATGGTAATTGCAAATATGAAGTTGAAAAATGCATTGGCTCAACGTAATTTAAAATATATGTTGGCCAACCAACAATTTGCCATCATTTATCTAACACTTTCGGCCTCACATTCCCAATTGCAATTTTATTCCTTTCGTAGGTAATAAGTTGGCAAAGTGGACAGTGACAACGTCGGGCCATCGTTGGTAGTTAAACAGCTTTTCCCATTATTGAACCTACTGTTTATACTGCTAAGGGAAACAATTTGGTCTTGGAAAATATCTGATTGTCCTAAGATGAACAGTGGAGAATCTAGAAGGTAAAAGTGGGGAGGGGCGCAACCAGAACCCAGACTATGATAGCTAGGTATATCATGCGTTTATTACAAACTTTCAAAAATATATAAATAATAGCTTAAATTATTTTTGACGCTCAAAACTCTGGGGGGCTAGATTCGCCACTGATGATTAATTATGCCGTTTAAGAAAATTTAGGGTATTATAACTGCACTGTACCAGATACTGGTATATATAGTAACCGGGAATTAAATTACCATGTCTCTACAAGATCTATAGAAAATAAATGAGGCCACATAGTCATGATAAACTGCAGCGGTTAGCAAGGCTTTAAGGAAGGAGGGAATCTGAAACAAGTTACAGCGACAGTGAACACATATTTAGATGTCAAGATATGATGGTATGGCCTTTCTAAGAAGTCAAGGACTTTCAAGGTGTATAAACACTTTAATTGATAAATTAATTCTATCGTAGGAATAACACTATTCGCATAGAGGCATACTTTGCTTCATGACTACAAAATACGAACATATATAACTTTTTCTTACTTCAAAGCTGAATCGTGTATTTCTGTATCATATCTTCTTATACACAATGTACAGTATCTGTCAAACTGATCTTATGTCTTTACTACTGGCAGAGACATCTATTGAGCGTTTAGTGAACTACCTGAGCACGAAAGATTCCAAGTGACAGATAAAAGGATTGGATTTTTAGTTAAAGCAGCAAAAAAAGCTATGTGAGACGCGGATCTACAGCTTAACATGGAATCTGAACCACATAAGCTCCTGCCGGAAATCGAACTCGCGTCTCCTACGCCAAAGGTGTGTACGTTATCCATATAGCCACGAGGGAGTTCTCGAAATAAAAGAAATCATAATACGACAAAAAGAATCTCCTTGAAGACATATGAAGTTAGTTCGAAACAATGTGTAAAGTTATAGAGATCCTACGCCAAATTTGATTTTTAACGTCCCTGATTCATATGGGAAATTATTTTTCTGTTTTCTTTAAAATGAAGTTAAGTGTTAATGATATTATTTTACTGACGTTTTCTTCCTCAAATCTAGTTAATTGTTCCCAATTGTAGACTAAAATTGTGATTAATTAAAAGTTCTGATAGCTTTCACATATCTTTTATTCTTAAGTTTGCTCGATTTTCATTTAACTTTTCTTTCTAGTTTGCCCAAATAATAATTAGTGATTACACAAATATAAATATTAATGCTCAAATCTAGACGGTCCGACGTATGAACTTTATCAATGTGTATGCCCTTTCCACATATTCTTTCCCATCTTGAGTCTCTTCGTCTCAAGTATATCACTACACGTCTTTAACATCAACATTTACTTCTGACCAATAGTATGAAGCTCTTACAGACTTTCCACTTTCTACCCGAACTCTCCATACACCTTTAGCAATGCTTTTTTACTCTCCTATCATTACACTCTACCTCCAAAACACTATTATCTCCCGTTAAACGCAGAATTGACGTCAAACGATACGCTGTCCTTCGTTTGTCGATCGTTCGCACAGTAACTCCTTTGTCACTAATATGGGCTCCCACTGTTTTCCATCGATGCTTCTAGTAGCCCCCAAGTGAGAAGAATAACCTGCATATGTTCATTAACATAACCCTGTGCTATGTTTGATGTGTATTGCACGTCACCGCATTATGTTCAACTTCTACCATCTCTTGATGAATGTGATCCAAAGATAGTAATGTTCTATCCACAAATTAGAATAATCAATCAATAACTAATAAAATCAGTCACATTTTTTTCTTCCCTATTTCACCATTACCTTCCTCATATTTTTCCTCAACTATTCATCACAATATAAAATATACCATAGACTAACTCCCACTTTCCTTTCTCTAGTTCCGATTACATCTACTTTCCCATAGATGGCTCAACCCTTGAATGGTTAGCTATGCCAGGACTAGCAAAAAAAAAAAAAAAAAAAAAAAAAAAAAAACTAAATAGATTGGTGGTAAAACTTGTTAAATTGCACCGTCCTAAACATAACAGCAAAAACTGTCTGTAGTTTATATACTGTGTGCATCTTAAGTAATAGTTCTTATAGTTAATAAATTATATTGTGCTTGACATTGAATAAATGTGTGTGTATGGATTTTATATAACCTTATTTATATTTAATACGGCTCGTGCTTTAATAATAAGCAGTAAGGCACGTTCGTGCTCAGCATCATCAATATCTGTTTTCAAATAAAGGCAGGCAGCGATCGTATAGCTGTATGGCGGTTGTTAACTATTAGGAATTAACTGACTGAGATGATTTTGCACTATGAATAGAAATGTATATAGTATTTCTGAAATGAAATTTGATTTTTAAATATTGTGTTAGAATTACATATAATAAAATTTAATTTTCAGGAAGTAAGGAACATTTAATTCTTTGCCCAGTAGACGAATGGTTTTAGGGATTCTCCAAAAAAAATTCGTAGAAAACAATTCTTTAAGTTGTTGTTTCTTGTCTTAAAAGCATCTGTAACAACTAGAAAACTTCATTTTCAAAAGATATATAACTTCTAATACTTATAGAAATCATTTTCATTGACACTATTTATGAAGGAAAAAAAAATCACAATCTAATAGAACTTGTTATACAGATATTGCAATAAATAATGCAGAAGTAATTGATACCAAGTATCTGAAATACTACTACTACTACTAATAATAATAATGATGATGATGATAATAATAATAATAATAATAATAATAATAATAATAATAATAATAATAATAATAATAATAATAATAATAATAATAATAATAATAATAATAATAATAATAAAAAAATTGAATATATGTTTTGCTGTATTGGAAAATATGATATCAGAACCGGAATTCTAGTAAAAAAAAAGTTCTTAAATCTAATTAGCATCTAAATTGCTCAATTCGATTCTCAACAGCATAAATGTGAATTCGATACGTGATCAAATAAGATTCTTCCCCTGTGACAAAAGAATGTATTTGTGCTATCTAGTGGCTCCAATTTGAACCAAGCGTTGCCAGTAAATGTGCATAGAAGACACACCGTAAGTATTGACCGTAGTTCATTCGAATAAAAATGTAAAGCAAAGGTCTAGTTTACCTATCGCTAGGAGTTCAAGGAACTAATACCTACATAATTCCTTTTAACCGATTTTGATAGGTTCTGCTGTTTTCAAGTCGGGGCGTTCTAAAACGTGATATTTCGCATTTGATATACGGAATTACCTCTTAGATCTGGATCATCGAATTTCTTATCATACTGTAGAGTGATTATGGCTTACGTGTATCCACTCCTTTTTCCTCTTAAGGAATACTCTTGAGAAAGCTATACGAGCAACACAGTATCCATGTTTTCATCAACCTTTCGGAGACGATCTTCGCCGTATGTCAAGTACCCCATACTTGAATTAAAGCCAAATTACTACTTGAATGTTCACCTAATATTATTAAGAAAAATCTCAGATATGGAAATATATCTCTGTCTAACCCTCATTTTCTAATTACAAATATTGTTAGATCGTTCCCGTGTTGCCGCCAACGTTGATATACACCGTGTAGATGAAAAGTAAAACTGACATTTCTCTGAAGACACAAGGAATTGTTTCATCGAAAACAAACAAAGGCGAATCAGACAAAAGCGATAAATCTCATTTCTAAAGAGACCAAGATAAAGAAAAAGTGATTCGAAGAAGAAATGTTAATTCATCAACAACAAAGTAAGAAATAAGTTGTTCTGACACCTTTGAAGCTTCTTATTTCGGCAGAAGGCAAAAAGGGCGATCGTAGGCGCTTTCTCTGAAGAAAGACAATGCTTAGAAATTCTGAATATTCATTATTTATATTTTTTTTATTATCATAATGTTGGTTCTTTTTCTTTCATGGGTATGTGTGTGGTGATGACCAAAGCATAATATACATACTGTACTTCAATGCAGCAGACCGACCACCCATTTAGTTGATAACCTTACAGTTAAATATTTGTAGCAGCCTCCTGCCGTCACATCTTGTTATGGAAGCTATAAATCTCCAGACACTGCAGTATAGTATGCCCTTGGGTTTTTACGTGTTCACTGTTCAATACATATTTTTTGTTTCTTAACAGAAGTACCGTGCACATAAGTATTGATATGCATAGCTTACCGAAAATGAATTGGCTTACCGCAAAATTAAAAGGTAGAGAGAGATTGATCTATTCATGGAAATCTTAAAATCGTTTATACAACTCACTGACCATACTTTGAATTATATTCCAGATGAGAACAAGATTAATAAAATTTAAAAGTGAGTCATAGCTAGGGAGAAAAATTGAGAATGGAAAGAAGTTTCAAATATAAATTGATAGATATCCTAATATGTAATGACATTTAGTACACATCATGCAAGTTGGGGGCGCGGTGGCTCAGTGGTAGAGTGTTCACCTCCGGTGCTTGAGGTCCCTGGCTCGATTCCAGCTCGCGCCCTGTGGACTTTGTGGTGGACAAACACTGTATTCGTGGGTTTTCTCGGAGTTCTCCCGTTTCCTCCCACTTTCTTCATTCCACCATTTCATTCATCTCTCATAATCACCGTCCCCTTAAGCCTCACCGGCATAACCGTGGACGTAAAATTTAAAAATTTCATATCATTTTTTTCATAATGCAAGTTGATAATTCTCCATTATATTATCTAGAAATTTAATGTTATTACAGAAAATTCGTTTCTTAAGTCCTTAAATATCTTATTCTATTGATGGTTCTCCATTTTTACTGGATATACTTGGAGTAGAATGGGATTTATTTTGTAAACTACTAGGAAGTATGGGGACCAGGAAGAATTCCAACTACCAAGACAGTAAAACAATACATAACATTAGGGAAACAAAGACGCAGAGGAGGCAGGCGTCATTTAGAGTCATTGAAACTTATAATACTTTGAGAAATGTATATAACATGTGAGGGTCGGATAGAGTATGCAACGCTCCTCTTACAATATGTTGTATCTCCGTTATTGTTTGAGTTATAGGTAGACATTTGGAAAATAAGTTAGACGTCAGTTCTATTTTTGTGAAATATTAGACTTTACCCACAAGATGCCTATTGTACGCTGGATTACTCTCAGTCTGAACCATATACGTATAAGATGGTAAAGGAAAAAAAAAAAAACTAGTGCAATAATTCATGTGCAATACAAGATTATTGTTTAGGAACAGAGAGTTGAGCGAAATTGCTAAATGAGACAACATATAAGCAAATCGTGATGCTTATTCATAATGATCTAAGTCCCGTGTGCAAGGCAATGATGTGCATCTACACGTACACATGTATACTCTACGTTTACACATAAACAACATGTAAACAATCTAGATCATATGCACCTAATCTACCTAAACTATTATTAGGCCTATTATTATTATTATTATTATTATTATTATTATTATTATTATTATTATTATTATTATTATTATTATTATTATTATTATTATTATTATTATTATTATGCCTGTCGGTAAGTCCTGAGACTAATGAGGATTTTTCTTGTTTTCTACTCTCAATCTTCACCTGCTCTTTTAACTACCAATATTTTCTCCTATTTTTCAAATCATCAATCAATTCTGTTCTTTTTCTTACTTCTTGCTTTCCTTCCATTTTTTCCTTCTATGGCGTTAAGAAGAAGAGAGTTTATTTGCAAGACATGTCTAATTCAATTGGCCTTCCTACAAAGAATGCTGATTTCTTCTCTCCTACCCGTTTCAAAGCATCTTTGTTTGCGACTCTCTCTCCTCCCATGCTATCTTCTCCATTTTCCTCCAATACCACATTTCGATACTCTTTAAATATTTCTTCTCTAACATCTGTAGTAGCATGTTGACCTAACTACGAGCGCACTTTACCTTCCCTCAATACTTTTAACTAGCGCAGAAGAAGCCAGCTAATTATACAAAGTTACACGGCGCAAAGTATTCCCCTAACTACAATGTTAAAGTGAGATTGAATATGCTTTTATGACATTTGAAATCATAAAAACTTATATCTAAAACTTACATCTAAAAACTTAAATCTAAAACTACAACTCTTCTAACTTATAATGTCCCCATGGTAGGGTATTGATCCCATCCTTTAAAACACATCTCTTATCATCTACACAACTTAAAGCTAACTTATTTACTTCTATACTGTACAAATCGTGCTTATAACTTCTAATCAAGTTCATCTTCTTATAATATTCTTTTTGGCTAATCAAACAGTCCTTATATTCGTTAAATGAAAGTTCTTTATACACAACACTCTTCTTAACACCTTTAGCCTTCTTACAACACTTTTCTTTATCGAACTTACCTTTAAAGTCTTTATCTGTTAAATCTATTTGAGGTGCTTTTATACTGTACATTTTACTTCTTAAACCTACAAACTCTTCTATGATTGTACCTTTAATCTCATCCTTCATCTTACCAAGTATTTTCTTATTGATTTGTGGTATCTTATATTTGTTATCTTTAGGGTAATCACTCGTATCGAAGTAATCAATGTAGTTTTTCATGTCCTCGTACACATCTTCTGTTTGAATATGGTATATATAGCTATCAGTATCTGTATAACATACTTCTATTTTGTCTTGGTATTTTGGCTTCATCACATTATAATGGAAGTCGTACATTAAATATTTTGACAAATCTAGAATTGACATACCGACATAAATCGGTTTGTTAAATTGCACTTTAACCTTGTTCATGTGAACTGCTACTAAATTTTCCGTAAAAACTGTGGTACTCTTATAATTCGGTTTTGCTACAAGCTTCTCGTATTTTTTCTCATCACTTACAAGTTTGATATTAACTCTCTTTCTAATATTTTCCATAGTCTTTCCAAAAACTGAATTGTTCATGAGCTTATAGAAGTCTTTTTCAAAGTCATTTGTTGCTCTAGTTCTCATCTGCGTGTTTAAATCAATATATTTCTTTAACCAATCTGATTGTTCGAATTCTATTACTCGGTGTATCTTGTTAAGTTTTAATCCAAGTGAAAGACATTGTTTTAGGTTTCGATAGTGAATTACATATTTTTCTTTGTTATATAGGGTTGTTAAGAGTTTTGATTGTTTTGAACCAGGTGGACACATGTTTTGAGGTGCTAATGGGTAGTCTTTGTGATAGTCATGCAATTCTTTAGGATATTCAAGATCAACTTCTAATATGTAACCAGTATCAGAATCATCAGGTATATTTGCGAAATCTATTTCTTCAATCTCATCTTCACTTAACCATCTGAATCCCTTATACGGCAGATATTGACTCATTGCCCACCCATACAAGTTATTGGCATCTAGATACATTAAGTAAGAATCTTCTTTATTCTTATTGTAATCTTCCATATACTTATTGTTTGCTTTCACATATCTTTTTGAACATTGACTAATCCCACCTCTTATACCTTTCTCTACCATTAATACCATATCATAATCCCACAACAATTCTAATTTTATATTTGTCATCTTTAACATTGCGTCCCAAGCTAAACCTGGTGCTGTCATATACCAAGCTGGATCAAGATCATAAGCTTTAAGACATGTTTCTCTAAAGTTCTCAAACACATCTGCTAACAATAATACATCCGTTTTCAAATATAAATCATGGTATTGTCCGAGATTCTTAATGTCAAATGTTTCCCACACTTTCTTTGCATGCTTATAATCCTCATCGCTTATATGTGTGTTGTTAAGCTTGTTGTAGAATGCTTCCTTTGGTGGTAATTTTTTTTCTCTAAACTTATCCCAATTGTTAACATAATCATATGGGTAAACACCTTTTCTTATCACAAGTTGAAACTGTTCTTGATTAGGATAAAAGTGTTGGGTATGTATCATTTGCTCAGGTTTCAAGTTCGATGACAATTTGTCTAAACTGCAAGCCATAAATCTAAATGAATCTACAAATTTCAATTTAATAGTTCCAGCCTTTTTACTGAATGATATGTATCTTTCCTCGTTATTGGGTATTAGATCTATTTCTTCTTTATTACATCCAAGCTCTTTTATAAACAAGTGAGAGTCATATCCTGTCAAGTTATGTATGATCACTGGTACAAACTTTGGTACTTTAACTTTTAAATTGCAGTTATTACATAGAGGTGCTACAAACTCTCCTGTTATATGATCGTGATGTTTAACTTTGTGGTTTTCTGGTGTATATTTTACTTTACAGTAAGAACAGGATTCGGATTGGTTGAACTCTTTTATCTGTTTACGTGTTAATGGCAGTTCATTATTTTGACTATATATGTTTGATATTTGTTTGGCTTCTTTCTTTAACATTCTTATGAACTTCTTAGCTGCATCTTTACCTCTATACACAACAGGATTGGTTTTACTTCCATCGCTCTTTACTACATAATAACAAAATCCAGATGGCTTATGTTGTTGATATTTTTTCGTATATGGCTCGTCATCCGGATAACATTCTTTACAACCCATAACTTTATGTAACAAACATTCAAAATCAGCATAAATCACAAATGGCATTTTCATTGTGTATTGGTAGTTTTTAAATTCAACACATTTACCTTCTTCAGGCATTGTTATTTTTACTGGCTCATTTAACGAACAATCTTGCTCATGTTTATTTAAAGCGTTTTGAGAGTAAAAGTATAACAAACATCTGTCACATAAATATTCTCGAGCTCTCCATTTAGTTAACTGTGCACATACTAGTCTGCTTAAATCCTTAATCCAACAATAGTGTGTTTTAACTTGGTCTTCATTTTGTTCTTTTATATATAATAAATTGACATGATTTTCTTGCTTGTTTTGTGTGTGATATAGTATATAGATTGAATAGTCTTTATCATATGCATAAACATTTATAGAAATACTAAGTAATTTTTCAGCTCTTGGAATATCACATAGTTTTACAGGAAAATGAACATTTTTTAATTTTTTTTCTAAGTATTTAACAGCTTGCTTGTACTTGGAAGGTCGTTGTGGATCTTTATTAACTGGGTATAGTGCAGAACAAATTGAATATAAGAAACATTTTTCATCTTCGTTCTTCACATTTATGATTGCTTGTTTATTCTTAATTTTATCAGGTAAATCTATGTATGTTGATCCTCTATATGGTGTATATTTGACGATTGCTAGTTGTAAAAAGTTAATGTTTATAAGAGCCCAGCCAGAACCTCTAGCTTGGAGCTCATCCATTCTTGTTCTTAACCTTTGTTTCATCTTAGTTATTTCTTCTTTCAAATTACTTGATCGATATATTTCTTGGTTTTCAGTGTTAAAATAGAAGTTTTCAGTTTCTTCACCTTTCTTATATGTACAACTTATATAAAGATTAGCTTTCAATGAACTATGTTTACTTAAGCTAATTTGTAATCTGTTTGATATAGCTTTAGATGTTGCAGTAATATATTGTTCAAGTGGATCTTGTGGTTTGTAATCTGTTGTAAATCTCCATGTTTCTAATCTTGATTTTAATGCAATGTTCTGCCGTTTTACATCGATTGGTTGTGATTCAACTTTGATTCTTGGTTCTTCAATTACTTCTTGTTTAAATGGGAATATATTTCTAATCTGTCTCCTGCTTTGTTCATCATCATGTTGTTTAAGAAGGTCTATCAGTTCTGCTTTTCTTAATCGGGAATATCTTCTGATTCCCCTCTCTTTACATTGTCGCCTTAACTCTACTACAGTAAATCTATTATAATTATTCATCTTATTTATTATATAGAAAATCTTTCTACTCTTCAATTTTTATCTTCACCGGGTTATTTCAGTTCATTTTCATTTGTCCTAGTACAACGCTTAACATTGTACACCCCTGCCATTGTCTACATATTAAGCGTTGTATTAGAACACGGCTTTCATGGGATTAACCCATCAAAGTCACATATACACATTTAAAACTGAATCATTTTTGTAAGCTTACTCATCATCATCATCATCATCAGTATCATCATAATCATCACTACCATATTTATATTCATCATCACTACTCAAATCAGATGTTTTTTGTTGCATTACTAATAACTCTTTTTCCTTTAACAGTATTTGCTTCTCTAGTAGTGTTGCTAAGAGTTTAAGATCATGATGAATTAGTTCAAGTCTATCATGTAATAAATCAAAATGCGCTTCCATATTTGTTATATAGAAAACCAGCAAAAATGAATCAATTTAAAAAATCTAAGAATAAAAACAAACATGACTAGTGCTAAGGAAATATTGTCTTACAAACCTGTATTTGATTGTGTATGTAAACATTTAGATATTGGTGGTTATAATGACAAAGACAAAATAAATTTTAGCGTATCCTTAGGTATGTTAGATCATTTGTTCAAGAAGGCCACTAAAGAAAACAACTCATTTCTTACACAAAACATTCTCTATGCAAACGTTATGGACTTGTCTGATGAAATATTAGATTCACTGACTGATGAACAATGGCTATCTATAGGCTATGATGGTTATGACGAGGAATACAACTATGATCACATTACAGAAGACTTCATACGCAAATATCAGGAGAAAGTTAATTTGATTGAAATATGTTTATGGAAAAATTTATCGGAAGAGTTTATAAGAGAATTAGCTGATAAAGTTGATTGGGAGATTATTTCAGGAAGCCAAGACTTATCAGAAGACTTTATAAGAGAATTTGCAGATAGAGTTGATTGGAAAGAAGTATCGTATCACCAAAAGCTATCTGAAGAATTTATTAATGAGTTTATAGATAAAGTTGATTTTGATGCTATATCTTACAAAAACGAACTCTCTGAAGCCTTTATACGAAAACATGCAGATAGAGTTAATTGGTGGTACATATCTGGAACTCGTCAATTTTCAGAAAACTTTATAAGAGATTACGCTGACAAAGTAGATTGGGAAATGATTTCAATGTCTCAAAATTTAACAGAAGAATTTATTGCAGAGTTCGAAGGTAGAGTTCATTGGCGTAACATTTCAACTTATCAAGACCTATCTATAGACTTTATATATTCGTTTAGACATTACGTAGATTGGAGAGCTATAATAAGAAAATATCATAATAATCCCAATTTAGGTGATATGTTGAATGTAGCATTCGCTGTTGCAGCAGAGGGTAATGTTTAACTAATTATCTTTTATGGCTATTATACCATAAAAGTTGTATGTTTGAAAGGGGTCCAGTGCTGGTGGACCCCAGTTGTAACCAAAACTCATTACCTTTACCTTTACAAATCTCTTATACTCAAAAACAAATCAACAACAAACTCATCGTCGTATTCTCCTTCAATATCCACGTGACAACCATACGAAACAACACAGTTGTATTTTTCTTTGACTTTGTTTAGGAGGTTGACTGAGTTTGGATCTTTGGTTTCTGATAACACTGACATTCTTGGGTACTTTTCTTTAAGGCACTGAAGTCTTGCTTTGATGTTTCGCTGCTGAACCCTTCCAACCCAATATTTGTATGACTCGTAACGCCTAACCTGATCGTGTTTGTCTGTGTCGTACTTGTCTACTATGTCTTGAAGCTGACCAGCTGTGAGGTTCTTTTTAATAATAACAAGCTTGTGTACTTTCCCTGGATCTTCTGTATGTTCAGCTGCTATATCTCTAAGTCTTGTGTTTTCTATTCTTAAATCGTTCATTTGCTGTTCTATCTCCTCTACTCTTCTTTGCAACTCTTCTTGATCTTCTCTATATTGTCTAAAGTCTTTTGTGTAATAGTCGATAATGATTTGATTGCATTTAAGGTAAAACTCAGGAGAAACCCATCGAGATATATCCAAAATCAACTCTTTACATACATATGTTCCTCTTATTTCGCTCCATGTTTCACCTTTACCTCCTGTTATTGTTTTAATAATTTGATCTCCTATTGATAGAGTAGATAAAATGTACTCTATCAGTTCTTTAGAATCTTTATTTTTAAGCCAGTTGTCAAACCTCTTACCACCACTCTGACACAGTTTAGTAGCATTGAAGTATCCTGTACTCTTATCTATAATCAACTTGAAATCACCAAAAATTCCATACCAGTAGTTGTCCTTGATCTGTTCATAGCAAATGTCATTAAGACTAAGTGAACTATCCATAGTACTCATATTTATTATATAGAAGATCTTTATTTTTAACTTCATTTTCGTTACCTGCTAATTTTACTGTGTAAGATGACGATTTTTGCCGGAAAGTGCTCCATTGCTCCTCCTGTTGTTTGTATGTAACTTTGTTTTGGAGCGACCGCTGGAATTCCAGCAGTCGGTTTTCTCATCGTAATACCTTATTAGTTCTTTAGATTGTTTATTTTTATTTGTTCCTTTTGACTCAACTATGTAAATTGGGTTTTGGTGGTACAGATCTGGCCCAGCTAATTTTTATCAAAATATTCAAGTAGTTTCTTACTTCTTACTAATCTTAAAGTCATCGCACCGAATTCGTAGGGATGACTTTATATAAGAAATTCCCGGTCACTTCGAAGTTTGTTGTGTTGTTAATTTTCGATAATTTCATCGGACCGAATTCGGTTCTGGAAATATGCTATGAGGGGTATCGTTTCGTTATCCCCTTATCTCGATCAAACTATCCTTTTATGGCATAATAACCATAAAAGACAAACATTTACATTTACACTACATTACTTTTATCTATCCAACTATTATGCGAATCATCAAACCCTAGCCATTTGACATATACTTTGTCACCTTTCTTTCTCAACACCTTTTCTACCAAGTATTCATCTTTGTGTTTCGTCTTTAATAGTTCTGGTTCGTAAAATCTACCTTGCACATCCTCTTCTTCTAAATCTTTAATTCTATAGGTAGGCGGATTAGATGGAATAACTTCACTAATAACAAATACTTCTGTTGACCAATTAGGTGTATATCCTTTCTCAAATAACCCTTTCGACTTACTTATACGAACATGATCACCTAATTTGTATTTAGGCTTAACACGCTTATATTCTTTTTGATACACTTTCTCCAATATTGCTCGCTCATTTTTCTTATTAACTTCTATAGGTTTTAAACCAATTGTTCTATGAATTTGATGATTATACTCTTTAACTAGTGTTGGTAATATCTCTATCCATTTGTAGTTCCCTTGTGTTGTGAACCTTTTCCACATGTTCTGCTTAAGCGTTCTATTGAATCTTTCTACCACAGAAGCTTTCTTACCACTATAGGTTGAGTAGTGATTAATCTTATTTTCATCCATCAACTTCTTAAACTCTTTATTGTAAAACTCTTTACCTTGATCTGTTTGTAAGTTACTAGGTTTTCTCGTTCTTAATATGGATTCGAATGCTTCTGTAACATTCTTGCCACTCTTATCTTTAACAGGAACAGCAAACGCATATTTCGAGAACACATCTATAATCGTTAGCAAATACTTATAACCTTTATTGATTTTGGAAACACCTTTTAATACTCCGCTATCCATTTCTACAAGATCAGCCTGCCAAAGATCATCGATACCTTTTATAACTACACTTAATCTGTCAAAGTTTTTTCTAGATGGTTTGTGAATTTCTTCTACAATGTCTTCTCTAACACCTTTACCTTCTTCTAGTCAATCAGGTTTTTTAACGAATTGAGTTTTAGTAACACCACATACAGAACAAATACCTTTCTTTAGATATCTTCCATTCTTTGTTTGTTCAATTCTAATAGTATCTTTCTTCGTATCTGTCACTTTCTTACACTTAACACAATACATCCTGTTTATTATATAGAAAATCAATAACTAACGTTGTTTAATATTATGCTTTCAACATTCTCACCATCATCATCACTATCTTCGTCTTCTCTTTCTACATGCATAAGAAGCAATAGTAATTTACCATGTTTGAGGCCAGAATCTTTAGAAGGCCTAACTGCTAATAGATCATTTGTATTAAAGTGCAATGGAAACGTTTCAACTAGAGAATCATTTAAATATAGATCTATATAATACGTATTGTAAGATGACTCTATGTGCATTAACCTACCTTTATAAAGAAATTTGTATGCGATAGATAGATTATGTATTAAAAAGAACGGAGTTTCAACATTTTCTGATATCAATCGACTATGAAGCTCTATAACATAACTCCGTTTAATGAAGTTAAGCTCTTCTTTCAACATAGCAATATCTTTTCTCACAACTGCATTATCTAACTCTGATGTCATTTTAACATTACCAAAGATATCCATATTTATTGTATAGCAAATGTCTTTAGGAAAGCTCTCTCTCTATGTACATTACTACAAACAATAATTGTCCTTCTTCCATAGCAGAATTTTTATTTGGTTTAATCGTAATTATGTCGTTCTTCTTAAAGTCAAAAGGTATCTCTTTAACCAAAGTATCACCCAAATATATATCTAGAAAGTATTTATCCAAACTTAAGTCCATGTGCATTATTTTCCCATTATAGAGAAATTTGTGACCGTTAGAGAGATTAAATATCCTAAAGATTGGCTCCTTAACATTTTTAGCTCTCAATCGACATAGTAGAGGCATGGTTTCTTTCTGCATAACCAGTTTAGTAGTATCCATCCTAATCTTTTGAAAATCTTCTTTCTTTATGTATGTGTCTAATGCTTCTTCAAATCGTTTTCTATCGTTCTCTAATTGAGCTTCTATTGACCTAAGTTGACTTACGCTAACAACATCATTTAAATTCTCCAACAATTTTAATTTTTCTTCACTAATATCAACATCACCTTTTCTATCTTTAACATTACCAAATATATCCATACTCATTTATTATACAGAAAATGTCCATCCTAGTTTTTCAAAACATTTCTTTAGCATCTCTATTTGTTTAGGTGAGTGTTTAAAATCAATATCAACATGAACATCGTGCTTTTTCAACAGATGGTACAATACACATTTTAGGTTAATAAACAATGTTCTTTCCGGATACAGCTCCCTAAAGACCTCGTGTAAGTTTTCGAAGTCGTTTATAAGTGTTTCTTCCATATGTCGTAAGTTTAATGGTTTTTGATCCGTAAGGTGATAGTGTATTAAATAGACATCATCATAATATTTTGTGTATTTGTTTTTCTTTAGTACTTTTAGAACATCTTTTGTTGATATTAAATCTCTTGGTATATCTCTAAGTTCATCATTTAACACCTTGAGCACCTCTTCGGGAATAATTCTATCCTGTAAAGCTTGCAAACGAGATAGCTGTAACTTAAATCTTTTTGTAGTATCGTACCATGGTTTTCTTACGCAAGCAGCTTTCGTTTCTTCACAAGTACTGTAAACCCAACCACTCTCTACAGAACAATCGCCACAAATGTATCTGCCCAAACCTTTTGTTAATGACTTACTAGCACAATAACTGCATTGTAATGGTCTAGAGCTATAACTCGACAACAAGTCCTTTAAGGTAATTATTGGACATAACTTTCTCAACTCTTCTTCCGTGTACAAAACTTTTGGTATTAACCTTTTCCATAGATCAATAACATTGTATACGTTGTTTTTATCTTTTAAGTCTATCTCACTAACTTGCTCAAAATACTGATAAAAATTATAACTAACTAGTGGATCTAGTTCATCCTCATGCTTCTCAAAATAATCTAAAAATCTATTGTGTATAGCTTCCATATTTATCTCAAAACAAAACTTTTATGGATACAAACCATAAAAGCACTTATTCATTTTTAATCATATACATAACGTCGCTAAAAGAATACCCTTGATTTAAAAGATTTAAAACCTTAACACAAAGATGACCACATATAACTGAGTTAAAGTCTTGTATTCGTTCGTCATTGTAAAAGAAGTTTTCGGTACCAAGATATTGTACCAGTTGTTTAGGAGGAACACCACCATAAGAATCGAACACGTACTTTATGTTGTTATCTTTCCAATAGCATATCCAATGAGTACCAATGTTTTCTGATTTATCAAGGTTAACTACGCCACACTCATGTACATGGGGTTTTTGTGGAAGTTCATCACTCATAAATACACCTCTAAATCGTTTTATCTTTAGTTCTTTAGCCAACCTCTCTATATCGAAGTTGGTCAATGGTTTTAGTTTTTTGACTTCTTTGGTTTACCTGCCCCCTGCTTTTCTTCCATGGCCATATTGTGTCTCTTTTGTTCTTCAAGTTCTTGTTTATTCTTCTTAGCATCCAGTACAGTTTTAGTAATCGCTGCTGCACCACCTGCTAATGAACCAACTGCTCCTAAAGCTGCTAGAATGGCTGGAATTGTAAAAATAAAACCGCCAATATGCTCTTTCTTAATCTTTTTCATTTGTGCAGTAGTTAAAGTTAAATCCATTCCTTTACCTTCTTTAATTTTCTTAGCTTTATCGTTAAGTTGTTTCTTTGTTAATACATGATCAATATTTAGATCCTTTAGTTCGTTATAAGGAACACTAAACATACAACCTTTAATAGAACACATCTTCCTATTTATCTAAGAGAAAATCTTGGTTTGTAAAAGTACAGTTGTTGTAGCTCCACCAAAATCAATTAAGGAATCATTCTCATCTGTTATCCTTATCTCAAAATTGTCAACCTTGTCTTTGGATATAGGGAAAAATAATGGATAAGTGGGCTCGTAAATAATACTATGTTTGAACTCAGCATCTGTTTTGAATGATGCTATAATTCCTGTTTCTCTATGTGTGTATTCTGTATCTTTAACAAACATGCCATCTGCTATATTACAGTGAACATTTATAGTATCAAACGGATGAAACTTTGGCAACTTACTTCCAATATGTGTTTTGTTCTTTTCTAAAACTTCAAAAACATTAAACCCGAGGACAGTGCCTATACTCCCAATTGTAACATCATTACTATCAGTTTCAATTTTGACTCTATTTCTTAAATGATCTTCTGATAATGTTATGTTGATGGATTGAGATTTTAAATATTCATTAAGACTGTTTAAGCTGTATTGCCCTTCTGGTATAAAAACTTGTCTATCACCATATGAGAAACTGTTTTTTTCTGTTGTTATGTTTGGAGTTAGATATGTACTGTAAAACCCAACTAGTCCTATACTTAAATAGTTGCTCTTGTTGTCTAATTCGTAATAGAGTTTCTTCTTTAAAACAGAAGTATCACTCGTTAGCTTAAATACCTTAGCCATTTATTATATAATAAATGAATGAGTTTGATTTACCTAGAGATATTCCAAGAGAGAAAGTAATCAAGTTAATAGAAGATGTCATTCGAAAGTTAGAATGCAGTTTAAAGAAGAAAAAGAGAAAACTACGAATTGTTAAATATGCATACTACACTTTGATCACGTTGTCGGTTATTCTTTCTGCAACAACTGGGTTTATTAATATTTTTATACCTGTAACAATTTACTCAATATTAACAACATCTCTTGCAACTGGAAGTGCTATAATAACAGGTTTGTCTTCGAAGTTAAACATAAGCAAAAGAAAAGACGAATATAAAACCATTGTCACTTGTATTAACTCATTTAAAGAACAGTTAGAGATGATAATAACATTGAATGGGGAAATGGATGGTGAATATATAAAAGATACGTTGCTTAAGATTAGAGAACAACTTAAAGATATAAGATCATAAGATTTGCCCCGCTGTATTCGGAGGTCCAAAATGTTCTTAAAGGGTGAGCAAAACGCTCACCCTACAGTTCATCCTCAAACTGTTTGAAAGGGGGCCAGTGCTGGTGGCCCCCTGATTTTCTCTATAATAAATGAGTAAGAAAACTATTAATTGGGATGTAAAAGAGATGATAAAAGAAACAACAGCTAAGAAAAGAAATGGAGAGCTTATACCTGATGATATTCGTTGTCTTATCGTGGGTCCGTCGGCGTGTGGAAAAACGTTTTTGCTATTTAACTTCTTATTACAGCCAGGTTGGTTAAACAATAATTACTTCTACATATATTCTAAAAGCATGAATCAGCCAAAGTATGAGCAGTTAAAAGATCGATTTGAAAAGGCAGAACTAAAGTTTAAGAAGCAAATAGCAACGTTCTTAAGCGGTAATGATTCTATTGTACCTATTGATGAATGTGAAAAATACTCTGTTGTTGTGTTTGACGATTACATTTTGGAGAATCAAGATACTGTTAGAAATTACTTTACAAGAGGTAGGCATAGACATTTAGACTGTTTCTATCTTGCACAAACATATTCAAAAGTACCTAAACAGCTTATAAGAGATAACGTCAACTTCCTATGCATATTCAGACAAGATGATACTAATCTTAAACATGTGTATAATGAGTTTGTTGGGGGAGATATGTCTTATGATAAATTTAAAGAGATATGTTCAAAATGTTGGCAAGAAGATTATGGTTTCATAGTAATTGATATGACAAGGAAGGTAAACAATGGTAAGTATAGGAACAAGATAAAACACTTCTTAAACGTTTGATGTTTATTGACGTTTTACGTTTTAACGTTTGACGTTCTTTGACGTTTATTGACGTTTATTGACGTTCTTTGACGTTCATTGACGTTTGTTCTTTGACGTTCATTGACGTTTGTTCGTTTGCTATACAATAAATGGATGAGAAAGAAATTGATAAGAATATTAAGCTGAAGGAGTTCTTGATAAAGGGCTTCAAATCTTGGAAGAAAGAAAGAGCAGGTATATACGATAAATTTAAGACACAAGAACAGCCTGTAATTGATGCTATTCAAAACTTGGGAAGTGAGATCAAAGAAGTAGCAGAACAAAATAAAAATCTAATAACTGAACTTGTTCCAGTTGTACATAAGACGGCTTCAATAGATCCTAGTCTACTAGAAACACCTAAAAAGATACCTTATGATAGTTCTCCAAGCAGTAGTGATACACCTATAACGGGAGAAATAAAACAAATGAGAAAACAAATTAAAGACAAAGTGGAAGGAGTAGAACCTTTAACAACAGCACAATCATTTGGTAAGATTGCAACGAAATATTATAGTAAAAGAAATGACACTGTGTTTGGGATAAGAACTGTAGAAGAAGATGGAAAAATAATAAACAAGATAGGAAATTTGGAAGTTAAAGTGAATGGTGATGATTTGATAATTAATGGTAAAACTTATAAAGGAACAGAAGGTCTATGGGAATTGTTAACGACGAATACTAATAAAACCATTGAAGATTATGATGATGATGATTTTGAACAGTACAAGGAAATAATAATAGACTCAGATGCCGCCTTCCAAAAATATAATCGAGATAAAAAGGTAGCATCTAGTAGAGGTTCAAAGTACATTAATATTATCAAGCCTATTTGGGATAATTATATTAAACCAACTTTACCCCCAACTCCTAAAAAGAGCACGACGCCTAAAAGGAGTGGTGAAGGAATTAAACAATATACAGAGATACCTAAAGAATATGTATGGATGGATGATGTGAGAAAGTTAATTGATCGGTTAATAGTTATAGATGGAGAAGAAAAGGCTGGAAATGATAACTTTTACAATGAGAAAGTAGGTATAGTGAGTATGATTAATAATAAGCTTTCACAGTTTATTCCTAATGATCCAAAAGGTATAGGTTATTTGATTAAGATCTTAAATACGTTACCACCACGATTCTGGAATGATGAGAAGCTTGGAAAAGGACTAATGAATAAGATCTTAAACATGAAGGGGATACCAGAGTTACATATACCTGGCTTCAGATTTTGTGGGCCTTTTACGAAGCTTCAAGAAAGGTTAGAAAGAGGTGATGAAGGTATTAACCCATTAGATGAGGCCTGTAAAGAACACGATATATACTACAGAGACAATAAAGATACAGAGTCGAGACATATTGCAGATAAGGAACTGGAAACTAAAGCATGGAAAAGAGCATTTAGTAGTGATGTGCCAATTGGTGAACGATTAGCTGCTTTTGGGGTTGGTACTGCTATGAATGCTAAGGTTAAGTTGGGATGGGGGTTATAAGTGTCAGAAAATTTTTCCTCGGTCGACTTTACGACAATGCTAATATTTATATAGCTTGATGGTGTTTACCATAAAGCGCTGTTTCAAGATTTTCTTTATAATAAATGGATATTGAGAGTTATGAGTTACAGAGTTTTAAAGCTAACACAAGAACATTTAATAATTTGAATGAAGCTAACAAAGATATTGAGTTCGATTTCAACGTGGGGGATGGTTTTATACACCCACACAAAGCAGATTGTCATATGACTTTTGAAGTTGTTGGTGCATCAGCTGGAGGAACATTTGGTGCAAACGATACTATAAAACTTGTAGATAACTTCTTCCCATTCTTCTTTTCTCAAATTGAGGTTAGAAAGCATGGAGTTGTTATAGATAAGATTGAGCTACCTGGAATAACATCTACAGCTGTCGGAACATTAAAGATTTCCAAGCCAGAAGTTGAATATTTAAAACAAGCAGGATTTGAAACAGATGATAAACTTGGTCTAAGAAAGAACTTTAGTGTTTTGTATCCATTGAGATTAATTCCAGGCTTCTTAAGTGATTATAAAGAGGTTATGTGGAAAGGCGGATTGAGAATAACATTTACAAAAGCTAACAACAATAACGATGTCTTGTACAAATGGACTGGATCGGGAGCAGCTCCTCATGATGGAAAAATAACAATAAAAAGTATGGAGATAAGAATGCCTATTGTTGAATATGAGTCTAATTACGAAAACAAGTTAAAGTTGAATATTCTTAAAGAACCAAAAATCATGTTTTCATTCCATACTTATCAATGTGTTCAAAAGGCTGTTGTAGGTTCTTTCTTGGAGTTTGATGTTACTACTCAATTTAATTCTAGACAATTTGATATGCCTGATTTCGTAGTTGTAATGTTCCAAACTGATAGAAGTGGCAAACAAACAGCAGATGCAAGTAAGTTTGATCATTGTAAGGTAAAGAATATCTATCTTAAGAATGGGAGGAATGAGGTATTTCCAAAAGAATCAAGAAACTTAGATATTGCTAACAAGGATTATTTCAAGATGTATGAAGATTATACTGCATTTAAGAGAATAACATGTGGCAACACCGAAATGTACTATGACCCTAAAGAGTTTATAGACAACAGACCAATGTATGTGATTAATTGTAGTAAGAGAAAGAATGTATCAGTAAACGAGAGAACAAACATAAAGATTGTTGTAGACTTTGCAGAAGCTGTGGCTGCTGATACTATATGCTATGCGATTTTAATTGGACGAAAGAACTTCACATATGATCCCAAGAATGAGAAAGTAGTAGAAGAGTTTTAAATAGTTAACAAAATATCAACGGACATATAGAGATTTTAAGGGTGAGCGTTTTGCTCAACCCTTACGGTTCAAGAATCTAAGAGCCAGTATCACTGGCCCTTTATCAGTTAGCCATAAGCGACTTTAAAGGGTATCGAAAAGATACCCTCAAACTGTTTTCATTAACGATTGTTTTATGGAAGTTTTTCCATCAAACGAAATTGACGAAAATGATTAAATATTTTTTTTAATAAAGATAAAAATTGAAAAGTGTTCATTGATTTTCTATATAATAAACACGATGGCAAAACACGTTGATTTTTTAAACAACCTTGGAAGTCTTGAACAAAAGAAGGTTATTGGATTAAGAGAATTAGAATTAAATACGGAATATAAGGTTGTGAAAATGGAAAAGATTAAAACTAAGTTTGGGAAGAGCATTTTAGTTGAATGTGAAGAGTTTAAGATATTTCTTCCACCTAGATTTACAAAACACTTAACAGATAAAATGATTGATGAGATCGTTAAAGATGGAATAAAAATCAAATACACTGGTCTAAAAGAAAACTATCCAACTGTTGAGTTCTGTATGTAAATCCAAAAGTGAATGAAAATGAACAAAAATATGTTGTCATAAGTAAAAAATGGAGTGTTTAGAAATGGATCCCCAAAAGAAGTTTATTCTTACTAATAACTTCAATGTAATTGTGAAAAATGTGCAAACCGAAGTTCAAGTAGTTTTTGATATTAACGGTTGTCTATTCAGCTTGAATTACGATCAATGGACAGAGTTTAAGAAGTCATTGTTTCCTATAGAGAACGAGGTTAACAGAAGATTCCATTATCAATATCCGAACTTGTAATTTTAAGTATGTTCTAAGTGTTTTATGGTGATAAAGCCATAAAACTAAGATCATTATACAAGCACAATGCATAAGGAGAAGCAGTACTTTTGAATGTCATTCGAATTTTAAAGATACATGTATAAATAAGAGAATTATTTGAGTTTTTTGTAATTATATCCTTAGAGTTATGCAACCTACAACACATTCAGAAGAATTTCAATTTATTTCTCTATTGATTGACGTTTGAATTTTGAAAATCGGTTAATATTTGACAATGTTACAGCCAATTCAAAATTTCGGGAATTTTTTACGGGTTTATTTTTGAGTTTTCGGGAAAATGTTATTCTTTAAAAAAGTCTTAGAATTTTATGTAGATTATGCTAGTATTTTTTATTTTTCAAATTTATGAATTTTATTTTTTGCAGTGTTGCAAACTTAGGACCAAATTTGTTACTAGACTTAGTGATTTTTTAATTTTATAGGTTGGCAACACTTATGAGTCAGCCAAACACTAATTGCCAAAAATTAAATATCAGCCCTCTATCTCTTATAGGAACCAAGATATCCACAATTTTCTTATTTTTCGTTTTAAATTTGCCGGGCAGGCGAACATATTCAAGCAGTTACTCACCTACTCAATAGATGGCGTTACATATCACTTAGTTTATCACTTTGCTAATAGATGGCGTTACTTGTAGAAGTATTTGTTCATATATAAGGACCGATTTTCTCTCCTATACACAGCGTTAACCCGTAGCTCAGTTGGTTAGCGCGCAGTTCCATAAAGCTTGTGGTTCGTAAACTGATAACGTAGGTTCGAATCCTCGCCATGGAATTGCAAATTTATATCTACGGCCGGGGTATAAATTTGTAATTTCTCAAGGAACTGTAAAGTGAACTGAGCTATACGGCTGTCTTTCATCACAGATGGCTACAGTGTCCTCACCTCTGACTCATGTGTGGGATATGGCTGGGCGTCTCTGTTACTTGGGACAGCAAGAGGGGAAGGGGAACCTGGCGCCAGGGATGGGACGGGATGGATGCAATAAGATTGTGAGCTGTGTGGGTGAATGTTGTGACTCGTATTCAGATAGGTAGCTATACTGAGGCTGGGTGGAAAGCCACAAGTTCGCTTACAGACCTCAAAGGAAGGAAGGAAAGAAAGAAAGAAGAAAGACACATAGAAATTGAACAAAAAATCCTAGGATCTATCTGGGGGGAAAACAACAACAACAACATCAGCGCTGACCTCTCAGATGGATCCTAGGATTTCTGCGACGGCAGTTTTGCTGAAATAAACTCTGATTTTTTAAACATATTTATTTGACCTATTTCTTATGATCTCGTGTTGTGATGTTCCAATGTTAGTACTGGAATCGTTCAAAATGAATCAGTGACAGATCACCTGTTCCGGAGTTCTATGTATTCCTTCTCATTGAGTTTTCTAAGCTAATTATTAACGGATTTTCATGATTCAAGTGTCAAATGAAAGCTTATAAACTGGAGATTAAGATGCAATAAATATATTTTGTGTAGGGTTCAATTGTAATATTTTAGATGTAAGTTTTTATGATTTTAAATGTCATAAAAGCATATTCAATCTCACTTTAACATTGTAGTTAGGGGAATACTTTGCGCCGTGTAACTTTGTATAATTAGCTGGCTTCTTCTGCGCTAGTTAAAAGTATTGAGGGAAGGTAAAGTGCGCTCGTAGTTAGGTCAACATGCTACTATCTGTAATATCCCACTCTTCGAACCATACATTCCAATAGTCCATATATAACACTTGGCAAGTTTCTTCCTTGGTTTACTATTAAGCCTGCTAGTTGGAAGCAGTCTTCTCTTGTTGAATTTCTCTTTGGTTGCTTCAATTCTAGACCTGATTTCTGTTGCACTTAGCGTGTCAAGTCAAAAGACTTCCTAATACTTCAATGATCACACAATGCAGAAAACATAATTACAAATGTATTTTATGAACGAAATTGAATTGAAAATACTTCTCTTGACAGGGCATGATAGAAAACTCTAAATAAATAATAAATATGTACCTAGCAGGGCCGTAACTTGTGGGAGCAAGGTGGGCAACTGCTCCCCAGGGAAGCTCACCGCCGTTAGAGAGGGCCCATTTTAAGACAAAATTTTTCTTACTCCATATACGATACAAACACGGAATCATAAATGAAGCATCAAACAGGTTCACTACATTACATAAACAAAACAGCACACAAAAAGGTAAATAAAACAAAAATGAATACTGGGCCCATTTAGTAAAAAATATCCATTAGTGGACCTTGAAATAATATTTATTTGTATGGCTTTGAGATTTGTCAATATTGTCTCCTTAATTAATTTGTCATGTATGAAACGGGCCCAAGGGCGTAACTAACGGCCCGGCGGGAGGGCCCACAAACTCCGGGGCCCATAAAGAGTAAGCGAAAGATGGAAAGAGGGGGCCCAAAAATTAGAAAAAACAACTTTTTCTAGGGGGCCCAAATACATGTATAAATGCTTGCTCCTCCAGAAAAAAATCTAAATTACGGCACTGGACCTAGGTTTTCAAGTTGTGGCAATTAGTAGAAGAAAATGTTTCCTATCTATTAATCACTGTTCTATTCATAAATAGAAGGATATTCATATGAATTAGGTAGGTGAAATCCAAGTAAGATGAACGACAGCAGAATTATAAATTAGAACACTTGTAGGTCTATTTATTACAAGAAATGAATAGCTAAACATGTCGTATCGATAATCCTTCAGATAGCGGTATGATTAATATACCCACATGACACCCCCATCAATAATCCAGAAACCAGTTCTATGCCATTTAGGAATTTCACTATAGTAATAGTAGTAGAAGTAATAATAGTAAAGTGTTACCTATTTACAAAAGAAATAATAACAATGTACACATTTTGTTCATCTCTGTAGACAAGAAGAAAAGGAACAGATTATTAAAATAGCTTTACTTTCACAACGCATACGAAAAACGCATACGAACTGCTACACCTCTATATGAATATTAACTTAGATGCAAAAAACTGCAATTATTAATTCACGTGGTTGCTAAGAAAAAAAAGGGACAGGTGTTTGATTGTGGGTTTTCATAGTTAAAAAAGGGCGAATATTATCGAACCACACCTAGACACAATGACTTGCTCGACCTTTTTCTCTGTTTAATTTCCATACACATCACACCAGAGCGCAAAGATATTAAAAGATTGAGACATCCCAAGTCTACAACCTGTGTGAGCTGTGAGAGAGTGAGTGATCTGATATAGAACATGGGTCAAATATTAAGAAGAGAAAGGTAAACGATACAGGTAAAGAGAAAAGGAACCATACGAAAAAAACAATAACAACGAACGTCCTTGCCTCTCTTTCTCCCCAGTCTCCCCCCCCCCCCTCATACTTTAAAATATGCAGCAATCGTTCACATAATTACAGGGTATCCACTTCCTGAACACCAAGTGTCGTCTCGATATCACTTGATTTTATCTTCACTGTCAAGGATGAGTTTATTTCCTACGTGTTATACTGTGGGCGACTTATTTTTTTGTTTCTCACACAACCATGTAGGAGTGTGAGATGCAAGGTCTTGCAGTGACTGAGGCAATTTTTTTAAAGGAAAAATGGAGGGGGAGAATTAGGGTCATTGGTGCATGTTGTATAGCTGTATCTCTTTCTCTATGCGTTTGAACGTGGCATCTCAAAAGATGTTACCGCCTGTCACGTAATAGGGCGTTACTTTATACTATAAACTGTGATGGTATGTTTTCCTTTTTCCTTCGATTTAGATTCCAACTTGTATCTTTCCCATTATTATTACTAGCCTATATTTCAAACATTTGCTAATTGGTTCTGCTATCGTTACTGATATTAATATTACATGTGAAAGATAAACACAATTTGTATTAACATATAAGTTACAAAGAAAGCGCAATTCTTTAATCAGGATCTTTCTCAACATTGAAAAATGTAAATATATACAGAATGAATAAAAAGTCATGCCACCTATTGAGGTACTACAAAAGATGTTCAAAATAGTCACCGCTTTACGCACGCGCATCCTTCTGATCATATTCCTGAACACGCGCTGGAGAGTTGCAAAGAAAATGTTTTCCACAGTACATTAAATGTTGGTCTGCAATTCTTCCAAACTATCCGAATAGGGTGAGTGGGATGCTCACTTCAGATACTCACTTCGATTTTTTTTAAAAGTTTGGTGAAATGATGTTGGGAAACATGGATGGTCACAGTGATTAGGAAATGATGGACCCTGGTGACACCGATTGCTAATACTCCATGATCACATGAGTGGTATAGGAACTTATATACACTGTCCTGTTGAAACCCTATCATTTCCTTTTCTTTAACAATCAGACAAGCAAAATATAGCCTGACCAGCTGAAGATAACGTTTACTGTTCATCACCGTACAGATAAAGAAACTGAGAACTCTCTTTCGATCAGGTGGCGTGAAGGGAAGACTCTTACAGTACATGTGAACAGTCAGTTGACCAGAAACGCCAATTTGTGAATTCACGTACCTGTCGAGATGAAACAAAACTTCTTCTGACCAAAACCAGTTGTTCAACTTCTGTCCATCAGGCATTACATATTCTATGGACCACAGACAATACTCAACATGCTTGAGGGAATCACTTGGTAGTAACTCCTGCACAACGGTGATTTTCTACGGGAACATTTGTGACTGTTTTCTCACAGTTGTACACGCTGTACAGTAGGACACGTCACTGTGATTAGGCAATCTGTGAAAGGGCTTCTACAGACTATTCTTCATTGCTGCTGCACTGATATCCGTTAATCTTTCCTTCATTTATTAATCATAGATACTTAACTAATAGGAATAATCTACCCTCTGTCGATCACTTTTAGTGAGCGATAACCTATTATTTAACTAATTCTAATATTTAGGCAAGATACTAGTATATAGCTATGACTACACTGTAAATTTTCGTAGGGTATCCTGGTTTTTAGTGTAAATTTTCGTTGGATGTCCTTCTTTTTCTAATGTGCAAATTTTGGAGACCTAGTCATGTCTCAACTGCAGTAGAAATCTATACTGGATTTAGTACTAGAGAATTAAATGTATTTCATTAGTAGTGAATCTAGAGATGGAGATGGTGTTAACAACCTCTTCCAGAAACCTGACAAATTTTAACAACCGAATCGAGACAACCAACGTGAACTGGTTGAATGACACCATGAGTATAACCACAATATAATTCACAATTACCGATCCATAATTACCACCATGCCAACAGACATTTTACTCGCCATAGCACCTGGCAACTGCCTACTACAGTATATAGTTGGACATTCACAAATCTTTGCGTGTTTACCCTAACTTACACATTTCTGTGTCAAACCATAATTGGACTAATGATTATCATTTAAGAATAGAATTTAAGGAAGGGTCATGTGGCAGTTGAAACACGACTAATAACGAATCACTTTATTATTCTATGCTGATTGGAAAATTAAATGTCCATTCATATTAGCCTAATCAAATTGACCCAATTTAACCCTAACTTTAAAACCCCTTAACATAAAAGCTCGAGTATATTTGAGCTTCAAATTTTCACAATAATAATAATAATAATAATAATAATAATAATAATAATAATAATAATAATAAAAACCTCGAGTATATTCGGGCATCACAACTATTGAACTGTACAAAGTTTAAAAGCTCGGAAATGATCGTTTGCCCACGTTTCTGACGAGTATACTCGAAGTTTTATTAAAGGAAGATTTTAGGGCTACGTACATCATTGTTGTCTTCATTAAAAATAATTCCATTGTTGTCATTAGATTTGTCTCTCAGTGATTGTTAGTATGCAGCAATAAAAAAATTAGATGAAAATTGAAACGCCCTTTCACAAATAATCGGTATGTTAAGGAGTTAATTAGCGACTACACCTACTGTAGTGTTATTTGTGACGGAAAGAAACAGTCTCACTACTGAAGACCCCATTAAACTTTTACCAATCAACACTGAAGCCAACTTAAGCAGGTGACAACCTTGAGAGGTGGTCATTTTAACATGTTTTACTATACGAGGCCTGTCTAAAAAAATATCCGACCTTAATTTTTTCCACGCAAAGTAGTAATTCTCAGGCGGCGCCACCGTGCACGGTGGAAGGAGGAACCTTAATGCGCATGCTTGAATTTTTTCACCGCGTTCGCGTGTGCCAGTCGTGAGCTGGTGGTCGCGAAGTGAGGTGCTGTTGGTAGTGTTCGTCGGATTTAGTGTTTCTCGCAAGATGACTGAACGAATTAAGCAAAGATACTGCATCAAATTCTGTCAAAGGCTGGGTGATTCTCAAAGCCAAACAATTTGTATGATTCAGCAGGTGTTTGGAGAAGATGCGATGGGTGTAACACAAATTAAACAATGGTTCAGCCGATTCAAAGATGGCCGCACATCAGTCGAGAGTGAGTAGCGTAACGGCAGGCCCCAAACTGCTCGGAATGCAGCTGTTGTTGAGCGGGTGCGAAATTTGGTGATGGCAGATCGCCGTTTGACAGTGCGGGAGATTGCAGAAGATGTTGGAGTGAGTAAAGATTCTGCACATGCAATTTTGCGTGACGATTTGAACATGAAACGAGTGGCTGCTAAATTTGTACCCAAGCTGTTGTCTCAGGAACAAAAAGACACCCGTTTTGACGTTGCACAGGACCTTCTGGACACCACCAACACTGATCCTGGGTATCTGAATTCCGTGATAACTAGAGATGAGTCATGGGTGTACGGGTACGACCCAGAAACAAAACAACAATCGTCTCAATGGAAGCATCCTTATTCTCCAAGGCCGAAGAAAGAGCGGCAGGTGCGAAGCAAAATCAAGGTGTTGCTGACTGTTTTCTTCGATACCCGTGGAATTGTGCATCACGAGTACGCACCGGAAGAACAAACAGTGACAAAGGAGTACTATCAAGATGTTCTCAGGCGACTCCGTGACGCAGTCCGGCGCAAAAGACCAGACATGTGGACAGCGAAGAACTGGCACGTCCATCATGACAACGCCCCAGCACATTCATCCCAATTGATCCACACGTTCTTAGCCAAACATGGAATTACAACCGTTCGCCAACCTCCCTACTCTCCAGACCTGGTTCCTTGTGACTTCTGGTTGTTTCCAAAATTGAAGACGCCTCTGGAGGAATCCCGTTTTGAGAGTAGAGAAAACATAATGCGGAACACGACGACGGAGCTGAACAACATTCCAAAAGAAGACTTCCAGCGGTGTTTCCAGCAGTGGAAGGATCGGTGGGCTAAGTGTGTGGAAGCACAAGGGGCCTACTTTGAAGGGGATTAGGGTCCCAAATCTGTCAGGTATTAGCAACTATTTTTCTGGCCAAAGGTCGGATACTTTTTAGACAGCCCTCGTATCTCTACGTGATTAAAAGAAACTAAAGAAGAAATTACAAAGCTCCTGTGTGTTGAGACATAATTAAGATTTTAATGAACATGAATACTTAGTAGCCACGTTGATAGTGAACTTACAATAAAAACAATGTTTATTAGTGTAGTAGCAATCATATTCCGACCAGTAAGCGAGTGCAGACGGCCGATTTTTGCAACTAAAATATAAATATCAGTGTTACCAACCGGTTAACTTGTAAAATTAATATATTACAGTTCTTATTGACCTGATTGTAATAAACTACTTCACGCATTTGTTCAAGTTAAGACAAGTACAGTTTGAAAAGTTTCGAAAGTTATTTCCAGAAGTCATCCACAAAAGTATACACATCTTCGATAATTATTTCGTAATAACTTGCGACTAAATTGATCCCAGTGTTGTACAAAGAATCAGATTCCCTCTATGGCAAAGAAAACTTAATTAAAATTGGTCGATTCGACTTGTTTCGAAATTATTGACGAGAGGACGTGTAGGATGTGTGTTATCTCAATGCTCGAAGATAGCAGTGATAAAACAATTGGTTGGAAATATAGCAATTTATGTTCTTATAAATGAAAGTTGTGAATTTATTATAGCCTATGGGCAGTTTGGATGCCAAGTGGTCTAAATCCAAAAAATGAAATTTTAAAGGAAAGAACTTTGACCTTCAATATCTCATGTAAATCGCATCAAAACAATGCTATTCGCTATCAGCAATGGAAAATAAACTCCAGATTTATATATGTTTTTGGCTCCAACTATAACAAAAAAAAAAAAAAAAATGAGATATTGACGTTTTCTTCTGAAAAAAAATCTATTTTTGAATGAATGAATAAGAGGAGTAAGGGGACGTCAGCATCGAGGCTAGATGTCCCAAATCTATTTTTGAGTTATACGCCTTGCATGCATATGCTAAGACAATGAAACTTACATTACACCACCCATACACTCATATTTTATCAACTACTTTTATTCCAACTCTACCAAAGAACTCTATTTCGATAATGATCCTAAAAGAAAGATGCACTAATCCCCAAAGGCAAGGTTTCCAATCTCATAATCCTTTTAAAAGTACAGGAAAAATTAATTCTTCTACATCTTCCTTTAGTTCCAACGCATTCAGTTTCTTAAAATAACGAATTTTTTTTTTAGTTTAACATCCTACAGATATGCCCTTTAGGGTAAAAGAGACCGATAATTAATGAAAGTGAATGATAGTAAGATTACGTTTTTCGTGCTCTACCACTGGAAATCGAAGCCGAGACCATGTGTGCTAAAGGCACACGCGCTAGATGCTAACAAACGAAGACAACTTTTACATTTCTTGAGGGAACACGTATTTGAATTACTAATGAATGAAACTCGAGAAGAAAGTTTAGTGTTAAACGATATTTAAAACACACAAGCAACCATCCTAAAAATTTGTTCAGCTCTAACCGTAATATGATTTAAATTTACACTTACAAGATATTCCGCAATTCTCTAAACCAATGCATTGCAACCTTTGCCTTATGGCGACACCTATTACTACACACCACAGGTGTCTACCCATAGGATTTTTTGTTAGGGGAATGCAAAGTCGAAAGATAGGAGGCTCGACGCTCTGTGAGTGTCTTTCTGACGCAGATAAAATACAGCGTGTATCAAAAAGAATCATCCGGTTTTAAACAATAATATATATTCTGTCTTTTCAGAGATGTGAGTGAACAACGTACTGTTGGAAAGAGGAACATCTCTAGTTGTACATGGTTTCCGCTAGGTAGCAACAGTGTGCTTGAGTGAACGCCCATTACGGTTCTGGTTAAAATGGCATGACAACAGAAAGCGTGTTGTGTACTACGTTTTGCGGAATGCAAGTCAGTGATAACTGTTCAGCGTGACTTTCGTACTAAGTATGGTGTGGATCCTCCTACTGCACAGAGCATTAGACGATGACATGAACAATTCCGAACAACAGGTTGTTTGTGTAAGGGAAAATCACCGGGACGTCCTCGAGTGCTCGACGCAGACGTGGAGCACGTCCGTCAATGTTTTACACGCAGTCCGCAGAAATCCGTTCGTCGTGCAGCTCGACAGCTCAACATGCCCTCGATGTCCGTCTGGCGTGTGTTGCGTCGTTGTTTACACATGAAACCATACAGAATTCAGCTACTGCAAGCTCTTTGTGAAGGTGACAAAGAACGACATATAGAGTTTTGTAATTTCATTCTTGGCAAGATTTCAGAGAGCGACAGTTTTGTTCAACGCTTAGTGTTTAGTGACGAGGCAACATGCCATTTGAATGGAAATGTGAACCGCCATAATGTGCGAATATGGGGAACGGAACACCCACATGAAGTTGAACTGCGACATCGCATAACGGCAGCTGTGGAAGCTGTAACTGAAGACATGCTAGCTGCAGTTTGGGACGAATTTGAATACCGCATGGACATATGCCGTGCATCTCACGGGGGCATATTAAACACCTATGAACAGGTGCAATAAAAACTTTTTGAGTTTCACTGTCATGCAAAACAAAAACTATTTATATATGTTTATTAGTTTCAGAAATACAGACTTGCCAAAGTGGATGAATATTTTTGATACACCCTGTAGAAGTATATTATCTAAAAAAAAAAAAAGTTACGTACGAGTAGGTTTGAGAGGGATCGGGCCCGTTGGAAGCTCCAGGTACGTGCACCCCTATATAATACCCATGGGGTTCACGAGTTTTTCATCATATACTCTAACACTCCAGTATAGAAACAACATTCTTCATCGACACAACATGTGGAACTCATTTTTAAATATTCCTCGTTATATAGTCTGAATTTGATGTTCTACAACATTAAGAACAGAGATATCTAGTGGTATCATTAAATGTTACTCGCACAAAATTGTAGAAATAAATATGTCGATCACGCAGTTAATGCGCTGAACGAGAAGGGTATTTAGTATTGTTTAATCATAAGTTATTCATTCATTTAAAATTTTGAATTTCTAACTCAAAAATGTCTAGCGACCCTCATGTTGAAAAGCTCTGGTCTAAACTATCAACCCTATATTAATCTATTAGTCATTAATTGTCATTCCTGCCTTTTAGAGGTTACTTTTGCTTTATAATGAAATCGAATAATTTTTATACAATCTGCTTAATGCACGGTAGAAGTTCACTGAATTGTCAACTATGCTACTGTATGTGTTATTGCAGTGGTATCTACAATACGTTTTCATTACTACAGGAATGGTGAATCATTCCTACATTCGAAATAACTACATAATTTATGACAATCTTTATTAAGCGCAAACATATTACGCTATTTTTAACTTGCAACTTCGAAAAATCGTTGGATATACTGCAGCAGTCACGCTCTCCGATTCCCTATTCCACGGTGTTCGCTAATGTAACTGAGGTAAACAGAACATCAGCGCCCCCAGTCAAAAACAGCACTGATATCCTGGTCAGGTAATAGAAACCTGCACGGGCCGAATTGGAGATTTTGGAGATTTTTGGCCCGAGCCCGGCCCGACCCGGGCCGATAAGTTTTTTAAAATTCTTGGCCCTAGCCCGGCCCGGGCCGGATAAATTTTAAAAGTTTTTGGCCCGAACCCGGCTCGATAATTTTTTTTAAAAAATTAGGTCGAGCCCCAGTCTTTCTCAAAATTTAGTATTAAACTTGACCTAACCCTCAGAAACATTCTCTAAACTCTGGTTCACAACCTGACGCTTGCCTCCCGAATTGTACCGTTGCCTTCTAGAACTTTGCCTGTCATCGAGAGAACAAAAACTCCATTTCCTGTAACAAAAATCTAACTTAATTGTTAGCATAAAGTGAAGATGGCAATATTGTTTAGCGACAGGCAAACTTTCCCACCCCTGTTTGTCATATTTTGGGTTCAGTGAAGATCAAGGTCAGAGCTCAATTTACCGCATAATGCCAGCAATCCTCTATAGTGAAAGTGGAACCGCTAAGCAACACAAACTGTAAATAGCTATTGCATTCTTTGTAACATTTTTCACGGGCACACTTCTTCAACGTTTGGCTTTATTCCAATTATCGTTTAACGAAAGTCAATAATTATTAAAAAATTGAAATTAATCGGCCCCAGCCCGGCCCGACCTGAAGAGAAATCAGTGTCGGCCAGCCCAAGCCCGCCCCGCCCTAAAGAAATAACAGAGTCGGTCCGCCCAAGCCCGGCCCGTGCAGGTCTCTATCAGGTAATAGTTTCTTAATTGGATCTTTCATCAAGTGTATCTCTATAGATGGATACAAATTTGAGAATACCTATTCCAAGAAGAAAATATCAATATAAAAAGATAACTTGTCCAGTGCTAATGAATAAGATGAAACACTACACCAACATGACAAAGAAGCGACAGGGTACTTGTAATTCAGAAAACAAAAATTCAGCTTGTCATTGTCAAGTGCCTTAGTCTGGTGATAAATGCATTCACAGGTATTACTGGTGCTTAGATGTTAGAATGATGTGAGTATTTTTCTGAAACATTTACTACTACTACTATTATTATTATTACAAGTGTGAACCACGCATTTAAGCCTAGGAACACTAATGTATTTTTGGGTTACATGGAACACCAACGACGGGGAGGGGGCTCTGAGGCCCACAACATAAAGGTCATTATTTCTCACGGAAAATAATTTATATTGTCTGATATAAACTTGGGATGTCTAAGACATCATATATTTCTATTTTCTATTACTACTAGGTTTCTAAGTACAGTGTTGCCAACTATATGTGGGTACTTGTTTAAGCTACCATTTTTTATGTCAGTAACTCTGATCTATTTATTTTATTTTTTGTACAGAAAAACTATCAATAAATCAATAGCATCTTAGTATAGTGTAATATGTGTACAAAGGCGGCTTCTAAAAGCATTTTGCTGGTAGTGCAGTAAAGTAGAGTAGAATGGGGAAGAGTGGGGTATACTTCACTATTTCAATGAATTCAGGAATAATCTTGTATAATTCCATCCCGATTATCCTTGGAATGGCGAAATTCTTTCAAATTTTGTCTCCGCGAAAAGATAAACAATGTGAGGGACGTTCATTGCACACTATAGGGGATGTCACCAGAGAAAAAGTGTTGTCAACACAACATAAGTTACATTTTTTTTTTCTAGTAGCACAACGTCAGGTTTTTTGCACCTATGAAATGAACATGTAAAACGTAAGTAAACAAGCTACGACTTGTCTCTCAGTTTTGTAAACTAACACCACTACAACATCATAATAATTTTTACAAGGGATTCATTGCAAGAAACGTACCACTGCTTCCATTTCTTCCATTTGCATTATCAAATAAAATGTTCAAATCACTGTCTTTTGCATCAAAATTTGACAGGGTTATTTCCACCTTGCTATATACAAGCTCATTAACTTCTATGTCAGATTCATTTAAAAGTTCTTTAAGTTCTTACTGAATTGAACTTAGGGGAAGAACACGATTTGGCATTGTTCTAATGCTGCTGCAAATTCCCACATACAGTCACAGTCACAGAATAACGAACTGCAAATCTCCCATGAAATATGCGTCTTCAGTCAGTGTTGCAGGCTATTGCTTGTAGATTCTATGATTTGAAATACTTGATGACACACCAGAGGTGCTACAGCATAATTCTTTCCCATCACTATTGAAACTCGATTCTCTTTCTTTCTTTTATATATATAGACTCTCTCTCTCTCTCTCTCTCTCTCTATATATATATATATATATATATATATATATATATATATATATATATATATATATATATATATATATGTGTGTGTGTGTGTGTGTGTGTGTGTGTGTGTGTGTGTGTGAATATAATATAAAGTGACATATTTAGGTGTTAGCAGGTTTAAAGGGATAAACTAATAGAAAATAAAATATATCCCAAAATAATGAGAAAAATACATATACTAAATTTTTATAATGTGTAGTTGGCAACACTGCACCAGAATAATAGCTCAGAGTGCCACTGCATGTTGTAATACCAAAAATGTTTCAAAGGAAAATGAAATAAATAGCGAAAACACTGGAATATAACAGTTAGCGTATGCGGTGAATAGCCCCTTAGTACTATCAACGGGAGGGCCTCTGAGGCCCATAACACTATCTTTATTTATAAATAGAAAAAACAAAACACTAAAAACTAAGCAGCTACGTTTTATGATGAATGGGGTCAAGCTTGACAGTATCAATTTTTTTCAGATTTTTTATGCAATTGGGAATGTTACAACATGTAACAAAAATAATTTGTGGGCTTCCACCCCCTGGTGTTCCTATAGTTAAAATTGAAACATTAGTTTGAAGTACGTGATAATGTGGTTAGGCAAAATATATATATATATATATATATATATATATATATATATATATATATATATATATATATTTGAGATATGGTGGTTGCATAACTTAAACTTGTTAGCAACAACTGCAATGCTAGTTTGAAAACCAATCAAGACAGCCAACTTCGGCCTGAACATACAACTCACAAGTGCTAAATGTTATAAACGCACTAGGAAATCAAAGCGGTACTTAAACAAGTTAGTCATTAAAAATCAAAAGAGCTAAAAATTTCAGTTTTTTTAAACCTAACCTTCTACAAAAAAATAACTCCGTTTCAAAAACTCGGCTCTTCTCCATCTCTACCTATAGCTGTCAAACAACTTTTGCTTTATTAAGGTTAGATGAGTACACATTCCTAAGACATTACAGAATAAACCTCGAGAGATTCTTACAGACACTTATATCGATTTTTGTTGCTCCGTACACAGAAAACAATATTTTTTATTCTAGTATCACGTTACCAACTATAAAAGCAACAAAATATGTTGAGAACCTTCAAAGTTCACTAATCCTCTGGGTACTATATAATCTACAAATGGCTACAGCAAGTTGATTGATGCTTTTTCAGTTGAATGATACGTGGTTAGCACACCAGCTTATTCTTACCTTCTCAAACATTAATTTTGTTATCTCTTAATGGGAATACCTCTCCAAAATTACATCATTCTGCAGGATAAACACAGAAAATTATAAACACGCACTCGGAATCGAACCTGGAACATATCCACCAAAGACACGTTCGCTAACCACTCAGATAAACGAGTTCATTATTAATGTTGATGACAATAATACGTATACTTATAATGTTATGTATACTTATAATTTAGTATACTTATAACGTTTGGAAATACATGAAAACTTGATTAAATTCTTTATGTTGCATATGGAAGCTGTAGTGGCTCAGTGATAGAACGCTTACCTTTGGCGTGTGGGGTTACTGGTTAGATCCCAGCTCAGGCCAAGTAATGTTTGTGATGGGCAAACATCATGTGGGTGTTTTTTCAGGGTTCTCCAGTTTCTTCCCACTTTCGTCACACCACCATAACCATCCATCTCATCATCATGGACTCGCTTACTCTCGGCGCAAAGTTGTGGAACGTTAAACAAACAAACAAACAAAAAAAATCATATTGCATAGTGACTGATGCAACAAAAGTGCTTTTTCTTCTTTCTTCTTCTTCTTCTTCTTCTTCTTCTTCATGTATACATATTTCGGTACATTTTGTAATTACTTTATCCACTATAGTGTGGCATTACAGAGAAATTAAGGAAGAGAAATGAGAAAATTGTAGACTATCATTTAACGTATATTTCTGTTTCATGTAGTTATTTGCACTCTTAGCTTAAGCTTGAGCTTTTGTGTTTTACGTCCCAGTGCAATTATGCAACCAAAACTATATTTGGGATATGGTGGTTGCAGGAAATAAACTTGCTGCCAACAACTGCAATGCAAGTTTGAAAACCAATCAAGACAGTCAACATAGGACTCACAAGTTGCATACGCACTAGAGAAACAACAGCAGTACTTCAACATGATACTCATAAAAAATCAAAAAGCTAAAAAAAATTATTTTCTTAACCCGGCCTAAGTTGTGAGGGACAAGACCTAATATCGACGCGGACGTATGACGGGGTTTCAACCCGGTACACTTGACGAATTCACGGGCTATAATTTTAGATTTCAGTAGGCCGTTTCCCATCATAGTATCTCACCTCCAAGAAAGATGGATTACAGAACTACTCCTTTGGTCCTAGCATTTACACTTATACGAGTAGTTTGATAGAATTTCAGTAATGTCATCAATAAAATGTACATTTAAAAAAAAGTCCAGCAATAATTAAGTGGCTCGGGGAAAGACAATTATGATTTTACTGTACCACAGTTATATGCAAGAGATTTATTGCTAAACATAGTACAATAATTGCGTATGCATATGTTTTCTTCGGAAGTTGAAATATGAGTGGCAGAGGTCCTCCAAAACCAGCAGACAAACGTTTCACGCCCTTTCCAGAAAAAGAAAATATAGGCTATATTTTGGTTTTTCAGCATCTTCCATAGCAGCAACGTAAATATATTAGAAACACGTCTGTACTTACGAAATTCGGGCGGAAGCTCATGTGGTTTGGATCCCACATTAAGGTATAGATCCGTGTCTCATAAAGTCTCGGTGCTGAAAGGACCACTAAACTCAAATCTAACTAACTAAGTGTACTTCCGAAACTTGGGAAAAACAATTATACTAACCGGCTTTGAGTGAGATCGTTAGAAAAACATGTCAGAACTTGCCTAATTCCAACAATTATTATTATTAATCTAGCATGGTGCTGTTATTTACAAATTCCTAGAACTTCGGGGAACATTTCTCGTAAATTTGGTTGGCAACTAATTAGGTGATCACTTATTTTTGGTGTATTCTGGTGGTTCTAAATCGATCAATCTGTTTCTTCTGTGTGTAAATTCAAATTTGTGGAAAATAAGTTCTTAGTGGGTAAATTGTAATTTCATTTATTACAACGACGCAGAGGGATTTACAAAATTGTACTTTTATTAAGTATGTCCGCTGCTGCACACGATAATTCTAAAACGAAAGCAAATTTTTGATTTCTGTCTTCAGTGGAATCAATCCCTAGCACCTTCATAGGTAACGGCGACATTTACAGTATCTATCGAATGTTTGAAATCTATAATATTCCTTAGCTTTTATGCAACCTGCACAGTGCCAAAGGCATGTTAATTACTAGCGCAACCGAAAAACATAAAAAGCATAACAGCAATTTACTCATATGGTTGGTACCTTGAACATGGTTGTGGTTGTTTAAGGGTCCAGAAGAAACTAATTTTGAAAGCATAATTTTAGAAAATGAAGCACAAAGCATAATTTAAAATATATAGCACACTGTATTAATGTTTTTTTTAACCAATATTTACAATGCAAAGTCATTGAGAACATAACAATGCAACAATGAAAGGCTTGATTTTATTTCTGTAGACTTTTCGGTATAATCCTTTGATGTGGAGAAAAGAAAAAAGGAAAACACTTTCCGTCAACAATGAATAGCACACAAGAACTCCACACTATATTGTTATATGTGCCTCTTAAACTTGAGGACTTTCTGTACTTTTTGGTGGCATCTTTTACTTTCCCTTTCTGTATATACCTATATGAACCTATAAGACGCACACAAGTGATAGAAAAAACTGACACGAATAAAGCATATCTCTTTACAGTGCATTAAGGGTCTTCACTACAGCGAAATTAAACTACCACTAATTTTTTTTAGAGTTAATCTGTAATATCTTCAAAACAAATAAAAATATTCGAAAAGCAGAAACGTAGTGAACTAGCCCATACGATTATGCATGTGATACCTTTACTACAATTCACCTATCTGCTTTTGATATGCCGCTATCCACAGAACCCGCAAAAAATGCTAAATCTATCTACAGTTGCAAATCGAAAGCAGATAGATCAGTTGTGAAAACAGTATCACATGCAAAATCATATTGTCTAGTTCACTACGTTTTTGTTTTTCGAATATTTTTATTTGTTTTGAAGATATTACAGAAAACTCTAAAATTAGCGGTAGTTTAATTTCGCTGTAGTGAAGACCCTTAAGTAGAAAGTTCATTAAATATGAAAGAAATTGGTTGCATAAAATCTTAATAAATAGATCAAGATACTTAGAATACTTAATGTATAGTAAATATTATACATTATACACTATTAATGTAAAACAATGGTTGAAATTAACAATAAAGCATAATTTGGAAAAAATAAAGCATAATTAAACAAAAATAAAGCATAATGTGGGTTGCTCTATTAATTACCTATAATAAAAGAAAATGAAATGGAATGATCCTATTTACTGTCATTGGCAAAGTTTATTTTTTGCTTAAAGTGGAAAGTTTTGTGTTGGGTTTTCATCTTCTGAGCACGTGGTGACTAGTTCAAGAGTTCAAGGATCGTGATTCATTTACCAATTAATTATACGATACTGGAAACTGCTACAATATAATTATAAGGTACTATAGTCTAAAAGGAAAAAAAATAATTCTTGTTTAAAACAGAGAATCTAATCAAAGATGTACCAGGTGGCGGTAAGAACAAATAAATCATTTCTGTAATTACTACAAAAACGTTAAATACATACAGTATATCATTTCTACACCTCTTGATTTCAAACAGATAATTTTCAAATATCAAAGTACTACAGTATCTGCTAGCAGGAACAATGAAAACTAGAATTTATGTAAATATTTGCACAAGCACTGTTAAAACTGGCCATTGTGTGTAAATATGTCAGGTTAACCTTTTATTTTGTTGACAGATACTATATAAAAGACGAACAAACTATAAAGCGATATTTCACATGAAAAGAATCATTGCAGGTACATACTTTTGAAAAATGATAAAAATGGAAATGCGTCAGTTTGAGGAAGTTTTGTTAATAGGAAGAGAAACACAATTATTATCATTAAGTATGAGAGCATTTATCAAAACCACTTTTAAAATAAGGTCTTATTTACAACATGTGTGTGAAGTAAGAATGACGCTAAATAATATAACATAAGGAGAACTTTTACAACAAAGTAGGTAGTGCGCACCGCGTTTTAACAAGTAATTTATGGAAAAGATATACACCAGCGCCAAAATGCTTTACACTTGGAATAGGGGTTTAGACTACAGTCACGAAGAACAGGTGCGGTTCTAGAATTTGGTCATGGAGCTGCACACGCTCATGTGTCATTTTGTTCGTTGTGATGTGCGATCAAGCGTCATAATCGTCATTTTATCAAGTATGAATGTGAACATTAAAGGAAACTATAACTTCCTTGATTCTCCTCTATTAGTTAAAAGGAGTAGAATTTTTAATCAGGGGGTACGGTAAGCAAAGAAGACAAAATATTGGTCACCTTCTTTAGAATTAACGTAGGTCCTTTTCTATCGTTACAGATGGCGTTTCGCTAATAAATGACCCGGCATCGATCATTGCAGTTTACTGGAATGAGTGTGCCGGTCAGTTGTATGGAAGTATCTCGTCACGATGGGTCGAAGCTAACATGTGACAAAATAATGATAAAAGGGACATTGCATTTGTACCCGATTGTAAACGGTAAACGAATTGGACGTTTTCGTGATGTATCAAAGCGGGCCGTCCAACGTGCCTACATAAAATGGGTCAACACACGTTGAATGCAAAATGGCGTCAGAGCTGCGGTCGTAAAAGGACCTTAACCCAAAGGGACTGACAACGAACTCGGAGGGACTCATGACATCAAAACAACACCGTCTACAAATCCGACAGAATTCCTGCGAACTATGAATGCAGGTCTATCGCAACCAATTTCCGAAAGAACACTGCGAAAAAAATTTCATGCAATGGGCACTTTGAATCTAATGCCATGAAAAAGGCCTCTTCATACTAAGCTGAATATAGCTGCACGTTTTCAATGGACCTCAAGAATACAGAGATTGGACTCTAGCACACTGGAAATGTAGTGTGGGCTGAGGTGTCGCATTTTTGTTTGTATTCTAATGATGTAAGGCGTTGAATGCACTGAAAAGCCCATTGAAGCATTTCACTTGCGGTGTGTGGAGAACTGGAAGAAATTATTATAATAAGCTGTTGACAATTGTGGTATCTACACTTAACGTTACCTAGTATTTAGGTAAGTTGCAAAGAAATTCAACGTACAGTATATGGAAGGTTAAATAATTATAATTTTGTATTTAGGTCTACATCGAAATCCATTTATTGGAAGTTCACCTAGTTACTAGTAAATAAATAGTAGACAATAGTACCAGAAAATACGTAATAGTGAGTCATAAATGTCATTAGTAAGATCAACCACATTTATTTAACCTCTTGTTAATTACACCACTCATAGTTGGAGAATATTCACTTAGGTACACACTGATTAGTTTTGGTATAGCCATAATACGCTCACAAACTAGCAATATGAACCTCTTTAAACATGCACTGGTATTCGATATTGATTATAAAACAAACATAAGCAACTTTCGTTTGTTAATATACACAATATCAGCTCTCAAGTTTCTATTTTAACACACCTTTCTCCCGAACGTATGATATAAACTCGTGTCGCTAAGTAATTCCCAAAAGTTCTGTGATGATGTTGAGGTGTCTTTCGTAAGATATCCTGGGTCCATTCATACAAATCAATGTAAAGATGAATCAGGATGTTAATTTGGACACTTTCAGTGTTGCTATTTCTAGTTCTTCAAGATGAATGTACAGTAAACTGTCTCCGTTTACCAAATGGCAACTTCAATGTTCATGGAACTCAAAGCGTTGGTTTAAGAACATTCAGATACTCTGTGTTAGTATACATCTATTCTGGTCTGCAAAGTGCCCAGATTCAATTCCAGTTGAAAATCCGAAAAAGTTAACTCGGAGTTGCGACTGAAACGCAGAAATAGACAACTATGTATTTCGTACCTTCTTCAAAAGTTTGCTCTAGTGACGCTCAGTTGGACAAAATACTGTATATTGAATAAAATACAGTAGACGATCACATAAACCACAAACTTATTTACGGTAGTATATGTGAATTGACTGAAGAAAAACACGAAACTTTTAAAAAAAATGCGATTGAACCTACATTACTGAACGAAGTATAGTACGGTATTTTATAAACATGCACTAAACAAACAAAAACACATTTTGCCTTAAAAATACAAAAATTTACTTTAAAAGTCTCTAATTTTTATGTGTGTTTTGTTGAACTGATTTGTTATACAAATTGTAAGGTAAAGACAACTGGACTGTATGAGAAATACAAAGGAACTCCCAAACAAAATCAAGACAAATTATCGACTTGCTGCTATTGGTTACTTTGTTTGTTGTATAATATATTGGTGTGAAACATCAAGCGCAGCTTACAACGAAAATGGCCTATTTCGTGTAAAATGTGTAGTTAAAGAGAGAGAGAGATTAAGAGAAATTCCACTGTAGATAAAAATGAAAACTGCTATTTTGCGGTTAACTCCTTCTAGGCCCCTCTACTGATTTTGATTATTTTTGGTGCATGAGTGGAGCATTGCCTGAATCAATGTACATAACGCCTGGATCAATTTCAAATGATCTTTGTGTGGGGAGAACATAATAAGTGCCACTTCTGGTGAAATTGAATATTAGTGTAGAATCAATATTAATGTAAAAATCCATAGTTTGGAACCGTTGAAATGAGTAGTGACACTCCTAATGCCGTTTAAGTCCAAGTTCAGCTCTCATCTGCATGGAAGATGTAAAAAAAAAAAAAATGAAAGTATTGTGTCCAAAATGACCGAGATTAGTGTCGAAGTCATTGTTTTCGCAGCCGCGGAAAAGCGACGATTCGTTTAAAATGAAACAAAGTACTCACGTTTAAATGTCGACTAAAAGCAGGGAATTCGTGTTATTATTCAGTTCAAAATCTTTTGTGGAATTCTCTCAAAGAATTTGAAACTTAAAATATATATTTAAAAAAAAGCTAATCATGTCTGTTGCGAAACATGGTCGCTTACTCTGAGGGAAGAACGCAGACTGAAAGAATTTACGAATAAAATCCTGAGACAAGTGTTCGGACCCAAGATTAACAGGAACGGGAAAATGGCGGAACTTCATAACGAGGAACTGCATAATTTAGTGTTTATCAAATCTTGCTAGGATCATCAAGTCTACGAGGCACAGGTGGCAGGTCATGTAGCCAGAACAGAAGAAAGTAGGAACGCTTTCAAAGTTTTAATTGGAAATCCAATCAGAAAACGTCCATTAGGGAGACCTAGATGCAGATGAGAGGATAATATTAAGATTGATCTCCCAGAAACAGGATACTGGAAAGTAGAAACAGGATCCAGTTGGCTAAGGATAGAAGTCAGTGGAAAGTTTTTGTGAACACGGCATTGAACTTCCGAGTTCCATAGCTCATAGAGTTAATTTTTACGCACGTCACGGTTGGTTTTGAACATGTCTTAAAAAAACTTAATCTTCAGGATAAAGTTTTTAAAAATTTATGTCAAAAGTAGAGTATCTTATGGATTTTTTCATTACATTTTCATTGAAATGCACATCCTAAGGGGGAAAGGGTTCAAATATTTCCGTAAACCTGTCCCCCCTGTGCGAAGAACGGTATTTCAGCTAGTAAATAGATAAAAGTAAATTTAATGTACGTTAGTAATGTATGTAGTACTGTATTTATTTTTTTGACTCGAACTTGTAAAAAAAGAACTTTTAGTGTGCCGCGAGCTGTTTTTCTAGAGTAGAAAAAAAAAACATGAGACTTTTATCTGAAAAGTTTTACAAGTAATTTACGTTAGAGTAGAAACTTGAAATTCAGCATTAAATTGAAGGACTTACATATTTCACATACTTTGACACTAGTACATTCTCAGATGTATGTATATATTATTTTGTTTATATGCACGTATGTCGACATAGGCCTACTATATGCATATGTGCATGCGTATGGGCATTATTTAAACATGTAAGAGAAAAACAAGTAAAAGTTGTGATCTATTATGGAAAGTGGTCGTTAGCCTTTTAAGTAGTATATATATATATACAAGACATTATTTGTTTTAATGTGTCTCTTTATCCTCGATCACTCAATTTGGAAAACAATAAATAAATAAATAAATAGAGAAATAAATTAAACAGAGACTGGAATGGAAATGACTCTACCTTGGAGGAAGATAGTAGAATTACCTTCGAAGTGCTTTTTAAAGAATAACAAGAATAAAACAAAACACTGAAGGAGTTGTACTCGTAGAGGGCGTTCACGTCGCTTGTTTTTCTTTTCTTTTTTTTCTTTTTTACCCAAACTGGGGAAGTCAAGGGCTTTTGGTAAAGGACAGTCATAAACCAAATGGATATTATATATTCATGAAACACGAGACATAATTAGGTCATTTCTAAACCGGAACTGCATCGGGAAGGAAGGATCTGATGACATGACTATGTATTGTGTGCGTGTAGGTGTTAGTATATCACGCTTTACACACAGTTTTCCAGAGGCTATTGTCAATTTTAAGAATGGACCACTGTCACTCCACCTCAATTGTTCTATAGGTCTACTAAAATACTAATTTAGTGTAAAAAAAAAAGGAAAAAAATAAAAATACGGAAATGAAACTATACATATGTAGTTCGGGAAAGCATCTGAAAGATGAAAAGATATTACGAGTAGTTGATGGGTAGGGGCAGGAGTTTTTCGCAATTTGAAATTAAATATTTCGCATTTCAAATTAAAAATTTCGTACTTTGTCGCATTTTGAGATACAAAATTTCTCATTTTGTTGCTAAGTAAATTATTTTACAAACTCTAATATAAATTTTACAAATTCTAATGTAAGCCCAATATAAGTAATAAGCAATAAATCAATAATGCTACTTAGGACTATAAAGTTATTCTTTATGCAGTTACTAACAACAAATTACGTCTTTCTTCTTTTACAAGTCCAAAAACTTAAAATACACTAGCACAGTATTATCACGATTGCCATCACAAAACACCACACATTGTATTAGTTATACACCGAAAACATATATACATGTAAAAACGCATACATACAATACACTAGTGCAGTATCTTCTAGTACATCTCGTTTGCAAATTATTATTCTGATGAAAAGTGCAGCATGTTGCATATTTCAACATTTTCTTCTTTCATTTGAGCTTTCTATCATTGATTACCATGCTGTATTAAAAAAAAAAATCCTTTCACAGTCAGTATTCGTTATTGGAAACCATATTGCAGACAGGCGCAAGTTATTTAAGTTTAAATTTTTCTCCCCTTTCAAAAATTGTACTTTTTATTTCTGTATTTTAACAACTAAAATTGGCGTTTTTAAAAATTCGCAATTTGTCGCATTTTGCACATTTCGCTCAAAATGTCAGTTATCGCATTTTGTTGCGACTTCAAAATACCTATTTCCTTACTCAATCTGACGTAGTTTCTTTGAAAAACCAACTTTCGGATTTGTAGGAAAACCAGGGCCGGATTTCCCAATAGGCCCGGTAGGCCGGGCCTATGGGCGCAAGCTCCCATGGGGCGCACGGCCGCGAGAAAACAATTTAAAAAACATCTAAAAATAAAAATAAATAGCCATAACAACATATTTTTTGAATTGATTAAAAAAATCAGGCTAATAAAGCATTCTTTATTAGAGTTTTTTTTATTTATTTGCCCAAATGGCTAAATTGAACAAAACCAAAGTTATTCACCAATCTTTTGTTAATACATTAACAGTATTTTGTTAAGCCCAGAACCAAGTAAATTCCTCAAAAAACTTGAAATGATAATATTGCATCGTGGAATGGTGTTTAAGCAATTAACATATAGGCCTGATATATTTTTTTTAAATAAAGGTTTTTAGGAAAGTAACTTTAACCAGACTAAGGGGCGGGAAAAATATTGGGACTAGGGGCGCCAAAATGCTAAATCCGGCCCTGAGGAAAACTTTCGCGATTTCGCAACTTGCAAAAAACTCCTGCCCCTATTGATGGATAGAAATTAACGTCTATCTAATAAAGTTTTGTAGGGCTGAATTAACACCTTCTATATGGCTCCCGGCGGGAAATGGAAAATGAGTCCCCTATTACTCGTCATAGCATTAAATAATAATAATAATAATAATAATAATAATAATAATAATAATAATAATAATAATAATAATAATAATAATAATAATAATAATAATAGACCCTATATTTCATAATTTGAAGTCGGAAATAGGATTGAAAAGGGATTCGAAAGAATAAAAAAAATAAAAATCTTCCTTCTCACACGCTAACAATAAGTACATTTAAAATTCGATACGAGAAGAGAAATTTTTCGAGTCTCGCGGGCAACAGTAGTTCACACAAGTCTTAGATCTCAAATAATACTTTAATGTTACATAATTCATAGTAAGAAAACTATAAATTGATAGAATGATTTTGCGAACACAATGAAGAGCATTTATCAATATTTAAAAATACGCTAGTCATTACATAATATATACTCCTAATAATAACTTGATATAGTACACTCTTCGTGAATCTCTTGTGATGTAAAAGGATTCTAATAATTTCTAGATGAAATAAAAAGGAAAACTCTTGTCAATTTTTGTTCTTTTGGCGTGAGGGCCTCTTTCTCGCCAGTATATGCATCAACTTTTACTGTCTGCAGGAGCGAGTACAGAGCATTAACCCTTAAACTGGCACAGTTTTTTTTTTTAATGTGTACTCTCAGGTGGATGCCTTGACGTAGTACTACGAAATTACCAGTTAAAGGGTTACAAGAAGAAATAGGATCCTCAGGTTTTTCTGTTATATATATATATATATATATATATATATATATATATATATATATATATATATATATATATTGAGCTCCTTCTTAACCGAATTGTTATCGCATGTAACTTCGTATTCGTGGCGTGTAGCCCCTTGTTTTACTTCTTACTGGATCACTAACATTTTACGGTGTTGATCTATCATCATGAAAGGGTCTCGGTGGCTTACCTCTGTTGTGTAAAGCAAGGTTCTATCTCACCTTTCGCCAAGTAGGTCTTGTGATGGACAACTATCATTGGGTCGGTATTCACAGTTTCTCTCGTTTCATTCTACTTCCTTCATTCCACTATTTCGTTAATTAACATCATCGTATCTCATAGCATCCTAGCCATAATCGTGGGACGTAAAACTGAAAGATTTTGTTTCGTTTGTTTTAGCATGAGGCAATTATAGAACTACGTGAATTAAGAAGTAGAAAACGCAGGTCCAGAAAGTCAGACATATTGATATTTAAGGGGTAATGCGCTGACCATGCATCACCCAGTTGAACATCTGGCTAGCCATAACCCTTTATGGATTTTAGCGGCAGTGAGTTTACTACTTCTCTGTATCTGTTAACTAATTTCGTCAGTATTTCAAACCGTATGACTGAAGAAAACTGAAAAGAGGGTGACTTGTTTATTATCTGTCTCCCCTGCAACTAGGCTCACCTCTGTGCATTAAAATAAAATGTCCCAAGAGCAGATGAAAGTCTGTCCGACCATGCAGTAAACATTTCAGCTGATGACGCATGGACAAGTGAATCAGTCTCTCTCTCTCTCTCTCTCTCTCTCTCTCTCTCTCTTGAATGTGAAAGAAATCTCAAGTAAAACCAGTACCTCTGGCAATCCTGGCATGTGGCTGACATCACTTGTTAACGAGGGAATTAGTTCTCAGCTTTGTCCTAATATATGTTCTCAGGGATATGCATAGATAAATCAAACTCGTAAATAATCTATTGTTCTCTTTGTTTTATCCACACAATTCTCTACTATGTTGTCATCACACAAGACTAGCTCATTGCAAATGATAAAGAAAGTGTTTTTCCTCTGTTAGTAAGGAGTACTGTAATTATTAACTGAAATAGTGTAATGCAGACAACACCGACATACAGTTCATTGGCAATATTGCCGTCCTGTCATTGCAGCCACTTGAAGTGAACTGCTTCAAAACTCTCAAAGTAGTCTGGAATGAAACCACAGAGACGACGATTATATCTGGGAAAATCTTTAGAAAAAGCAACAATTTCCAAGATTTTTGCTTGAGGATGGTACAAAACTGCAACTCATCAAAACGCTACTTTAGGGTCTACAGCAATAGAAATCAGTCAATATGATCTAGACGTGTTTCCAGAAACAGCGTTTGCTCCTTGCTTAGACTCTCATATAGATCAGATAATGTCCATAAGCCTATAGCTGATAAAGAACTTACAGATCCCACTTCAGGAGAAGATAAATATCTACCTCCAAGGGATGGGCCCCCAGCTCAAAATTTTATACATCATGATGAACACCAGGAATCATCAAAAGATCCCGAGGGTAATTTCTCATACTAAAGGAGTATGGCTGAGGTTTTGCCAACATCAAAGATTCAACGTCAGAAGTTTTGCAGAAAATCAGTTAACAGCGAGGCAGTTATCATAAAACGGAGTTACTGGTAGAATTTGAAGGATCTTTCAAACATAAATCTTTAAAGACAATCAAGAAGATGGAATTAAATACAGTTGGGCCAACCATAGAACTCGAAAGAGATGTTAGTCAACCGAAGTTCTGTGTGGGTCACAAACAGTCTGTTCAAATTTGCAAAGGAAGAAACACCATCAGTAAGACTTTTTTTGTGATGATTGTGAGGAGTTTTATTACCAACAATGACACAAAATATCTTAATTCAATGTGTGGAATACAAGATGTGGTTTCATGAAAACTGTGAGTCAGGGAAGTTAGCTGCATTCTGCCAGGAGTGCGAAGAAGGCTGTGTATTATTGCGCGATGAATAGTTTATTATTATTATTATTATTATTATTATTATTATTATTATTATTATTATTATTATTATTATTATTATTGAGTATATCTATATATGTGTGTGAATCCACAAATTAATTCAATTGTTTTAATACTTGCTGGACATTTGTTAAAGTAAATGGTTTACACTGTATTGATATTTGCTACAGACTTTTTTATTGCACTTTCCATTAAGTTCAATTCTATTGGATTCGAAACATAGCACTCAAATATATATTTCTATAAATATTTTGTAAATCCTGTCATTTTAAGTGGCGATATTATCTTCAACACTTCCAATATCGCCGTTTCACCTATTGTAAGAAAAGAATTAATTATTTGTAGCTAGTTTCTAAACATTCAGCTGTATTACATTTAGTATAAGCTCCTAGGTAGTTGATGTATTATTTCTTTGTTCTTTATGGTTGAAAATGAATGATTATTTCCAATACAGTATTATAAATTAGTAGTGATATTAGCAACGTTTACCTTATTATTTTTCTGAGTAATTTTTTTCATATTCTAGGTCACATTCTGCCGTTTTTAAGGCATAAATGAATGTGTATTTTCAAAGTTTTAGAGAAATACGTACTATCCCTATCCTACATATAAAATGTGCATTTTGTTAATGAATGCAAAAAATCAAGTTAATATTAGTTCTTTATAACTTACAGTTTAGGAATGAAATAAAAGGATGTTCAGTAGCAGTGTTTGTTTAACTGGATTTTTTTTATTTATTTTTTTTTTTTTTTTTGTAATGGGAGATTAAAACGGTAATCAACAAAACTAAATTAAAGTTTTTAACGAATCCTCAAAATATTTCCATAATATACATTGTATCAAGTAATATTAGAGATGTAATATTTAACAGAACCATGTCGAACACTGAAACTTTATTTTGTTTTTCTATTAAATAGAAATGAATTTTTTAAAAAGTACGAGCTATAGCCTCTTGGTTAGGAAAGAGCATACAGATCGCTTGTGCTCCAGAGGAAATCGACCCTTCCTTCCTAATTATATCTTTACATGCATAGGATTTTTACCTCTCACTTTTCAAACACATCAACATTTTACATACTGAAGGTGGCCACATTCGCCTTTTAAAAGTTACCCAAAACTTAATAGACTAATATAATGAGCACAGTCTCTATGTAGTATTGGAAAAATAAGACGTACCGGTACTTAACAATATCATACTTTCTTCAATATGATTATTATGCAAATATAAAATGATATAGTGTTCAAAGAAGGTATTTAAAATAAAATATGCGTACAATATGTTTTAATAAACAAATTTCCAATACTTTTATTCATATCCATGAAACAGCCCCATTTTAGCTAATCCATGGAATGACATTTATTAACTTCTAATTTAAGAACTCCCTCTAGATGTGTAGCCACGGAAAGGTGGGATCAAATGATGGCTTGGTCTCCCAAAATATGTTCTGGACCCCCAAATGGGATTCGTCTGTTACATGTTCATTAAAAGTTTTTAATACATGCAGCAAAGAAAGATTCTTTATAATATAATATGAAAGAAAAATATTTTTAAAGTATGTTAAAACGTTAAAATAATTAAAACAACTGAAATTATTTATCCAGATTGAACTTAATCATTTGTTTAATTGGATGACACATTTACACGTATTACTATAATCTTGCATAACAATATCAAAGTTTGATATTTCAGTTTGTCTTTCTGTCTTTTAACCATGTACATCAATATAAATGCAGTCAAACAAATGGACTTCCATGAATATTTTTTCTCCTTATGAATAGCTTATTTGTGCATCTTCTACAACCTGTGGTTCTAACTTCACGCATTGTTCCACTCATTATAACAATAATTTCGACAGGGGCACATGTAGTTCGGAACCCAAAAAAGCTTTAGATCCACGTCTCATATAACCTCGCTGCTGCTACGATCACTAAACCTCAATTCAACCAACAACAATAATAATAGTTTGTTTGGTAAGTTATTCATGCTTCCATATTCTGAAAGAAGATTTTTGTTTGGTTTTATAAGTATATAAAAATCACGGCGACCAAAATAACTTGATCGCTACATCACTGGGGACACGGTGGCTCAGTGGTTGAGTGTTTGTTGCGTGATGTTCTTGGTTCTATCGTAGCCCGCTCCAAGTGGACTTTGTGGTGAACAAAGACCGTGTGTATGGGTTTTCTTGGAGTTCTTCCGTTTCGTCCACTTTATTTATTCCACCATTGCACTCATTTCTCATCATCACCGTCTCCTTTATCCTAGCCGGCATAACCGTAGGACGTAAAACTGAGGCATTTCATTCCATTTCATTTCGTTACACAACTGAACTGTTCAATTGCTTTAGAATGCTCGTTTAACGCCGATAAATCTGAACCCTACTGGAAATCGAACAAGAGACTTCCACCAAAACTGTAATTACTATTCAATTACACGACTGTATGCACGGAGCCGAAAATACAAAATAATTTGATACCTTTAATATGAAATGCCCTTCAGTACTCAGCATCTTATGTGTTTCTTTTATTCGCAAACTAAGCATGCCAGATTCCTTAGTATACGTATTATTACATATTATTTTATAAGTAAATACAAATGAAGAATCATCGAACACAAAAGTTTACTCAAAGTGACACGTGTAGCCATGAGTAATTAAACCTTAAAACTTCATTATAAACAAATTTAGTAAATAATTGCAACAGACATGTTGATAATGTGATATTGAAACACGTGTGGAATAACTGTAACGTATCTTACTTGTATTCAAGATTCAGTATAAATAGCGCTCAGTTCTCTCAGAAAAATTAAATTGCAAGTGAAGCTTCATACTGTAAGGATAATTCAAGAAGATAATCAGAGGTTAGTTTCTTCTATCTATTTGTATTGTTACTTTACAGATGGCATTTCAAACGTTCTTTTGTTGTTTCTAAAAGAGTATACAATTACGGTATCAAATTTTAGAATGAAACATGAAATATTTAAGTTATGTACGTACAATAGTAGTTATGTTCTGTTGAATAAAGGAGACAGATGGTTTAAAAAAAAGGAGAATGATTATGAAAGAACTAGTGGCATGGGAATGTGGGAGGAAATGGAACAAGCTCGTCAAAATCCACGGACACGATGTAGTCTGCCATACATTGACACAATGGCGGATCTAGCCAGAGACGAGAGGTCCTAGGATCCCAGTTTTTTGAGTGACGAAAATAATTGAAACTATTATTTGTATATTTTTGAAAGTTTATAGTAAACATTGCCTCTTATTCTTTATTGGAAAAATTTTTTGAAACATTAGATATAATTTCAGCTGCAGTTTTTCTGTTATACAATCTGTAAAGTAATACTTGAAGTCACAATGTTAACGTCCAACTCAGCCATAATATCCGTCGGAGGTGAGTTAAGTTGAAAACTTCCGGAGGACCCATGAAGAATTGTGAACTCATGATATACCTATCACACTCTGGGTTCTGGCTTGTCCTCTCAGTTTTTACCTTCTAGATCCGCCACTGCTCACATGGCCTGAAATCGGACCAGAACCCGGGGAGTCCGTACCCCTAGGTTCTAGTCGCTGCGTAAGTTCCTGCATGACACAACTAATGAAGTTCAAGATGGCCCATTTGATAGAAATAGGTTAAGTGACATGACCATATTATATTCATAGCGACTTCAAAATATTAGGAAACACATATCAATTATAATATTTGATTTCGTCTTACATGTGTATTTCCAATTATGTTGCATTAATCACAATTCAAATAAACTAACTGTGTTTTATTTCTATTTATTTCAGGCAAGATGATCTCGATTAGTACACTGCTCGTTGTCTTCTCCTTAATATATGGAGGAAGTACACTTTGTAAGTAGATACGTGTGTAATTGAAACAAACGTAAGCAAATTTCTGCCATTCAACTCAATATGCTTTTGTGTGTGTGTGTGTGTGTCTATCTATCTGTTTCTTCCATGATCAAAGCCATATTTAACATTTTTGGAGCCCCGTTTCATTAAAATATCGATTCTCTCAATATGAATAAAAATCAATGCAGAAAATTTGAGATAGCAAAATGAATAATCAAAGTGAAAGCGAAATATTAGGTCAAAAATTCAGTGCTGTATTCATATGTGCGTGCATTAAAAAAAATTCTGAAATTTCCAAAACTAGTTCTAGCCTCCTGAGACCCTGAGTATTGCATGCAATAAAATATTTAAATGCCTTTCTTTATTAAGAAAACTGTTGGAAAGGTCAGATTCCGTGGTATTGTGTTCAGTACATAGCAGGCTTACTGTACTGAACACAATCGCTCGGAATCTAACATTTCCAACAATTTTCTTAATAAAGAAAGGCATTTAAAAATTATATTGCATGCAATATGCAGGGTCTCAGGAGGCTAGAAATTTTCCGTCTCCCTAAACTTGTCTCACCGGACCGCGGTCTATTTTTGCCCATGCATAAACACGGCCTTGTCCATGTCAACTGTCGTAAATGATTTTAATTAAATTTGTCGTGTGTCCTTCCCTTCTTATGCATAACAAACAGACCTACAACATAGGCCAGTTATTTGGGGTTGAAGCCGCCGTAAAGAACTTATAGTGTAAATTCTACCTGTAGTTGAAAGTTTGCCCCTATAGCTACACAATATGACAACAATTTCACAGGACTTTCATAAAAAGATTTTTTAAAAAAATGATGCATTTGCTTTCAAAGGGAAGAGTAGTAAGGTGATCTATAGAACATTGTGACAAATAAAATGTTCCCATGTTAAGAAAATTTCATTTCAACAACGTTCCACAGACAGAAGCTAATAAATACTGTATGTATAAATTGAGTGTAGAAAAGAAAGTTCAAGGACATTTAACTTACATTGTAAGAACAAGGACAAAGTCTAGATATAAAACAGGCTCTGCTAAAGACAGTAAAAAGGATCATACCTAGAACTTTCAATTTCGTCCGGTAGATGTTAATCTCTGAAGGATGTTTGCTGCTATCTAGCGACTCGATATATAACTTAAAGCATTTTATAATTACATTTTTTTTTATTTCATTAGTAGAATATGAGATCTGGGCAGCCACCGTTGCCCTTCAAGATATTAACGGATTTTGACTCCATTAACGAACTCGGCCGATATAACCGTTCTAGCCGTTACCTGTTAAGATGTTAATAGATTTACTCCATTAACAATAACTCTCTGTTGCAAAAGTAAATAAATAAATAAAAATTCACTTTCGTTCAAGAGTTAGCAAGTGAAGTGATGGACCGACGTAAATCGCAGTTACTCGTTAAAATGTTAACAGATTGGGGCTCCATTAACGAAATCAACGGAGATAACCCCTCTTTGCAAATATATATATATATATATATATATATATATATATATATATATATATATATATATATATATATAATTTAAAAATTTGTCGTCATTCAAGAGTTATTGTGTGGGGTAACGGACGGACATAGTAACATTATAATCTTATAAAGCTCACTTGCGTGATCCTAATAAAGGCCTAATGTTTTTAAAAAAGAAAATCCTATAAAATAAATATAATAAAAATTCAAAAAATGAAATGGAGTTTATAGTTTGCGGAAGAGACGAAAACCCACGGTAACAATGTTGACCACCACAAAAACCTAAATTTAAGATTCAAGAAACGAAATGTGATAGCTACGTAAGGGTTAGTAATATTTCTAATAGTTACTCGATTCTCGTACAAAATATGCCGCGAACTTATTTATCTGAGGCTTTTCAAGTACGTCTATTGCTTGGATTTGGGCTCAACGGTTCATGAAAACTTTCACACATCTCTAAAACTGTAATATTAGACTCAATACTAGTTCAAAAAGAAAGAAAGAAAGAAAAAGAAAATTCAACTGCATTTAGTCCAAAAGGGAAGGGAAAAAAAGAAAATTCAACTGCATTTTATCCAAAGAGGAAGAAAGAAAGAAAAAAGAAAATTAAAGTGCATTGTATATCACACACTATAGTTAAGGATCTCAAAGAGGTATAGATTATAAAAATAGCATGTTATATATTTAATAAGGCAAAGGCTATATACATTCTAATAACTTGTATGAATATATATATCTATCATTATAACATGTTTTCGATAGCATTCAATTACTAACGAAAACTAATATGTACTTCCTGCTATTATGTAATACCAATATTAAATTAAAGAAATCTTACATATTTAGAAATAAAAAGTAATATTGGTATTTTGATGTTTGATTATTTTTGTTAAAACGTCAACGTTTAAAAGTTAATATGTTCATATGTCCACTGTTATTATTATTATTTTGAGAAATTAATAAAAATAAATAAAAAATGTTAGAAGTAAAATTACATTAATAATTTTATCATAAATTTGTTTTTAATATTATCCTTTCATGTTTGTTTATAGCATGTTTTGACCCATGCTTCTCGGTGCAATGCCCTATTGGATTTAAATGTGTTCAGCGCGATGTTCAGTGTATTAGACCTCCATGTTGTCAGATAGCAGAATGTGTTTGGGTAGGCCTAGGTAATGTATAAGTTTATAACTTAATATTAGTTAAGTTGTGTCTACATATATTTTCTTTTACAAGTACAAATATATTTTATTTAAAGCCTGTGGACGTGAGTGTTAAATTAAGGTACGTCAGTTATTATTAATGTATGCGTAGAATTTACTTTCGATGCCTAAGATATACCATAGACCAGTGATAATTTCAGGTTAGCCTGGAGGATGAATTCACTCACTCCCGTAGGCACATCTTCGATCGTGCTCGATATAAGTTACTAGTATTTTCAAAGTACAGTATTACTTTCTCCCTCCCACCCTTCTAATATTGAAATTCTCCGTTGTTCCAGGAGAGAACATTTGAAATCACCACTACTATGGAGCAAAGATGGCATGGTTCCATGAAAACTTGACCCATGACCCACCACACATCATGACCCACCCTGACCCACCACTCACCAAAACCCATCGTCATTAACTCTGACCCATGATCCATGCCCTCCTTTCCATTGAACAAAGAGTTTACACTTGTAACAAAGCATAGCTATGAAATTATCATTGATAGGAGTTTGAATTTCTACGGCCATTCGCTCAAGCACCGCTTGTCCCAACTTATAGCACCAGTGGATCTGACATTTACAATATAAAATGGTAGAGTGCTTGTCATGGCCCATATTACGATGAGTTGAATTACAAATACTTTTCAGCTATAAATAGCATGAAATTTGGAAGTCTCAAATCAAGGTAAAGTAGACCAACGTAAAAAAAATAATAAATAAATAAATAAATAAAATAAAATTCGACTGTGTCTTGAAAGTCAAGCAGTAAGTCCTATTGCTATTACAATTACAAATATCAATATCCAAAAGTGCTGAAGTTCTTTTTTCACTTATTACATTCGCGTAGTGTCACCTCAGGATTCGTGTAAAATTGATTCAAATGCAAAGTACTTCGCCGACCAATGTGTATTGTACTAATTTTAGCGGCCTATACGGATAATTTGTATATTTAGGGACCTTCATATATCCGGAATTCAATCATACGCTACTATAAGGCTCCGACACAAAATTGTTTTTAGTTTATTTACATGTAACTGGACATCAATGTGCGCATATGCAAAACAAATTGAATCAAGAACTGCTTCTCTGACATATGTAAACCACACCAGCCGCCATCTTGGATCCGCCGTATTGGATTCAACTTCCAATTTTTCAAATGGAAATAGGTTCATCTGATAAATCAAATGCATGTACAATTTTCTTGTAAATTCACTGGTGTAGTGAATTTTACCGTAGCTTGTACCGTTTGGAAGGTATTGCAACTTAAATCCCTCCAGGAACTTTGCGAATATCAGTTAGGCTTATATTTTTGATGTTGACAAATCAAAACAATTTTTTAACTGGAAATATACTATATGTATAAACAAACTCTTTACAAGCACTGTTTACGACATTGCTGTCATAAACTTATGACATTTCTATGAGTGATTGTTATTATCCATGTTATACTATAACAAGGAAGTATTGTTTTACGGTCAAAATGCCTAATGTAAATCCAGATACGATCAGATTTGGGTGAAGACCTACCATTTGCGTATTGACATCTGTGTGTCTGTATGTATATACCTAATTATAGAAAATATTTTGTCAACGACATATCACGTAAAAGATTGCATATTCACACGGGGCTCTGCACAACTTTCTATTTGATTCAATGTTCGTTAAGTGCCTGACATTTAACATGCAATACCTTCCAAATGGTACAAGATACGGTAAAATTCACTACACCAATGAATTTCCGAGCACCTGTTCCCATTTGAAAAACCGAAAGTTGAATCCAATATGCTGGATCCAAGATGGCGGCTGGGGCGGGTAACGTGTATCAGAGAAGCAGTATTTGATCCAATTTGTTTTGCATGTGTGCACATTGATGTCCAGTTACATTTAAAGAAACTAAAAGCAATTTTGTGTTCGAGTGTTATACTACTGTATGAATTCCGGATATATGAAGGTCCATAAATATGCAAATTACTGGTATGGGCCGCTAAAATTAGTACAATGCACATTGGGCTGTGGAGAAATTTGCATTTGAATCAATTTTACACGAATCCTGAGGAGACTCTTTACGAATATACCTTGTTAGACATACTCATCTCAGGTAAGTAAGTAGAATCAAATAAAAAAGGAAGAAAAATGGAGGCCTTGAAAGTGAAAGTAGTCAAATTCACCAGTGTTTAGAAGATGCTGTCTGTAATGCAGTGAGCAATAGGTTAGTGGGTAACAAATGCCACCTCTAATGCGTTGTCTGACGATTACTATCTCTAAGGAATTCAATTGGCAATGTCTATATTGCTATTCTCAACAGTTCTCGCTCAATTACAATTAAACTATCCCATAGCTACCTCCCAACAGTGAAGTATTGTACTATTTTGAAAATCTTTGTTTGAAATATTTTGCTAAAAGTACCTAAGAACAGATTTTTGCCAATATTAGCAGACGGTCTTTTCTAAGCACTTCGGATTTCAGTCAATCCCTTCCTTTTGTCGTAATTTTTAATCACTGTTGATGGATGAGATAATCATATCCACCAGTTCTAATATTTTCTTCTTAATCTCCCTCTTTCAGCTTCTACCATGCCTTCTATCGTATTTCTAATTGGACAATTTCTTCTGAAATAGTATTAAACTTTATTTTTATTTCTTTAACGATCTCTAACATTATCTGTCTTCTCCCAATTTGTGATAATCGTTTTTATTATTTTTACATTACATTCGGCTATTTTTTCTGTCCAGTCTTCATTTTGAAAGCCTCTATTTTTTACGTTGCTTTTAGTAAATGTTTATGTTCCATTCAGTGTAATACTCTACACTATGAAACACATGTGAGTCTTTTATAGTAATTCATTTTCAATGACTTATCAAATACTTTTTTTTTTTCGTATTCTTACATAACTTTTCGATCACATGTAAGATCTTCATCAATAGCTGCCACTTGTTCTCCCTTTTAATGTTGGGCAGTTTGTTTCCTTCTTCCTAAATCGACTCCTTTCAATTCATTCCAAAGAAGAATTAATTTCTTCGGATCGAATCAGAAAATTGTTTGATTTTTCTATTTGATTCCTACAAACGAGGATTAGATCCTTCCCCTGGATTGAATCTTTTAGTTCCGATGAATTAAAACTCTGAGTTTCCGTATGGTTATCCAATATGATTAATTCTTTCAGCCAAATTAGTCAAACACTTTTGTCAACTGATGAGCTATTGCAAAGTTGGTGTTGGTAGGAGAGGGGAAATAAGTAGAAGTGTACGCGGTGGTATCAAAAAGTTTATAGACTAGTTCTGTAACTCGCCAAAAGATGGCAGCGCAAGGCTGCACGCACAGGCATAGGGAGCACCGACCTTCATAAATCAGAATAGAGAGATACATCCTGTATACATCGAGAGCTATAAAGCTGATGCTATTATGACCACTTGCGTTACCACGTCTCCGACTTCACCATGGGCAGCAAGTTAGAGCAAGAGAACGTGAAATTCTGTGTGAAACTGGGCAAATCCATTACAGAAACGGTTGACAAGTTTACCACAATTCTGCAATGAGTTATTCGAACTGTTTTGAGTGGTACACGCGCTTCAAGATCGGAAAAGCATCACTAGAGGACGACTAGACTTTCAACGAGCACAACACTCGAAAATGTTGAAGCCATTCGGAACTTGCGCATGAGGATTGTCGGAACAAAATCCACAACATTGCTACTATTATCGATGTGTAATACGGAACAGTGTAGGCAATCCTCACTTATGATGTGAACATGTGCTGTGTTGCTGCTAAGTTCGACCCCAGGCTGCTGAGTCAGGAGCAGAGAAACCACTGCGTCGAAGTCTTCCAAGAACTCGGTTAATGTGCAATGAATGACCCATTCTTCATATCGAGGATCATTACCGATGATAAAATTTGAGTATGCGGGTACGACCTGAGACAAAATAACAATCTTCACAGCGGAAGAGCCCATCATTTCCACAACCGAGGAAGGCGAGGCAGATCCACAGCTCGACCAAGTGCATGCTCATTATGTTTTTCGACAGTAACCACATTGTACATCACGAATTCGTCCCTAGGGGCCAGTCAGTCAATAGTGAGCTGTACTGCCAGGTTTCAAGGTGTCTGAGGGAGGGCATTTGGCGAAAGCTACAGAACCTGTGGAGCTCGGAAAACTGGTTGCTTCACAACAACAATGTACCCCTGTCACTGTACTCTCCTCACACGTGAGTTTCTCACCAGAAACAAGATGAACGTACTTCTGTAATAACCCTACTCTCCAAATTTGGCTCCTGCTGACTTCGCCATTTTCCCGTAGCTGAAGATCCAGCTCAAAGGTCGGCATTGCGGAGATCTAACGCGAATCGCAGAAGATGCTTGACACTCTTCGAAAAGAAGACTTCTAGGATGCATTCCAGCAGTGGCAGAAACGCCGTAAGCGCTGTATTGCATTAAAGGGTGACTATTATGAAGGCGATAGTGTGTAAATAGAGATAAATATGGTACTTTCTTGTAAACAGAAGTAGTCTCGAAATGTTTCGAGACATGGGCAAAAAATTCCATTTGTTCCTGATTTCTTTCTCTTGTTAGTAATATGCAAAGAAGGGATACACAAAGAAAGAATTCGTTGTTTTAAGGTTTCACGACGAGAGCTCAACATTGCTTTGTCTCTGTTTTTCAAGTGATAATCATCGTGTATTTTAGGTATTTAACGTACCTAAATACCTAAAATACATGACACTTGCATACTCAGTAGATTCATTATTCTCTCTGCACTGAAGTATTGCTGTTTCCGCGTCTATCCTTATCAATCCATCAGCTGGATCCTTTCGTCTGTTATCTGGTTCCATTAACCAAACCTGTCAATAATACTCAATGAATCCATATTTTGTTTCCTCCTAAGTGAATCCTTCTTTTGATTCCGCCAATATCAATTAAGTTCCTTTCAGAGATTCTATCTTTTCATTCCACCAAAGATTTGTTCTTTTGGAATGAATCGTTCCGGAACTACACATCATTACTCCCTTCAATTTCTATAGTTATATTCACTTCCTTTCTTGCGATATTTCTTAGGTCTTTTTATACTTATTCACTCCTTTCTCTCAAGTTCATGTTAATTTTCGTTTCAGATTTTAAAGTAAATATTTTTCTAAGGTTACTACACTGCAATTGATACTACTTGTCCGTTCTGACAGCTCGCTGCGCGCACATGGTGCTCAATGCTGTTGCCAGCTTTTGCGTCGGGTATTGAAGTACGAAACTGCAAGTAAATCTGTTTTAAAACATTAAATGGCTCAAAAGAGAACTAAAAGGAATGCTCTCAATAACTATCAGGTCCACTATTCAAGTTGATATTCTACTAAAACAATATGCATTTGTTTATATTCAAATTGGCGATGTGCTCCTGAAAGAATGGAATGTTTATAATTGCAAAGCGAGAGAAATGAGCCACTATAATTGACTGAACGTACTGTTGCTATAGAAACAGTTATTCTCGCCTGATTGTTATGACCATGTTCAAGAAGAAATACAGAGGAAATCAACTGTCAGAAAGGTCAGGTTGTACCAAATAAAGTATAAATATGTAATTAATACGTACATACTGTATCTAAAATGACTATATTATAATTAAAATATGTGAAATGACATTTTTATGTATTCTTTTAAGACTCTGATACAGTTGAAAAAATTTGTTCAAATCAAGGTGACATGTAACCCATGAAATAACATTATCTCAAATAATAGAAAAGGTATTTCTTTTCGTCTATGTCTAAGAAGAGATCAATTTACAGAATTAATCAAGATTTGTAAAAATATATTACAGGAGAAAAATATGGTATATGTCCTAAGGCTCCACCTGGAACAGTTACACCATGCATTGCAGAATGTAGCGATGACTATGATTGTCCAGGAATATATAAGTGTTGCAATTGGGGATGCCTCAGAACGTGCCTTTCACCAATTTATTCAAATTATCATCATCAAGGTAAATAATGTATATCTACATATGTTCTTAATTTAGATTCAGTTATATTTCTCGTGTTAATCCAAGATTATTACAGTACAGTCACTCAAAATCGACTTAAATGTAGACAGAAACGGTGACCAGTTACCGAAAATATCGAAGAAGAGGATTATCCTAGAATAACTCATAATATTATATTGAATTACTCTAATTTGAAAGTTTAACTTATAATAGGGCATATCCATAAATCTTCATACACGCCTCCTAACAGCAGCAATAGAAAAGAATGTGCGTGATGATTGACAGCGATTACATGATTTTCTTCAGCCACCCGTTTCTGAGAGCGGGAATGGGGTAGATTTTAATTTCCATCAAAAGAAGAAAATCTGTCACCAAATTCGTTAGACGGTTCCAAGAACCGTGACACAAAAAGAAAGGAACAAAAGTTGAAAGAATTGACGGTAATAAATCTTTGTACAGCAAGAAAACAAATAAAACACAGTTCTGACCAGACCAGAATGAAGAACTGTGTTTTATTTGTTACTCTACTTATCCAGAGCAAGAAAACGTGTGGATATTCATACACTTATATATGTACTGTGATTATAGTAGCACAATAAACTAAAACGTACCTTAGTCTATATTACATATTACTATAGTCTAGCTCTTAATAGATCACCGCATTACAGTATTTCAAAGATAATATTCTGTTTGACTACCAGAAGTCATAATGTGATAAAAAGGAAGTGATCGTAGAATTATACGTAATGTTGAAATATAGAGAATTGAGTTTACGGGCTCTACTATACCAGAGTACTGTCCATTTTTCAAACCACAAGTCAATTGTTACGTATACTGTATTACAAGGCACAATTCTGTATAAATTTAACGAATTCTTGTAATATCTGTTTCTGTGAAATTTTGTAAATCCTTGTAGTATGTTCACGATTCGTGTAACAGTGAAAAATAGAGCCAAGTTTCCGTATATTCATCACTTCTTTCAGAAAAAGTAGAAATGTTGAGTGACGTCAAGTTCTATTGAAATCCAAAAGTCGGAAAATGAAATTTTCAACTTTAGTGCTGTTAGCAACTTTCCAATCAAAAACCCTAACGGGAAAATATTGTATAGAACATATTTTCACTCTAACACTGAAGTTGCAAATTTCGTTTTAAATTTTTGGGGTTTTCAACAGAACTTACCATTGTTTCAGATTGTCCTAGCTCCATAATTTTCTTTCCAAGGGCGAAAAATTAGAGAGACAATGGAAAGTAACATTTTCATTTACACTTTTAACATACTTTTGCCTCAATCTTATAAAAAGCTTTTTCTATATTATGTACAAATTCAGTGTTAAGTTCACTGTAGTTCAAATTCTTCTTTATATTTTTATAGACACAACTGAAAGCTTCTGTATAAATATTCTGGAACGATGTATTAGCTCTGAAACTATCCACTTGTCGTCATAGGTCCATAAGAACTCTTTTTTAATTTTGTTATTTAGATGTGAGAAACCACCTTTTACAGTTTTCGACCTAGTTAATAACACCACACCACACACACACACATATATATATATATAGCCGGATTTAGTTGTGCACCACCCCTCCCCCCCCTTCGATGTAAATATACACTATCTCAAATGAGAAGCTAGCACTAAAAATAGCAACACTTTCCGGAACTTTCTGCCGTCGTGTTTCCTTTAGGGGCTTAAAAGAAAGAGGGGTTTTGTAAAATAAATAAATAAATAAATAAAAGAATAAAAATAAAATAAAATAAGTCGATTTTCTGATGGTTGAAGGAAAAAGATTCACCAAGCAAAGCAATATAACATTTGTCAAGTAGGGGAGAAAACAGAAGCCAGGAAGAGAGAAAAAAAAATCCTGCATATCAATTGCGACCCTCTTTTAAAATCCCCTCCCCTTCCTCTATGTATCAGTTGTAAAGAATATTGGCACATGTCACTTTGAAGAGTTTCAATGAGACTGGTTATTTTGGTAGTTATGGTGCACCCCCTCAGAAAATCCTGAATTCGACCCTGTATATATATTATATAGAACATAATAGAATAGAATATTATATAAAATAGAATAGTATATATATATATATATATATATATATATATATATATATATATATATATATTATATAGAATATTGTAAAATTATTTTTTTTTGTTTCCATACTTAATTAATTTCTTTTTTTCTCAGGTTTACAGCAACTACTTCTTAGGCTTTTGGGTATTAGTCAGCCTTACCCTGTTCAGTCTATTAGGAGTTTGCTTAGGTAGACACAAAAGAGACGAAAGTCTAGCTGGAATATAGGATAGCAAACAGTTGCAGGATTTTAAAATCTTAAAAGCAGGACTCATAGCTAATCAAGGAGTAATTTCTTTTCAATGTATAAACCACTTTCAAAATTGAATTTCATGTTTATGGTAAATAATTTGGACAGGATACAGAAGGATATGAAATTACGTATGAAATGTAACTATTTCTATATATGTTAAAGAAAGAATTTATGATGTGAATGATGAGAAAGAGGTCAAAAATAAAGTAATTATTGCAGTAAATTTGAAGAAGTTCATTATCACTGATCTTTTCTCTTTTTTTAAAAAAATCGTTGACATACTGGTTTAGAATTTTTGTTTGATACAGTGTTTTAAGAGAGTGTTGAGTAGATTCGCCATTTCTTTCTTTTTCTTTTTTTTTTTTTTTTTTACAATTTTTAAAATATTGAGTAATCCTGAAATTCTGAGTAGGCTACATGTAAAACAAAGTTGACTACGTCTTTAGAAACATGTAAAATGTTAACTAAATACTTTTAAAAATGGCACTTGAATGACTTGATTTCATCTCTTAGTACTAAATGGCTGGTTCTGAAAATAATGTTTATCGCTGGATCAATATGAATGAACTAAAGTTAATTTACTCGTGTAAAAAAATCAAGGTGAGGAGGATTGTGTTAGTGATTTAACGACATGAATGTAGTGAGAAATTCAAAAACATGAAAAATTACAATTTATACTGTATACTGTACTCGTACCTGTCCCAAATTAAAAAAAAAAAAAAAAGTAAACGCAGTAGATACTCTGAAAATTCCGAAAAGTATTGTTCGCTAAAATTTAATGAATCACCCGTATACACTTCTCGTTACGATGTTTCAGATTCATACAAATTGGCAAAAAAACTTGAAATAAATTACATTCAGGTCATACCATGTTCTATTTGGAATGAAGAATGGAAAATATATAGAGAGATAGAAAACTATGTTGGTTGTACAGGAATAGAACACTATTCAGTGTTATATAGAGCATATGATATATCTATACAACAAATAGAGAACAATGTAATGTTGTATAGGGTATATATATATCTATCTACACGACAGATAGAAAACTACGTAATGTTGTATAGTACGATATATACACTACAGATAAACTATGTAGTGTTGTATAGCGTATATGCTACGTGACAGATAGAAAACTGTGTAGTATTGTATAGGGTATATAATATACTTATGTATCCGACAGATAGAAAGCTAACTCCGTCCGTGCATGCGTCAGTATCAATAGGTGAGGAGCATCTTTCCAATCTCTTTCTTCAACTTAGCCAAAAATGTGATCAGAGCAACCACACGCAGAAATGTCGTTATTCAAAACAAAACAGAGATTTGCAGTTCTGTTCGACCAGATTTCACGACTAGAATGTGTTGGTTTTCTCTAGTTATGAGCGCAAGAGTCTTGGTCTTGCAGCTTGTGCAAGAGTCTTGCATGTAAGAGCAAGATCAAGACCATGAATCCCGATGCAAGACCAAGTCCAAGACCAAGGGGTGCAAGACCAAGACCATACCTTCAATACCAAGACTCTTGTGCAAGACTTGCACAAGTAGCGGTACTACTTGATTTTTTTATAGAATGTAAGAAGGAAAAGGGGAATTCATTACATCTTTCACTTGAATTTCTTGGCTTCAGTAAAAATGCCGTTGGAGTGAATATGTTCCCAGTAGTTTGTGCAATCCTTGTGAATCGATCTACTCCTGTAGCATATAGCTACAGTATGTCGTTTTCTGAGTCGGTTGTTCGCGTTTTGTGTAGTTATTACTCGTTTTCGAGCTACACAGGTGTCATTCTAATCAAAGTTTGTTGCACACAAAGAAATATATCGTTGGTGCTGAATTACGATGCATTCCTGCGTTTAGAAGACGATCGAGAGCAGAATTCTACGAATTGTTACAAGGTAAAAGAACTTCAGTGTCTGATTTACTTTGGTCATCATTTGATACATTTACGACAGCCCATGACTGGATTTTGGGAAATCATACGAAGAATAGTTGTCTATAAGAAGCGGATGAGCGAAAAGTAAATTAAAACACGCTATGACCACGGAGGCTCAGTGGTAGAGCGTTTACCTCTGGTGTATTGGGTCCCTGGTTCGATCCCAGTTTGCTCCATGTGAGCAGTTTTTGGTGGACAAACACCATGAGCATGGGTTTTCTCGGGGTTTTCCCGTTTCCTTCTACTTTCTTCATCCCACCATGTAATGCCCCGCGTTCTGCGAGGACAATACAAAAGTTAAATATAGTTTCATAATTGTATAATTTGTTGGTGAACATAATCTAATTCTGCACCTTAAAGAAATTGCGTGATGAAAAAGGAAAATGTACCTATGATACATTATCGTCTTTTGTTAAAAAAAAATAATGGCATAAAAATTGATATAAACATTGTACTTCAGCAGATTACAGAAAAATGTTAATTGCTTTAGTATTAATAACTGTAATTGAATATTCTGGACGTTAAGTCAAATATAAGGTAATAGAATACATGAGACTGCCCTTGTTTTCGGTGCTCCAGGATACTTCTTACTCTTGCATTACGTAGGGAAATGATGTTATTTCATGTGCAAGTGGTAACAGAACACAGAGGAAACCCAGATCATGTTGTATTCACACTCCAATAGAAAGTGTGAATACACCCTGATCTGCGTTTCTTCTGTGTTCTATTACCACTTCGACATGAAATACCATTTCCCTACGTAATGCAAGAGTAAGAAGTATCCTGTAGCACAAGACATGCGATATGCGTTAAATCCCCCCCCCCCACACACACACACTCATACATAAAGTACAAGGGCACTAAACATGCAGATATAAAGTACAAGGACAAATGTGAGGAATGAAAGTAAAAAGACAATAAGGTGCAGAAGGAGCACAAGACTTGCGATATTCGTTAAATCCGCCCCCCACACAGTCATAGATAAAGTACAAGGGCACTACACATGCAGATATAAAGTACAAGGGCAAATGTGAGGAACGAAAGTAAAAAGACAATAAGGAGCAGAAACCATTCATATCGAATCACAATCAAATACTAGGAGGATATATTCGAGCTACTTCCAAGAGAAAGTTATGAAACCGCGTTTGTAGGGGATACTTTTTCTTCAAGAGCAAGGAGGCCACATGTGCTACGAAATTTATGTCGCATCCCTACCACATACCTAACACAACTTACCAATCCACATTAATGCATGTTACTCCAGCGTCCTCCTTTTTCGGGAACTCATGCATCTTCATGTATTTTTTATATTTACTCAAGCTTCTTCAATAAAATATATTTTGTCACATCAAACTACGTCTTCACCACTCCAGCTTCCATTCTTCTCCTATTCTCGATCGGCACTTTTATAAATGTTGCCAGGTTCATGTAAAAATACCATCGCACGTAGGCGGAACCTCTGCCTACAGCTGCAGGACGTTATACGGCCCGCAAGAAAATTCCCGAAAATGCAAATTAGCAGTAAGTGAAAGTAAACAAGAAAAAAACAAACTTCCCGTTGCGTTCAGCTCACAAAAACCTCTACACAATGACGCAAACCTGTACGGAATAAACCCCAACCTTCCGTTCTTTGCACAAAAACCGCTAAGCAATCACGCTAGACCTGTTACTACTGCATACAGCTCTCAAACATTTGCACATCACTAAACGCCATGGTAAATAAAGGCAGAAGAACAACAAACAAGTACGTTCTTTTTTAATTTTCGTTTCACTCGCGAAGTAAATGAAAGTGGGTTTGTTACCCCCTTTTTAAGTTCGTAGATACTCAATGAATAATCCCTAAAAGTGTGAGCGTCCAGCTCCTTCTGGAACTCTGACGGTCTTACGTATACTATATTCAAATATAGAATTGGAAGTGAAATATAACTAATAACTTTGTTTCTAAAAGTTATTTACTTGTTTATCGTAACTGTAATATAAGATGTTATGTGAAATTATGCAGTTCTAACAAATGAACCCATCCCGGGTTCTCATTAACTAAATCCGATGATTTATAACGAAATTTAGATCTTCATTGGAGTTTTGTCTAAATTTTAAGTAAATGATGATCCATTATCTGTCTCAAAATCAGTTGATGGCTCTGCAAGTCTTACCAACTTTTCTACTTAAGATGTTGCTGATAAGATAAATGATTGTGGTGAAGATTTGAAGTCGGCTAGAAGATACACACAGGTTTCATATGTAGTGCCATCTTGGGAATCTTGTGTTGAAGCTGTCTTCTTATAATTGCTTGGTGTGAAGCTTGAGGTATGTTTGTTTATGCGTAGAATAAAGAAACAAAGAGAATCGAAAAACATGAAATATATTTATTTGTTACTGAAGATTGTTAAAAAAATGAATGTTGTATGATGATAATAAAAGAATTATATAGATATAAAATAATGAAATAATGAAAATAATGATAAAAGTCTATGAAAGCGAATATAATGCATAAGCAATAATGTTAACTAAATGGCATACTAGTCAGCACTATTCCATAATAATTACAGGACGAGCATTACAAACTATGTCAATAACCAATATAATATTACAATCGAAATGCTAAATAAACTAAACAGCTCAGTTAGAATTGTGTTTCAGACTAGCGACTTATATATCTACTACCAATAAATTTGATACCACCACTAGTAAAAATAAGAATTACTGAGAAACATCTTTCTTATCGTATTACTCTTGTTTATTGTCTTGAACTGTACATTACTGGAATTTCTTTTCATGGGCAAATCAAAGATAGTCAGAAAAGAGAAAATAAGTATTGTGTACAGATAATGTGATATATTGTTTATGTGAATATTTATGTTTTGTATACATATGTTTGTTTTATTTACCAACTTTGTTTTAGGTCCAATCTATAATATTATAATATGTTGTATTTCGGTAACTGTTTTGATAATCTAATTAATATATGTTCTTTCTGAATGCAACTTGATAAATGTTCGATTCCTTGGGAGTAAGGACTCTCTACATTCCGAACTTGGATGCGTTACTGTTGCTTAGAGCTATGATCTAAGCTGGCGACTCGGGCCATTCAAAATCGCCTAGCACGGTTTTCTTTGATTGTGCGTTGGACTACTTTAATCCTAAAAATCTATTTCCGTTGCGCGTTAACATCATCAGAAGCTTCTCACCTTTGTCCATAACGTCTACGTTGTAGATGAAGTGAGGGAGAGCAGGACAACCATTTCATTCATTTCTCATCATCATTGTTTTCAATGCGTCGGTGCATATTCGTGGGACTTTAAACTAGACATTTTGTTTCATTTCAAAACATATTAGTGGTGTTCTTCTTCCAAAACTAAAGAGAAATGTAGTATTGAACATCACACCATTAAGCGCTGACCACATGAGTATGGCTCTCAGGCTCAAGTATCCGGATGCTCATACGTTGAATAATTGTCTCTGTCTAATCTAATATAAATAAAATAAAGTGTTTGTGTGTCTGTATGCGGCCCGGGGACCAGACGAATGGACCGAGAGTTATCAAATTTTGGTCACGAGTACCAGGCCGCAGACCAAGACGAAGCTTTTTTTTAAAAAAACGAACCAACGGTGTCTCGAGGAACGGGAACATGTAAAAGTACTAGAAAATGACCGATATTAGTGTAAAATTCATAGTTTTTGCAGTCGCTGAGATGAATGGTGATACTCCTACAGGCATTGACTTCTAAATATAGCCCCCATCAGCTGGGGGCCAGAGGCGTTTTACTTTTTCAAAATTCGAACCAGGGGGTCTCAGGGGGCGTTTACCGGGATATGTAAAGATAGTTGAAAATGACCGATATTTATTCCTTTCGTTGTTCAGTTTGTTTACATAGATATTTTATCTGATCCATGCGAAGAATGGTATTTCAGCTAGTTTATCAATACAACTTTTAGCCTCTTTAGGTATGCGGCACATCGAGGATTGAGCGATATAACATTATACAACAATAAATAATCTATATTCACAAGGGAGGGTGATTTTGAACAGTTATTTTAAATAACTTGGAGTTTGATGCCGTTATTTTGTATTTTGTATTTCTTTTTGTCTACCAAAAAGTCACCCCACAACTTTCGGAATGAAGCAAATCATGACGTACCTAATATTGGGTAGGACCTCTTTTGGCCTGGGTCACAGTATGTATCCTCCGAGGGAGGTTTTCCACCGTTGCTGATAGGTATCAGGTGGGATGGCAGGTCACTTCTTCTGCAAGGTGGTTCCGAGTGCGGTAGGTGAATTTGGACGAGTTGGTCTGGGCCTTCAACGCAGCTCCAATTCATCTCACAGATGTTCCACGGTGTTCAAACCAGGGAATTAAACAGGCCACTGGAGTCGTTGTATATTGTTCTCGTCATACCACAACATAACATTAGCAGCTTTATGCAAGGGGCATCATCATTCTGATAGTAACATGAGTCCATTCCAAAGAATTCCCACAATGTGGGAAGCACTGAATTGTTCAAAATGTCTAGATAATTTGCACTCGTCATGTTACCAGGCATAATAATTTTGATTAGCCTTACACCTTGCCATCCTCCTGGCTTTGTTCGTTGGAGTGATGTGTGGTTTGTGGACAGCTGCTGTACCATGGAAACCAAGTGCATGCAGTTCTGTCCTGATAGTGTTTAGTGAAACTGATGTGCCCGATACAATGTGGAACTCGTCCTGGATGGCAGAAGCAGTTTGACGGCGATTGCTGAATACCACTCGTTTCAGCACTCTCCGGTCCCTGTCCGTCAATTTCTTGGGTCGTCCGGACCGTTTAGGGACACTGGTGACACCGTGACGTTTCCATTTCAGGATTACATCACCCACCGTTGATTTTGGGTGGCGTAATTGAGCACTAATTGCAGGATTCGACAAATCCACAATATTACAGCCGATGATGACTCCCTAATCGAACTCACTAAGTTCTTGTTTGTGCCCAGAACCGTTGGGTTGTCCTGTTCTTCTCAGTCAAACTGACTCCTCGCCTGACGCACGATCACTGATAATGCCTTCTGCTCCAAAACAAATGACGGCGTCGTGCAGGTTGCTCTGGATTCCTTACGGTCAGGGCCGCCCACAAGGGGGATGTATGGCGCAAGCTGCGCCATTGAGAAAAATTTTGGGGGGTATTTTACTCTACTTTCGAACTAGCAATTTTACTGTCGGAATAGCATTAAAACACGATTTTGAGAAGCTAATTTTCAAAAATTTTCCGGGCTGGACCCCCGTACCCCCTGCTTCAATACTCGATGAATGAAGTACCGCGCAAGTAGCCGTATGAAAGGAAAGGTTGGTTCGTTTTAAGAGAAAATGGCCGCCCACAGGAGGGATGAATGGCGCAAGTTGTGCCATCGAGAAAAAATTGGGGGTAATAAAAAATTTCCGGAAGAATTTTACTCTAATGTCGAATAAGTAATTTTGCTGTCGTCAGAATAACATTGGAACACGATGCGATTTTTTTTTAATCTCGAGAATGAATCCCCCTACCTCCTGCTTAGAAACTCTACGAATGAAGTACCGCGCAAGTGGCTGTATGAAAGGAAGGGCTGGTCGGTTTATCACTTTGTGTAGGTAATTTACCCATTTTCTGCTGGGAGCATTTATTTATTTCTTATTTATATCATGTACGACACTTAATAAGTAATGCTGTTCAATTGCTACATGATGTATAATAAATGAATTAATGATAATATTTTGTATAGTTTTCTGTTTGTGCGATTACATTTTCCAGGGCATGCGGTAAACTGAAAACCAGCTCAAAAGTGGCATCACTTTTGGGGGGGGGGAGTGCGCCATCAGCTTTGGGGGGGATGGGCACCCCTGCTTACGGTAATGTCCTAGCAGACTGACCAGTGACCAGTGACTAGATAGTGTAAGACAAAAGTATTTGTATAAATTGAAAGAAGACACGAAGACATAGGCAGTTGAGTCGTTTTCAGTTTGCACTCAAATTGTTCTTAAATAACAAGAGGTTTGATTATAATCATTATTATTTTAGTTTTTTTCACACTCTTCTTTGCCCAGTATTGTTAAGCATATTATCACCATTATCATAGCTATTCTGTCATTATTGGCAGGTCACTTGCTGCAACTGAGAAGCTTTGATGTACGGTGGTCCTCAGCTAGTCTCTTCGTCTTGACGTAGCAATTTTCTGTTTTAATATATTCCTATATATTCCTTCAACTACAGTCTCCTTCGTCCCCTCCATCTCTTTCCTTCCATGATACCCTCTAGCACTTCCCTCATAATAGAGTTCCTTGTGAGCCAATGACTCAACCAGTTTCTCTTCCTCTCCTTTATTAAATCTAAAATTCTTCTTTTTTCTGTCCTACTGCTACTATTTCTAACACCTTTTCATTCGTTTTCTATTCAACACAACTAATTTTCTCCTTTCTTCTCCATACCCACATTTCCAAAGCCTCCAATTTTTTCATTGCTTGTGCGTAATGTCCATGTTTCTGACCCATAGAGTACATATTGGAATCAGTAAAATAAAATCTCAATATTTAATTAGAAGCTTATTCAATACAAAGGCCAGAGATTCATTTCAATCGTGGTTGAAATGAAAATAAATCTGGCGCCTGCAGAGTGTAAGAATAATTTTGCAATTCATGGTATTTCAGTAATCTCTGGCGTCTTGATTTTCGTTCATGGGTCTCAAGGGTAGCTTCCTCAGTTTGGGAACAGTGGAGTATTGGATCTGTTAAATATATATATATATATATATATATATATATATATATATATATATATATATATATATATATATATAAAGATTACGAAACGTTGTGATTTATCTTGTAAGTAGTGAAGTGTGGGCACCCATTGAAAAAAAAATAAAGGTAATCGCCTATGTTGTACACTATCATAATCATACTTATACGAAGGTAAAATATATTACATTTAGAAACATATATTGTATTTCCGTTATTATTAGCGCATTGTAGAATTTATTATCCCTTATATCCAGAGTAAAATTTACCTATGAAAAGCATAAGATTTCTTAAAAGCCAGTACTTGCGAAACTCTTGCAAGCAAGACCAAGACCAAGACCAGTGGTTCCAGTGCAAGACCAAGACCAAGACTGCATGTACAAGACCAAGACCAAGACCACCCGAGTCTTGGTCTTGGTCTTGCATTTGCTAATCACTAGTTTTCTCTGGCTCTTGCTCTCTCTCTCCTCATTTTTCATTTCACTACTTCAATCTTTATCATCCCATTTAATTTAACATCGCCTCCTGACCATGTGATGTTAAAACTATATACAGTATATTTTCCAAAAAGTTACACTGGAAGTAATATATTCTGCTCCTTACTTTCGTCATTAAACATACTAAGAGAAGGAAAGAAATTTTTCAGCTTTCCGTATGATGAGGGTCGATCCCAGGACGTGGTAATTTATGATTAACAATACAGCATATCTGAGAATTTTCTCTGTTTTCTTTTGTATCCTGTACTTTTTTTTTGGGGGGGGGGGTTCAATCAACTTAAACCCGTAATCATTTACTTGTGTTAATTACATGTCCTCTTCAGCCTATAGGACATAATCGTGGGACGTCATACCAAATGTGTCACTTCTTTTTAAACCTAAAATGTTTGGGACACGTTCGCTTAGTTGTAAGACGGTAGCCATAGTCGAGCAGGCTACGGAGCGGCGTTCCACTGCAGATCGCAAGGTGCAATTCATTATGAGTCACACCGAAGAGCATGGGTGTTTTTATCTATCCGTGTTACATATGCATTCGTGTCACTTTAATAAGCTAAAGACCCAGAGAGTAGATATTCAGAAATTTCCCGTTACTCACTTAATCTTAAAAAAAAGACCGCTTAATTCTGGACGACCATCATTTGTGGCTGTAGATGGTTGTCTAGCTCCTTTCTCGTGCGTAACACCTGTGCGACTATTTTTTGAATTTTTCAATCCATTCGTAGACACTTCGTTGCGGCAAGACACTGTTCCTGTATTGTGCCGAAAGTCTTTGATGGATTGGGATGGATGGGGACCCCCTAATACATCTTCCGACCACAAAAACCGGATCACTGCTCATTTTCTCTTTGGTGCAAACTTCTCATGGAGTGATCATAATCTATCTACAACAAAAAAGACAAATCGATGTATTAGGATCAAACTTTCATGCCATGACCACAACACCGTAACAATAAAATATAAAGGTAACCAAGAAAGTTTTGTCGCTTTTTGTGGAGGTTTGTGTTCCATTGGCCCTCACACCGTGAGTTGAATGCGAATGGAGATAAGGCGAAGGTCAGTTGTTGGTGTGGGTATACTCAACACACTATCTGGTTGTGGTAGCTTAGTTACACCGTGAACTTGCTTAAAGAGAGAGTGGATATGGAACCTCCACAAAGCGTCATAAGGGCGTGTATGCTGTACAAGTTCAAACTGGGGCAAACGCCACTGGAGCGGGGCGGAAGATATGCCATGCCTTTGGTGAGGGTGTGGTGACCACGCGGACAGTGCAGTGGTGGTTTAACAAGTTTAAGGACGAAACACTCGAAGACAAATCACGTGCCGGAAGATCAACAGATGTACAAAATGAAGATCTTCAGGCAGCAATTGAGGCGAACAGTGGACAGACATATGAGGAACTGGGACTACAATTCAGTGTGAGTGGAGAGACTATTCGGTAGCACCTCCATCAATTTGGGAAGAACTACAAGTTGGGTCGATAGTTCCCACATGATTTGACTTCGGTCCAGAGCAACGCGAGCAGACACCTGTGTTTCTTTGCTGTGTCGTCCGAGGAAGGAGCCATTTCTGGATAGGATGTTAACATGTAATGAAAAGTGGGTCCTGCACGAAGCTCCACGGCGCCGTCATCATTGATTAGCATCCCATGAACCGGTTTCAAAACAACCGAAACCAGCACTGCACCAGAAGAAGGTCCTCCTATGTGTTTGGTGGAACTGCTTGGGGCATCATGCACCGGGAACTACTACCAGGTGGTCAGAGCATCAATGTAACTTTGTACTGTCAGCAGTTGAGCTGTGTTCAAGAAAAAAAAAACTCAAAACTGTGGATCGCAAAGGGGTCCTCCTGTTACAGGACAACGGTAAGCTCCACGTGGCTAGGATGACCCAGGACACCATTCTACGGCTTGTATGGGGAACACTATTGCATCCGCCACACTCCCCGGATATTGCACCGTCCGATTATCACTTGTTGCATTCCTTGGACAATGACCTTAGAGGACACCAGTTCAAATCCCTAGTAGAGGTGCCAAATGCACTTGATACCTTCTTCGCTTCACGGCCTACCAAGTTCTACCACGATGGAATCCATAGCCTTTCAGAAAGTTGGCAGAAGGTCGTCGATGCTGATGGGGACTATTTTTGATCTTCCATGTACGTCTTAGGTGACATATCGATGTTCGAATGTGGTGGGTTAGAAAGCGACAGAACTTCCTTCGTTACCTTTATACGCGAGGACAGAAGTCAGTATGAACAATGTAAGAAGAGTTATATCAGAATTGTAGATAATTTTTGACTTGCCCTCGTATATTGCCGAAACTGTGAGAATAATACATGTTTACTTTGTTTATCTTGTTTAAGTTATTTGTAATTCAAAAACTAGAATGAGTGTTATTCATAAAAAATATTTCATTGTTTAAAAACAAATAACTTAGATTTGGTGGGAAAACTGCTCAATTGGTAATCTTGTTCCTCAACATGAGTAAAAAGACAACGACTCTTTTCTCAAAAGAGACTGAAAATATTCTCGAACTACCAGTTACCAAAACAAGTACGAAAAAAAAAACTGTTTGGACTTTGATAAACGGTGCCAGAGAGTCTGCTGTATCCAGTGCATGTAAATATTCATACGTGCGTATGTGTGAGTACTCTACAAGATAAACTGGAGAAAGAACAAGAAGACAAGAGTGTTTGAAAGGACAAAGTCAGTCCTGGAGAACCACGTGGCAAGGAAAAGATTAGAGCGCTCCAACCTTGGCTCCAGGGTCGATGCTGGACCAGCTTCAGTTTGATATCAAAGAGGAAAGGTTTCTGAACAAATAAAATAAACTAATAAGACAGCTATTACGATCAAAAATTTCATTCAAATAACGTCAGACATTAATTAATATTGGCCTTCCTACTCGTTTTGCCTCAAAGAATTAACAGAAAAAGAAATAATTATGTGGAATATAAGCATGATGTATCCTAATGCTATGAATATCAAGTGAGTTTCAATTCCAGAGGCAAGAAATTCTTTTGAAACCAACATTCTGTCCTTTCATTCTGCTGTTTTCCGACTACAACATTCTGTTGTTTTGTTCAGAGTATTATTACTGTTATAATCATGAAAATAAGGTACCGCTGCACAGTAAAAAAAAAAAAAAAAAAAAAAAAAAAAAAAAAAAAAAAAAAAAAAAATTGAATTATTGCTTTATTTTCTAAATTCGCCTTCATCTTTCTCTTTTATTATTTTTTTAATTTTTTTTACTCTTTTTAAAGTAAAGCCGGAATAATCTACATCACAATTTGGAGTTATAATAGCACAAAAGTACATAAGCAATGCGGTTGTAAGATGTAGGGCTGCTCTTAGTGGGAATGGCTACGTGGGACAGACTCTGCCGAATATAGAACTCGATTTGTAATTTATTTATTTCTTTACTTTTAAGCGAAATGTTCAATACTTTGAGTTGACGACTCCTTTTTCCTTTTTTTACACTGTATTTGTAGTATTTTTTTATCTTATTCAAACATTTGAGATGTATTATAATTACAGACAGAGGCATACACACAAAACACACACACCGAGGCATACACACCGAGTCCGGACTCCACACAAAACCTGCGAACTCAAGCTACATTTATACACTTTGTCAATAAAGTTATACTCGTTTAACAGGGAAATGATTGATGTAGCATGAAAATTTGTATCTTACACTTCATCGGCACTCTTTCTCATAAAAACAATCTAGTTCTATATTTTTCTCTGAAAATATGGGTAGAAGTATTTTATAATTACTTATAGTCTTTTCGGGTGCTGAATAATACCCATTCAATACTACGTAGGTGTAGTAGATGTAGTAGTATTAGACTCACCCCTCCCCCGAAAGTTTCGACTCCTCTCAACAAAAATATCTGGATGTGCGCCTGATTTTAGACAGTCCACTAGTTACGTAAATTCACACTCAAATAAGAAATTATTGATAGAAATAAAAAAAAATTGAACCATACTTACATCTGAAGTAGTAAGTAGCATTAAATTACCTATTATAACTGTAAAGTAGAAATTTCCATTTTCTGTTTATAAAGTATATTATAAATGATAATTGATCTTTTGCTATATTTTGTTGCAGTGGTGTATAGCGTCCCTTTTAGTACCAAGGACGTTTTATGTAGGACGTGAACTTACAGGTGGAATGGAATCCGAACCATTGTAATGTATTCAAATTGTTCAAGTCTTTCTCACTGGGAATCGAATCCGAGATCACGTTCACAAAAGGCGTACGAGCTAGCCACTAGACTAGTGGAGACTAAAATCGACTTTCTGCATTACAGTAGAATCATTAAACAGTATTATTCTCGATTTTTTGGTATCTTTTCCTTAAGGGTTTTCGACAAATCTTAGGTTATGGTGAAAATTTGCCACACACAAAAAGCTATAGAACGATCTGTTTACGAAAGTCGTGGATTGTCTGTAATTCCTAAGATGAAGAGTTTGAAACTTCTTATATTAATAGAATACTGATGTTTTGACAGTTTGTTAATAATTTTGGTTTAGTAGAAGATTCTGTAGCTCAAGTGCAAATTTAGAAACAGTTTAATTTAGTACCAGAGTTCAGAAAAAAAAAAAGTTTGTTTTTGGTTCGCATAAGGCTTGCTCGAAAAATATAATAGTTCGAATTTATCATACAATATGTACTAAGGATCAGAGATGAATTTGAATTTTTTTTTTTTTAAGAAAAGAAACTAGTTTCTCTTAATAGATCTAAATGAATAAATTGTCTTTTCTCTTATTAGACAAATAGTTAAGTCTCCCTCAGATGAGGTTACCTCTAAAGTTATCACATCTCTTTCTTTCTTTCTCTCTCTCTCTCTCTCTTTCTTTCTTTATTTATTTTTCTTAAGTTTACATTAATAATATTATAATATATCTTGAAAGACAGCCACTTGATAGAGTGCTATACACTTTTTCAGCAGAGATGCAAGAGTATCTATATGATGTACGCAGTGAAACAATTTTCATATGTGGCTTTTGTAGTTATATGAAATCAAATTTCTTCTTGCTTTAATGTGAGGGACATGTGTGCAAAGTTGGTTGCTTTTCTTCAAGTCTTTGAGTTTGTTTATTTGACCGACAAAACTTTTGGTCGTTTATAGCTCGGTAACTCTGTAGAAGTGCAGAATAATTTTTTTGTTTCTTTTGGTTGTAATTGAAAACACACGTGTGTCCTATACTACAAACCATTCCGCCTATGTAATATTAAACGACTATTTACTGCACCCGAAAAGACGACAAGTAATTGTAAAATAGTTCCACCTATATTTTTAGAAAAAAAAAATGATAGAACTAGATTGTTTTTATAAGAGTAAGAGTACAGGTGAAGTGTATGATCAAATTTTCATTCTACATTAATCATTTCCCTGTTAAACAAGTATAGTTGTATTGAGAAAATGTACACTAATGTCCAAAGTTATTGTCGCATGTCTATAAATATGTTGTTGTAGGAATATAATTTGATAACGAATTCGCCCGGTATTTCTTATAATGTTAGTATGTGTATAATCGGCAAAGACATGTATGTGGCAAATTTCATATCAAAAGAGCAGTAAATAAGAACAATAAAACGAAAATAGAACTTTATTGTCCATTTAGCAACATTTTGTTATACTCATTCTAATTTTCGTATTTATACTTCTTTTCCTTTGAAATTTACTACAAATATACAGTTCCCGATTATACACATAGTATCAGTATTAATAGTACCCTGCAAAATCATGATCAAATTATACTCTTACAAGAAGACAGTTATAGATATGCGACAATCATTTTGGACATGAATGTACATGTATGTATGTTGAGTTAGGAAGTTTTATGGGAGGGGCTTCGGACCCAGTAGAACCCTTCTCCCGTGGATGCGCTCCTGCAGTGGGTATAAATGGTGCGTTACGCTGCATATTAAAGTTCGAAATTCCCAAGCTTGTGTTAAATTATGAGATAACTTTAAAAGAAACCTTTTGGATAAGGTATTCGGCACAGAAAGAATACAAAGAGTTATATCCTATATTGTAGAAACAAATATAACAATATTACTGTATATTTTCAATGATTCGGAAAATGGTGTATCATTAATCCATAAGCTAAATTTCATAGCTGTTGAGAAATGAAAGAAGCAATGTTATCAAAACCACTGATATTACCACATTAGATTTTGATTGTTATCCATTTATATAATCACTATTATAGATGATTATATTTTAAGTTTTGATCGTTTGAAATCAGCAATAAAACAAACTGCTTACTTATTGATCCTGGGTGGCCCCATGCAACGTAGTCGCTGAAACTCTTGCTTTCGGTCCGATCGGTCCCGGATTTGATTCCCGATGAGAACACTCGGTTGAAAAAGTCGCTTTTTCAGGTCAGCTATCCTGAATAAGGTTTTCCTTGCGCTTTCTTATTCCCACCGGGTAAATGCCGAGATAGTATCTAGAATAAGGGTCCCAGGCCGCGTCCTTCCTTCCCCATTCCTTTCTTCCTCCTCAATTTCCTGGGTAGTATGGTCACCAAGGGACGTCATCCCTTGTAGGTGACGCCCTAACATAGTCATAGATGCCGAAAGCCCAGAACTGTAATTCCTACACTAGAAGAACACTCATTCCGAAAAGTAAACTACCCCTTATAATTTTTTTCCATAAAAAATAACTTATGACATATGTTAGGGTTGTTAATGAAATAACTATAAAATTATAACAAAATCACATGAGTGGCATTTTACAAAATTGTACAAAGAAAAAAAAATCCCTAGAATGAATTACACCTTGTGGATATTCTCATAGAGATTACTTATGCAGTATTATAAGAATAATAAAGAAAAATTTGTGTATGAAATATGATTAAAATCGCCCGTGTCATTTTTGAGAAAGTAGTCTGAAGAAAAAAAAACTCATCTCCAGGAGTAAATTACCCTTGTGATTTTTTATAAGGAATAATTTACACACTATAATAGAGTTATTTATAAAATGTAAGCAAATTGACATGAGATGTTATTGAGAAAATCATTTAAAAAAAGAACTCACCCCCAAGAATAAACTACTGGTAGCTACATTTTCTGAGGACAAATGAATTATGTCATATTGTCAGGTTATCAGCGAAATATTTCTTTATAAAACATGAATAAAATGGCCTGAGTTGTTTTGGAGAATATCGTCCTAAAGAAAACACCCCCAAGAATATACTACTCCTTCTCAATTTTACCACATAAGTGACTTATATCACGTGATGTGGTTATTTTTGAAAAACTTATTTATGAAATATAAACAAAATCCTTAAAGCCATTTTTGAGAAAATAGCAATTTTTATTTTTACCCTTAAGTAAACTACTCTTAGATTTTTAGCTGTAGGAAGAAAATTCGAATCCCCCTTGAGAATTACATAAAAGCCCTAAGTTTAAAATTTGGTTGAGACATGTTGAACGGTATGACCTCTACGGTAAGTGTACATCAGTACGAACAGAAGAACAGATATCGAAAAATCAATATCTATGGGCCATGAAGCTGTAAATTCGTTGAAAAACCTCAAATTCAATTTTTTTTTGGCAATCACCAAACTTTCTTCTCCCCTTTCGTCGCTCGAAAGTAAAAATGGAACGAAGCATACATTTAAAAATAATAATAATAATAATCTAGGTCCACCATTTGGCTATCAATAATAATAATTATGTTTCCTGTACCACTTAAAATCTATAAGATTTGTGTCTGGAGTGGAGTTTGAAGATTGCATTTATATATTAGGTTACACGAGCTAAAATATGATAGGCCAGATTTTGAATCATTGATTATGTATATGTTAAATTTAGTTCCGTCATCCCAATAATGGAAGCTGACACTGATTCTTGATTAAATAACTGATACTATATTTATAATTGTCTTCCTTTATCGTGGGAGTAGAGCTGTCTATCTTTTTAATTCCGTAATACTGATCCAAAGCGAACTTACCACTCGGTTTAGAGAGTAATGTAATTCTAACAAAGGCAAACATCTCACTCAGCCTGCCATCGTTCGCTTCACTCACCTTGAGAGTTAACAAAACGTTTATTAGCGTTGTCAGTTTGGACTTACAGGTCATTTTTCATGTTAACAGCAAAAAAAAAAAAAAAAAAAAAAAAAAAAAGTAAGCAAGAGAGAGGGGTAATGGAATGGAGTAATGACTTACTTGATGGTCATTAAAGAAAGAAAGATGATCACACATGCAATGCATACAATAGATTGGATGGCTAATTTTGTTCTGGTGGAGGTAACCTTGTGTCTGAAGAGAATGACTAACAAAATACACACATACTCATGTTTGTATGTTGCATACATCAAGGGAACAAAAGGGAAAACCACCTGCAAGTAAATATGACCTCTGATCATATATCAAGTAGCAAATAGCATCTCAGCGGTGTAGTAATGACAAGTTCACTTCCTCTCTTCGCCTTCAGTGTGGCAGTTTGTTGTTCATAAAGACCTTTGCCCACATGTTAAACAACAGAAGAAAAAAACTTCACAAATTTTGATGAGTTAACGTGATTACCATCTTGGCAGTACAAGGTCTAAATGCACACAAAATACAGCTACCTCCCACATCTTCTGGAATTATTCTATTTATTTATGTATCTGCAACATTGCTTTTGTGCGTATTACAATGTTGAAATACGCTATGAATGATCGAGAAGGTCATCTTCCTTTTTAAGTTCTAAATATACAATGGAAAATTAAAATAGTGATATGCTCCTGTTTATATTATGATATGGTTATTTGAGTCTTTATCAGTCCTCTCCCACGTTTGCTGATTACAATACTTCATGACATTTCTAAGAATAAACACCGAATTATTTAGAATGTTCCAGATGAAGCTAAAAATACACTTTACGTTGGAAACATTAGCAGCTGAAGGTGTGAAGAATTTTTTTGACAAAAACTCGACAACTACCCATAAATTAGAGGATAAACTTAAGAAATCCTTTGAAAAATCTCAGTCCGAATGGGTGGGAGATGCGTTTGAACCTAGATTACCCCAATTACTAGTAAATAAAGATAATCGTTAATTTATTCATGCTCAATTAAGGATACGGTATGTATTGGTTTTAATTTAATAAATTGATACTTGACGTAATTTGTATATATTTGTAATTTCCATTTGTCAAACTAGTCAGGTAAAGTAAACAAGTGAAGAATTCAATATACAGGGTGTTTCAAAACAACACTGACAACGTTTGGGAGGTGATTCATGACACCAAGATAAGACAAAAAGTATAGAATATCCTGTGTGCAAATCAAGAATTCAGTTAGGAAATAATATGTGTCCTATACAAAAATCCATGTTTCAGAATCGTAAGGTACTCACGCAACAATTTTTATACAGAGAGTTTGGCTACGGGCATATAATTTGAAGTACTCACCAACTACCTCTATAAAAATTGTTGCTTGATTACCTTACGATTCTGAAAAATGAATTTTTGGATAGAGCACATATTAGTTCCTAAATGAAGTCTTGACCCATAGTTTTGGAGTTATGGAATTTTAAGGTTCATTTTTTCATGGTTTTGGAGCTATGGACCTTTAAAGTTCATTTTTTCATATTTTCGGCAGCCTCTAACTCTGAAAGGAAGCAGTTGTGTACCCAGGATAGTATATACTTTTTGTCTTATCTTGGTGTCAGGAATCACCTCCCAAACGTTGTCGGTGTTGTTTTGAAACACCCTGTATAATGATATTTTGAGCTAAGTGGATTTCACAAGTGGCGCCGTCAAGGAGGCGGGCGGGGACAACTCAAATATTTTAAATAGTAAAGAGGTCGAGAAATATATAATTTGAAAGGCCAGACCCGAATTAGCGCGTTGCATTGTGGATGTTTTTGTATTACAGATAACTAGTTGTTGCGCTCAAGCCTTCAACGTGATAGATATTCAGTATAAATTAAAATCGGGTTTAATTAAAAACTCTAATTGCATACACTTAACTTTTATTATTATTATTATTATTATTATTATTATTATTATTATTATTATTATTATTATTATTATTATTATTATTTCTTTGAGTTTACCCATCAATGAACACACGGTTATACAAATATCAATGCTCAAACAAGTACCGTCTCAATTTTTCTCAAAATGAACCTAACAGATTTTGACAATGACCTTCACACTTGTATAACTTCGACTTTGCTATTAGCTGATCCAACAATTGAAAAGAATGGAAGCGACACTAACACTATGAGTTGAAGACCATAATCAAAAAAAAGTGTCTTGGTGTGGTGTCATAATTCGTAAGAAAGTTAAACATCTCTACTGTCATTTTAAGAAACCTACTACTGAACACGTGACTGAAGGATTCCAAGCTGGTTTAACAAATTTAAATTGTAGCAGTGTATCTAAATGGTATTAAGTATTGTTAAGTCATCTATTTACTTTCTGCAATAGTTCGTTTCCTGGTGGAAGCTCATGTGGTTCGGAATCAGTGGCGTGTAGTGCGTATTACCGCTGTTACTGGCGGTAACAGCAAAAATATGACAGTTTTTCTTTTCGTTTTCGTACGTCTCTAAATTTCATTATCAACATGGGAAGATGCTTATATGTTTTACTTTTAAACAAATCTTGGATGACCTATGTCGAATTACAATGTAAACGAACGAAGCATGTCAACGTCAAATATGAACATATTGTTGTTGATACCGTTGATTTCACAGGTAACGCGATACCGGCTATTCACTCCACAAACACCTTTCAGCGAACCAGCCAGAAGCATCCTGGGTTCTCGTATTTGTGAGGATCAGGAAACGAATAGGAACGATCTCTGTCAAGCAAGAAGAATCTAGAATTTCATCAGTGTGTATATTCTATTACACTGTTCCGTTTACTTCCCCATTCCAAGAGTAAAAACACAGCTGTAATTATCGTAATCATATGATAATTTCGTCGTCTTTACAATACACAATTTCGGACAAATATAAGTAGCAAGTATTTCACAGTAATAGCACTGAACACCTGCTATTGTGAGACTGTATATTCCGAAATGAAATGAAATGAAATCTTTGAGTTTTACGTCCCTAGGCTAAAGGAGACGGTGATGATGAGTAATGAATGAAATCATGGAATGAAGAAAGTGGGAGGAAACGGAAGAACCTCGAGGAACAAAGTTCACTTCGTGGGGGCTGGGATCGAACCCGAGACCTCAAACACTAGAGGTGAACGCTCTACCACTGAGCCACCGCGGCCCCTTGTATATTCCGAAGTACATTACTTATATGTTAACATATTATCTTCGTTCGACCTTATATGTTAATAGTTTGTAACAGTTTACTAATAAATAATATTTTTTTTTACTTTATACGTAATTTTCCCTTTTACACGTTACATTTATGCCCACAATTCGAATAATAAGATAAGTCACCAATATCATGCACAACAAGAACTAGCAATTGCATAGCCTGGAAATTAGACACATCTAATACACTTCACAGAAACCTTTTATTCTCAATTCTCTCTTAGTAATAATTTTTTTTCAGTTGTCATAGCAACTTTTAAACATATAACTATATCTTGTTACTGTAACTACCATTACATGAATATCTATCCGATATCGACATATATATATATATATATATATATATATATATATATATATATATATATATATATATATATATATATTATATATATATTCTTTTTTCTTCTTCTTCTTTACAACTGATTGTGTTCTTTTAAGCACCGTTGCCCAAAATAATTACAAGATAAAAATGAAAGTAATTCACTGATATACGATATCGTTGTAACTTTACCTTTAAATTTGAATAATACGGCAAGAGAATAAGAAGAATGTATTCCATAGGATATTCTAACAAACAAATTTGATATAGGTTTACTTTTATTCAAAATAAAGTTTCTCACTGACTGTTAATTCGAACTTATGATATATATATTTTTTTTTTAATTGAGATTTTATTGCTGCTCAAATAGTAGAAAAATTTAGATGCCTGAAAGAGCAAAGACATTGTCAGTCTCTGAAGTGTGCCATTAAAAGTATAGAAATGTATATCGATTAAATACATTGTGTTATATCGGAACTGCTTCAAGAGCAAGTAGGAATAGTAATGATAATAAAAGAGAAGTAGAGATGTTTCCCGCGCTCCTCCAGATTCTAATACTTATTATTATTATTATTATTATTATTATTATTATTATTATTATTATTATTATTATTATTATTATTATTATTATTATTATTATTATTAATGCTAATTAAGTTGAAAATATTTTGTTTTTAATTTAATATAGAATACTTTCGATTCAACAAATTTCCAACGCTAGTCGCAAGCTTATTAGTTGTATTTGCACTTTGAAGCAGTTTGATGTGTTGAAGAAGAAATATGCAAACTCTTCAGTGCTGTGGCTTTATAGTGTCAGTAGTAGTAAGTTTTTTTTTTTTTGTTTTACGTCCCACAGTTATGATAAGACGGTGATGATGAGTAATGAATGAAATGGTGGAACGAAGAAAGTGGGAGGAAATGGGAGAACCCCGAGGAAACCCACGCACAGGGTGTTTGTCTACTACAAAGTTCACTTAGCGGGAGCAGGGTTTGAGCCCGGAACCCCATGCACCAGAGGTGAACGCTCTACCACTGAGCCACCGCGGTTCTTAGTAGTAGTAAGTATGACAGTTGCTGAGCAAAGCCAGAAGTATTTTCGGTGAGATTGGCTGTCGTACAGAGAGCATCATGAAACATTTTAGTGCCCATTCGTTTACGGAAAAAGTCAAATAATTTGTGGAGAAAGATAAACACTACATTTAAACAATTTAAAATCAAAAACAGCGGGAGGTTATGAACGTCATTTTAAAGCACAGTGGTATACCCAATACCCATGGCTGTGTGGGCATATATAGATGATAAAACTTTTTTTGTTGACCATGCTTGTTGTTTGGTAGAGACAAAAATGTATGAAATTCTCATGATGTCAATAACATGGAAAACTTTAGAATCATAAGTCGTCATGAAATTCTAAACAATACATTGCATCTATATGTTCCTTGGCTACAATCGGAAAAGCAAGAATTGGCTTTTCATTAGGTAAAGAATTTGAACTTAACTTTGCTAACAATAATAAAACTGTTAGAAGTAATAAATAGATATAACATGAAACATTTAATTAGTGCCACAAGAATCCTCTGCATCTACAAAGGTAATTTCTTAGAACTATTGAATCTGCTTGCAGAAATTGATGATAAATTGTATTATTATTTAAGGATACCCACAGTTTTTTTTTTTTTTTTCAGGAACTCCTAATGTGATTTAGAATAACGTAATCGATCGTATCTCTGCACAGATACTTAATGAATAGAAATCAGAGGTTCGAGTTTTGTTGCTTTGATTATGGACGAAACCACTGACGTATCGAACAAATCGCAGCTCTTACCATTCTGCGCTATATTTCTGAAGGTGGAAACGCGCAAAAGAGATTTATAGGTTTTATAGAGATCGGCGCTAACCTTACTGCAGTTCGGCTTTTCCAAGTTGTGTTTGAGTGTCTGACTAATTCTCATCATAGGAATTCTGCCATTATTGGTAGGGTACTTACCGGGGGGAATATTGTTGCTCGAACATACGATGGAGCTCCGGTTATGATTGGTAAACTTGGGGAGCTCGAGCCTCTTGTTGAAGAAAGGTACACACAAGTGTTATTTGTTCATTGTTATACCCATAGGCTTAATTTAGTTTTAGAAAGGTCCATTGACTGTACAAAAGACTGCTTTTTCCAAAAAATAAAAAATAAAATAAAATAAAAAAATAAAAAAAAGAAATAAAAAATAAAAAAAATGTAAAGATCTGGTTCTTTTTTCCTTGAAGTCTTCGAAAAGAACAAGCGCTCTGGATTCTGTAGTCAAAAAACTTACCCCAACAGTCTCAAACGCGAGGTGGAACTATAGAAATAGAATAATTGATGGCCTCTATAGCTTTACAGATTAACTTTTAGGACTCTTTAAAATACCATTTAGATACACTTACAATTATTTTTCATAGAAAATGGAAAGCTCTGACGAACCTGAAGAGCTGCACTGTTCAGAAAGGGGGATTTGAGAAAAATAAATAAATAATGATCGTTACTAATGTCTATATTTTGAAATTGCCGATAGGCTGAAAGAAAAAGTGAGCACTAACTTTTCTGATATTGAGAAACTAGAGTTATTGGTAGTATCAACAACCGGTAACAATCGTCACGGTACAACGTCCCGCCACTGTAGGAGAAGCTGCATCTGCAGACACTACAACAACAGCAGCAGCATACCCAGGTGATTTTTTTTAGTTAATTTCTAAAGGTGGATACAAATCTGAGCAAATGTTTAATCTGAATGAAACAGGATTATTCTTGAAAAAGGTGCCAAATAAAGCATTCAAATCAAAAAATGACAACTCTCCACTTGGATTTCAGGAGGCAAAAGACTGAGTTATGTTGGTATTTTGTTCTAATCCTTGTTGTTTATATATATATATATAAACAAGAACGACTTACCGACCATTGTCAGATCTACAGAGCAACTAAAGAATTGTTGGTGTGATCTACGATTTTTTAAAATTAATTTCTAGTTCTGTATATAACAAACATCTATATGAACTTAACCCTTTACGGGCTTTTATATTTTCCAAATTGGTGTGATCAGGTTGCAATGAATTTGCCAAATTACACAGTTTGGTTTAAAAAGATTTTATTTTCAAAAATCGGTTACATTACCGCCATCTATTAAAACAGAAGTGACAATAACAGTTTAATTACACTAGTTAACAAATTTAAACTTTTTGTTTGTTACATGAGAAAAATCACCTGATCTTAAAGGGACTTTTTGCGCTGAATTCGAATATGCACTCGGTTTCTCTCCATCACGTACAGTTTTCCCGTAACAGAGGGATTTTCGGGAAATTCCCTCAAAGATTTCCCTTTTTCAGATATTTTATTCCCCTAGCTCCTGTCCCCTTACATATAGTAACATAGAAATTATACCTAAGTATACCTTGATTTATATTTAATAAACCCTAAAATTTTCGTAAAAATCGCTTTGTTCTTTCTAGAGAAATAAATATATTTGTATGTATACTGTGTGCACTGTTTATTGCACCTGATAGTAATGTTTTCAGATCTCCTGAGTTGGGGTAAAAACGATTTGCTTTATTACTACAAACAGACAAAAATGAATATTTACAATAGTCAACAACACACTTGTATTGCTCTCTGTAAATTAGAAACGTGTATAAAAATAGAATGTACTTCCAACGTATATTTTTTTTAAACGTACAGTATATGTATATCTTAATACATATATATACAATTCTCCATGTTTTTTCGTTTTGTTCATGAAATGGTTATCAATATTTGTTATCAAATGTAACAGAATGCAAAAGAAAGAAAGAATGGAATACAGACTCATTGTTGACAACAATGAACTAATGCAGTCTGAATTTTCCACTACGGTATCGTTTCCCCCCTTCCCCCGCGCATTTCTTTCTTTCTTGTGTTCTTGACACCTGGTGAGGGAGTTTTGTACATTTTTATATTGACGTGTGGTTTAACACTACTTCACTTTCAAAGTTGTCTTTGCTGCTAAGAGTGCTTTCATGTTTGATCTTAACGGCATTATACCCAACTAAGACCAGAAGTTTAGTTTGTGATCAGTACAATGGCGTCGAGAGGACGGCGTTCGTGTGTTAACTCACCAAATAGTTTTTGTTATGTGTGTGGCCAGTTTGTAGTTAAAGGACAGTGTAGATCCATTACGCCATCGGTGAAACTAGCATATTATATATATTTCGGATGTCGTGTGGGAGATCAGGACAAAACTTGGGCACCCAACATAATTTGTGCGTCGTGCTACGTCACTTTACTTGCATGGGCCAAAGGGAAACGGAGGTTCATGAAATTTGCTGTACCAATGGTGTGGAGAGAACCCACCAACCATCTGGATGATTGTTATTTTTGTCTCACAGTAGTTAAGGGACATTCTAAAAAAAGCAAATACACAATAAGTAATCCCAACGTTAAATCCGCAATTAGACCTATTCCGCACGGGGATGAACTTCCACTTCCCGAGCCCCCTACCAACTGGGAAGAGATATGGCCAAAAGACTCTGATGATGATCATGACCTTGATGAACCATCGACATCAACATGTACATCCAAGGATCCAACGTTCATCCCTGACTGTGTTCGCGAGCCACATTTCATCCGGCAATGTGAACTTAATGACCTAGTCCGTGATTTGCACCTGACAAAACAAGAGGCGGAACTTCTGGGATCAAGGCTCCAGCAGTGGAACTTATTGGATGCAGAAACGAACATATCAGTGTACAGGAAAAGGCATGTTCAATTTTCAAGCTATTTCTCAATGCAAGATAATGTGTGCGTATGTACGGATATAAATGGGTTGATGGCGGAGCTAGGAATACCTTACGTTCAAGAAGAATGGAGGTTATTTATCGACGCGTCAAAGGTCAGCCTTAAAGCTGTCCTTTTACATAATGGAAATAAAAAAACCTTCTATACCACTTACGCACTCAGTGAAGATTAAGGAATCCTATGACACCATGTCAACTTTGCTAAATCTTATAAATTACAAGGACCATTGTTGGCAAATATGTTGTGATCTCAAGGTAGTTGGTATTTTATTAGGACTGCAGTGCGGTTACACGAAGTACCAATGTTTTTTATGTTTATGGGATAGCCGAGCTGATGAAAAACATTATGAAGTGAAGGAATGGGAACCTAGAGTGAATTACGTACCTGGAAAATGCAACGTCAAATAAGCTCCTTTGGTAGATCCTAATAAGATATTACTACCGCCACTTCATATCAAGTTAGGACTTATGAAAAACTTTGTCAAAGCCATGGACACATCTGGTGAAGGTTTCAAGTATTTGCGAGATAAGTTCCCCAAATTAGGAAATTAATGCTTGATGATAGCTTTGACAGCAAGTTAAACAGTGCTGAGCTAGCTGCCTGGACAGCATTTAAGTGTGTTGTGCGCAACTTTCTGGGCAATAACAAAGCTGAGAGTTACACAGAAATCGTACAGGACATGATACAGAAATACAAAGAGTTGGGTTGTAGGATGTCTTTAAAAATCCACTTTTTGCACTCCCACCTCAGCTTCTTTCCTGCTAACCTAGGTGCTCTCAGCGACGAACAGGGGGAAAGATTCCACCAAGATATAATGGCAATGGAGAAAAGGTACCAGGGACGATGGGATCCTTCAATGATGGGGGACTATTGTTGGGGTCTTGTTAGAGAATGCAACATTTCTTACAAAAGAAGGAAGTAGTGTACGTTTTTGTAACCCAATGGAAGTTTCATATATTGTGATAGTTTTGATTGTCTTTTCACGACCTTTTGGTACATTTGTATTATTGTTTATTGTAAATTGTCACACTTGTAAATTATATTGTATTATATTTTATCTATGTGTTTGTGGTAATAAAGCAAAACGTTTTACCTCAACTTAAGAGATCTGAAAGCATTACTATAAGGTGCAATAAACAGTACACACAGTATACATACAAACATATTTATTTCTCTAGAAAGAATAAAGCGATTATTACGAAACTTGGAGGATTTGTTAAATATGAATCAAAGTATACTTAGGTATAATTTCTATGTTAGTATATGCAAGGGGACAAGATCTTGGGGTGTAAAATAAACGAAAAGGGAAATTTTTGAGGGATTTTCCCGAAAATCCCTTTGTTACGGGAAAATCGTACGTGATGGAGAAAAACCGAGTGCATATTCGAATTCAGCGCAAAAAGTTTCTTTAGGAACAGGCATTTCCTTTTATGTAACAAAACCTTTGTTAACTAGTGTTATTGTCCACTAAATGTACTTGAAAAAACTCAAGCAACTAACATAGATATTGGGTAAGGGTTGCCATGTTATAAAATTAGAAAAGCGGGGGCTTGTGATTTCTCTGTTAAGTGACACTTCCAATATAGACCTACTGTAATGAAACTATGACATGAGTTGAGTAAAAAAGAGTTAGCTCAACATATTGCAAAAGGGAATATATCAAAAAGTTTTTTGTCAAATGACTAACATTGTTTTCTAGTAATTATATGTAAAAAAAAAATGTATGTGTACTTAAATTAGGTTACAAAAGAATTTTGGATAAACAGTCACACTTATCGTGGACTAATGAGGTTCTCCGGCAGTCACGTAGCGTAAAAAGTAATTAAGTGAACAAACAAGGCTGTTATGGAGAACCTCAGGGTCTGAATGACGAAATTTATACCATATAAAAAGGTAAGGGAGAGGTCATCTCAACAACCAACCAGCATCTCATCGAGTAATCGACCAGCATCTGCACTACATAGGTGGAAAATTAACATTTATACCGTAAGTTGTATTTTTCATTAGTACCAAAACGCTGTCATTTATATAAGGTTCCGAGCTTGACGAATTGGTCTCCTGCGAAAGGGCATAAACTGAATTTGTATTTTTGGTCTTTAATTCATGTAAAATAAACTCTTGCTTGTTGTAGAAGAAAATTATTAATCTGTTAATTGACATCTGACAGGCAAGAGATCCCTATCTACCTTACTATTTAAACAATACTTTTCTAACGAAACTAAAATAAAGCAAATTTAGTTTTTGTCTTTAACGTTTTATTAAGTTCAACAAATGTAAGTCTCAAATGTAAAGTAAATATTAAGTATTGCAGTAAGGTATCTGTATTTGTAAGCATGGGCGCCCGAAGAAAATTTTCTAGAGGGAGGCTCATCTCGCTGGTTGCTAATATTACGTTTGGTATTTTTTTATATATATATTTATAAAATCTGAAGAAATTTAATACATTTTCGTGAGCCAGAGGGGGGCCCGGGCCCAACCCTGCCCTCCCCTTCGGGCGCCCATAAGCGTATCTATAAGGCAGTTTCAAAAAAAAAAAAAAAGGAAAAGAAAGCGATGGCAGATATTGTTCATACTAGGGATGGCCAAAATTTTCCGGAATCCGGATTCCGGAAATTTTGTTTTCCGGAATCGGAAAATTTACTTTCCGGAATTCGGAAAAATTCCGGATTTCGGAAAAATTCCGGAATTCGGAAAAATTCCGGATTTCGGAAAAATTCCGACATTCGGAAAAAATCCGGAATTTAGAAAAATTCCGGAATTCGGGAAAATTACGGAATTCAGAAAAATTCCGGATTTCGGAAAAATTCCGGAATTCGGAAAAATTCCGGATTTCGGAAAAATTCCGACATTCGGAAAAATTCCAGCATTCGGAAAAATTTCGGATTTCGGAAAAATTCCGACATTCGGAAAAAATCCGGAATTTAGAAAAATTCCGGAATTCGGAAAAATTCCGGATTTCGGAAAAATTCCGGAATTCAGAAAAAATCCGGAATTTTTCCGAGATCCGGAATTTTTCCGATTTTACTTTCCGGATTCCGGAAAGTAAAAATTCTGGAATTGGCCATCCTTAGCTAGTAGTTGTTAAAAGAGAAACACAATAATGAATAGGCTATATATACTGTATTAAATTCTTGTAGTTGGATATGTCTTTATCATTTACGTAGACAATTGCTACTGCAGTTATTTACTACTTTATGAGAAAGATCTTATTTTCACACACAAAAAAGTCGCCGGTATGTCTCAAACATTATCGCGTTCCCACCTGCAGCTGCTCCAAAGCACTGCAAACTACTTTTTAATCAGGCGAAAGGCAGTGAAGGAAAATAAATCTCAACAAATATTCTAATAACATTCGCTTATTGTCAACATACCTACAGTGAGCGCAGAAAGTGTTCGTACACCGTGCATAGTTTATATTGAAAACAGCTAGCATGAGAACGGGAGGTGGAAAAATATATATATAACCAGAATTAAGACTACACATTCATACATTTTATTTCTATATACAAGAGAAAGGCCAAACAAACACAATCACTGTTTTGTTCAGAAGAAAAGAGAGAATTCCTTTTTTGTAAACGCAAAAAGTCACCGTACACTTATGCTTGAATTAATGCTTATAAAGTATATTACGTTATTTAATATTTTGTGGGATTACCCTGTGCGTTAATGATTGTCTGTAATCTTCGTGGCATTGATTTCACCTGTAGTAGTTCGTAGTTCTGTAGCTTCGGGACTGATTATGTCCCATTCTTCTTGAATAGCTTTTCTTAGGCCTTCTTTAGTAGACAAGCTGTGCCTTCTGATTCTTGTCTCCAGAACAGATCATAGATGTTCTATGGGGTTCATGTCTGGGGATTGGGGAGGTGTGCGAAGCTGTTTCAAGGTATTATAGAGTCAGGGGCGGGTCCAGAGGGGGCAATCGCCCCCCCCACAAGAGGAAACTCTTATTTTATACATAAATAAACCCATCCATAACAAGTTTGGAGCTCTTAAAAGTAGCAGTATTACCGCCGACCGCCCCCCCCCAGAAGTCCGTCCTGGATCCGCCCCTGGCAAACCTTGCAGACAGGCCTTGTTCAACAGTACAAACAATAATTGCGATGTATAATGTTTCTATCACTGTGCGAAACCATAAAAAAAATAATAAAAAAAGAACTCGAAGACCAAGAGTGTTGAGTGAACAAGTTAAACGTTACATTATTAGGGAAAGAAAAAAGGTTCCAAAAAGTAGTGCTGTGCAATTGGCAACGGATCTGGAAACACGCGGTGTTAAAGTATCAGCCAGTACAGTGCGGAATATTTGCAGGGTATCATGGTCGGATAGCCAGGAAAATGTTCTGGGTGAACAAGACAAATCGTATAGACTAAAGTTTGAAAAAGAGTATAAAGATAAGGGATCAGGCTTCTTTCTGGAATAGGGTCATATTTTCGGACGAAAATAAATTTAATTTTATCGAGTCCAATGGGAGGCGTATGGTATGGCGCAAGGTGAATACAGAGATGAATCCTCAAAATCTCGTCTCTAAAGTAAGACACGGAGGAGGGTCCGTGCTCGTCTGGGGTTGTATGAGTGCCTCAGGAGTGGGTCGTCTCCACCTTATCGATGGAGTGATGATCTACAAAGTGTATATTAACATATTAAAGGAATATCTCCATACTAGTGGGCAGAAGATGGTTCTTGAAAACAATTTATTGTTCAGCAAGACAACGACTCCAAACATACAGCGGAAAATACTCGATTGTGGCTACTCTATACAGGGGCGGATCCAGGACGGACTTCTGGGGAAGGGGCGGTCGGCAGTAATACTGCTACTTTTAAGAGCTCCAAACTTGTTATGGATGGGTTTATTTATATATAAAATAAGAAAGTTTCCTCATGTGGGGGGGGGGGCGATGGCCCCGATCGCCCCCCTCTGGATCTGCCCCTGAGGTTTGCTATCTTTCTCAAAGACTTACCCTTCTTATGCACTTTAATAATTACTTTTCTTGTCTCCTCATTTGTTTCTGTTCGGTTGCTTCCCATTTCGACAGCCCACCGTGCAGTTTTTTCACTCCTATTCACAACTAAACTCATTCTGTTACTCGTCATGCTATACAGAGGTGTATACTCAGGTGAATACTAGTGAACCCCAGTTGTGGTATCTTTGTTTCGTATTCGTACGTCAGGTGTACGATCACTTTTTGCGTCTACTCTATATATTTTCTACGGAATTTATTTACTTTCTGACCATTAAACTTGTCTTTGTGGTTCTTTATTGATATATTCATAAAGCTTAGTTTTCATTATTCATATTGTGTGTGTTATTACACTTCTTAAATTTTCTGTTTCTTTTTCGCAGGCATTCTCGTTTCAATAGCATAGGTGTACGAACACTTTCTGCGCTCACTGTATGTACAGTAAATACAAATTGACTTTACGAAGTATACAATGTAATTGTTCAATAATTAACATAAGCAGGCATTCATTAATTTATATTAATATAATAGTTAACAAAACTAATAAGCGGGTGATTGATGACTCAGTGGTAGAGTTTTCATCTATGGTATTCTAACCCAGGACATGTGGGTTTTCGATGGCTAATTTTGTGTTCGAAAATTTTCCCGGTGGTACTCTTGGTTCCCTTTCTTATATTTGTTCCATCATCACTCATTAACGAATTTAGTTTATCAAAACTCTATAGCCATATATTCATTCTGTCCGTCAGTGAAACAAACAGTCTCAAGAACTATCTGATGGATTACCAATCAATTTTGGCCATGATGTACAGAGTCAATAGTTAAGAATCGAGTTCCCTGATGAATGTAATATTCAAACCGGAAGCGGTACAAATCAACCATTTCCGGTTTTAACGTTAATCATTATATAGTAAATATAGTAATAGATAGCGAGAAGCGGTTTCCAGTAATCGACATATATAACATTCATGTAGATAGCATGTTACCCAGTTTGTGCATCTGCTGAAAATAATGAGCTTAGGTATTTAGAGAGCATTTTCCGCTTTAGAAAATGTGTGCTTGGTAAAGAATGTAGAGATTTAGCTGAGTCAGGCACGTAGCTAGAATATGGTAATAGGAAGGGGGGGGGGGTCTGTCACGAAATACTATGGTTATTTACCAGGGGCTCAATCATTCTAAACTATTTTATTGGCAACATATATTGATTCGTTTAGCCAAGATTTCTAATGGGGGCATGATACTGTGGTTACACACCAGAGGCTCGATCAATCTAAATATTTTACTGACACCATACCCATATTGATTGGTTAGGACAATAAAATGAGGATATATTAGTAAGTATTTTAATAAGAAGCTATGAAGAAATCTCGAGTAAAAAATTATAAAAAAGTATTGAAAAAGATATAGTCTTCCGAGGTCATTCGAACGGTGTCGAGAATTTTGCGTCTGGGAAATTTGCGCCCTACCTCAAGAACAGGGAAAATTGCGCCTGCGATGTACCTCCACCGGGAAGTTTGAGACCTGCGAAATAAAAGAACCTATTGGAGCTTACGCATTTCCTCGGAGGGGCTGACATTACAGCATAAACAATCCTCCCCCCACAACCATGCCATTTGTGATTTATTTTCATTGTGGCTATATAAGGGGAGAATAAACTTCAATATAAGCCAAAAGAACACAACGGATCAACGCAATCACTGCTTCTTCCAGAGATGATTTTGGGGGAACACTGGCCTCCCCAGAGCTCTCAGAGTGCCCCCTCGGAGGAGACCAAAATAATACGTCTATAATATAATAATAAATAGAATAGTACCAGCAGTGACCCCCCTCCGGAATACTAAATGTGCCCCCCGGAACATTTTTCCTGAAAGAACGACTGAACGCAATTGTGTGTTTGAAGTGTAATTCCAGCAAGTAAACACACTGTACATAGTTTTCTTGATAATATTACTGAACTGATTTTACATTCACTTTACATTTTCTTTTCTATATTTTGTGTCCTGAAAAGCCAAACAACTCTCAAGGATTGTGAACAGAGATATCTGGGTAGAGCCAAACAGCCTTTTGTAGATTAAATTATACTCTTTGATTATATTAATAAATAATTATATATCAGTCATTTATACGTTTATTGTAAATTTTGTAATATAATGAAAAATTGTATTTGTATGGATTGCCCTTTAGTGAACTAAAATTGTATTTTTTTTTTCATTTGTTCGGAATATTATAACGGATGGAGTAACTCACTGAGACGATGAGAGGCAAGCCTAGTTCAAGTGCGAGTGGAAGTTACTTTACACAATACAATAATAAGTTGAATTGTAGGGCGCTAACATCCCAGTGCAAATATATAGCCGGCGCATTTTCCCCTCTTTTTGGGGTAGGGCGCAAACATTCCAGTGCAAATATATTGCGAGTGCATTTTTTCCTATTTTTGTGGTAGGGCGCAAAATTCTCGCATTCAAGGAAAATATAATGTCCGTGAAGTTGACAAGCCACTTATGTCAGACTCCAATTTCGACTTTAAACGTCGCTAGTGCTAAGTTAGTGTTCGATAGTGACGCAAATCGTTAGTACTCCAACTGCATGCCAACACGCCCACTTCTAAGAATCATCTCAAAAGTGAGGTTAACCATTAGAGCAAGTAAGTGCTCATTGGTGCCATTAACATTAACGTTAAAGCCTCCATCGTACGGCCCTTTGAGTAATAATAACACCACGTTTTTTGCTAGTCTCAATGCGTCCCTATATTCTCGCGAATATTCTGACGTGCCCAAGTTAGTTACTTTTTTTTTGGGACTATTGTTTATGTTATTGTTTATTGTTTATTGCTAGTCTGCAGAGTAGTCCTTACATTAATATGCCATTGTCCTTGATAATCATTGCGTATTTACAAGCAATTTGTTATTACTGTTAGAAGATATCAAAAAACAAGATAAAATATACTACTTAACGGTTCATATTTTTCTTTTACAGTACATAAACGATTAATAATAATAATAATAATAATAATAATAATAATAATAATAATAATAATAATAAGAAGAAGAAGAAGAAGAAGAAGAAGAAGAAGAAGACTATTCCAGCATAAAAGTTATCAATTGCATTACACTGGCAACAAGCGACGCATATTTTAACTTCATAAAAAATCGTTTCTCACGATTTTCTGGAAAACTACGTATGATAACATCTTCATTATGTCAAGTTGTTTATCTCAGTGTAATATATGTCTTACCTCTGGACAATATCACAGTAAAACAAAAATTAAATATTAGGAGTACATCGTACTTTTGGACTACATCTCATTAACCATGGGAAGATTGAGTAGTGTATACTTTAAGATATAAGTTTCAGCTTAACTTGCATCATACATTCTTAGGATTACAAAAAGGAAATTTGTTCGTTTGCATTTGAACAAAATTCTTAGGATTACAAAAAGAAAAAATAATTTTTCCGAATTCCGGAATTTTTCCGAATTCCGGAATTTTTCCGAAATACGGATTTTTTCCGAATTGCGGAATTTTTCCGAAATCCGGATTTTTTCCGAATTCCGGAATTTTTCCGAATTCCGGATTTTTTCTGAATTCCGGAATTTTTCCGAATTCCGGAATTTTTCCGAATTCCGGAATTTTTCCGAATTCCGGAATTTTTCCGAAATACGGATTTTTTCCGAATTCCGGAATTTTTCCGAAATCCGGAATTTTTCCGAATTCCGGAATTTTTCCGAAATCCGGAATTTTCCGATTTTACTTTCCGGATTCCGGAAAGTAAAAATTCCGGAATTGGCCATCCCTAGTTCATACGGTATTTTCTTTAAGAAACACAAAATAATTCCTATTTTTTTATTATAAGAAAGATAAAACATATTTAGGAGTCTTGGTCCATCTCTTATAAAATTTCTAATCATTCTTAAAGATTGCTCATTCTAACATACAAAATTACCACGGTTTCACAAAATATGAAATACAGAAGAATTTTAAAAGAAAAAATATTAATAATGAATCTAATCTAAACAAAATGATAAGGATACTATAATTCAATTTACAATCATTTCTGAATATATGATACATATACGTATCATATACTACACAAAGAAAACCACTGTGCATAATGTCTGATTAGCAAACGGCTCTGCACACGTGCACTGGGCAAATAGCTCACAGCCTGAGCCTGAGCGCGAGTCCAAATTTAACTCAATCGCAATTGAGATTGACACAGAGATGTAGCGGTTTACGTTGAATATAACAACACTTTATCAACAAAGTCGGCTTAGATGTTTCTTCAATCCAAAAGAGCGGGTGGTTTTTCGTGATTAAGAGATGATTGAGCGGAGAACGAATATAAAACCTGAAAATCGGGTAGTATCCACTAAAATCGGGTAATATGGCAACCCTACATTGGGCAAAATCAAGTGCAAAAAGTATGTCGAGTGTAACTCAATTGACTGAAATTAACAAGATTAAATGTCGAGTCCCACTTGGTAAGGACAAGAAAGGGCTAAACTATCCGATTGGTAAAAACACCGATTATTGCGTATGAGTGACGCAAGAAGGAATTATTCCATTTACTCTCTTTTAACATTATCTATTAAATGGGCCTACTGAGTTGAAAAAGTAGCAGATAGCTGAGGTAAATAAAAATAATCATTACATATATTTATCCAGAAATTTTAATAAAAATACAGATTTTTACAGATGTTTTACGGTAGATCTTGATATATTGACTTTCCGACCTGGCGACGCTGGATCAGTTTTTGGCAGAATACAGAAGAGCCTATATTAATGCTGCCATTTTCAAGGATTGATTTCAGAACTGCTTTTCTTCCGACGTTGACATTTATTTAAAGAAAAAATAATTTAAATTTCAAGAAGATTCAAATTTTGGATAATGTACCAGGTCATCCTTGTGAGCTTGAAGTGTAGCGCATCCTAAAATAAAGATTTATTTTTGCCGTCAAATACTACATCCTTATCCAACTCATGCATTTTTTTTTTTTTCAGAAAACATATTCCGGGGGGCACATTTAGTATTCGAAGTGACACATATTACTTTCACAAGATTTTATTATATTTATTATTTTATTATAGACGTATTATTTTGGTGTCTTCCGGGGGACAGTGCCCCCAAAAAACATACCTGGGAAAAAACACTGAAGCCATGGATCAAGGAATAATTCAGGTCTTCAAACTCTTACATACTGAGAGCTTGATATTATGGAAAGCGATTCTAAAAATGCTTTAAAAAATGTTGACATAAACTGCGTTGTTTGTATAAAAGAGTGAGTCACTGCAGGAATTGAAGCAATTCTCATTGACGGCATGAGATCTACTTTGGCTATGAGTAGTAAAAACGATTGATACAAGTTGTACAAACAGTTACTGTAAACATTGAAAAAACAGAGTAGGACGAGATAGTTTCGAACATTTGAAATCAAATGATATTCAAGAGTTGTTTGAATAGCAAGATGGAAGACTTCACTGAGATGGAATTGGGAAAAAGTGCTGAACATCGATTTTACTGAAGAAGAATCTACAACCAGTGCGGAAAAGATAAAATTGACTTTAAAATATAATTGAGTAAGGGGCTCTTGGACGTTTTCAATAAAATCTCAAATCTTGGACGTTCCTTTTGTGTACGCCACTGCTCCGTAGAGCTAGTAGATTTTTCATGTTCCATAATATTTATGGAAAAATCATTTGTAAACACTTCGAGTGTGTGACCACATTCAGTTCTCAAAATTCACATATTAAACCGGGGACGGCCGTAATGAAATAGGCCTATCTATAGGTGTCTAACGCGCCTATACCCAAGCAAACTTTGTGCCCCCCGTATTTGTCCGTGTTCAGTGTAGGCTTAGGCCTAAACAATACAGCCAAGGCTGCTTATATTGGGCTACCAGCAACATGATGGATCGTAAGAACTAAAAGCACAGAGTACGTTGGCAACTAATAACCAATAGCGTCACCTCCTTCTAGCGCTACCAGTCTCGTAACGAGAACACTCAGTCACACTGCTGTACCAATATTGTTTTTAATGTGGATGCCCCTTAAATTTCTTTCACATGGACAGCCTCTTTTTTCTGCATACCATATTTCGATTTTTAAAAGCTGTCCCTGGAAATTTTGCTCTAAGCCAAGGCACCTGTGGCCCGTGCGTTAATATGGGCCTACTATATTGTTAATGGAGATAACTATACATGACATAAAAAAAAAAAGTATCGAGTCAGTAGAAGAATTCTTCACATTAGAAGTGAAACATCTACCACTAAGCCATTGTGCTCAGTGACGACGCCAGAAGGGGGCAAGGGAAGCGAGCGACCCCTGGTGGCTACTCCTGCCTTCCCAGACTCGTACAATCTTAAAACACTTTAAATATTGTACCGTATTTTATAACTCAGTAGCATAGCTAATCTCAATGTCAAATTGTCCATGCATTTAGTATTATCCATGCATTTAGTATGCGGCGGATTATTCTTCAAGCTTTCATCTTTGAGTGTCTGGGTATGCACGCATATTCCTATTTTCTACTTTAGCATTATTTCCGCTGTTATTTAATTATAGAATAGTTCTTTCTTATAAATTTTAATTTCCAACAGTAAGAATAGGCAACTTTTTTTTTTTTTTTTTTTTTTTTTTTTTAATTGGCTATATTGTAGATAGATCCGATTCAACTGGAAACAGATCTTTCATTGTGCCTGGCGAACAACAATAGTCGAGTTGGTCGACTTGTTTTCTTCACATTAGAAACCAGTGTTGCCAGACACAGGAAGCGAAATCACACACGCCTTCCGTCCAAATTGCACAATTTTACACACAAACTAGAAGACAGCCCACACAAAATTGCACAAAACATAACTACCTATCTATAGACCCTATGCATATTATGTCTGATGATGCCCACATCTATACACACATTGACTTGCCATTGTTCAAAGCTTCAGCGTTTGATTTATTATTATTATTATTATTATTATTATTATTATTATTATTATTATTATTATTATTATTATTATTATTATTTTAGTAAAATCGTCACCTTCTTCTCGTTCAATAAAACACCCCTCTCATACACTCTGTCCTTCATCACTTTGTATAATGGCATTTTCTTGACAAGTGATGAGAAGACAAAAAAGACTTCTTACTTCTTCCGTCTCATGTTTTGGCCAGCATCGAGGGTAAATATTATTTCATATTGCCTTGCTTGAACAAAGCATCTTTGCTTGGGGGTGCTAATGGTCATGACACCCGCTTCTGAAAAACAAGAAGTGAGATACCAAGGGAGTGAGATATGTTTTAATGAGCCGCCCTGGAGTCAGGCGTAGACGCTCCTAGATTTTAGAAGGAAATGTTCAGAAAAAAAATGGAAATAGTGAATATTTGAATGAAAGGAACTTTGCAAAAATCGTTATTGATCGAAATTTTGATTTGTGCCAAACTACACACAAAATGCACACACAGGACAAAATTGCACACATTTTGTGTAATTACACACACACATTGGCAACGCTGTTAGAAACAAAAGAAAGATGAAAGACCGGACATTAAATAACTCGTTTGTGTTTATCCGTTCAATTACACATTTTGTTTTATTTAAAAGTTTTATATATATATATATATATATATCCCTTTCAGCAGTGAGGCTATATGAGATGGGATCTACTGATTAACGTCGAATCTAAACTACATGAGTGAACTTTGTGGTGGACAAACACCGTGTGCATGGGTTTTCTCGGAGTTCTCCCGTTTCCTCCCACTTTCTTCATTCCACCATTTCATTCATTACTCATCATCACCGTCTCCTTTAGCCTAACCGGCATAATCGTGGGACGTAAAACTCAAAAATTTCATTTCATTTCATAAACTACATGAGCTCCCACCGGGAAGTCCTATGCCAAAGGCTAGATATTCTTAGATAGATAGATAGATATAGATATAGATATATATTCTGAAATATTATTCTCGATATTCAGTATTCATAGGATGGGATTATAACAGCTTAATTTGTGAGTACCAAGAGTTAAATTTTTGGAGGAGCTGAAAAGTGTTATGCATTCCCCGTTACCGTAAATAATAATAAATGTATGGGATTAAACTGATTAGCTTTCAATAAAATGTATTATCGGAGTACAGATCTTTAGTTAGTAATTGGTGTGTACTAGTGCTCTCTTTTGCACCTAAGCCCTGACGTGACGTCTCCATCTTGTCTGCCATATTCAGCAGAAATGTGCAAGGAGCTGCTGAAAAGTTCGTAGCCAACATACTGTAGAAGTAGTGCATTTGGAATGAAGAAATTTTAGTTATTTTACTTTCTCCTCCGAAGTTCAATGCTTCCTTGCACGGTGCTCCAATTTTTGAAGACCATTTAAAAATCTGGAGACGATTCCTTGCACCACTGTTCATAGCACTACCCTTATCAAAATCCAAAATGGCATCCTTTTAAGTGTCATTTGAGTTTAGGGAATAAGTAATGATCAGACGAAACTAAATCGGGAATAAGGAGGATGATGTAGACATTGAAACCCTAGATCATGCAATGTCAGTTGTGTTTCAAGTGTTTGATATACAGATGCATTTTCCTGAAGAAACAGAATATTTATTTATTTATTTATTTATTTATTGTCAGTTTTCGTGGTATTGCACTTTCAATTTGCCTTTCAGTTTTGTGAGTAATAAGAGATTTTCCACTTAATATCTGACACTTGGGCAGGTAGTCTATGAGTAAGACTCCATCCTTATCCGAGAAGAATGTTACAGACACTTTTCCAACAGACTTTTGTCTCTTGAACTTCTTGAGGAGAGGGAAAAATGAGTTAATCCACTGACTGTTGCTTCGTTTCAGAATCGTGTATAACCATATTTCGTCCATGGTTACTATTCGTGACAAAACTTGATCGGCATTGCGGTAAAAATGGGAGAAGACTCCCCTTGATGCCGTCACTCCTTCACTCTTTTGATCTTCCGACAGATTTTCGGGAACCCATTATGCCAAGAGTTTGTGCATGCCCAAGTCATTATTAATTGTGTTACTGATGTACGTATTCCAGAGAAATGCCCACAATCTCTGCCACACATTTTGCTGAAATTCTGAAAATTTTAAGAATAATGTCATGAATTCCATCCACTATTTTCGGGGACAGTCATTGCTTTTGGTCATCTTGGACGTAAAGCATCATTTGTTGAGAAATCATCACGTTTAAATTTTTTCACTCACTTCTTCACCACTGCATTTGACGGAGGAGAATCCCGTAATGTTTCATTGATTTCCTCATGAATTTACTTCGGTGGCTTTTCTTAATGAAACACACACACACACACACACACACACACATATATATATATATATATATATATATATATATATATATATATATATATATATATATATATATATATATGTATAAAGATGATAGCCGTGCTCTGGATGTTCGTGAAATTCGCTGGTTGGCACACGTGATAACCAAATACTTCCATGACTTAAGTAAATGTCGACTTCTCTCCACCCGCCAATTTAAATTTTTGTATAGGAAAAAGAAAGTGAAATTTTCCCCTTTAAACAATAATAAGAAATTAGTAATATTTCTAGTTTCAATTATTCATTTTTAAAATCCATAATAAACCAGCTGAGAATACACCAAGAACATTAGCAGAACGAACTTAAAAAGAATGGAGAGATATGGAGTGGGAAGGACAACTGTGTTTTTTCCTACATGTAAAAGTAAATATTTTTATCCGCACCTTCTTCTGTTTCTAGCAAAAATTCGCAAAATATCACGTCTCTATGACTTACGGTTCCTGAGATATGGCTCTTTAAATCTCCCGAAATTGGACATTTTTTGGCCAATATCTTGGGAACGGTAAGAGTGACGCGAAAAATTCCATCACTTTTTTAGATAGTTTTTGATGCCCTATCTAATAGAGGGCTCAAAATTGAAAAATTCGCAAATAACATACAGACACACAGACATAGAGAATTCAGTAACGGACTATAAAATTTGGTATAGATTCAGGGAATCTTTTGTAAAAATTTGAATGGGACACATTTGGACTGGTATTAAGAAGATAACATTTGTAACTATTTTCGGAATATTCTCGCAAGGCAATGAACTGTAATTTAAAAAAATGTTTTAAAGGGTAACCATGTTGAAACAAAAAATATAGTTGCTTAATATGATATTGTATTCATCCTTTGATTATAAAGAAGTTATCATTATAATAAATATTCTACGTGGTTTAATTGAGTTGAGCGATACAAATTTGTATGCTTATTTTGCGTTTTATTCAGCGTATATACCTTAAAAATCAAATAGTTGACCAAATTCCAATTTTGCCATGATAGGGAATATTGATGACAATGATTACAAGTAAACAATCTTGAATTAATCGAATCACAAGGAATATGGACCTAAAATCTGTATTAGGGCATACATTTATCAACAAAATACAGGAATGTATTGTTGGTTCCACCAAGGTTAGGTTTAGGATTCTTAATACAGTGTTAAATAATAATTCAACTCTTAAGTATTTTTTAAATTGATGAGTAGCCAGGAAATGAGGGGGAGATCTGCTGTCAAGTCTACCAGTCCAAGCGTAATTATATTTTATTTTTCATAATATTTCGCATCTTCAAAGAATATGAAAATAACAATTATATATACCGGTACTCATCCCACGATGTAATGAATTTCGGAAGAGACACCCCAAATTTTGGAGCCAATTTTGTCTCAAAATCCTGATTTTAAATCAAAAATGTTGAAATGATTGTCTTATAATGTATATTTACAGGGTATGTTGTATTTTACACGGCCAGGTTGAATATTGTGTTTGATTAATAGCACGCAGTGCTTATTGTATTATTCAACTTTCTTCTGCATTGTAATTGTGGATATTAGCCACTGCAAACATTTGCAGTGAATATTATCCACTGCAGGAACTTACAGGCATTTGGAAATGATTGACCATTCATGCTCCCTTGTTAAACGACTTAGAAAATGGAGGAGATTCATTAAAATATAGGGTGAATTTTGTTATTTCATACAGCAAAATATCTTGAGAAACAAGCGTTGGACAAAAAAATATACGAAATAAAAAGTTATATTTTCCAGGGAGAAATTTACCTATGCTAAAATTAGCCTCCCACTTACCAGGCCCGTATCCACGGGGGCTCTAGGAAAAAAAAAAAAAAACTTTAATATGGTTCTAAGCGAGAAATTTACTTTAGACGTGTAAATGTGTAAGTGCTACGATACATTTTTCTTCTTACGAAACTTTTTTTCTTTTTAAATTTCTTCACGCAGAAAACAGTTTCCAGTAATCTCAACAGATGTCACAAGCGTTCATACAAGTAAAACCGATTGTTTGTTCTTCCATCTATTATCCGGAAGGCTAACTACTGTACAGAAAGATTGGTCAAGAAGCTATGAAGAATAAAATAAAATAAATGTTTATTTTTTCTGTAGTTTGTGCTCTATTTAGTTGTAGTAGGAGAAGAATTATAAGGAAACAAGAAATGATAGATGGAGAGCAAAGAGGCGCCGTATTGTATGAGTATAATATGTAATATGAACAGGGCCGTGCTGGGATACTAATGAGGGCGGTGGACAAGTCTACTAAAAGGGCGCCTATACAAACGGGAATATATATATATATATATATAGAGAGAGAGAGAGAGAGAGAGACAGAGAGAGAGAGAGAGAGAGAGAGAGAGAGAATAGAGACTTTGAAAGAAAGTATGGGTGCCATTTTATATCAAAATCACCACCAAATTTGTTTTAGTATTAACGTAAATAGATATCCACTTTACTACAGAAAAACTTTTTAGTTCCTGTAATAACATTTCTGTCAAATAAAAAGAAGCTAAGTGTATCAACAACTTAATATAGCACGGCTATGGACGCAGGAGGCTCATTGCCGCGTTTACAAAAGCTCTCCATTGATTTCTGTTCTTAGAAAACTGGACCCAGTTTCTATTTTATATTTCAATCTCTGCTAGAACCATTTTAATATTGTCCTCCCATCTGCGCCTCGGTCTTCCTAACGGTCATTTTCCTATTTGGATTTCCAGTTACAACTTCGAAAGCGTTTCTAATTTCTTCCATTCTGGCTACATAAAATGTCCATTTGAGCCTCCTAGACTGGATGACCCTAATAATGTTTGGTAAACGGTATAAAATTATGCAGTTCTTCCTTATGAAGTTTCCGGCTTTCCCCATTCCCGTTCATTTTGGAGTTCGAATATTGGTTTAGGAATCTTGTTGTCAAATACTTTTAGTCTGCGATTTTTCCTCAGTCAGTTACCATGTTTCGCAACCATACAGCACAACAGGCATGATTATCGTTTTATATTTTGAGCAACAAATTCCTCAACAGAATTAGCGACAACAAAAGATTTTTAACTGAATAATAGCACGAAATCCCTGCTTTCAGTTGACATCAATTTTTTTAGTGATTATGGTTTTGGTCTGTTAATAATGATCCTAGATATTTGAAAGTATCCACTTTGTCGAAAGAAAATATTATTTGGTATTTTCAGAGCCGTAACTAGAGATTTCGGCGCCCGGGGCGAAGTAGAATTCGGCGCCCCTACACTCTACTTATCAATCATTATATATATATATATATATATATAAGCAAAACAGCTTTTGTTGTTATTGTTGTTATGCTATGTTGAATTTTTATTAATCTTCTTGGAAAGACCATCGCAAAAACCAAACGCGATCATTATGTACCTTTTTCAAATAAGAGTTGTTTTCAAGAGTGTTATTTTGGACTTTTTTGTTAAACTTGTTAAAACTACCTTTGATTACTACTAATACTACTAAAAGTTACTACTATTTACAACGTTTCGTACTAACGATAAGAAATGAAATTTCAATACATTTAGACTATGTTCTTTTAATCGTTCGAAATGGGTGATAGTATTAATTGCCAGTAATAATTGTAAACTATTTAATTTTATTCTGTATGTGACGACATCAATAGCATTTTAATTTCGATCTTTTTACGGTAAAAAATATTTTGTGAAATGTAATGGAAATTCAGAAGGAGCCTTCTTTGTGAATTTCTAAATATTGATCGATGGAGATGAAGAATATGTTCAATGTTTGTACTTAAAATCCAAAATATACTTTGGCTACTACATATGTCTGAAATTATAGTAATTATTTAGTACTTAATTTCTTAATGAATGAAAGTTCCGAATTTAAGGTACTTATTATTAATTAACATAGAATATTAAAATACACTAACACGTACATATATAAACAATGTGTGTATGTAGATAGATAAAAACATCACACAACTAAACACGTATGCACAAAATAATATACTGCGATACAAAAAGTTTATGAAAAAATGAACCCAATAAATTCCTCCAAATTGGAAGCATTTGATATGTCAATGGAATTTGAAAATAAATCATAGATAGTGACTAGTGTCTGAAAAAGTCGAACTTCCTTGGGATAAGCCCCTATTCTACAACTGCTTGAAGTTCGAAAATGTTATTGTTCCCCTTCGTTACGTTTATTTTTAATATTCCCGCGCAAACAGCAGCTTGAATGTCCCTTCACTCTTCTCATTTTCATACCTTCATTCTCACCGTCGCACACTGGGCCCAAATTCTCAGCAAAAACTCGAAAAATGAAGTAAAAGATTGACTTGATATGATTTGTTATAATGAAAGCTTAATAGTGTACACATAAGATAGTGTGCAGGAAAAGAAGTGATAGCAGTTTACAATGAACTCATGGGACGTGCAAATTTGGTTATCCGCCGAAGCCGGAGAGGCGCTGCTTAGCGACAGAAGATAGGAAATTGACTTTGAATGCGACTATTCCTACATTGCGTGTAGATATTCAGTGGCTGGTAAACATGGTGACACGACCGACATGTATGTATCGTTTTGTATATTTAGAATGTTGATGTGATGTGTAGTCAATAGTCATATTTGGAATGATGTTAATATCAGTATCATATCCCTATGGTAATCCCCTACTTAATATCATATTTGGAAAATGCTGTGATACTGAAAGCATATAAACTATCGTCAAGCGATAGAATGGCATTTTAGTAGAAAATATGGCATATACGAATGTCTGTGATTTTTTAATATGCCGTAGCGGAAACATTGTTCTTACTGTATGCAAAAAGAAAACCTGCACATATTCGCACTTTTGGGAAGTATAGCACATGAAAATGTTTGAAGAAAACCGCATTCTGGATGCAATGCTGCTTTTGAATTTAGCTGGGATGAATGTGAGAGCAAGTGTTAGATTATTAGACGTGTGATCCCCATGCACGCAGTGACGAAGTTGAATATAGGTCGATTCTGAGAATTTTGCCCCCAGACCTCGTTGGGGGTTTCGCCTCCAGGACCCATCTTGTTTCCAACATCTAGTCATACTTCTCTGGCATTCACCAACAGAACTAAACTCTAGTCAAATATATTTGATTAATGGTGGTGACATTTTGAAACGCCAATGCTAAACAATCTATGGACCATAAGGTAGAACCATGTTAAAAATGGTGTTGATCAATTTAGTTTTTTTTTTTTTTTTTTTTTTTTTTTTTGTGATGCGTGCACAGAAGTGACATTGGAATCAACTGTAATGAGCCTCCGCTCGCTCCAACTGAGAATGTTCCAATCAAGCCCTGAAATGAGCTCAAGTAATGCACGATGCATTATATAAAACAAACTGAACAAGTTACTGATGCTTGTAAATCATAATATGTTTAATATATCTGATAATATATCCATATCGAGAACTTGTGAAGAGATAATTTTTATGTATTGAAGCGTCCTTGCATCTTCATTGTCATAACGAATCCTCCACAAGTTTGAAATAATTTTGAGAAGCAAGAACTTTTCTTCAATTTTATTACTCTTCAGTTGTAAAATGAATAAGTACACTTTTTCCTTTCATGCGTAAGAATATAAGCCAATCGTAAATTGCCAAATCAAAGCATATTGCCCACGCGTTTGTTTATGCCAATCATATAATCTGTTATATAATTTAGGCGCGAATATAAGGAATAGACCTATTTCCTTTTATGATGTAAAACACTATGCTTTTGATGAAATAATGTCGAAATAACATTATTGTAGCCACTGCACACACCGAACTAATTGGTTTTCTTTCAATTTTCTGCTTCATATTGCGAATTCTTATTTTTGCCAAGAATTCAGTGCTTTCGCCCTACTGTGCATGATTAATCCGATTGGGTAGATGAAAAAAAAAAACGTTTTGAACAAGCAAACTCATCGCTGTTAAATGCCGAACACGACTTTGATTCTTTCTGATTTTAAAAATGCTCCTGCATCAGTGGCGTATTTAAGGGGCTTCCGGGCTTAACCCCCCTCTCGAAATCTTACTTATTATAGTAAAGTATATGAAATATCTTGCAGGATTTTCACATTTTCAGGTAAAAAGCCCCACCCGAAAGTTAGCAAAGCCTCCGAAACAAAATCGTAAATACGCCACTGTCCTGCATACACTATAAGTCATTATTCGGGACCTTGTATATCACATGTTATTAAGAAATCATCTATAATAAACCCTTTAAGTAATAAGTAAAAACTTATGACTTATTTAAACTTTTGGATTGCGAGCGAAGCGAGCAAGAAAACTTTTAAGAAATCTGCGTATTTCATTGATAACCGACAGCAATATTGATCTAATAGGGCGCCAATACTTTCTGGGGGCGACTCGTATTTTACTCATGTCCAACACCACTTTTTCTTTCTCCTCGCTCGTTCGGCGCCCCCTTGCTATCAGCGCCCGGGGCGGGCGCCCCGCTGGCCCCCCATTAGCTACGGCTCTGGGTATTTTAACGCATCAATAAAATGCAGTATTACGATCCCGACAAACTTCCATTTATTCAATTTTCTCTGTATTTATTTTTAAGCCAATATCCCTGCAAGCGTTAATTAAGATTTCTGCATTCCTTTCTATTATTCTATCATTACTTATTAAATTTACATCATCAGCGTACGCCATAACCTGGCAAATACAATTCAGCTCTAGGACCTGATTGCTGTCTTTGATTTTCCTTATCGTGTTCTCCAGAACAAAGTTAAATAATAATGACGACAACGCATCTTCTTGTTTCAAGTCATTCTCAATGTGAAAGCTCGTGAACAAGAATTTCTCTACTCGAACCTTACTTTGGGATTCATTTAAACATATCTTAATTAATCTACCTTTTTGGGTATTGCAAATTCTGTTAGCATGTTGTTCAATGTTTTCCTTCTACCAGAGTCTAAAGTCAATAATTGATGTGCCAGGATGTTGTATTCTCTCATTTCTTTTCAAGTATTAGTCGAATGGTAAATAGTTGATCGATTTTACCTAAATCCGTTCTGATAACCTCCAATAATTTCATCTGGAGTCAATCTTGCTAATACAATGTTTAAGAGGATTTATTGGATGTTGACAGAAGAGAAATGTCTCGATAACTATTAAATCTTGTTTTGTTGCTTTTTTTCTGAACTGGAACAATGATTGATTGTCTTCAATCTTGTGGTAATTCCTCCTTGTTCCAGATAATGAGTTTGTGTATCTTGCTCTACAATTTTTCTTCGTCTACACCCGGAGATGTGTGTTTATTTTTTTAAATAGCGATTTCTATTTCTGTCTGGTTAGGTTCTGGAATATACGGTTACGCTGCATGCATTTCACTTTCTCCACGCGCATTAGTTTTTGGCTATGTGTTAAGCAAATCATCAAAGAAATCTTTCCATCTATTTCAGATGCTATCTGTATCAGTGAGAATTGTTCCTTTAGGTTTCTTTAATATATAAGCACGAAGTTGATAGCCTTTCTTAAGTTCGTTGATGCATTTATACATGTCCCGAATGTTTTTGTTTTCACTATTATCTTCAAGTTAATTAATTTTAACTTTCAAAAGTCGCGTTTCTTTGTTCTAAAAGTTTTAGAAGTAACTGCCAGATGACAATGAAATTTTATGTAGTTATTTCGTTCGGACTTTGTAGCCAACGCAGTTTCTTCTGTTTTCTCTTCTCTGCTACTTTAGTACATTCCTGGTTGAACCATGGTTTGTTCCTACGTATTTCTGCGTGCTCCAATATTTCTTTTGCTGAAATTTTAATGTTATCTCTAATTTCAACCAAGTATCGTGAACACTAGTGCACTCCGAACCTTCTAAAACCGAGAATCTATTCGACACTTCAATCTGGCTCCCCTTTCACCCGACTGTCCTCTATTTAAAAAAGAAAATTAAACCGCTTCGTTTTCAGATATTGAATATTTCCTTTATTCAACGATAGTCTCTCTCTTACTATCACAACCAACTCCTCTGAACGACCGAACATCAGTTGTGCCAGACTGTTCTTTACTGTCTACTAAAACAAGATCAGTTTGAATATGTGTTTTTCCATCTGATGAAGTCCAAGTATATTTATGAATGTCGCGATGTTGGAATTTTGTAATATTCACGATAAGGTTTCTGGATATTGCACCGTTCACGAGTCTAACGCCATTGTCACAATCTTCCTTTTGCAAACATTTATTCCCAATAATCGGTTTGAAAATACTCTCTGGTCCTACCTTCGCATTGAAACCGCCTAACAGAATTTTCATATGGCATTGCAGGAGATGATTAAATACCCGTTCTATTCTTTCGTAAAAACTGTTTTTTTTTTTTTTTTTTTTAAATCGCCATCCATATTTGCTGTTGGGCCATGTTCATTTAAAATAATATTACACCATCGACTAAAAGAAAATATATCATTAACAAATTCAACCTATGTAATTGCTGATATTACGTATTCGTTTGTGAACGGAAAGCCCTGTTTCTAGTTGGTAATTTTATCCCTCTAGGTCCAACCTTTATTTATAAACTCATTTTTTACAAATTTTAACGCGCCTGCCCTATAGAGACTTCTTATATTTCATGTTCCAAATCTTATGTCGATTTTAATTTGCGGAATTCGTGCCAAGTTATCAGTTCTGATCCGAGGATTCTGCGAACTTATCTGAACTTTATTTTTTTTCAGAATGAGGTTGTTAGCCTCACACCAAATTCTCAAGCTGGATTATCTGTCCACGACTGCTTACTCAGTATATTCGCAGCTACCTCTATATCCCAGAGGCCTTCTCCTCGATCCACAACCTGAGGACGCGCCGTGCCGCGGTGACAGGAAGACCACATTTTACGGAAATTAATATAGCTATATTTCAGAAATACAACAGGTACTGATTATCCGAACACTGCTTTAAAACACACAGGAACAATCAATATGCTCGCATATATGGATGCATATTAAGACTGTGAAAGTTTCGATGCCGTAAAAATCGTAAATTAGAGACTAGTGTCAGTATAGTATTACATAAATGCATCGTACGTTTGACTATCCGAACTATTCTTGATGTATCACATTGTTTCGTTTTATAGCTATATAACTTTATAATATTTTTGTAAGTGATTATACTGTTTACCTATTCTCTGCCAATAGCAACTGTATGAATTTATACACCGTGTGCGTGGGTTTTCTCGGGGTTCTCCCGTTTCCTCCCACTTTCTTCATTCCACCATTTCATTCATTACTCATCATCACCGTCTCCTTTAGCTTAACCGGCATAACCGTGGGACGTAAAACTGAAAGAGAGAAAGAGTAGTGTATGAATTTATAATACAAAACTGAAATACAGAAGAATAAAATAAAGAAAATAATGTGATATTTCGCAGGGCATCCTATGTAAAGGGCGCCTTGTATTCTTCACAGGTTCTGTACTACCAGTCAGTATTTGAATTTATTAAACAAAGCTGGTATACAGGATAACTAAAACCACTTATCTATAGTGTAATGTTTAATAGGGCGCCTTATGTAAAGGGCGCACTGTACCTTTCACGGGTTCTTCGCCAATAGTAACTGTGTGTATTTATTGTACAGAACTGTGCTATACAGAAGAGTAAATAATATCGTTCATCTTTGATGTGGTCTCGGAAGGGCGCCTAATGTAAAGGGCGCACTGCACCTTTCACGGGTTCTTTACCAATAAAACTTTAAGAATTTATTACTAAAAACTTGTGCCATTATTTATAGTGTGATATTTCGGAGGGCGCACCGGGACACGTCCCGGTGGGCCAGCACGGGCCTGAATATGAATAGGGTTACTATATTTTAAACGTCAAAGTGCGGACATATTTCTTCCTCGCTAACTCGTTATATAAATACTAATTTTAGGATCACATAATAATAAATAGAATCATAGTGTGCCTAGATTTAAAGTCTTAGCTGTGAGAGTGAGAGTGTGTTCATTAAACACTAGAAAAACAAAGGTTCAGTAGAAGGAACCAGAACCATACATGCAGAAAGAAGGTGAGAAGTAAGAAGTCGGCGCCACGGGATACGAGACAAGTCAGAGAATTTCGGAAAATATATGCGGACGGAAATTTTTACTCTATAAGAGTCTGACTTACTAAAAATAATACAAAACTTTCCATCTTCCTTTTGCTTGTTTATTCATAAGTGAAAGAAGACAATGAAATGCAACTTACCACAATCATAGATAATGCTATTCTAGGACAGAAAATAAAGAACCTCAAGAATTTTCAGTGTTGCCATTCATAGAAATTACAGTGTTGCCAGAATAACAACGCCCCCAAAATCTAAATTAAGACAGCGACTAGGGGAACAATCTCAACTGCATTTGGTTACGTATCATGTTGTTTTGGTTTCCTGTGAACTACTTTTTAAATAACATTGTTATTAGTTTTAATAACTGTATGTTAAAAGTATTTTGTTTATTACAAACTAAGTACAACTATTATTTAAAAAGTAGTTCACAGAAAACCAAAACAAAATGATACGTTACCAAATACAGTTGAGTTCGTTCCTCTAGTCACTCACTGTCTTCCCTTAGATTTTAGGGGCGGTGTTATTCTGGCAACATTGTAATTTCTATGGATGGCAACACTGATGATTCTTCAGGTTCATATTTTCCGTTGTAGAATAACATTATCTATGATTGTGCTATGATCCATTTCATTATACCCTTTCACTTACGAAAAGCAAGCAAAAGAAAAATGGTAAATTTTGTATTATTTTTAGTAAAGCAGGACGCATAATGAAATCTGACGTAGGGGAGCACCGACGGTAGAGGCTCACCGAGTTCGGACCCTTCCCCAAACTTCCTAACATACATTTGTACACTTTCTTAATAAAACTATACTTGTTTAACAAGGAAATGATTGATGAACAGTTGATCTTACATTTCATTTGTACTCTTTCTCTTATATATATATATATATATATATATATATATATATATATATATATATAACAATCTAGTTCTATCATTTTTCCTGAAAATATAGATGGCAGTATTTTAAAATTACTTTATCATCTTTTCAGGTGTATCTACATAAACGTAGTACTGGAACCCTCCTAACAAAAAATTTTGGCTGCGTGCCTGGTGCGATAGAAGCTTAGAAAAATGATATAGCCTAGTTGATAAATATACTACGGTTTAGGGAAAGAAATTATAGTTGACATATGGCTTAACTTCAGATGATATACCTTCAAGCATTTATAATAGAGATATCAAAAATATCATATAACTATACAAGGCAGGTTTCGAAATGGTTTAAGGAACGTGAAAGGCAGTGGCGGATCTAAAATGAAATGAAATCTTTGAGTTTTACGTCCCACGGTTATGCCGGTTAGGCTAAAGGAAACGGTGATGATGAGTGAGGAATGAAATGAAGAAAGTGGGAGGAAACGGGAGAACCCCGAGAAAACCCACGCACACGGTGTTTGTCCACCACAAAGTTCACTTGGCGGGGGCTGGGATCGAACCCGGGACCCCAAGCACCAGACGTGAACGCTGTACCACTGAGCCACCGCGGCCCCTAGTGGCGGATCTAGTCCAGGGCTGGGGACTGTAGCATGCTCAGCTACATTGAGTTGGAGCTGCCTGTATTTTTGGAACACTCTGTATATGCTGGTCTCTGGAAGTGAAACGAAAATATGGACTATGACAAGAATATGAAAGAAAGAAAGAAAAATGTATTATATCTGATTGTATAAGTTACTCCTATTTTTGTATTTCCTCGATTAAGAGAATCTATTGTATTTACGTTTTTTAAAAAAAAAAAAAAAAAAAAAGAGTAAAATTGTAGGTAATAAGAATAAGAGCGAAGGTTGTAGAAGCGAGTTTGTTTGCAACAAACTCAAGGTTAAATCTCGTGACGTAATGTCTGGTCGTTTGTGCGTAGACAGCTGCCTCGCTCGTGAGCGAAAGCCGTGAGCCAGGTTAGTTGCTGCGCTGAATGTCCATCTGGAATGTCCATCTGGATTGTCCTTCTGGAAGTACCTGACTGTTGTATTTGGTCGAATGTTAACGGAGGACGGAGGAATAGAAAGTTTGAAGTTGAATTTTTCTTCGTTTGAATTAACGGGTCGGAATAATACGAAGTTATTATTAAATTCGGTTTGGCGTTTTCTAAAATCTTCAGATTTCCTACCAAGTTTTCTTCTATTAACTGCATAATTGGGAACAGTAGAATCGAGTAGAGGTGATTGAGGACAGACGATCCCAGTGACCGATTAGAGCAGTTTGAAAATTGGTAAGTACAAACCTAGCTGTAGTTTCTAGAACCTAAACCCCAGATAACCTTGGTTTGATTAATTAACTAACAATTTGACTAATACTTTTTCCTGCTAACAGTAGAAGTAGCTATTAGACTATTAATTATTAGATTTTTAACTTGGTATGAAAATAATTCGTAATTTGATATCTAAAGGAATGTTGCATTTAGCGTCCCATTAATCTTTTGATATTTCTATTTGAGAGATTGATTTCGACGTCGAATTAAATTTTTCTTGTTTCTTGCTTTGAGAGTTTAATAGTTTTCGCGTTATATATATATTTTTATTAAAATTATTGGATCGAGTCGCGGTCGCTTTTGACTAAGTTTCGACACTTTCTATTCCGAGTAAATTTTATTAACTTTTGAAATTGTTAATAGCGTTAGAATTGTTCTTGTTTGGAATTATTCATTTTATCAAAGTATATTTAACTATTTTTCAAGTAACTTTCACCTATTATTCAGTTGCAATTAAATTACTTTTTCACTTGTCATAGTTAGAAGCTCATTCACAGAATTAAAATTTGTTGATGTTAATTTGTATTTATTTCGTTAATATTTGATTATTTGTAATAAAAAGCCAATTGAATATTTTCTTTTATTTAAAATAATATTTAATATTTGTAATCTTGATAACCTTGCATTTTCGTTTGGGAGATTGAAGCCTGCATTACTTGGGGGATTCTTTTTTTTTATTATGCCAGATATCAGAACCGTGTCAAATGATAGTTTGGCTAAACTTAATCACTGCTTATTTGTATTAAATAGAATTAAGGTGGGTGTCAAGCAATCCTCGGCACAAGGTTCGTTACAAGTTCAGCGCAGCAACTCACCTCTGGTTTGATGAGGCATCTCTCCCTGAAATTTGTAAGGCATTTAATTTTTTCATTTTTTGAATTGTTATTTAAAATTAGGGTAACGACTACTACTGTTTTGGTATATTAATGCTATATATGCTAAAGCGTGAAAAATTCCAGAGAGCGAGGAAACAAAATACGATTGAATTGTGTATATTTAGAACCCTGGGGATAGTTTCTGTAGTATCTCGTATCTTGCTTAGATTTAGTGGTAGTTTGCTTTGCTAATAGTATATGTTTAATAATTTTGCTGTTTTTTGTATTTTGCTAATTATACTTTGTAATTTATATGGAATGAAAATGTCGGAGGAGTACGTTAGCATAAACATGTCCGAGGTAGATTCGAGTTTCGATTGGAATACAATTGATCAAACTGGATTTGACGATAGTATTTTTGATAGATCGACAATGAGTTTAACGCCACCGCTTAGAGATTCATTGTTAATTTTTAATTCAAGAGAAAATAGAGAAATGTTGAATAGCCCGAGTGAAAATGTAGAAGGAGATAGAAGTCAGCGGAATTTGTTTGGTAGGGCAAATAGTTCCAGTTTAGAGAATCCTTTTAGTGGAAACTTTAGTTGTTTAGCACAACCTCCTTCAACTGTCCATAGATCCTTTGAAAGAAATAGTTTTCATTCTGGAGGAAATTTGTTTTTGAATGAGCCAGAAGTAGGACAAGCCCCCTCAAATGAGTATTTTGATAATAATGCCACGTTAGGAAGTGCTAGTAATTTAAATCTTTTGGGAAAAGTTCGTTCGAGTGTTAGCAATATAGCTAATAGGCAGGTAGGATTTAACTTACCATCTGAGAGTTCTCAACCTGTGGGCCAGAGTAAGGGATGTGATAAATATCAACGTTTAGGACAGTATTACAGGAGAGTTTCAGCAATAAAAAATTCTACTCCAGTTAATCTGTATAGTAGAGGAAATCCTATATTAATAAATAAAAGTAATCAACAGATGTGTGAGGGTAGTTCAAAAGGAAAAGAGCATTTAGGGGAATTAAATCCTAAACCGCTTCCAATGTTGTTTTCTGGCAATTATTGCGATCAATTTATTTTTCAAAAAATTGCTGAATTGTTGGATCAGAAATTTAAGAATTTTAGGAAGATTGATGGAAAAAATAGTTACATTATTTTTGATTTGTTGGTCAACTTAGAGCAAATCATTGAAAGTACTAGTTTTCCTTTGAATGCTATTTATAGTACCTTGTTATCTAAAAGTGAAGGAGAATTTCTGGATGAAATTCAGCGAGCTATTTATTTGAATATTTCTTGGCCGCGATTCAAGAAGTTAATTTTTGAGAAATTTATCACTAATTCAGTTAAGCATGCGTTAATATCAGAAAGGTTATTTAGGAAGCAAAGGTTAACTGAATCTGTTGATCAGTATATTAATGATATTTATTATACTGCTTTGATCTTGGATTGTTATGGTGATGAAGAACAATTGATTCGTATCATGCTTGATGGCATGAATCCCGCGGTGAGATTTAAAATGTTTGGTCTTTCTATTCCTAGGAATTTAGAAGAACTTAGAAGAATTTCTTTAGAGTTTTCTAAAATCTTTCGAGATCAAGTTGAATATAATAAAAGAATCGGAAATAAGTCATCGGGTACTTCAATTGCTTTGGTAAAGAAAAATGATAGAGAGTACCATTCTAAAGAATTGAATGTAAATAGACAAAAAATTGAATCATGTGATTTTGGTAAAAGTAATTCAAAAAATTTGCGACGATCAATGAATTCTAATGCGGGTTCGGAAAAACAGAATATTGTACCTTCGCAATTAAACGGAACAGTAGCTACCTTTGTAAATGTTCGCGTTAATAATGAGTTAATTCGTGCTTGTTTAGATAGCGGGTCGTCTTATAATTTACTTACGTTATCGGTAGTTGAACGTTGTGGGGTCGTGCATTATCTTGAGGAAACCACTCCGATTGTAATTCGTGCACCTTTGGGATCATTTTATGAATCAAGTAAGGAGATTAAGCTCACTCTAAATTTTTCCGGTTGGTTCGAGCGAGTTAGTTTTCTAGTAGTGAATGATTTGCCGTGCGATTGCCTTCTGGGAACTCCATTTTTGAAAAGTACCTCTTCGAGTGTGGACTTTGTTCGTGGAAGATTGAATTTGCGTAATAATCGCAAATCAGTTATCCTGTATTTTAGAGACGATACATTATCCATTCAGAATTCGACTTCAGGATTTAAGTCAGTTGATCGTGTTGACCATCAAGGTGGAAGTGTAGGTTGGAAAGAACTTAAACCTAAGAAATCGATTTCGTTGTTTTTTCGAGATGATTCGTCACTAAGAAACGGACTTAGATCGGGGTACTCGGTTGGCCAATCATGATCATATGGGAATTTGGAAAGGAGTCAGACAGTTCATCATGGCAGAAGATCATTGGATGTTGGGGTCCAATGTGATATAGAATTATCAACCATTGAGCGGCAACTATTGGAAACACCTACTTTAGCACAACTTGAAGAAATTCATCGTGTTTTTGGATTGAAACAACCCGAACAAAAAGAGACTTTAATTGGACACTCTGTAGATTCCAATTATGTGAATTTAACTGCATCAGTTCAGAATAATGGTTCTTCACATGATTTGAGAAATAGCCATAGTAAACCCGATTATCTTCAGTTTTTGGGGAAAGAATCTGTTGGAGATGCGAATCTGAGATCGTTTCCTTCCACATCTTTGCATCAAGGAGAGTTGGATAAGAAGTTTGGATCTGCACCCAATAATGGAAATGGTGATAAAATGGAGATTGATGTGAAGAAGAAAAAGAAGAGAAAGAAGAGGAAAATGAAGAGTCGACGAGTTTTGAATAATAATGCTACCTCTTCTGAACTTAGACAGAAATCAGTGGAACGATGTGTGGGAGGAAAGGAAGACTGTGTTGCAGCGGTTCATATGAACTTCTGTGATAGTGATTCGGCAGCTTCAGATATGGATTTAGAGCAATCTAATAAATTCTATGAATTAGTAAAAAAAATAAAAAACAATTAATAGATCCTGAGGATAATTTGCAAACGGAGTCGTTTTCAAAAGACACTTCTAATGATATATTGAGAGATTCGGGTTCGGATTTTCAATATAAAGATAAAGATATTTTAGAATTCATTGATGGTCTTCGTACTGAATTTTCTGATGTTATTACGGAAAAAATAGGATGTTGTCAAGGCTTTGAAGCTAAACTTTATTTAAAAGAACAAAAACCATTTAAGGAGCATCCATTTCCGATTCCTAAAAACAAAGAAAAAATTTTTTATGATTGTATCGATGACCTTGTGTCTCAGGGTATTTTGACTGAAGTAGATCATTCAGATTATGGAAGTAGTTGCTTCTTAGTACGAAATAAGAATGGTTCACATCGCATTGTAGGTAACTTCTGTAAGGCGAATTCCTTGATTAAGGATGACGTGTATCCTGCGCCTAATTTAGAAGAGTGTTTAACGAGTTTAGCGGGTAAGAAATTCTTTACGAGCCTAGACCTTACCAAAGCATATTTCCAGTTGCAACTGGAAAAGGGATCACGCGAAATAACCACTATTGTTACCCCACGTGGTAGCTTTCAGTATACGAGGGTACCAGTCGGTATAAAGACTGGAAGTTGTATTTTAGCGAGGGTAATTGATAAAATTCTTGGTGATTTGAAGGATCTAGGCGTAAAAACTTATTTTGATGATATTTTAATATGTACATCTGATGTAGAATCACATAAAAAAGTTTTGAAAATGGTCCTCGAAAGATTGAGAAAATATGGAATTACTGTTTCCCCAGATAAGAGTGCTTTCTTTTATAAAAAGATAAAATACTTAGGATTTGTAACTGATGGGGATACTATCGAAATTGATCCATCAAGGGTTGAAGCTATTAAGAAAATCCCTCCACCTAGAAATAGGCGCGGAGTACAAAAAATTTGAGGATTGTTTTCTTATTATGCTCGATTTTGTAGTGGTCTTCAGGAATTGATGGGTCCATTAAGCGAGTTAAAATCAACAAAAAGGAAATTCGAATGGACCATCGAGCATCAGAAAACTTTGAATAAATTAAAGCAGGAATTATTAGATAATGTTATATTAAGGACTCCTGATCTGTCCAAGAAGTTTTTCATCCATGTTGACGGGGGAGGAAAAGCGATTGGAGCTTGTTTAAGTCAAATGGATGAGAATAATAATCTTATTCCTGTATCATACTTTAGTAAAAAGTTGACGGAAGCTGACCGACACAGGAGCATTTATGAGATCGAGTTCATCAGTCTCGTTAAAGCAATTTATAGGTTTCGCCACTATTTGATTAATGAGTTTGTGGTCTTTACCGACAATAAGGCGTTATCCTGGATTTTGGGTAATTCTAAGAGATTGTTAAAATATGGTCCTTTAGTCGAGACTTTGTGTCAATTCTCATTTACTATCCAACATGTTAGGTCCCAAAATAACGTAGTTGCAGATTTCCTGACACGGATGTATGATCCATTTGAATTTGTGCAAGTGGACGGACCTGTGGGTATGGCTATAATGAAAAGGAATTTTAAAATGGCAAATTCTTGGCAATTGCCTATGGTGAAAGAGCCCTTATCGGAGTTACAAAAAGAAGATCCTGAGTTGAGAAATATTATAGAAAGGTTGGAATATGGTGAGAACATTCGAAATTATGTTTTAAATAATGGCATATTAATGAAAAAGAGTAAAGCCTTAAACCTTCCTTTTAAAATAGTAATTCCGAAGAATTTGCAGAAATTAGTGATCGAGTTCTTTCACGATCACGAATTGACAGGTGGTCATACCGGGACTTTTCGTACTTTAAAGAAAATAATGCGACGCTACACGTGGGACTCGGTAGTAAATGACGTTAAGGACTATGTCAGAACTTGTAAAACCTGTCAATTAGTCAAAGAAAACAACAAAAAGAAAATGGGTCCATTAATATCAAAATTTTCAACAAGAGTTGGACAGAATGTAATGGTCGATATAATAGGACCTTTGCCGACCTCTAATTCCTTTAAATTCATATTAATTGGGGTGGATAATGCTTCGAGATTTGTTTTTCTCGAAAAATTAAGAACATTGAATTCAACTGTTATTTGTAACAGGTTAATGGATGTTTTTAGTAGGCTGGGAATTCCGGAATCCTTGTCTACTGATAATGCATCAGTCTTTATATCTGCCCATTTTAGATCCTTTCTATTTGGGCTAGGAATAGAACATATTAGGATTAGTCCATACCATGCTGAGGCTAACTTGGCGGAAAGATTCATAAAAATTTTGAAGGCGTCATTAAGAGCTTATTGTGCTGAAAAACAACAACAGTGGTCTAATTTTGTACCTGTGTTACAATATACGCTAAATATATGCGAGCATTCTGGTCTCAAATCGATTCCATACGAATTATATTTTGGACGTCCCTTGAACACCCCATTAGAATTAAAATGGAAGATTTGCGATCAAGAATTGTTCAAGCATAAGAATGCTGACGTATGGCACAATGCTCTTGAGAATATGGAAAAGGCATGGTTAAAGAGGAAATCTTTATTATCCAAAATTAGAGGTCCAGTTGTAGTTTCTGTCAATGACCAAGTATTGGTAAAGTCTCATATTAAATCCTCTCTTGCTGATAAAGTAGCAAAATCATTGAGTTTTAAGTGGGATGGACCCTTTATTATTCGGAGGTTTTTGACCCCTAATACATTATTGATATCTGATGCTGATGATTCTCGACTCATATAAGCGAGTTCATGTGTCGGATGTTAAGAAGTTTTTCCCTAGAAGAAATGTTTAATTACAATCTCTGAAAATTCAATCAGATGATTTTCTCGTCGCTTTCTGGAAAAAAGGAATTACAGTAATGGTAAGATTAAATGTAAAGGGAGTAAGATGTCTTTGATCAGATTATATTTTAATTTGTTGTAATTTGATATATTTTGTATGAAATTGTATATAAATTTTTAATGTGTTAATTAAAAATTTTAAAATTGTTAAAAAGATCATGATCTTAATGTTTTTTTTAAATTTAATGAGAGATTTAAAGTTAAATATTTTGGAAAGAAAACTTTTAAAATTTGCGATATTAAATAATTAAAAAATAATTTGAAATTTCTAGTAACTTTGAGAATGGTTTTTATTTGGAGTGAAATTTAAATTGTGATTTGTGAATTGTTTTAAATGTAATTAAAGGAGAGTGTTTCATTATATTAATGCCTATTTTTGTTATGAAATTTTTTTGTGAGTTTTCCAGCTGAGACATTAAGGTGGATGAATCCTGGTAGCCATACAAAAAAATCCTTCTCAGATTTTTTTCTTTGGAGGGGGAGAAATGTAGCATGCTCAGCTACATTGAGTTGGAGCTGCCTGTATTTTTGGAACACTCTGTATATGCTGGTCTCTGGAAGTGAAACGAAAATATGGACTATGACAAGAATATGAAAGAAAGAAAGAAAAATGTATTATATCTGATTGTATAAGTTACTCCTATTTTTGTATTTCCTCGATTAAGAGAATCTATTGTATTTACGTTTTTTTAAAAAAAAAAAAGAAAAAGAGTAAAATTGTAGGTAATAAGAATAAGAGCGAAGGTTGTAGAAGCGAGTTTGTTTGCAACAAACTCAAGGTTAAATCTCGTGACGTAATGTCTGGTCGTTTGTGCGTAGACAGCTGCCTCGCTCGTGAGCGAAAGCCGTGAGCCAGGTTAGTTGCTGCGCTGAATGTCCATCTGGAATGTCCATCTGGATTGTCCTTCTGGAAGTACCTGACTGTTGTATTTGGTCGAATGTTAACGGAGGACGGAGGAATAGAAAGTTTGAAGTTGAATTTTTCTTCGTTTGAATTAACGGGTCGGAATAATACGAAGTTATTATTAAATTCGGTTTGGCGTTTTCTAAAATCTTCAGATTTCCTACCAAGTTTTCTTCTATTAACTGCATAATTGGGAACAGTAGAATCGAGTAGAGGTGATTGAGGACAGACGATCCCAGTGACCGATTAGAGCAGTTTGAAAATTGGTAAGTACAAACCTAGCTGTAGTTTCTAGAACCTAAACCCCAGATAACCTTGGTTTGATTAATTAACTAACAATTTGACTAATACTTTTTCCTGCTAACAGTAGAAGTAGCTATTAGACTATTAATTATTAGATTTTTAACTTGGTATGAAAATAATTCGTAATTTGATATCTAAAGGAATGTTGCATTTAGCGTCCCATTAATCTTTTGATATTTCTATTTGAGAGATTGATTTCGACGTCGAATTAAATTTTTCTTGTTTCTTGCTTTGAGAGTTTAATAGTTTTCGCGTTATATATATATTTTTATTAAAATTATTGGATCGAGTCGCGGTCGCTTTTGACTAAGTTTCGACACTTTCTATTCCGAGTAAATTTTATTAACTTTTGAAATTGTTAATAGCGTTAGAATTGTTCTTGTTTGGAATTATTCATTTTATCAAAGTATATTTAACTATTTTTCAAGTAACTTTCACCTATTATTCAGTTGCAATTAAATTACTTTTTCACTTGTCATAGTTAGAAGCTCATTCACAGAATTAAAATTTGTTGTTGTTAATTTGTATTTATTTCGTTAATATTTGATTATTTGTAATAAAAAGCCAATTGAATATTTTCTTTTATTTAAAATAATATTTAATATTTGTAATCTTGATAACCTTGCATTTTCGTTTGGGAGATTGAAGCCTGCATTACTTGGGGGATTCTTTTTTTTTATTATGCCAGATATCAGAACCGTGTCAAATGATAGTTTGGCTAAACTTAATCACTGCTTATTTGTATTAAATAGAATTAAGGTGGGTGTCAAGCAATCCTCGGCACAAGGTTCGTTACAGGACCAGCAGGTCCCCCAGTTTTTTCAGTGACAAAAGTAATTTAAGGTTGGTTTAAAGGGACAAGTTTTTGAATAGATGGCACTACTGAGTTCGTATCTCTCCCATGTATTTTTTATCTTTCACGAAAATTCACGATTTCTCTTATAGATTTCAACATACAAACTTCATATTTTTAGAGAAGGTACTTCATAATCTATCGAAGGCAATAATCCGTGCCGATTTATTATTTAGAATTTTCTTCATTGTTGAAATTGCTTGATTGTTGAAATTGCTTGATTGTTGAAATGGATATTCAAACCTTTAACAATGGAAATGTTTCAACAATGAAGAAAATTCTAAATAAAAAAAAATCGTCATGGATTGTTCTCTTTAATAGGTTATGAAGTTCCTTCTCTAAAAATTTGAAGCCTCTGGGTTGAAATTTATAAAATAAATTGTAAATTTTCGTGAAAGGTAAAAAATACATGGGAGAGATACGAAGACTGTAGTGATATCTATCGGCAAAACTTGTTCCTTTACACTAACCTTAAGCTATTGTTTATATATTTTTGAAAGCTTATAATAAACTCATGATATACCTGCCATAGTCTAGATTCTGCCCCCCCCCCCTAGTTTTTACCTTCTAGATCCGCCACTGGTGAAAGATCTCCGTGGTCTGAATGTGATATGTCCTATCACAAATTTGTGTTGACTGAACTCAATATCCAACTGAAAGCTGCAACCATGATAAATAAATATATAAATAAATAAATAAATAAACAACAAATGATATCATTTCACGATTATGAAACCACGGTAGATTTCCAAACTATGCGAATTGAAATAGATTTATAACTTCCGATTGCAATACAGTAGAGGGATAATGTGAAAGTTGGAACATATGTTCATCTGATTCTGAATTCACATCAAAAAAATAATTCTTGCTGCATCTTAGAATAATTACAAGATAGGAATCAGGAATCAATATTGAAACCGTTCTTGCCACTTAATGTTTCAGTAGAAAATAAAAGCTAAGATGAAATCTATTGTTCAGATACTGAATCCATATAAAACCTTTGGTCGCCTCCTATTACCGTTACAGCTCTATGCAAATCAATATTAAACCCGGAAGTAAAAGTAGATTTATACCATTTCCGGTTTCAATAGAGAAGTAAGGTCGGAGATTGAAAATAATCTCGTGTATTGAATTCATATCTGAAACCTACTTCTCGCTATGTATTACCGTTTTTCAGTATGGTAACAAGCGTTAAAACCGGGAATCATAAATTTCCACCACTTCCGGTTTCAATCGAGGAATAAAACTGGAGATAAAACTTATTCCTGGGAGGCTAAATTCATATCAGATAGGCACTACTTATTATCTTTTGCCGTTTTTGCTTTACAGTCATTCATATTGAAACCAAAAGTAGTAGTGCACTTGTTATCATTTCCGGTTGCAATAAAGTTGAAGGTAGTTATTTTACGGTAATGGATTCATATTAGAAAACCACTTCTCTCTATCTAATCCCGTTTTACACTACTGTAACAGTGTTGCAACAACCAGTAAACGTAGATTTACCTCAATTTCCGTTGACATACAAGAATAAAGGTAGAATTAGGCGAGTACCCAGAAACTTTTGTTGGGAGCGGTCCAAGCTTTTTGGGGGGCCAATACTACGAGCCACTACATCTATGTAGTATTGAACGGGTATTATTATGCACCCGAAAAGATGATAAGTAATTCTAAAATACTTCCACCTATAGGCTATTTTCAGAAAAAGAAATGATAGAACTAGGTTGTTTTTATAAGAGAAAGAGTATAGATGAAGTGTAAGATGAACTTGATACTCCTGCTAAACAGGTATAGTTATATTGAGAAAGTGTATAAATGTATGCATGTTGAGTTAGGAAGTATTTTTGGGAGAGTCGTGAGCCGGTGGAATTGATAGTTTTTCCTTGGACGCTCAATTGATTCCGAAAGATGTTCAAATGTTGTTGCACCGGAAGTCAAAGCGGGATCTCAGGAAGAGTATACTAGCCACTGGACCAGTGAAGAGGACACCATAATGAAGTAACTATTAAATGAAGTAGAAATGTTAGAGTCTAATTTCAAACATCAAAGTACAGAAGAAGAAATTGTCCTAAGAAGCTATGTTTATAATGATCATGGCGTTTTAGAAAATTGGTTTCGGTTTATCTAAGAACATTTATCTTCTTAGATATGTGTAAACAACGAACCATGCTTTCATTCAAATTCAAATTTTATCCCTACGCAATAAAATCATGAATGCACCAATGGAAAGCATGGACCATTGAAACATGACAGTCATGAAGCATAGACGATTCTAAATCTTTGAAAATGTTTTTTATTATTTTCACGTGTAGATTCTAAGAAGGTCTAGGTGTAGAGAGAAGACTAAATATTTGTTATGATTGTGTAACAAACTGAAGTACATAAGTACCTCTGGCGACAGTTAAACAGCAGCAGTTGATCAAAGTCGTTTTGTAAACAAGCATATGTGTCTGTGTTTCCAAATACCCAGCCCTTCTAATTTTTCAGTAGATCTCCTGAAGTTTCAACTTAAAACTTACTGATCCACTGAAGGATTCTTTTGTTAATACATTATGATATTTACGCTAGCAACCATAAGAGATAGGTTTTGGCCGTAGAGATGATATATCACAGACTAAAAGAACCTTGCATGGAACTCTACATACACTTTATTGATTTTGTATCCCTCACTAATAGATTCAGGTTGAAGATATCCAGAGTTTCATAATACTAACAATATTGTTGCTTGTTGGAGACCATTTTTGATTGCTATATAATGCCTGAACACTCACCAATTGCAGAGTTCGAGAGAGTAGACTATCGAAACCCTAGGGTCTTCTTATCTTCAAAATACATTCGACTAAATGTATTTTGGTGCAATCATCTTCTGTAAACTCAATAAATTTCACGACATAAGAATACAAGGCTTGTTTTTTTTTTAAGTAAGTAGAGTTTTGTAATAATAATAATAATAATAATAATAATATTCTTGATATATGAAAGCCTGTACCTTAATCTACTTTTCTACACAGTTTCCACCAACATTAAGATATTTATCATATTATCCAACAAGTTTTTGAATACCACCTTCATAGAAGTCGGCACCTGCAAGCTGAGACAGAACACTGATAACGACACGAGTTTCACGTTTCTGTCGTAACTACACAGGCGACAACACCATTGCCAAAGCGGTTGGATATAAACCGAACAACCTTCCACCCACAATACAATTAATGTAAGCATAATTGACATACAAATGTTCACGCACTGTACAGCACGTCTCGGATCGGGTCTTATTGAATCCCGTACGATTCATACGGTTCCCTATATATATAAATAATAACTTTTAGCTTCAATTAAACTTCACGAAGAAACAGAACAATTTGCACTTCCGGTTTCTTGGTTGATTTGGAGTTTAGCGTCTCTTTCAGCAGCGAGTCTATATGAGACGTAGATCTTGGACTATAGCTTACAAGGGACATCACCCAATTGTCCGGCTCCGATTTCAATGAAATTTTTATTGCTGATAGAAGACATGTATTCATTACTTGTGATGACAGAAATTTTTGCCATGGTGCATGTTTTCTATTTTTTAATAATTTTTAAAGGCTGTGATGTGGTTAATAGAGATTACTGCAGAAGTCCCTTACTACCCTTTGTAAACGGAGTGTTAATGAAAGAACAACCATGTAGATACGTATAGGGCCTAGGTAAAAGTCGTATGGTACGTATGACCTTGACGGCAGCCATCTTGAAATCTGCCATTTTGGATTAAAGTGAAGTTTTGAAAAAACTGAAAACCATAGCATGTGACACCAAATTTTAATAGTAAATTTTCCCCAAAAGCCAATGGTATGCTTATTTTTTTCTACAGTTAATCAGTATGAATTTATGACTCTTCTAATGTACACGAAACGTCAATTATTCGATCTTTCAAATTGGCAACACTCCTCATTTTCATCGCATGTTTTAAGATTCCAACTGGCACTTTGCAATTGTTTCCATGGCTCATGTTTTCTAAATTTATTACATTTTTTAAGAGTTGCGATTTGTCAGTTCATGAATAGTGTTGGGATAAACATCCAGCAATCTTTCTGGATTTTGAAGACTTACCATGTAATTATTAATTTCATAGGCAATGTAATTATTTATTTCCTATACCTGCCCTTCAAAAACTCGTTTACTGACATGAATCATCGCACGACGAAACAACTCCAACTTTGCATTCAGGTAATACCGAAGACGTAGCTTGTAATGGACAGTACATGAGACGAGAAATCAAATGAAAATTCACTTCAAAAAAGAAAACGAAATATGATTGTTGTGTAAATCAATGGTCTTTTGTTTTGTTTTATATTTATTTGTTTATTGTTTATTTATTTATTTATTTTCTATGGCAATATTTAAGCTAGTCAGACAAAAGAGTCATTCGTTTTCTAGCGATTGTTGTCGATGGTTCATGTTTGTAAGATTTATAATCAGTATTGATCGGGAGCTCGATTAAGTTATACCTCTTTATAAACAAGTTACCTGTTTTCATATTTTGTTCATGGTACAAACAGTGTTTTGGGAACAGTCATATTATGTCTGATATTTTCTATCATTGCTGCTGTTCCTTTAAAGTTGTAAAGTTGTATTTATTAAAAAAAAAAAAAAAAAAAATACTGTTTGTCGTTTGCGCATCATGTAGGCTACATTTCATGATAATTTTGAGTTCGTGTTACACCAATTTCTTATAATTTCATTTGTATTTCTTTACATCACTTAGGTCCATAGGTTTCTCATGTACTCTGAGTTAAAATAAATAATTACACTGCCTGAGAAATTATTAATTACATGGTAAGTCTTCAAAATTCAGAAAGATTGCTGGATGCTTATCCCAACACTATTCATGAACTGACAAATCGCAACTCTTAAAAAATGTAATGAATTTAGAAAACATGAGCCATGGAAACAATTGCAAAGTGCCAGTTGGAATCTTAAAACATGCGATGAAAATGAGGAGTGTTGCCAATTTGAAAGATCGAATAATGGACGTTTCGTGTACATTAGAAGAGTCATAAATTCATACTGGTTAACTATAGAACAAAAATAAGCATACCATTGGCTTTTGGGGAAAATTTACTATTAAAATTTGGTGTCACATGGTTTTCAGTTTTCAAAACTTTACTTTAATTCAAAATGGCGGATTTCAAGATGGCTGCCGTCAATGATACCCTTATCGTATCATTTTCCTCTAGGCATAATATGTATTACCGAAACATTTATCCACTTATTATCATTAATACGCGGGTTAGAAGCGTAGGTAAGGTACTTACGCACATAGTAAGTATAAACAATTAATATGCCTGTAACTTTTCACGAAATGGGCTCATCTTAAAACAACTTCACTATTGTCTTCCTGATTAAATTCTAGCCCGAAATTATGTTTCATATTACCCTATTCCCATTTAAAAAACTTGACCTTAATTCAAAATGGCGGATTTCAAGATGGCTGCCGTCAAGGTCATAGTACCATACGACTTCTACCTAGGCCCTATACGTATCTACATGGTTGTTCTTTCATTAACACTCCGTTTACAAAGGGTAGTAAGGGACTTCTGCAGTAATCTCTATTAACCACATCACAACCTTTGAAAATTATTAAAAAATAGAAAACATGCACCATGGCAAAAATTTCTGTCATCACAAGTAATGAATACGTGTTCTCTATCAGCAACAAAAATTTCATTGAAATTGGAGCCGGACATTTGGGTGATGTCCCTTGTTAGTTTCGATTTGCAAATCGATTCTTAAAAACTTATGATGTCCGATATCGTTGCAGAAGGTAGGCTAATCATTGACTCTTATTAATATCTGGTTTCTAAATAGTATTGAGTCTTTAGATGTCAAAATAGAGAATATATTTATAGTGATTTGAAAATAACATTATGAAATCACATATGAAGGGTACGGGTAAAAAACAAGGAATGTCCATGTATGTGCTTTTTCGGGTGCTTTGTCCTATCTGTTGGTGACTCTTGGCACTATTTGACTGTCTATGCCATGCATCCGTAGATGTAGAAATGTTCATGTAAAAAGTGGCAAAAGATTTTATAACCCTATTCTTTGTTCGCGGTTTTCAATATTAAAACGCTGTTTTCTCGAAAATGCAGTTTTGTGACATTCCTTGTTTTTTCCCCTTACCCTTCATATGCACAATTTTGTTTGATGATTTTTTTTTTAAACGTAATCTTGTAGCTACAGAACTTCTGTGGTTTCTGCTGAAAAAAAAAAATATGATGCGTCGTTTTCACATGCTTTTTCAAACTAACTTAACACCATTCAGGAAGTTCTTCAGAGACCGAAATAAATGAAGCTCTAAAGGTGCCAATCTGGGCTATACAGTGGATACAACAAAGCCTCCCAACCATATTCTCTCATTTTTTTTTTCTTTTTACGGATTGTTAAAATATATATCATCTGGGGTTGTCAGCGTGGTATACGACCTTTTCTGTTTGCCGTTTTCGGTCGTTTCTTTTGTTTTGATATAAATAAAACTTTACTCGTTGAGCAAATACTCGTGACAAGTAGCAAGTGCTCAATGAACTTACTGTCTTGTCTGCTTTCTACAATAGAGGGAAGAAGACTTTTTAATATCAAATATTCAAAAATATTTACAAATAAAACCGTTTCTGAGAAACAAATTTCAAAATATTTAGAAATGTATAAAAGGTTTTTTAAGGTACTCTGTCCTCGTTTATTCTGATCTTACTTTCCAGAATAGGAAATCGCTGTTTGAGCTGACCAAAACAACGTTTTATTATTACTCGCTCCTTTCCAATGCATTTGTTGAACGCTGTCTGTTCTGATTGTGATAGAGGATCATTAACCAATGGGCAATTCCATGTCCAGAATCACCTAATAATAGTGCGTTAGTAATATTATTAGTCATTACTCTACAAATATCCGAGTTCTTCCATATGCGAGAGTCGTGCACAGAGCCAGGCCAAATGGCATCTACGCTAGTAAATCTTTCTCTTGCATCACAGGTGGCCTGCACATTAATACTTGCAACCCATTTTCGATTTACATATTCACCCCCATGGACTTTCGGCTTCTTTGTTACTACATGTGTGCAATCTACTGCACCAATAGCATCCGGGAATGTATACCGTTGGGACCATTCATTGTTAGCTTACTGAAGAGCAACAATTGTTGTAGGAAAGTGTATCCATAATTTTGCTTCCTGCTTAATTGCCTGTGCAACTTCCCAGAAGACATTTGACACGATAGGCTGAGTAACGCCAGTATCTTCTGCAACGCCCACCTGAAAACCAGGATCTCCTACGTAGCCTACTGTATTGTCCCAAATGTTACAACACAATTTTAGTTTTTGTTGTTTTAAATTTTGCTGTTTTACATTTTTACGTTTACTCATTTATAATTAATTGAACTGCTTACTGCTTATAAGTGATTTTCTCAATTCAACAGAAAATATATTTATTTGCATATGAAAGAACAATATATATGGTAGCTTAAATTTAAAACAAGGGCAAACTTAACCATACTAAAGCCGCAATACAAAGTAAATGGTGTTTTGTGTTTACTGGAGTTTGCTAAGTTCATGACAGAAAAATTTAGAAGTAACTAGTTCACAAGTATTCACTGTTTTGTAACAATTAAATGTTAATATTGGAAATCAGTGATTTATTTGTGGATTTTGTAGAAGGGGGAATATTTATGAAAGATTGTGTTCCGTATAACAGAACAACTATAAAGTCAGGTTGGGACAACGTTATTTTTAAACCTATATACTTTGAAATTATGGTACTAGTTTCATAGCCAGTTTCCAAGTTCATAATTTTTTCATTTAAAAAATATGATAAATATTGGTAGGGACGTTAGATAAAATTTGGTTAGGTAGATGAGATCACATTCGTTACTTGCCTTGATACTTTTCGTCTTACTGCTGAGGACAAGTGTGCAGCATCCAGCAAAAGCCCTATACTTACATTGCAACCTGCATAACTTGTCATAACAAGTGCCACACTCCTACGTAAAACTGTTTTGTTATGACAAGTAATTCATTATTCTATTCTTATTAGGCATTTGAAGACGAAATTCATTGCCCGAACAATAAATACTACAAAAGTTAAGAGTTTACTTTTTGCATAACAGTGATAAGTGCACATACACTTGAATCTAATTTTATTAAATAGAAGGGAAAATGTCATTCTTCATACCATAAATAAGTTTTAGTACCAGTAGAATTAATAGTACTGTCACACCGTACCTCACTTTAGAATAGTGAAGCAAAAGGAGATTGGTTTAAATCGGACACCGTCTTTTTCCCAGTTGATTTGTCGGTAGCAGCATGATGTCCACTTTTTATCCAGCTGGTGACCTACTTTTCTACATTGAAAGAAGTCTCGTAATGTCTGGTAGATTCGAGGGTTTTTTTTTTTTTTTACAGATAAAGGGTTTCTAGCGTCAGTGTGCTGTAAGTTTAAGCTGGAAAAGCCTCTCCCACAGTATGCAGAAGAAACTAGAAGAACAATTATTTCAATTATTTCATGCTAAGATTTTGTAGATTTGGTCCAATATTACGAGGTTCTCTCGGAATGCTGCAGAATTTTGGCTGTATTATCAGAGGAAAATTTTATTTTATTTTAATTTCCATTACTTCTTTGTCGCCGTATAACATTCTTGCAGACAATTCTTCTGACCACTGGGATTGTAGCAAAACCTCGACCCTACTGAACGTTTCGTTAGGAAAGCAAGACCATGTTATCTGCTAGACCCTGACAGAATTGCAATCTGTTTTGCTGGTACTTCTCAAGAGAACTGTCTAAGGGTTTTGCAAGTGAGACTCTACAAAACTGACCAGTTTCTTCAAACTGACGTTGTAATTCTTCCATGAACATGCCATCCTTTTCTTGCAACGCTTCCAGTACACTGTACAATTGTTTCAATTTTGCTTATTGCCTGTACAGTACAAGGGATGCTGACCTTTCTTGTAGAAACAGGCTAAGGACATCTAGAAGTTCCAGCACATCTCGGATCATGGACATTTCATAAACAAAATTCCACTTAGTAAAATTTTGCAGGGCCAAAAATATTGCACGCTGTTCAAAACTTCTCTGCAAATTTGTAGAAGCTCCTCGAAAGTGTTCCACTAGCGCAGGGTAGGACTTCCACAATGCTTCTACTGAACGGTATGAACAGCCTAACCACCGTACATCAAAAACTTTAGTATATTATAGAAGCGAATACGTAGTTCTCCTGATATTAATTCGATTTCTCGTGTTCTACGGGGATATTGATTAAACCCCGTGTAATCGTCCTACAAAGTTTTGAAAATGAACCATATCTGAAACCGTATTAACAGCGTTATGAACAACCAGTTCCATCTTCTGACTCATGTAGTAAAACACGAGTAAATTGGTCTCTAATTCTCGCTGCAGTAAAGAGGCAGCATCATTTATTCCGCCTTGCATGTTACTGGCGCTCTCAGACAAACTGCAATAAGACTTTCCCGTAATATCGTTTTGGAAAGATTCATACGTTCACATAATCACGGAATCACAAACTTCTCTGCCTGTTATTGCCTGTAACTCAAATAATCCTAAAATTATATTGATACATACGTGATTAACTACAGTACGGATATACACAATGAGAACTGGTTTATGAGACACAGTGGAGGATTCATCCACCATTAGCTCGAAGGGTTCAACGAAACGCGCAAGGTATTCGGCCAGTTTGCCTTCATTTCTGTAGCTAAAAGTCAATAATATTTGCACATGTAACATAGCAGTAAAGAACTTGTCCGAAGTCCATTAAATTTATTTCTCGTAATTTAATAAGATGTGGGAGCATCGTAAACGATAGACGATTTAGGACAATAACGTAGGCAGTCCTAAATATGGTAGCTGTGTTTTTAACACGAATTTCATTCACAATTTTCCACCTGTCTTCTGCATTTGCCATTGAAACCTATATTTCTTCCCTATCCCTTTGTTCACATATTGACATATGAACATTTTTGTGTGCAATAGACTTTTCGTGGTTAAAAATTTTATAAAAACGTTTCTTTGTGCTTTTGCAATAATATCGTTGCACCATACACTTTGTACATTTATTCTCCTTTCTGTATGAATACCGAAATAAAATTAAATCTTCAACTTTTACGTCCCACGTTTATGCCGGTTCGGCTAAAGGAGACGGTGATGATGAAAAATGAACGAAATGGTGGAATGAAGATAGTGGAAGGAAACAGAAGAACCCCGAGAAAACTCACGCACTGTATCAATACTGAGTTCACGAACGGAAGAACATATAATACACACAACGCGAATGTCATTAGTATTTTGTTTAACACCTAGCCACGTCGTTTAATTTTCCAGCTTACAAATTGTTTTTGATCACATATTGAAGAGAACAAGCCACTGGGGCTAGAAATAACCTTACCATTATTAACACTAGGTCCCGAATCATTTTCATTTTTCTGATGAGATATCTCTAATGTGATTTCGGACGTTGCACTATGTTCAAAGCCTCTTACTTTGTGTGCTGGAATTACTTGCCTCATCGTCAGGAGCTTTTCTTTTGTTAAAATATAGTCTAATATCCATTTCCTTTTGTTCTTTTTAACGTGCTTGTCAACGAAAAAGATACCAATTCACAACTGCTATGACTGCTCACTGATTACTGAAAACGTTGTGTTTTTATTACTGTGCTACTCAGATTAAGAATGATAAGTAGTGATGGCAGTTGAAAGAATTTTTCTTCGGGAAGCAATTCTGTAGTTTTTCGCACGTGCTTGAAACTTGGTGCAAAGTTGGTAATGTGTGTTTGTAGAACAACTTCAGAGTGATCTTACATTAAAGTGAAGACAAGTTACGAAATATTTTATAGAAAGAAGTGATAACAAAAGTGCAATCTAAAACAATTAACAGTACAACAACTGTGATTGCATAATTATCATAAGTTATACTAATACATAGTACAAACTTCTATCATATCCTAAACAGCATTCATCGTTTCTGGAACTTTCCTACAGAATTGGTGAGATCGTTCTTGTGTTATTTTTTAGTTAATAATAGTGTGCCTTTTCATTCATATTGTGTTGGTTTTTGGTAAAGTGTTCATTTCAATTCTGTATTACGGAAAGAGACGATGCATATAAATAATAGGAAAACTTAATATTGTAAAATAGGAAGTTCAGTCAATAATCAAAATGGCTGAGAGTCAAAATCTAGAAACTATGGATACCGACAATAGAGTTCCGGTATCGGAACATAATCTACACAACATTAATGTAGGGGAATGCTCGGTTAATCCAAGTACAGAATCTCAACCACAGAAAGTTAATAACAAAGGTTCTTTCTACATTAATAACAACACGTACCAAATAGAAAAGGTTAAATATAAGACTCATCATCTTGCACCTTATCATGTGTTTTTAAAATCCAAAAAAGAAGATATTGGCCGTAAACACATTATGAGTATTAGCAGAAAATTATATTTTGCTGAAATTCCAGGTATTAAGAATATAGATAGCATAGGTAAGAACTTGTTAAAGATCCAATTTCGCTCAGGGGAAGAAGCTAACAACTTCTTAGAACACGAAATACTAAATCAACAAAAATGGGAAGCATTTATACCATATTATGTAATATATTCAACCGGAGTCATAAAAGGGGTTGACCCAGAAATAGAAATCAGCGATTTGTTAAATGACATAAAATGTGATGTCACAGTTACGTCTGCTCGCAGAATATATAGGAAATCTGACAAAGGTGACTTACAGCCTACATCTACGGTAATTCTAACCTTTGATGCACAATCTCTCCCATTAGATGTAAAACTTTACTATATGAAAAGAACGGTCTATACATACATCCGTACTATACGTCAATGTGTAGATGGTTGCAATAAATTCGGACATAGAAGAGCTAGTTGCAGGCTCAAAAAATCACTTTGTGTTAAATGTGGAGGTACCCACACACAAGAGTCATGTACCAATCCGTTACAATGTATTAACTGTGGAGAAGAACATGCGGCGAACTATTCTCAATGTCCAGAAAGAATCCGACAGAGGAAAATTATGGAACTGATGGCAAAGGAAAGACTTTCCTTTAACGAAGCCAATAAGTTATTAGGAAAGAAAAACCATCAGTTACCTAACATCATACAAACCCCTAGTAAGAATTCACTCTATTCACTTCCTCTTCAAGGAAAATATGATTTTAACTCGCCCAACAAATCGTATGCATCAGTGGTCTCATTTGAAGACATGCCACCCCTAGTCACACCTCAACAAGAGATTCTTGATATCCCGCCTGAGAAAAGAAGACGTAGTCAAACAGACTTCAAATCAATAAAATCAAACTCAGAGATATATTCAATTAACAATTATCCAGAGTCGTCTCTCCGGAAAACCTTATCACGTCCAAACTCATTTCCTACAAGTTTTTCAAAAAACCCAACCTCTCAAAAAAATCCAGAAAGGAATCGCCAATCCCTGCACCCAAGAAGAATTGAATATTAAAAGAAAAAGCCTGGCGAACCAAAACATACAAAAAATAAAAACAAATACAAATGATTTCACATTTCACGACTTAAAGGAGAAATCCACAATCCTTCCATTACGACAAAGCCAATAGAAACCATTCTCACTAACATTCAATCATGTTTAGAATTTAAAAAATGGATAAGACAGAATATAATAGGTTAACAATTTTACAATGGAATATACAAAGTGTTTACGGAAAGGGATACTATCTTCAAATACTTATAAATATTTTTTCACCTGATATCATTTTCCTTCAGGAAACCTGGTGAAACTCCAAAATTCCGCTAAATCTAAAAGGTTATAATTGTGTTAATCAACTTAGATTTGACTCATATGGAGGAATAGCAGTTTGTATTAAAAAGGATATCAATTACCAAACATTCTCTTTAGACTTCAGTAACTACCATCCTCATATTCAAACAATAGGAATAATAATATATAATATTAAAATGTTAAATATATACATTCCTCCAAAAATACACCCGGAACTAAGTATTTGGAATTCATTACTAAACCCAAATCACAAATTAGACTACATCATAGGGGACTATAATGCTAATGCTAAAATTTGGGGCTCAAATAGAAATTATAAATCTGGAAAAGCATTAATGAAAGCAATGATGTATTCGAACTTTATATATTTGAATGATGGCTCTCCCACTCGTATAAGTATAAATTCTTACAGTGCTCCTGACTTAACATTGACAAAATACACCCATTACATAGAGACGGAATGGTCCACCTATTATCACCCGTGCACCAGTGACCATCTTCCTATAATTTTTAAAACTCATTATTTTAAAGATTTGGACAAGCCTTCACAACAAATAATTAACAATTCAGGTTCTAAACTTCAACAAGTTCATTATAATTTCAATCAGAAGGAATACCAGAAAATTATCGATGACAAAATCACTTTATCAACTAAAACATCAGATATATTCAAAATTATAAAATCTACATCGACACAAATAAACAATCAGAGGAAAAAAGAAAGTAATAAAACATTCAAAAATAATTCAAATACTAACAGAAAACCCATATGGTGGAATAAAACTTGTCAACAAAGTGCTAACGTCTGTCAAGCAGCATTTAAAGCCTTTATTAACAATCAAAACCCAACATTATTTTTTGAATATCAAAAGAAAAAAGCAGAATTAAAAAAAATAGTCAACCAAACTAAACGATCAAGCTGGCAAACCTTCTGCGATTTTCTAACGTTACGTACTTCTTCTTACAAGATTTGGGCATTTTGGAAAAAATTCAAAAACTATCCGTATAATCAGGAAACCCAATTACACTTACAAGATTCAACTTGGATAGAAATATTCCATCAAAAATTAACTCCTTGTTCAGTGAATAATGATCGGATCTTAGTGAAAGACTTCCTATTCAGCAATAACTGTACAGAATTGAATTCAGACTTTAGTATGAAAGAATTACAAATAGTTTTAAATAGTATAAATCGGAACTCAACTCCTGGAATTGACGGTATTAGATATAAGCACTACAAAAACTTACCATTAAAAGGACTTCAGTTATTACTAAGTTATTATAATCAGATCTGGAACTGGCAGCATTCCGAAGGAATGGAAGAAGGTACTTATAATTCCAATTCCGAAATCAAAAAACCCAGTAAATCCAGCTGAAAACTTCAGGCCAATAGCATTGTTACCATGCGCATACAAAATCTTTGAGAATCTAATACTAAATCGACTGAATTGGTTTTTAGAATACCATCATATTTTTCCATATAACATTACTGGATTCAGGAAAAAACAATCAACATACGATGCTTTAGGATTATTAACTTTGGACATATATAAAACTTTCATTACAAGGAATGTAATGCTAGTAACTTCATTCGACATAAAAGGGGCATATGATAATGTAATCTTGGACATCTTAATTAGAAAAATGGCTAACCTAAAAATTCCAGAAAAAATTATAAGAATTGTACACAATACATTAATTAATCGAAAGGTATTCATAAAGATTAAAAATACATACACACAGGCTCGAGAAACATCTTCAGGATTATTACAAGGAAGTAAACTTAACCCAGTATTATTTAATATATATATTCTTGACTTAATAAATATGACATGGAAGGACAGCTCAATAACATCATTCGCTGATGATATTCTACTCAGTAATATTGCTTCTAACATAGATAAAGGAATTAAAATTGCAGAATACAATTTAAATTTACTGGTTTCCTGGATGCACAACAATGGTTTTGAATTGAACTGGAACAAAACAAAATACATAATTTTCTCACGTAAAAAGCACATTCCTAAACATCAGCTAACGTATAATAATATTAAACTACAACCGGAACCACATATTAAATACCTAGGCATTTGTTTAGATAAGAGACTCAATTGGAATGAACAAATGCAAAATTTATTAAGGAGTACAGAAAATCATGCACAACTTTTAAGGTGTCTAGCTGCAAAAAAGTGGGGTATAAACCCACTTACTTTAATTAAAATATTAAATCAAGTAAGCCAAGCAAAACTTTTATATGGTAGCATATTTTACAATATAAGCAACAAATATTATAACAAGATAGAACAAACTTTATACAAAATTGCCAAAATTATTTTCTCGCAACCTGAATTTTGTCCGAAAATAGCGTTACTAAAAGAAGCCAAATGTCTACCAATTCAACTGGAAATCTCAAAGTTATCCAACAAGTTTACCTTAAATAGTTTTAGTAAAGCTAATTCAACTTTAATCACCAAACTACAAAAAATATCAAACCTACTAGAAGAAAAGAAAACTCCATATTCGAAAAATAAACCATGGATTGTGGAAGCTTTCATCAAATTAAATAAATACTATCAATATATACATAAATTACCATCCATTGCTTGTTATGCTTGGAAATATTCAGTTAATATGGTACAAATGGAGGCAATAATTCCTTCATATATTAATTTAAAAAACATAGGTCTGAAAAATCAATTATTTCAAAACATTTGGCAATATAACATAGAAAAATTTGCTCAAGATCATTCTCTAATATATACAGATTCATCAAAACACCCCAACATCAATGTTGTGGCAGCTATCTACATAGCCGAAACAAACACCACTATCAAGTACCAACTACCAAAAAACTTGTCTATTTTTGAGGGCGAAGCATTTGCAATAAGACAAGCTTTCTTATACATTAAAAAACGGGCAATAAAAAAAGCATTAATATGTACAGATTCTTTAAGTGTAATCACTGCCTTATCATCCACGCATTGGAGCAACAAAGTTTCTTGGTTAATACTTAACATTAAATATCTCTATGCTACCATGAAGAAACTAAATTACTCACTCATACTGGGCTTTATGAGGGCTCATGTCAACATTAAAAATAGCGACATTATCGACGGAGCTGCAAAGAGTGCGTGTAAAGAAGGAAACAAAACTTTAATAAAATTGAATCCAAAAAATTTTTACTCGGAACTATTAAAAATTTTACAAATAGACCTAAATGATTGGAAAAATCATCAACCAAATCTGCCAGGCAAATTATACTGGAATATTCACACTAACAAAAGAGAAAAAGAAAAAATTCTCAAAACTTGGAACAGGAGAGAGGTCATAACATACTATCGGATACTATTTGGAACGGCTTTAACGCCCTACAAATTATATCAAATTAAAAAAAAGGAAACCTATCATTGTTGGTGCGACAAAGGAGTCGGCACAATCAACCATATTTTATTCCAATGCGATGCATATCACGACTTAAGGATGGAATTACTAAAACAATTAATAAAAACTTATGGATACACCCCTTTATTATACAAATATATATTGGCCACTAACAATTGGAATTCGATAAGACTCATTATTCAATTTTTGATAGCTACTGGAATTAACTTTTGAAAAAAATGATCGAAAATTCTTCAACGCACACAGAAGACCAATACTAATAGAGAGTAGAATATATATATATATATATATATAATGATTAACTTAACACGCTACTTACATATACTGCTTAGTACAAAGTTTTCATCAACATTCAAGAAGCTATATGACCCAGGAAGATTCAAATATTCATAATATATATATATATATATATATATATATATATATATATATATATATATATATATATATATATATATATATATATATATATAAATTAAATATAAATATCATTGGCCTATTTAGTTTTAAAAAAAAATGGATACTTCATATAGCTTCAAAAATTGAATCAACAAAATAGACATCGAAATACATCTACATACGAAATAATCATTAACTAACATTAGAAGCATACTTGGGTGAAAAAAACCCGATGCAAAAAAAAAAAAAAAAAAAACAGCACTATTAATAGTGAAGAAGACAAGACAAGACAATTCTGTAAACAAGACCGACACAGCTCGCGACAATAAACATACTGAAAAAATGAATTATTGTACTTTAAAACAGATTGTATAGCCTAAGAAAGGGGGAAAATATCTTCCCAGGCTGGGAAGACTGAATTAAATCTAGAGACAGGGAAGTCAAACTTAGAAGGGGGGAAATTCCCAGGCGTCCCTGGCTACAAATAAATCCCTGTTGGAAGTGAAGACCTTGTTCACACAATCAACATACAGAATGTACAAATTTCCCCACTTCAGATACGTTCTCTTGTTTGCCTAGTTGTGTATCAAGCAACACATGAAATGTTCCTTATAAACGTGGAGGCATATCGAATAAATGTCATAATAATTAATATTGTTATGTTCATGTCTCTACAGTATGAATATGGAAATAAATGAATATATTTTTTATATGTATGTAGAATTTAGGTGTTCGTAGTCTGTATATATGGGGAAAAATATATTCTGTCTATTGATATAATTGATATTGGAAAACATTTTCAAGCTGTTTTGCTGTCATGGCTCAGGTTCACTTTCTGTCAATCTAGTAATAATGAATATTAAAAAACAACATTATAATATATTTGAGTTTTTTTATTCACCTTTGAATCAAATAGTGAAGTAATAAATACTAATTAGCATTTATATTCAACGTTATACAAGAATATACATATCTAGAAACGAAGTCCAGATGTGAAAAATACTGAAAGATTCCAAGAAAGAGGCGACCGTTTACATAATCCAGTACAGATTAACAGTAGCAATAAGGAAACAGATTTGAGAAATGCTTCAGTACTGATATCTTAAAAAAAAATAATAATAATAATCCTGTTTTCATAATTCGCCAGAGCACCATCTCGTCTTTCAGTTGATTCGGGAAGGAAGTATTGCGCAAGCCATTTAACATTTTCCTTCTCAAATCTGTACAATTCTTTATAGTTAAGAACATCAGATTCCCTTCGCAATTTATACTCTTTACGTCTACTTTCGGGAATCACCATAAACTCGGTCATTTCGCTTTTAACAACTTTTGTTGAGTAGGCTGAGCAAGGTACCGAGGAACCTCAAAAATCTTAAGCACTTGCTCCAAAAAATGAGCATTTGCTCACGAGTAGCTTGAGTAGAATTATTTTTATTTATACGAAACTGGCCATTTGCTCCGAATTTTGTGAGTTTTAAGCACTTGCTCACTTTTATTTATACGGCCCATTTTTTAAGAAAGATGTAAGAGGTATTCGAAGAACTGCATCCAGGCGTGAAGCACTGATAATCCAAATTTAATTCTTCTGCTCTCATTAATTATTTTAGCATTCATAACTTTGTCGTTCAGATTGTTTCATAGCTTGCATCGTGCCATAAGCAGGCTCATTTCAGCGCTTTGAGTGGAACACTCTGAGATGGGGCGAGCGGAAGCTCATTAGAGTTGATTCCAATCTCACTTTTGTGTACGCATAAAAAAAAAAAAAAAAAAAAAAAAAAAAAAAAAAAAAAAAAAAAAAAAAAAAAAACCTGACTTGATCAACACCGTTTTTAATATGGTGTTAGAAGAAACAGTATGGTGAATTTCAGACGAAACCATACTTCTATTTGCAAAAATGTCACATTCAAGATATTCGGGAAATTATACAAGATTTAATTAAACCTTGCCCCATTCAATCCTCAATCATCCATGAGATCTTAACTTAATTTGTGAAATTATGCATCTATATTCCCCATTCTCTTGAACTTGGTATTTCCTAACAACACAAGTGTGTTTCCTCTGAAATTCATCATACTGTTTCTTCTAACACTAGCAGTCTTTGCGCTGTTAATGATCAGAGTTCAATATTCTGCACTTTCCCGCGCTCATAACTCTGAAAGGACGCAGCTTTCAACTTCGGTGTAATAAACTTTTTCGCTTGTTTTCGTGTCTACTGGTGGTTTCTATCTTTAAAGCATTCTTTTTAACAAGTCATTTTAATAAAATTTTCTTTTGTAGAAAGAAATTGAAAACACAGTTCTCAAATGAAGGAATGCTTGTGCTTTATTTTGGAACATTATGCTTTATTTTCCTCATAAAGATATCAAACTTGCATACACATAAGTAAATGTCAAGACTAGAAATAAGGTACCAACCATGAGTGAAATATTCTGTTATGTTCTTTTAAGTTACAGTTGCCCTACCAATCAGTGTTTCTTCATTTAATACTATCAGATAGTTATATCTTAGAAGTTATGAAATATCCTTGTTTATAGGCAACTCTCATTGGCTACCTGCGCGTATCGGTTGCATAACAACCTAGATATGTGTAAGAGGTAACAAGAAGAAAAACATTGATGAAAATCTGCATTTTGGAGAACATAACCGATCCACTTAACCTATCAACCAGAGGCTAAGAAAAAGATTACCTTCAGTATTAGAGAATAATTTAAGACCCTATTTGGCTTTCTATTTTAAGTAGGTCAAGCTGTAGAAGCGGTTGTACTTCTAATTTGAGGCCAATTTATGGCTGAAATAAGCCCTGGTGCCAAGTTAGAGTCGTGTAGTATCGGTATTCCCATCTAAAACTGTAGTTCAATAATTTATTTCAATTCGAGGTTTCCCGTCAGCAGCGATTCAAAAAGAAAAAAACACAAACAACAATCTTACCGAGCGAAGTACCGAGTTTTGGCTTCGCATTCGGGAGGTCGTGGGTTCGATTCCCACTGCCAACCAACCTAACTAAGGTTTTCCTCAGTTCTACCAGGCAAATGCCGAGATAGTACCTACTAAATAGGCTGACCGATACCTTCCCAAATTGTGGGGCAGCGGTGGCTCAATGGTAGAACGTTCACCTGTGGTGCGTGAAGTCCTTGGTTCGATTCCAGCTCGCGCCAAATGAACTTTGTTGTGGTCAAACACCTTGTGCGTGGGTTTTCTAGGGATTCTCTCGTTTCCTTCCACTTTCTTCTTTTCAACATTTTCATTCATTTCTCGTCATCACCGCATCCTTTAGCCTAGCCTGCAGAACCGTGGGACGTACAACTTAAAGAATTCATTTTTGCCTTCCCAAATCATTTCCATTGTTATTGTTGTTAGATATCCAGTATAAAATGGCATCTGAGCGGTATGTGATGATTGTTAAATAAAATAAAACAAAACAAATACGCACCCTGGAATAAAAGGAAAAGTACCTAAAAGAAATAAAAGTTGTAAACTAAAAAATGGAAGTTTTTCCACCTTATAAATTCAAACTTGAATTTTTAAGTTAGTCTTTTTTTATTATTATTATTGTTAAAACCGAGGAAGCAAATAAAAAAACCCACAAGTCTAGCTCCTCTAAGTACATTACAATTTCCGTGATCAGACATTTTCTCAGATAATGAAAGGTGTTTCATGACTGTTTATTAAATTATTAAATCTTGAGAACACTTGTCAGACAAAATGATTTGAAAAGGACGCTGCCTGGACTTATAAACTGATGTACTATCCCAGCATTCACTTAATCTATAAAAAAAAAAAGCTTGGAAAGACCAGTGAGAATGGCTGGTTATCGATTATTTAAAAATAGAATTACTCGAACAGCAGTTTCCAGCGAAATTTAAGCATGGGGCCGTTCAAACAGATGTAAATTCCAATAATAATAATAAATCAGTCAAGAAGATGTGAAAAAGCCTTTGCAGATCAGCGATCCTAAGAGAAATTTTTTCTTCATTCACAGCAGACAAATATCGGAATGGTACCTAACTTACAGGCCTCAAGTAGCCTCATTTCCAATGCCTTTAACGAAGGACGTTATCCCTCTGATATCTTCGTCATCAAGCCGGAGATGCCATAATAACCTTTATAGTATGAAATAAACTTACGTCTTTCTCTGAAGTAGTAGCTGGCAAATTAACATGTTCTTTGGATTTTTCTTCGTTCAAATTTTCTTCAAATAGTTTTTTTTTTATCTGAACGAAAACGAAAAAACAAAGAAAAGTGTCTATTTTTACCCCATCCTTTTTTTTTTTTTTTTTTTTTTTTGTCCAGTAGGTTGTGGAAAAATTACTACTAATACCAGCTGCTGAGTATTTATCGAAATCAATCGTCGCTTTCTTTGACGTTAATTGCGGCTACAAATGAACAGTACTAATCCGAAGTTCGCTGTTGTAGTTGATGGTATTGGGAACGATGGTGAATGGTTCCAACTATACCGACGATAGGTTACGTGTTTTGTTATTTTTGTGGAGGTCAGCGATTTTTTGGCACAAATATATTCATTTAATTTCCTCTTAACCCTTGAACTAAAGTAAAGGGCACATTTTTTCGGAATCTCCTTCCGCGATTAGAAAGGAACTGGCTCCATCCCGTATTGCTTCACTCAAAGTGTATCCAATTGGTAAACTTTGAATTTGGATCAAAGAGGGAGTGAAAAGTATGTCATTGCCATGTCAAAACAGAACAAGTTCAATGTCACCACATGAATATAGGACCTACTCCTCACTCTTCTTCCTCCTCACCACTCAACTCTATCTCTCACTGATCTTTAAAAATATTTGGAAAAAGCTTGGTTTTATTTTATCATAATACCAGAGGTCAGCTTTCAGAAGGTGGGATAGCACATGTGAAATCTTGAGGAAAAAAACACTGCAGGTTCAGAGTGCTGTTTTCCATTATAAAGGTATTCTCGGAAAATTCGATTCTCACACCGCCCGAAAACGCAAATATTTTAAAAGAATTTAGACATCATTCGCATCAACAACCTGACGACCAACTGTTTAGTGAGATTTTTTGTTTTGAAATACGGTACATGAAAAGCAGTTGTTGGTTGTTCCAATGAAGTGACTATACCATGGATCGAATGCAACGTATACCCGCGTACTTCCTAAATGTCAGGTGGCTCTACGATAGTTTCCAAAAATTACGCGTATATACTCCATTACATCCCTGGTCCCATAGCAAACAAGAATTAAGCACATGCGTATGAAACCTTCTGAACAGGGTTAGGCATATCTTTTTCTTTCGTGTCACTTTGGAGAAAGAACACTTTCTTTCGTATCTGTACAAAAAGAGGAAAGATCTCTTTAGTAATGATAAAATAATATTATATCAGTGTGTGTGTGTGTGTGTGTGTGTGTGTTTGTAGCTAGCGTTTCGTAGAGAAAAGGGTAAAGAATTCACCAACAGTCACCAAATTTTGAACACAGGCTGTCACATTTAATCACGAACGAAACAGTTTCTTTCATTTTCGGCTCAGAGGTTCAAAAGTTATGCACGTTTCTTCTGGTGGAAAATTTACGGATTTAACATGTTCCAGAAAGCCTTGACTGTATACAACCAACATGACATCTTGGGTGTGCGAACTTATACAACAGGCAGGGCCAGCGCGAGGGGGGGTCGAGCCGTGCCACCGTCCAGGGCGTCAAGTCTAATGGGCGGCAAAATTTGAAAAATAAAATAATACTATCAAAATATAATGCTTCAAATAGGCCCACCTAAATTCTGTTCACCTTACTTCATTCACATTCAGGAAAATATTCACTCAGGAAATTCAGAGCATTCCCCCTTATTTTCAATTATCAAACTACTAGCCTTAGGTATGCCGTTTAATATTTCCCTTGCAGCAGCGTAGATGAGATTTTCAGTTAGGGTGGATTGTAGATAAGATTATCAAGGTGTCTTTTATATTTTTTTCTATTCAGCAATGTTCTAACTCTCCATTCCAGGTATGTAAAAGGTAAGTACATTACCACGTTAAAAGAACCATAGGAGGACAAAATAAATACCACCATTACTTAGGAAAAGATGTCCAAAATGAAATTATTCAAATTCTAAGTGAACAAATAAAAAGTACTGTCTTTGTTGAAAGCTGCAAAATATAGTATAATACTATACTGTACGCCAGATATTTCTGGTACATAGCAAATGACAGTAATCGTTCGTTTTGTGTAGAATAATGTAAATTACATACAGTAATGGAGAATGCCTTGTAAAAATTTGCGAACACTTTCTTGGTTTCGTACCGGTAACAGACACTACTGATCTAGGACTGACAGAAGTAATAACTAAATAGCTAAAGGAAATGAACATTCTTATCGAAGACATGAGGAGCAAGGATATGACAATGGTTCTAATATTAAGGGCAAACATTCAGGTATTCAGAAGAGAATTTTATAAATAAATTCCCGAGCCTTCTATGTTCCTTGCAGCACTAAACCTTGTCGATGACGATGCAGTCACAGCATCTCAGTACGTCGTTTCATTTTTCTTTTTTTTCTTTCTTTCTTTTTTTTTTTGTATAGTTAAAAAAAGTTTATGACATTTTCCTGAGTCACTTTAACGTTGGGCCGTACTAAAGGAATATATTGGCAGTCTCACTTTAAAATCATTAAGCATCACAAGGTGGGAGAGCCCAATTGATGCTCTGACTCTACTTAGATAATAAATGGGGGGTGGGGGGTGGGGTTGATGACTTACTTCAAATAAGTAACGGCAATAGAACAGAAAGAATGCTCGCCCACGATGCTCTGTGTATAGCAAACCAGCTTCATGACTTTATTTTCCTTTGCTCACTCGTTATCTGGTATGACTTTTTACTCCACATAAACACAGTAAGCAAAAGTCTCCAAAGCATTGATTCTCATGTGTTGGATGCAGTCGGGTTTCTTGAAAATATATCTGACTACTTTGAGAGGAGAAGAAATGATGCAAAATTTCAATCTTAGTTGATGTGATGGAGTTGGCATCAGCATTAGACATGGATGATCCACGGATAGGTAATACAGTGCAAGCTCAAAGTCAAAAGAAGAAGAAGAAGAGACAGTTTTAGTACAAGGCAGAGGATGAAGCTATTGAAGATCCACTAACAAGATACAAGATCGATTTTTATTACAAAGTTCTAGACGTGATTATGTTAGCTTTAAGAGAAAGGTTTGAGCAACTTAAATATCACAGCGAGTATTTCGATTTTCTTTACGATATAAGTAGGGTCTAATCTTAAAGATAGAGTCTATGCACCTGAACTTTTGTCTAAAAAGTGTACTAAACTTGCCATCATTTTAACACTTGAAGAATCGAAAGATATTAACCCCAGTGATTTGAAAAACGAACTGAAAGCGTTATCCGCTATAATTAAGCTTAAAAGTTCACCAATAGAGACTTTAAAATTAATTAAAGAACACGACTTTGCTTCCAATGTTTGTATTGCAACACAAAATGCACATAAATGACAAAATTGCACACATTTTGTGTAATTACACACACATTGGCAACGCTGTTTGTTAACATTACCGGAAACAGTGGCAAATGGAGAAAAAAGTTTTCCGAAACTTAAGCTCATTAAAAACTGAAACACGCTTGAGTGGTCTAGCGATGATACCAATATAAAACGAATTGGCTGAAACATTGGACTACGTGAATGTGATAAAGGATTTTTCTCATATCAAAGCAAGAAAAGTTTTTTTTTCAATTAAGGTATGTTAAATTTATGTATCTCTATTGTGTTTTAGTACATTATAAGGCTTAGACTAATCACATGCTCCATACTCTATTGGAAACACCTCGACATAAAATAAGCTTAAAAATTAAAATTCTTAATCGTGACTAAAGCATATTTATTTTATTTTCTGTATGCGCTGCTGTATATCACAGATATACAGCGAAATCGAGCATACTGAATATTGTCATGTATGGAGTCGTTTAAATATTATGTGATCATTCGAGAAAGGTAGTTCAATTTTTTGTTTACTTTAAATTTCATACATGTTTTTAAATGGGGTATCTTACATTTTCGTGACATTTGAACATCTTCTGTGAAAATAAGGTTTGCGGATTACAGGGGCGGCATGTAAAGTACCGCCCAAGGTGGCAAAACTGCTAGCACCGGCCCTGATAACAGGATACGATAAATGTGCAGTATTCATATTCACACGTGCTTCATAAAAGGAGATGATAATAGAGACCTGCATGGGCTGGGCTCAGCCCGAGGCCCGGTCCGACTTGGTTATTTCTTTAGGCCGAAGCCGGGCTTGGGCGGGCCGACACTGATTTCTCTTCAAGTCGGGCCGGGCTAGGGCCGATTAATTGCAATTCTTTAGTAATTATTGACTTTCGTTAAACAATAATTAGAATAAAGGCAAACGTTGAAGAAGTGTGCCCGTGAAAAATGTTACAAAATGAGACTTTTAAAATCTTTTGGGCCCGGGCCGGGCTTGGGCTAAGAATTTTTAAAAACTTATCGGGCCGGGCCGGGCTCGGGCCGAAAATCTCCAAAACTTTTCGGGCCAGGGCTGGGCCGGGCCTAGGTACATTCGGGCTGGATTGGGCTCGGGCCGAAAAATTTGGCCCGTGCAGGTCTCTAGATGATAAATACCCGCGCAATGGAATGAATCTGGAATATTCTTTTAAGGACATTATTTTAGAGATCACGAACTTAAACGCTAGATTTGCGTTGCGGTGACCCTAAATCATTACAGAATGAGGCACAAAGGATTGAGTGTTGAAATTTTCATAATACGTCACTTCCGTTCACGTTCCCCATTCTTATTAACTTCAGTCCGCAGTATGTAATGATGGAGGAAGCTGCAACAAATGGTTTGTATGAGTATTTAAATCACATATAACTCACTTAATTGTGCTCATTTCATATCATATTTTTCCATATAGGTAGTAAAGTTGTGTTCTGTTAACTAATAATCGCGTGAGTGTGTTCCAAATTGGACGAAATCATTGTATTGTTGTGGGCGTCTTCACACCTGACAAGATCGACGCTGTCATTGATCTTGGAACAAACAAGAAAAAAATATTTATATTTCGCTGAAGTCGTCATCAGTAATGTTTCGTTGGCTTCCTTTACCATGTACTTAATATTCATATGTGATTAGAAGTCGATATTTCTTAAAACGAGGAGATTTTCTGACCATAGAAAATGGAATGTGTATCGAGAGGTTGATTACGGGCTGTAGTTTTTTTTTAAAGCATAACTTACGTTGAGCAACTTATTTGTTGTTAGTGATAGTAATATCTTGACTAATGCAAAGTGACACAGTCATGAGATGCAGTAAAATTAGTTCTGCGTTCAGGATAACTAATAGTTCGATTAATTTTAGTCTTTGGTAGGTCATATAAATCATTAAGGATGAAGTTCCATATGTTGATACGCACTGTAAATAACAGAATTCAATGTTTGTGCATACAAATTTAAGACCTGACAACCTAGATTTGTTGTCAAAAATCAAAGTGTAATTTTACGAGCTGTCCCCATAAGAATGATAAGCTTAATGTTACGTAAAATGAATGACTGCATATGAGAGAGGAATTTATAAATTGCAAATTTCCTCCGACGCTATATTTCTGTACAGTGTGGGAGAGCTCTATTTTATGTTTACATGACTAGGGTTACTAGTGTGAAACCAGCACAAATGCTATACAAGTTGATAATTCTAATTGTTGACACCTGACAATTTGTTTCTGTCTCGAAGGTTATTCAGGCACCGCGAAAATCACAACAATGTTGCACAATACACTGTCAAAGCTCTATGTAATTCTCTCACCACCTTCTGAACATTTAGTTTTTAACGTGGCCGACTGAGAATAAGGTATTGCGCAAAGCGACACAAGAGGAAACCAATAAATGCACGGTAAGTTCTGATATGAATTATGATTGTAGTTTCGAGAAAAAAAATTCGTTTATGTAGGGTAAATGTGCCAGTCCTCGACCACCTAACTCATTTTCTTATGGTCCTTAATCGTTTTTCACTCAATGGAACAACTTAGGAGGATGCAAGTAGCTCACATATGTTCCTTAAACTATATTTTATCTATACTTTATCCAAAACTGAGATAACTTATACCATTTATGTAATATTAGCCGGAGAAACACCAGTAACTGATTTCTTTTAGTGTTCGACCTCCTACTGTTTAGTCATCGACCACTACTCGGTTAATGTGCTTTTAATTACAGTATGAAGGCTAAAGCATGCTTTACCAAACTAATAGCATTTGTAGATGTTACATCATTAGTTTTTCAGGTATCACTTCGCAATTTCACACAATAGTCGCCGAGATTAAGTAATTTTGTGATAGTTTTGTCAAGAAAGGGACCACCAAATTTATTTAAGGTTCAGTGGAATGCAGCACCAAACATGCTCTGTCTTCTCTGGGTTGAAGGTGTATAAACCCCATCTTCTAAATTCGTTTTTAATTACTAATTGTGTTGCTACCTTGTGTATCACTCTTTTAATTAGTGGTGCAGAAATAACACGTGTAACATTTTACTCAGTTTCCATGTAGAACTCTCGGAAACGATTTGAACACTGATTCGTCGCAGGGTTGAAGAATATGTGTGTTGTTTGGTGGAAGGCAAGAGAGTACTATAGCATGGCTGGAACAAAATTCGTTTACTTGCACTGCCAAGTGAGTCTTGTAACCGTCGATTAGCAGAAGGACTGGTTCCTTAATAGACGGATCATTCACCAATTTTAGGAAGCCGTTTGCTATCCATTCGTAGTGTTTCACTTCTCATCCAGCCGCTATCTGACCTGACCTGCCTATGAAAATCTCTGAACTGCACTGATGACGTCCTTTGGAAGATCTCTTACATACAGATATACGACCATCGGGGATACAATTTCTCCTGCTGCGGAAAAAGTGCAAAACAGTGTTAATGTTTCTTTCTCGTTGCCCTTCACCTCGTATATATTTTTCCACGCTTTGGACCCCAACGCCTTTCCTGATTTGTGACACAGTTTAAAACTGGATTCATCAGCATTAAATATTCGCTCAGGATCATTTAGAATATCAGATTGTCCCGTTTGTTTCAAGTATTTCTCAAGGTCCTAAAACCACAAGCGAATGTTTTTCTCGGTTACAGCGTATCGTGCCTTGTCCAAAGTTCAGGGACACGATTTGTGGGTGTCTCCTCAAGTAAGTGTAGTACCAGGTTTCACCAACTCGATTGTCTTTGAACGGCGTTTTGCGTTTTTCTGAATCGACAATTTTTAACACTGTCAGAAGATCGTATTTCTTCTGTAGAAAGCCCTTTTGCTCACATTAAGGAGCCAGTTTGCTAATCCCTCTTCTTCTTTCTGTGTTAGGTATGGTTCTGGATCTATTTTTCGCTTTTTGGGACTGTGACCATGAAATTTATCCATCAGCGTTACCCGAGGAATTCCATAGATTACTAATGCCTTTCCTATGGAGCGCCTTTTTTTTCGACAAGCCTCCAGAGCTTTTTGTAGATCCTCGTTTGAATAAGCTGGCAGTTTGAGCTTAGGTCTACTCATTCATTATCTCTGAAAGAAACAAAAATTCTTAAGGACATGCAAGGAAAACAGATGTATTCCAGTCGTAAGCTGATACTAGCTATTCCGCTAACAATATTTGAATGCGTTCCACGACGAAACGAGAATAGTGTAGTTCAGTATTAAACGAATTAGACCAAATATAATAAATTTATTATTCAAATTAAATGTCATACCCTAACAGTGCCGTTAATTTTCCATGAAAATGTTGGGAAACTACATGAATATTCAGTTACTTGAATTTGAATTTATTTTATGTCCTTTAGGGATTTACGGTTTCGACCGGGACAGGGTGGGGGAGAGGATGTTGGAAGTTAGACGGCCAGGCCCTATTTTGAAGATACCATCCCAGCATTTGCCTGGTGTGACTGAGGAAAAACCCGAAAGAACTCAGTCAAGATGGTCGACCGCTGGGATCGAACCGAGGACCTTCCGAATGCTAAGCCAACGCTTTACTATTTTTTTCAAAGTTCGTCTCAGCCGAGCTCCTCGAGCCAATTGGAGGTAATCCAGTCCTGACAGGGACACAAACACAGAAATATCGAGGACAATTAAAAATACCCTTGCTCTTGAGAGGGATTCGAGCCCTCAGTGGATTGCCTCTTCACCATTATCACTGAGCCACGACCATTGGTGAATATTCATGCATTAACGGTAAGACTCAGCAGATGTTTATACAAATTTAAATTGATCACTGAATTAGTGTTTGAATCAAAAAATTCTGCGTGAAAATACAAATACTAAGCATGGTTGGACACTGAGAAAGAAACAGCTAATCTTCGACCAGTACAAATGTATTACGAAAAGTAGTGGTCGAACACTAGTAAATGTTTTCGTATTCCATTATAACTTCAGAATTGGTAACTAGGTACTCATTTCATGCAGATGAATCGAATGTTAGTCGTTATTGATATTTCTACAATTTTTCAGTGCTCGACCACCCTGTGGTCGAACACTAGTTAACAAAGAATATTTCATAAGTCATTGTCCGACCACGACATTTTAATGATTTATTCTTCATACCTTACAGTTATTACTAAAATTTAATTACTAAAATGTGCTCTACAGTTCCATGTAACAGAATAATATGTGCATTTCGTACCTGGTGAGATAAAACTAGGGAAAAGCACGAAAAACAGGGCGCTGTCGTTCCCATTTGCAACAGATTAAAGTTGTCGAAAAGTCAGTGCGTCTTCCGTAGGCATACATTTGATTGGCTATTACCGAATGTATGCGCAATATATTTTGACAGTATCTTTGTGATTGGTTCAGAATAAGCTGCAACTCAATTATAACGAAAAAACATGCTTTTTTTTTATCGGAAAATAAGCCTAATATATGGTTTTAAAATGAAAAGTGGTCGGCAACTAGGGGGTGGTCGAAGACTGGCACAACCACCCTTGTGTCACTTCGCACGTACTCACAACGGACGGAACCACAGCATCTCCCTGCTCTGTACCGTAGTAGGTACACCTACCTGACAGTGACCACCTAGCACAGGTTGGTGTGTGTTTTGGCATGAATAATTGCTTTTATGGTATACCAGTTTCCAGACGTATCATCAATCTCCATAAAATTATTTGGGAATTCATCAAGATAATAACATTGTAGACATAGAATATAGTGAGGCATCATTTAAAGCAGTGGTTCTCAACGTGGGCGTTCTCGTTTCCGAAGGGGATGCTAAGACAAAAAGGGAAAATTTAGACTATATAAGGGGTATTTGAGATCTCATGACGACTTACAGTACATTTTTTCTTATTATTGGACGGAAGCATCTCAAAGTACCGGTATAAACAAATGACTAATATAAGACAATTTGTAGAAAGAAAATTTCCTTTCGTTTTATATATATAATATTTTTTCAAGGCGGATTTTAAGAACTGAAGCTTTTTTCTAGTTCTTAGACCGCTGTGTGCGTGAGTGGATTGGATTAAGATGACAGAGGGCGCTCAGGACAATCACATTCACCTAAGGAAATGCTAGGCTCGAAAAGATTGAGAACCACTGATCTTTGAGGAGGTATTTTCTAATTTCTACAGAGGAATACTAGATTCGATAAATGCTTTACTCAAATCTGCAGACAATTGAGACTGGCGATGAAACAGAACATCCGAAATGATTAATAAGATTTTAGTTCACGTGATTTTTGCTTATCGTTTGAAGCAGTTTATGTTTAGAAGACTCAAAATATTGTGTAACGGATTGCGCAATTCACCGATTTTTCACTAGTTTATAATATAGTGCCAATAAATATATTGGAACTCAACTCCTGTATATGTTTAATTTGGCTTTCAAAGGTGTGGCTTCCATTTGCATCTTTTAAAAAAAAAAGTTTACTTCTTGGGTTCAGAGTACATGCATACGCCTCTTTTCCCACGAAACGTAAATGAAATCTTGAACTTAGGCTATTTTCTTGGCGGTCTGTGGAGCGCAAAGCTGTGACGCACCAAGAAGATATGGGGAAAGGACAATGCGAATCACATCCAGCCATTCCTTGCGACGATGTTCCTTTCTATTTTGACCTGAACATAAGCTAGTTTCTCTTATTTTTTAATTTCTTGGAACTGATAGAAACATTTTTCTCGAAATAAGACATCTAAATAACCAACATGCTATAAAGTCCTGATTTGAAGAAAATATAAAGAATAGGCAGTTTTTGGTATTTAAACAATAAAATGACAAACAAACAAACAAAAAAAATTAAATTAAAGCAAAGACCTCTAAAATGAAATTAAATTTTTGTGTTGTACGTCCCACGGTTATGCCGGCTGTGCTAAAGGAGAGACTGATTATGAGAAATGATTGAAATGGTGGAATGAAAAAAGCGGGAGGAAACGGGAGAACCCCGAAGAAACCCACGCACACGTTGTTTGTCCACCGAGTTCACTTGGTGGGAGCAGGGTTTGAACCCATGACCCCGTGCACCAGAGGTGAACACTCTACCACTGAGACACCGCGGCCCCTTAAAATAAACTTCAGTGTGGTCATTTAATCATATCTTTAATGTGAAGAAATAGGCATTTTGTCTTAACACTCGGTTTCTACTAATGAAATATATTTTCCGACGCCGAAGGTGTAATCCTTTCCCAAATCGGTCAAACTGTTTTATGTGATACTGAATTTTAATTTTAAGTTTTGTGTGTGTGCGTTTCTTTTTGACTCCCGCGCAAAAATTAAATATATGTGCCAATGATCTTTCCCCGTCGAAGGTCTATTCTTGTCCCGAGAATGCTCATATTCGATCGGATAGTTTTTGTATATTACTGTTAAATTTTGAATTTCCTTCTCTGTTGCCTCTTTCAGTTTCTCGCACCGAAATGATATATATCATATTTAGATTTTACCGTACACATATACATATATATCCCTTCATTACTCGTTCTCTGCGCGAAAATAAATATATGTAAATTTTCCACGATTGAAGGGCAAATCTTATGACAAGAAAGCTCCAAATTTGTCAGTTTTTTTTTTTTTTTATGTTGCTAAGCTCAAATTTCGCGCCCCTCCATCGCGTATTCCCCTTTGTTCACTGTGCCAATATATATATATAAAGAAACATTTCTAGGTTTAATCATGTGTGCCGAGAAAGTCCAAATCGATAATTTCTATATTTAAGTCACTATGTTCTCGAAATTAAATTATTACGTCTTGTATTAAATTATTAACCAGTAATATATATTATTGTTGTTATTTAAGTATAAAATTACGTACGCTATTTCAGTTATAATTTATCTATATTATCTCAAACGAAAATGAGAAATTGGTTTTCAGTTTTATTTATTTATTTATTCATGTATTGTATTCGGAAGTTAACATTGGTCGTAGAATAGTCATAGTATTTGTTAACTCTTGTAATATACCTTAATAATATGAAAAATTGTCTCTTTCGCCCAGTAGCTGTCCAAAGACGCTTACAATAGGATACAGCTTAGTTACACTAATATCAAACATAAAAGACCAGGTGCGTTCTTTTCAGGTGGGTCAGGTTGGCCCAAATTTGGGCACATAGATTGGAATCTTTTTGAGTTGAAAATCTTGAAAAGGTTGAGCTAAGTGCATTGTAATTCATGTCTTGAGAGGAATCGTTGAATAAATAATATGTATATGGCGACCCTGTCGCTCAGTTCTTCGGAAGTGCAATTGCCTCTGATCCCCTAGGTTAGGGGGAGGGGGTTCCTTCCTATAAAATTTCTGCTGCTGGTGGTTGGCTAGATCAGTAATCTGCGTGAAGGGAATGATATTTTACAGTATGATCTGTCTGATGAAACCAGCCTGGTATTCTGTTGTGACCTTACTCTCACCACTGGCGACTATTTTAATAAGTCTCACCACCAACTTGATCCTATATTGTGACTTAAGAATTTGTGAAGTACGATTTGGTTTAAGGATCGAATTTCCCTTTTTGAAATCTTTTGATCTGGCTATAGTTCCTGGCTCTGATTTTGGTTGTCCTAGGATCTTCGACGGCGGAGTGAAGCTTGTTGGCACCTAGTAGTACCGGGTGGAGTGTTGCCCTGAAAGAAAGAGCTAGGAGTGCGGCGTGTTGGACTGCCAAAGAGTCCTTACTTCTACCATTAGCTGATGGTCTCCTTAAGAATCAGTCAAGATATGAATTACATTCTAGGTTCTCACCCATTGGACTTGGAGTCATCGCTCAGCTTCCTGATAAGGGTTGTGGTGGTAGGTAGTACTTGCCTGCCTCATTGATCTTTCAGAACGATGACGGGGAAGTGGAGGAGATTTTGGTTTCTTTAACAACAAGGCACATCATCAAAACACGTTACATGACCGAGATAAAAATAATTATCTAGAGAAAGACAGGAAAAAATGGTGGGATATGTCCCGCGATATTTATTAACCAAAGACGTTAGGAAAGAGACTCCTGTCAGTTTGGATAAACTTTCTCCCCTTATTATACTTGGACATCTGCAGCATATTGTCATTAGAACCTTTCTGCGGGTATATTCGTAAACTTAAGAATGACACTCTTCGTCACAGTCGTTGAAGTTGAAGCACATAATCAATTCAATATTAGCAAAGGCGTGATTATTTTTCAAGGCTTGTCAGAAGCTGAGATCAATGATGATTTACTTGATTAGCATATTGTGAACGTTAAGCAAATCCACACACGCAAGGCTGGCGATCTACAACCCACAGATCCGTGGCTAACGGGTTAGCATACGCGCCTTTGGCGTGGGAGGCCCGGGTTCAGTTCCCGGCGGGAGTTCATGTGGTTCGGATTCCACCTTAATCAGTAGGTCCACGTCTCATATAGCCTCGCCGCTGAACTCAAAATCAACTCAACTCAACTACAACCCACAGATTTCGTTTCGCACTGAGATTTACCTGTTTATCTTACTGTAACATACTAGTGCTTAAAGATGAGATAATACTCCCCTTTCCTCTGCTCTGTTCTCAATACTAGCATTTTGGCCATTCATCTACATCCTGCAATGCCTCTGCTGTCTATGGCATTTTTTCTGATGCAGCACAGTGTATGGTCCCACCTAAGTATGCCAGTAATAAAGCAGCGTACCCAGTCTTGAGAAGAGACTTCGATATTCAAGGACGAAAAGGTGTTCTCTTGAACTCATGATTACTGAAGAGATTCCGCTGAGGCCAGACGCCAAATCAAAGCGGCGCATAATTCTGGATCCACTGTTTCATCTCCTGTAAAATCTATTCGTTCCAACGGAACGCAGACTGTTTGGTGTTTGCACGTAGACATGTGATATTGTTGCACCAGCAAACCGCCAGTCTCTGTTGCTGCCCAAACTACCACTACTTCTGAAGCAATTTCCGAAGATTCTACTTGTCGACCCATGAGAGAAGAGTTCTTAAGTAGTTAACTACCTTCTACCTCGAAACGAAATGAAACGTCTGTTATTAAAGAATCATTGGGCCGTAGGGTAGTCAGTTAACTCTCATCCCATTACTCCCACCACTCTACTGTGAGCTAGAAACATGTACGTCAGTAATCTTCGGGTATTTTGAATAAGAATAAACAGCAACATTCTTCGGTGAGTCCTACGATATTCTTGATACTTTTTTAAAGGTAAGAAAAGAAGGGGAGAGATATTAAACCTGCAGTTATTTTTAATTGTCTCATACTGGCTCTTCTGTGGTGAAAATGAATGGCTGTTCCACCTATTTTGAAGATTTTACACATCTTTTGACGGTCAATTTTCTGAATGCAAGAAACTCATTTTACTGGTATTCGCTCTGTGTTGTTTCAAGCTACAATGATGACCGCCACGACAAGAACGACGATGATCGTACAGCTGGCGGAGTAGCAGTTTGGGATGCGGGATAATTATCATTCTACTTCCACTGCGGCGATCAGCAGTTTACAGGTTCTAGCTATTTAAGTTTTCGTTGGACAGCGAATCGCTTTCTGCAACATTTGTATCACACGCCCTGAGGCTTTTATTTTGGCTGTTGTATCGCCAACTCCCATATTCAGTTTTTCTGGTGGAAGATTAACTCTTATAATCTATAGCGCTTCGCTCGTACCGAGCCTGAGGTTGAGAATTTGCAGCTTTTTTTGTCACTTCACACCGTATCTATTAAAGGATGGAAGTCTCACATTTTACCACTACCACCGAAACATATTCATACCTGGGTCTTTCTGTCTGCGGCTCACGACTTCTTATTAATCTTCAGTGGCGTGCCTACTACTATTTATCAGGCAGTAATCACTTTTCTATTGTTTTCACAAGAATATCTGCTTTACAATTTTGTCATTTGCCTCGTTATAATCTCCACCATGCGGACTAGGGGCAGTTTTTTCCCCAGCAGACTTTATACCAGACCGCAGCTTTCTGTTGATGATTATCTTGAGGCCTTTCAAGCTAGTGTTGTGGCTGCTGCTAATGTCTCGATTCCCTTGTTCGAGATGCTTTTCGCAAACGTAATGTTTCTCGGTAGATGGTAAAAAATACAGCGAGCACTTCGTAGACTTAATCTTGCTCATATGGCTAATAATTTGATTGTTTCTTGTTACCTTCCTAGCAGAGCACGCGACTTAATTAAACAATGGAAACGTTGGAGCTGGCATGAGTATGCTTTCACTTTAAGTCAGGGTTGGCTGGTTTAAACCAACTGGTTTTTTCAAAAAAAACCAACTGGTTTAAACCAAAAAACAAAAAATGTTCGTAAAAGTGTAAGTGTTTGTAAAATCTTGATGAACACACATTTGTGGGTTATCACGTTTCACTCCCGTATATTATTCGTATTATATCCAGACCTAAATTCCCCATTCATTACTCAAAAAGATAATACTACAAAAGCAACTTTTTTTTTTTTTATAAGTTTATAAATGTTTATTTTGTGATTTTTTGTAGTTATTGTTATGTAATTGCAGTCGAAGAAAAATTCTAAATATTGTTTCGTTTCAATGTTTACTATTGATAAAATACATAGAAAATGCCGTACTTTTTTTTTGTGTGTGTGTGTGTGTGGGGGGGTCATACAGACCTCACGAGAGGCCTTTAGTGAAATAAGTATCTTTGGTATCTATTTATGTATAAATGAGTCTGAGCCAAAGTGGACTCAAATAATTCGTATCTTTATTCACTTTTCTTATTGATAAGCAGATTAAGTCGGTGTATTTCTTTAATTTGGACCAATAAAAGTCGTTATTAACTAATTTGAACTAAATTAGTTCTTCTGTACTCCGTACTACTTTGAAATTGTTCATATGTAATTCTGTGTAATGGTTTCACTTGTGCAACTGTTTATCTTTTTGTCCTTCTGAAATGACTCTTGACAGTTATATTAAGAAGCATGTAAAGATCAGTACAACGTTTTTTAATCAGGATTCCTTCGTGAGTGAGTCGGCAGACGTATCGCATTTGTGGCCAATTAGTCCTGGTTCCGAGTTCAAATGGAGGACAATTTCTCTCGGATGTAACTCGAGAAGCGGTTTTTATTCCGCTTTAAGCTTATGTGACCCCTTCCAGCATAACTCTGTTGTCGCATAATAACATCAAGGCGAAACAAACTTATTTCTGTCCATATATGATATGAATATATAGAGCAAATTATTTAAACCATAAAAACCTGGTTTAAACCAAAAAAACCTCGTTTAAACCAGAAAAACCGGTTTATTTGGGTTTTTTAAATAAAAACCATGGTTTTTGCCAACCCTGCTTTAAGTGCAGGTAGTTGCGTGAGTGCTGTTTGGTCCAAAATTTGTTGCCTTTACGGGTTTTGAACTTCCGTTGATGTTTCTGTCCCATATGTGCAGGACAAATTCCTCACTGACTAGCGACGGATTGCCAATGAGTTTGGTCAGCATTTTGCTGCAGTTTCTAATTCGGCTTCGGCTTCACCTTGCTTCCTACAGTTAGAGCAAAATCAGAATGTAGGCCCTTAAATGTAATGTCACCAAATAATGAGGATTACAACTTGCTTTTTGCTGCCGCTGAACTCACTACTGCTCTCGCTGGCACCAAACCACTATACCTGGACCAGACTTAAAACATTACGCTATGCGTAACACATTATTGCTTAATACATTCACAATCTTCTTACTACTGGCAAACATCTTATAGACCTATGCAATCTTATCTGGATTGAAGAATTCTTTCGTGCTGCCTCTGGTGAAATCTATCTGTTCTCTATCCTGGAACCTAGGAAATCATCACGTTCAGCTCCAATTATTGGTTAATAGCCTTAAACAGTTGCTTGTGCAAACTTTTGGAGAAGACTATAAATGAAGGGTAAGGGGGGGAAAAACAAGGAAAGTCCATGTGTGTGCTTCAACTAGTGCTTTAGCGTATTTGTTGGTGACTCTTGGTACTATTTCACTGCGTACAATAACGAATGTACAATAGCCTTTTAACTTGATTAAGTAATCGTTTGTGTAATACAACCTTGTTCATTTTGTATGCGGTTTTCAATATTAAAAAGCGTTTTCTCGAAAATACAGTTTTGTGACATTCCTTCTTTTTTCCCCCTTATCCTTCAAGTGTACTCTTAGTGTGTTATATGGAAACAAATTTTTAGCTTCCCAGTTTCCAATATGGTTTCCGGAACTTCAGTTTTACTACTAGTCATCTTGCGAGTGCAATCAAGATACTTTTCTTACCGCCAACATCTAAGTCCATTGGCGCCACTGGCACCACTTCACGTAATGGAATTTTACGTTAGCTACTTCTGATTGGAGTACAAGGCCTTATAACCTTTCTACAGTAGTGTCGTGGAGATAGGTACTTTCCGGTGCGATTAGAAACACACTCGCCAACGGCGTCAAAAAAAAAAGTCTTCACTGTGACTGTTGCTCTGATGCAGATACCAACACTCTTGAACAACGTAACTATTGCGAGTCCTCTGATTGGTTGCCACTAGACAATACAACTCTGAACAGACGCTTCATTGGTAAGCGATCACTTTATTTACTTTCTCCATCGACAAGGCTTACTGTATTGACATTTGTCGTTTACGTACTGCGCACATCATCTAGATCCTTATCTAGGCCACATACACGTGTCTTGTTGACAGCATCTGATTTGTGGCTTCAGTTTGATCACCAGCTGTCTTGGGCAGTTTACCTATGAGATCTCGAATATCACTGTTTACGACCACTCATTCTTCTAAAAGTGTATTCCTGTATTTCTTGGGGTGCTGATCGCGTTGTTCTACGATTATCTATCGTAACCTAATCCACTGGAAGATATATTGTGGATGCATTATTTATGGATCTGCCAGACAACTACGTTCTGCCAACTGAACACTGTCCATCATCCGTCCGTTTCATTCCATTCCAGACCTATTCCGAGCCTACACGTTGAGGCAAGTGAGCCATTTTTAACTTAACGCCATCATCGACCGATGTGCTACTATTTTATTCATCTGAAATCTATGTATCTCATCTTTGAATTGGAAGCGGGACAGCGCTATCAGGCCTTTTGAAATTTGTTCTGGAACTCTTGGACGACCTTTGTGTCGAACTTCCCCCTTCACGTAAGTTGGGTTTCTTGCCCACACCGTCATGGAAGATACTTCGTCCAGCTGTTCTTTCCGTGTGGCATAATACAAAATACCAAGCAACAGTCCTCTCGAATTTTAACAAGAGTTCCCACTTACTTTTATACCAGTGTCAATGGTTGCGAATACGCTGATTCTGCGGAATATATATATATATATATATATATATATATATAATATGTTGTTCGGATCACTGCTGAGCTAGTTGCATTTTTACAAAATTTCCGCTATGAATCCGTACGCTATATACACAGGATCTTAATATGTTGTGACACTCAGTGTTGTGAGTAGCTTCTGTGGTGTGCAGAGACAATATCCCTTCGTCCAATAAATTCTTCTCTTTAGTCATCGATTATTAGAACACAGACGTGATGTACAACTCTGCTGGGTTCCGAGCCATATTAACATAGCTGGTAATGAAGAGGCAGAGCGTGAAGCGCATGAAGGAAAGGAGTTTCGTCTTCCCATACCCAGCACGAGCCATCGTTCACTATTCTATCAGCGCTGGCAGCTGAATGGGACTACGCTGTCAATAATAAAATACATGTACTCAAACCTGAACTTAAGTACAGCTTAAGATTTCGACAGGACGAACAAATTCTAACTCGACTTCGCATCGGACATTCGCAATTAACACATGGGTTATTACTTCGTAGCGACGAACGATCATTGTGTGCATTCTGTGGAGCTTGACAAAGTATTCAACATCTGCTTGTAGATTGTCTTCATGCACAGCTTTGAGCTCTTTGCCTTACCGGCAAACTTACCAACACTGCTCGGAGATGACTACCGAGCGGTCTCTTCGAGGATTTTATGTCACCTCCGTGTTCTAATCACATTGTGATTGTTTTAGTGTTTACATTTAACTAATTTCTCACCAGGGTGGATTGATTTAAATCACCTGATTTTTTAGAGAAAAATCGTCGATTTAAATCAAATTCCGAAATAAATTAATTTGAAGTGAAAATAAGTGAAATCCCGTTTCTTTTCTGTTACTTCGATTATGGAAGATAATAATCATAATACAATGAGACGCAAATGTATGTACAGCATAATGAAAACGAGTGTTTCATACAAAGGATGATTAGAGGAAATCCTGCTTTCTTCTTTTCGTAACATAGGTTTTGTAAATTGTTAACTATTCCAACGGGAAAATCGACATTTAAAACGAAAATTGTTCCGTGTGCGCCTCTGTTTATTTGTTCCCAAATAAAATGGGCGTATTTAGGGGAATCTGATCCCCTCTCCGAAACTTAAAAATTTTGTACGTTTTACTCAACTTTAGGCAAAATTTTACATATTTTATATGTATTTCGTGCCGCAAGCTAGTTCTGACCCGCCTGATTTAGATATAATATATATATCCCTGCTAAATATTAATAACTTTTGTGAAAAAGCAAACTGCCGTGTTGATAATCGTTCTTGTATTTGTTCCTTAATGCTGAAGAAACATTTGGGATTGAAATAGGTTAACGATTGCGGATTAATGTAAAATTCAAGCTCATACTTTCAGTTAAATGGCATAATTAACATTTAATACTAATCCCTAAGGCTAGTTTTAAACAGAAGCATTTCTCGTAGCAAAAATCGTGTCATCGATATCCTACCGTGTGAAGTAGCAAATGATATAGCGCTTCACATGCCATGACATATCGTATGGCATTTCTTGTCGATAGAACCTGCTCTATTTCGTAGCAATTTCAGGTCCGATTACAGCGCCGTGGTGTGTTAAAAGGAAGCGAAAGATTTGGTGCCAAATATCCATGCTCTTGTTTTGTGTGGGAAATTGAATTGTATTAAAGAAAAATGAGTTGGAGTAGGGATGCTATTATTATTCTGATTGAAAAATGTGAAGAGCATCCTTGTTTGTATAGAGAACTTTTCGAAGGCTCCATTATCCATACGCAGGAAGTCCTTGAATCCAATAGGATCCTCAGGCTTCAGTTCTTTCTCTACCATAGAAAGAACTGAAATATTATCACCCCTCGCAACAACCAATTCTTTGTCCACGTACTTTTTTAATATAACCTGCAAGAACTGTTGTTACAACCACTATAGCTTTAGCCACTACACGCTTTAGTTTCGGAGCCATAATTGCATTCTTCTCCAGTGATTTGTTTGCTACGTCACGGCAAGATGCTTATCAAAATGCTACCGTGTAAAAGCACCATGTACTTTCGATGCCATAGAATATTATACAAGATTTTTGGCAGCACATCTGCTACGATAAATGGTTCCGTCTAAAATTAGCCTAATGTTTTTCTTCAGTTCGCGACTTGTATTACATGAGGAGAAAGATGTAATTTTTTAAAAATAAGTCGATTTAAATAAAAAAGTGATTTTTTTGAATCCTGTTTCACACTTTGTGTTTGTACCCTGTCTGTTGCCATTAAATATGTTCTTGTTACCAGTTCAAGTGACAATTTCGACATATATTTCACTTTTATCCTAACGTGGACACCTTTTTTTAAAACCCTTGCAGCGTAGCGCCCCTGCATATTGACGGGTGCATAAGGACCTTTGCACTGTAATGCACCCAATCTAAATTTCTTACTACTTACAAGTAATAATATATATTTCTAAAAAATTGTTACAGACATCTCATTTTCAGTCGATACCCTTAATATATATCTTTATATCTTTAGTAAATTGACTTACGAGTATGTTCGTCCGTTTGAAATCATTTTCTCATGAAGTTGTAGGAAGCTGACGAAAATCACCTCATACTTTCATAAGTTGAGGAATCTGTGTTTCAGAGAAAAGTCGATTTGTGTAATCAACTGTAAAAGGGCAAAAATGACCTTATACATCTGTATAACCATTTGTATTAAATTTTCTGATATATGAAGGATTTTTTATTATTTTTTAAACATTTTTTATAGAAGACTCTGGTGAGACGTCAGACACTGCTGTGTGTGCTGGCTGCTTGAATTTAATTGACGAAGAGTTCTTCCAAGCACTTAACCAATTGTGGCATGTGGAATGTTTTAGGTATGTATATTTGTACGTTTAAATTTCCTTGCATGTGCCTTGCAACTGTTTAGTCACCTTCTACGTCTTTTTTTAAGATCTGTCGAAAGTGCAATTAAAGTTCTTGCTTTCGTGATATTTGTGGGAAACTTGTACTTCAACGAAGTTGTATCTACAAACACATGCGTATAAGACGCGGACTTTAGACATAGAGGTGCAGGGAAACTTAGTAACTTCGTAGCATTTAACTTAAAGATATAGTAAATCTTCAGTTTAATTTATAGCTGTTAACAGTAGTAAAAAATTAATAATTAGGTAATATTAGTAGCTTATGTATTAGCTATTGTTATAATCGAAATGATTTTCTTCTAATCGTTGTTAGTCATTTTGTTTAAAGGTTAGTTTAAATAAATGAAGATAGTATTTGGTCTAGGAATTAATTCGTGCGGTTGGTACGCACACATTGAAGCTGTAGTACAAACACAAAATACATAAATACCTTAAGAAAAATATTGTCCATCGCTAGCCACCACTTTCGCCCATCTGTCAGGCAATGTACGGATTCCGTGGCGAAAGAAGTCCTCATCCTTGGAAGCGATCCAGTCAGAGACCCATGTTTCGATATCTTCTGAAGAAGTAAACCGCTGTCCAATCAAATCGTTGTTCATGCAATCGAACAAGTAGTAGTCCGAAGGAGCAACGTCTGGTGAATACGGCGGGTGGGGTAAAACTTCCCATCCGACATTTTCTAAATAGGTTTTGACCGGTTTTGCGACATGTGGGCGAGCGTTATCATGTTGAACAATAAGTTTATCATGTCTGTTCTCCCATTCTGGTCGTGTTCTGGCCAGAGCTTGCTTCAAACGCATTAATTGTCGTCGATAACGTTCTCCATTCATAGTTTCACCCGGTTGCAGCAGCTCATAGTACACCACACCTTTCATATCCCACCATATGCACAGCATAACCTTTGCACAGTGAATATCTCGTTTTGGTTGTGATGGACCTGGTTCACCTGGTTTCACCCAGGCCTTTTTTCGTTTAGGATTCTCGTAATGGATCCACTTCTCATCACCCGTAATAATTCGATGCAGAAACCCCTTTCTGCTCTGTCGTTGAAGCAGCAATTCGCAAATGGTTTTTCGTCTTTCAACGTCTCTGTCTTTCAATTCATGTGGAACCCAATGTGACATCTTTTGAATCATTCCCATGGCTTTCAAGCGTTTGGAGACTTGTTTGATCAACGCCTAATGCTGCTGCAAGTTGTTCCTGCGTTTGACACGAATCCTGCTCGAGCAATGCTGTCAATTCTTCGTTTGAAATTTTTTTGGCTGTCCAGCTCGCTCTTGGTCTGCCAAGCCGAAATCACCACTTCTAAACCGTGCAAACCACTTCTGACACGTTCGCTCAGCTAGAGCATGGTCACCATACACTTCCACCAAAATACGATGACTTTCAGTCGCACTTTTCTGCATGTTAAAGTAATGCAGCAGGACACCCCGCAAAAACACTTTATCAGGCACAAATTGCGCCATGTTCACTTAACTACAAACTGGTGTTGTTGACGCTTTAATCCACTGCCCTATACTACGAACGATACGCGATGACAGGGGTTTGCAACACATGTGTGGATACACGGAACTGTGGGACGCTCCGTTCGTTGCGCCATCTCTTGTCCACCCGCACGAATTAATTCCTAGACCAAATAGTAGTGAAGATGCTATTATTTACTGAATACCTAGTCGTATCATAAGTACTGACACAACATTGAAAGTGAATTATTATAAAAACGTTAAAGATACTTTAATATACTTATTGTATAAGTTAGTTACAAGTCTAACGAAAACATAGCATAACGAATACCAATTACTTTTCAAATTGGTCGCCTTTGGCCCTCACACAGTCCTTAAGTCTCTGCGGCCACTAATCTACAGCATTACGTACTGTCTGTGCAGGAAAATCCACCACTGCCTTCACCAGGGAACGTTTCAGATCGTCAAAATTGGCATACCTCTTACAAATCATACCCTCAAGCACTGACCACAATCTGTAGTCCAACGGATTAAGGTCAGGGTTGATAGCAGGCCAATCATCAGGAGCAATGAAGTCGGGATATTTCTTGTGAGACACTCCTGGGTAGAGTGTGCCTTGTGGGCTGATGTGGAATCCTGTTGGATGGTCCAATGTTTGTTCCTAAACAAAGTGTCACTCAAAGGCTTCACAACAGGGTTCAAAACAGCATTTTCGTACACTCTGGCTGTCGTTTTCATCCCTTTTTCAGAAAATACAGCTTGGTGGAGCTATCATATGCCACCCTCTACTAAATCGTGACTGAGGCCGAATGATGACCCTTCTGGATCTTCGGGCTTTTCTTCCGAGCTTCCTCGGAAGTTGAAGCATACAGTTGGTCATTTTGTCGATTGAAAATTTCCTCAATATTGAATATCTTTTCATTTGTGGAAAGAATTCATCTGTGCTCACTGTTTGCGTAACGCTGCAATAGGCGTTTTACTTTCATCACCCTCTGCTCTTTTAGACGTGCATTGACGAAGTGACCTGTACTTTGCCGGTAAGCTTTCAACCTCAAGTCACTTCTTAACACACGAAACATTGATAGTTTGGAAATTTTCAGCTCTCGAGAAACAACGGACTTCTTTCTTACAGGATTTCTCCGAATACGGGCCACCATTGTTTGCACTAACTTTTTGGTTCTTACGCTGTGTAGGCGGCCTTGCTTTGGGCAATCGTCAACTGTCCCAATCTCTGTGAATCGTTTGATGGCCCGATACACGAAATATTTCCTAATATTGAACTTTTTAAATGTGAATATCACGGGGCTGATTGACTCACTTTATGAAGAGCTATTACTGCCACACGATTTTCGTAATCGATTCACTCCGTAGCTACATTTTCACGAACACACTTTCTCTATCACATCTCAACTCACAATGGCCCACTCCACCCTCCTGCACAGGCAGGTTGACGACCTTGAAAATCGGATATACACCCTGCCTCAGAATTTGTGGCAGAAATTTTGGATTTGTGTTCTAAAACTTATTTACTCCTTTATGTTTTAACAATATGATATTTCGTTGGCAGAAACCCAATTTACAAAGGGTGTTCAAAAAGTTTTGCACAGTGCTCTTTATTATTATTATTATTATTATTTATTGCAGGAGGAGAATGAAATTTTTTGTGAACATACTTGGAACATTTAGCTATACACTGAGCCTACTCAATGTAGCCTCCATCAGCTGTGACGCATCTGGTCCAACGTTCTTTCCATGTTGTAAATGCACTTTGGTAAAATTTAGGGGATTGACTTTTACACCATCGCTTGACACAGGAAATAAGTTCTTTCTCACTATCAAATGTTTTACCGCGTAGGTGGGCCTTCAGACGTGTTTTGCTCTCAGGTTCGGACAAAAACAACCATGTTTCATCCTGGGTAATGACGCCGTCAAAACACTGTTTCCGCTCTTCAGTGAAGGTCGTCATGAGATCCTCGCACACATCCTTCCTCATCTTTTTCATTTCTCTTGTCAATAATCTAGGCACCCAACTTGCACAGATTTTTCTATACCCTAGTGACTGTACCACTGATACCACACTACCCAATGACAAATCAGTCATTTCAGCAAGCTGTCGTGTCGTCACACATCTGTCATTTTGGATAATTTGATTAATGGTCTCCTTATTCACATCACTCACTACTGTCGATGGTCTACCGCATCGTGGATTGTCCAGTAGAGAGAAATCACCTTCTTTAAACCTCTGCAACCACCGCTGGATACTGCTGCGATCCAATGTGTCCTCCCCATAAACAGGGAGCAACTTCCTGTGAATCGATGTGGCAGTCATCGCCGGTCTTGAAGAGGAACTCCATCACCGACCGTTGTCGCAACCTGACATCTACTTCACGGTCTATTATGGCTCACCTGTAAATAAAAGAAAATACTTTTATATACCAACTTATAGCTAAATGTTCCAAAAATTTCGTTCTCCTCCTGCAACAAATAAAAAATTTAGAGATCACTGTGCAAAACTTTTTGAACACCCTTTGTATTATGTACGTAGTGATTTAGTACTTACTGTCTTGGCAGATTTGAGGTATTACTTCAACAAATCAAGTAGTCATAATTTACAGCCTGGAAAGAATTTATGTAAGATACGTGTAGAATACAATTTAGTACAGCGTATCATATTATATAAATCAATACAACTCTAATGTATTATTGCCTAACATACAAGAATCATTCAGAAATTCGTTCGAATTTCCGTTGCAGAGTTTAGTATGGCACGGTAAATATTAGGGTAGTATAATCCATTTTGGTGAATAGTCCCTTACCAACATTAATGAAGAGTGGTTTCTGAGACCAAAAACTTGCGAACAATGCTTTCCGCATCGATCACATTGTAAATTACAATCTGTTTGGGAATTACGTTAGGAATCAAAACAAATGAAAATCTCTCGGAGGTGTATAGGTGTGTGGCTAAATTTCAAAACTTTGCAATTTTGGGGCGGAATCTGAACCATGATAATGAGCGTTATCAGTATGAAGCAGCAACTTTTTTTTATCTGTTGTACATTACGGATTGTATGCAGAGTTGAGAAAAGCACCAATATTTGTATCTTGCGAAAGCAACTAAAATTAGTATAAAAACTAAATAAAAAGTTTGGAACAATAGTATATTGAGATAGAGAAGGTTAGGTTTTGGTTAACTCAGAATTTTACCTTGTACTCCCAATTGCTGCTTGTGTTTAGGACTTCGTTCTACATTGCCCTCTAAGTTTATGTTGAGTACATGATATGACTAACTCTATTGATAACGAGTTCTACATTTCTGTTTCATCCATTGAAGCTGTTCTTAATTTGCTTGCGTTTACCATCGAATGTATGTTTGGAAGAATTTCTAATCAGTTTTTAATAAAATATTTGAAATCTGAAATGTTGCCAGAATAAATCTCGCTACCCATTTAACAATTTTGTATGTGGGAAAATTCCTGTTTGAAATTGTTAATGCATAATGTTACGTTTGATTTACGAATTTTTGGTAATCCAGAAATGTGGAACAGAGCCGGAGCATTTCTTTGTAACATTTTGGGGTTGGGGATGCGGAGGTATCAATGACCCAGTATTCTTCCAATACTATATTGACTTTTTTTTATTAACTTCATTTAAATGATTTTTGCTTGCTGAAGGAACCTATATTAATTTTAGAGAGAAACTATTATTATTATTATTATTATTATTATTATATTTCTATATTAATCCTCGTTTGTAACAGTAAACTTACTTCCCTTATCGCACTTAATACACTAGCAGTTATGTTTATAAAGTCATTTTTTAAATTCAGTTATCCGTTTCATTAGCATTGGTTTGTTTTCGTTTCATTTTTTGAAATTTGTAGCCTAAAATAAAGTGACAGCTATGTGTAATTTTTTTCGCGATTTTCAGAATCTTCTATGAGTACGATGCTTTCTCAGTGGAAATTACTAAATTTGTAGCCTTTGTTGAAAAGTTGTTAAATTTTTCCGGGATCATGTGGTTTGTTAGTTTGCCTACTATTTTTGAGGAATTAAAACTTGGTTTTTTTATACTGGTAATGTGTTTTGTTTGGAATATTGTTCCTTTGTGTTATTTCATGTTCTTAAAATCTCAGTTTTCTTCTCTTCACGTGCAGTCTCTTCACAGAAAGGTGAAGGAAAAAAAAAAAAAGAAAAAAAAAAAAACAGTGAACCGTTAATGTTCCTTGGTGAAGCCCGTATTCTCAATCTTACCGTCCCTTTTAATTTTCTTTTGAGCTTCTATGGGATTTCAAGATTTTAGGGCAGATCATTAACAAGATCAGATATGCAGGAATACGGTTATTATAGATAGAACAGAAAAAGGACTACAGGAGATGATTGACAAAATAGTTAACACTGTGAACAATATGGAGTGGAAATCAGAATCGAAAAATCGAAAGTCACGAGAATATCCCGTTAGAAACGCGCAGTTATGGGTTGGAGTAGTAGTGCAGTAGATATGAACCAAATAATGTGAAAATATTTCATGAATGGCTACAAGCGGGAAATATTTTAGGATAAAAGTACACTTGCAGGAAGTCTGAAAAACACCGGAACACAAGCTGGTAGTGACGTCGCATGACCAGAGTGACGTCACGAACATGGCCGACCATCTAAAATTTTAAATTGTCATAACTCATAAACCATTGATCCTACGGACTTGATTCATGCACCACTGGAACCGGAATCACAAGCTCTACAAATCATTATATTAGAGTCATATTCGTAAATTAATATCTTCATGGAGAAATTTGAATATTTTCATTTTTTGCATTCATTTTAGTTTACGTTTTTGCATTTCAATACATAACGGGCTCTCATTGATGGGAACACTAATTACGTTTGTTATAGCTTATAAAACAGTCTTTCTATCAAAGCCAAATAGGTTATTGTGACTTTATTACTTCCTGACACATTCAATTTTTAGAAAATATTTGACGTAAAAATACAAATGAGAATATCTCAGAAATCTTCAATTACGAATACTTCAATAAACTTCCAGAACAAGAAAAATATAAACAGAAAATAAAAGAGAACATATATTTAGACCAGTTCTTTAGCAAAACAACATTTTCAGTGCAACATTTGCATATCTTGATTTGAGCATGCTTATACAAAACAGTGATTACTTTAACATTTAAGATAAACGTGGAACATTATGTGGATCTGAAATTACAGTTTTATTACATTATCCTAACAATTTTCTTATTTATTTACATATATATATATATATATATATACTTTTTTTAAAAAAAAAATAGTGATTTTTACTGTGTTTGGCAAGTACACTAGTCAGGGACAATCGTCAGCAGATCGCCTATTACGATACTTTATACAATGCGATAAAAAGAGCATCAGCTAGTCTTAGAGCACTGAGAATAGCATGTACACAAGGAAGAGAATGCTTTATACACTTGCAATTTGATGAATACTGTTTCTTACAACCGCACCATGTGACAGGAGTGTGATGCCTCAGAAACAGTAGACCATAGGGTTGATATCCAGTAATCGCCTTTTGCCAGCCACACTGAACAAGGTCTTTTAATTTAGGGTTGCAGACATTCCACTATCTCCACATATTTGTCTGGGAAGCTGCTCTTTTTGTGTGCTGAATCAGAACAGCTTCGATTGGTGGAATTTTGTTTTCGTAAACAACACTCATCACAAATTGTTAACTTTGTCATAGGTACTAGTTTTATCATACATTAGAACCGTGAATCGCTGAATGAGCTGAAAATCATGATCTTCATTGGAACTATCATCTTCAGATAGCCTGTAGAATACATCAGTTAGTTCCGGAAATTGCTCCCATGTATTCTATGCTGTCGTTTTACCAATGCCTGCAAATCCAGAAACAGTATCACATCCTGTTAAGAATGGTAAACCTTTACGGATATGCAGTGGGCTATAGCATGAACTGGAATGTAGCTATTTTTCTTTCCAACTCCAAACGCAGTCCACAATTCCAAATTTGGTATGGAGTCATATGCAAACACTGCTAACATTACCATATCAGAATCTACCGTCGTCACTATCATAATATGAGTATGACAAACAGCAGCAGCAGCATCTTTCACGTGAAGTAAAAGTCTGTTTTCTGCTTCCTCATGGGTGGTTTGTGATATTCTGCTTGTATGCAGAACTTTTGAGGAAGTTTTTACATCATCGTATTTATATAATGGATTTTTTTTATGAGGTTGTATCTGCACTACACAGTCAGCCAGTGAATGAAATAACTGTTCTTTGTTTTCATCTACTGATACGAAACTGTTGAATTGTTTTGGCACGTAGTGATTGGGTGCATTAAAATCTTTTGACCCGAACCACGTACCTCACGAGCAGACACTTTCAGGCTGCTTGTGAAATGCCTGTCAAACACGAGATCTAGCCTTGGGACATGTCTTAATCGTTGCTGAACATACGAGACAAATACTCCAGAAGAGTAATCAGCAGATGTTTTTGATGACCGTGGTGGCAACATCTGTAGTACAGCTGCTGCATCAAGCATTACTGCAGTTGCTTTGGGTAGGTCATTAGTGAGATGCTTTCTACTTCATACATACAGTGATGTCTGTTACGTTGGATGGTTTTTTTAAACGTCCAAACTCAGATATGAATAGGCATTATTCTCGTGTGTGAAGATGGCGCCGGTGTCACCATCACGCTGCTGATAGGCAACGTAGAGCTTGCAAAGAATTTTCAAGTCATGGCATAGAAAAGATATTTTTTTCCTTTTGCTTGGAAAAAATAGAATTTCGTTTCAACTTGAAGAACTACAGATTGTTTCGCTTTATGACATCATGTATGGATTTGTTGAGTTCCGTAAGTCTTTCCCTTACATATATCATACTGCTGTTTACCCACTGCTGCTGAATGACGAGCAGACACATCTTCTTCAGTTAGCATAATTACTTTAGTAATAGCTTTCACAAGACTATCTTCTTCAAGCACGTTTCCTTGTTCGCGAAATTGCTCTAGTACATGCGGCAAGTGTTTTCGGTACCGCAAATCTAACACGTGTGTGTGTTCTCTGTGCTCTGTATCCACACCCGTCTTATCAATTAAACCACCCTCCTGTCTGTAGTCAAAAATAATACTTGCGGTTGCTGGGCCAGCCACCATCCATTTCAGAAGGGAAGACGGTTTATCCAACATATTTACAGCACCACGTCGGTTTTCACGATTTTATTATTTTGCTCATGTAGATGATCATCTGCAATATGTGAAAAAGTCATCTCACTTCTTCTACTGCAGAAATGAACTTTCTGAAACTCGGAGTACACTTGGGGATGTCTAGTTGGCAATTCAAGAAGATTCTGTATGAATACTGTAATCCAGCTGGCATTGTGAACATAGTCACAGACAAAGAACCACGGAGAAACCTGAAGAAGTGTGTCAAGGAATAGGCTGAAATTTTCCAGTCGTACACTCTTCACAAACTGAAGCAGCAAGATTTCAAGTTCTAGTGTTGTATTCTAGAACACGAACTGTGACGATTCGCCTATTCTCTTATTACGTCATTCATCAAATGTAATATCTTGATCACTAGAGGCTTCACAGTAACAACTATACGCTTCCCGCTGAAGGATATAGGAGCAGCTGCTGATGCTTAATGAGCATGTCTAGTTCTTTTAGCATGAGAGGCCTTCAGGAGAGATTCGACCCTCTCTGATGTAGTGACCAGTTCATTGAAGTGATGTGATAAAGAATAGTCTCTCTTTCTCTCTGTCCACACACACACACCCTCCATTCCAAAAGAAACCGAACTTTTGAAAACAAATAGTACCACTAGTGCCATCTGTTGTAATATTTTACCGGTAGATGGCGTAGTCCCTCATTGACAACTGGTATAAATGTCATGACATTTGGATGCACGGCAACAAAGTTATTGCGTTTCAACTGTCAGTGTGTTGTGTACATCGGTCGGAAAATGAGTTTCAAACAACGAGCTGCAATTGAGTTTTGTGTTAAACTGGGTAAGACTTTTAGTGAAACGCACCAAATGCTACAAAATGCATATGGTGATGAGTGTCTATCCCGTACGCAAGTTTACGAGTGGTTCAGGGGATCCAAATCGGGTAGAGAGACGCTGGATGATGACGAAAGATCAGGCCGTCCCAGAACCGGATTATCGGAAGAAAACATCGAAAAAGTGCGTTAATTCATCAAACATAACAAAAAATCGTCGGTGAAAGTTATTGAAATGGAATTAGGCATTCCTCAAACAACCGCATTTTGACCGAAGTTTTGGGCCTTAAGAAGGTTAATTCGCGGTTTGTACCACACAAACTCACCGAAGACCAAAAAGTTGATCGAATTGCGCATTGCAAAGACATCGTTAAAAGTGCTCGGCAGGATCGAAACTTCTTGAAATCGATTGTAACTGGTGACGAGACGTGGTGTTTTGAATATGAGCCCGAAACAAAGCGGCAAAGTGCTGAATGGAGAGCGCCGGATGAAGGAACACCCAAAAAAGTCGCTTGGTGAAGTCAAAAGTTAAGGTGATGCTGATTTGTTTTTACGATTCAAAAGGAATTATCCACAAAGAATTTGTTCAGCCCGGCCAGACAGTCACTGGAGAGTTTTACTTGGGCGTCATGAAGCGTTTGCTGGCAAGAATTCGTCGTATTCGGCCCGAATATCGCGAAATCGGCAGTTGGACTCTTTTGGACGATAATGCACCATCACATCGTTCGCGACTTGGTCAAAAATCACATTATTCGGTTGCATCATCCGCCCTATTCACCAGGTCTCGCTCCGTGCGATTTCTATCTGTTCCCGAAACTGCATTTGGCGATGAAAGGAAAGTGGCACGCATCGATTGATGCCATTGAGAAGGCGACAACCGCCGTCCTAAAGACCATTCCAATAAAGGACATGGAGAAGTCGTTTGACAACTTGTTGGAGCGTGCAAATATGTGTATCGATGCAGAAGGGGAATACATTGATTAATAAAAATGATTTGTTCCAAAATGTACATTGCTTTTTTGTTTTTATAAAACGTTCGGTTTCTTTTGGAATGGAGGGTATATATATATATGAAAACTGTAATAAATTCTGTTATACCTTATGTACACGTGAAAACTTATTATCAACATTTGTTTCTATTTTTCTTGTTCTTCTGGAAGTTTATTGAAGTATTCGTAATTGAAGATTTCTGAAATAATTTCATTTGTGAGTCCGTTGTGAGTTAAAATGAAAAAATGTGAACTAAAATGGATGAAAAAATGAACATATTAAAATTTCTCTATGAAGATATAATTTTACGAATATCACTCGGGTATAATGATTTGTAGTGCTTTTGATTCTGAATCCAAGGGTGCATGGATCAAGTATGTCGGATCAATAGTGTCTGCATTATGCACATTTGAAATTTCTGCACATTCATGGCTTTTACAGTATTTTTACATAAAATATTTTCTAGAAATTGAATATATCAGGGAGTAATAAAGTCACAATAACCTATTTGGCTTTGATAGAAAGACTGTTTTATAAGCTATAACAAACGTAATTAGTGTTTCCATCAATGAGAGCCCGTTATGTATTAAAATGCAAAATTGGAAGTAAAATGAATGCAAAAAATGAAAATATTCAAATTTCTTAATGAAGATATTAATTTACGAATATGACTCTAATATAATGATTTGTAGAGCTTGTGATTCCGGTTCCAATGGTGCATGTATCAAGTCCGTAGGATCAATGGTTTATGAGTTACGACAATTTAAATTTTCAGATGGTCGGCCATGTTTCTGACGTCACTGCGTCCATGTAACGTCACAACCAGCTTGTGGCCCGATGTTTTTCAGACTTCCTACAAGTGTACTTTTATCCTGAAAAATTTCCCGCTTGTAGCCAGTTATGAAATATTTTGACACTATTTTACTGCACTATAGAGCAAAGTGAGCTTAAAAAGATCGATCATTTCAAGTATCTGAGAAGTATTTTGACGAGAAACACTTACTGCGCCAAAGAGAGAGATCAAGAATTGCTATAGCCAAAGAAGCAATTAACAAGAAAAGATCACTCTTAACTAGCAGGCTTAATATTGGACTAAGGAAGAAGTTGGTCAGGTACTATATATGAAGCATTGAACTTTATGGTTCAGAGACTTGGACATTAAGGAAGTTAGAGAAGAAATATTTAGAGAGCTTCGAAATGTGGTGTTGGAGGAAGATGAAGACAAAATGGACAGAGAGAGTAACAAATGAGGATGTTTTGAAACTTATAGAAGAGAAGAGGACGCTACTAGCCAGCATTTTTCATCGGAAGGCTAATTGGATTGGACACATCTTGCGAAAAAATGTCTTCTTTATACCGCCATAGAAGGAAAGCGAGGATTAGGAAAAAGAATAACACAACTGATCGATGATTTGAAAAATAGAAGAAAATATTTGGAGTTAAAAAGAGGAAGCTGAAGATCAAGAAACGTGGAACAAACATTTCCAGGCCCAAACCTTAAAAAAAGTCGAATAAAATAAAATAAAGTAATTAGTTCCAGGACCTGCCAAAGGGCAGAATAAATAATGATAATAATAATCATCATAATAATAATAATAATAATGCTTTTTCTAGGGGACTCCACGCGACTTTTTTCCATACAAGTTGATAAATGATTTTCGGCATCGGAATGTTAGCTCAAGAATGTTCAGGAGACGGAGATTATCCGTCGAAATTATACGGTTATTTATAAAACATCGGCAGTTATTAGATAAAACCTCCATTGTTATTGAATTACGCGTCCATTAATCTTTTTAAATAAGTATTCATTTAAAGTAAAGAGAATAAGAGGATAACCAAGTATTATATATTTTACTAGATTAAAAAAAAATAGTTTTCTGTTGAGTAACTTTTAATTAATTAATTTATTTATTTATTTATTTACAGATGTTCGGCGTGTGACATTCCTTTGTCAAGTTGGTATTTTGAGAAGGATGGAATGTTGTTTTGTAAGGATGATTACTGGGCCAAATATGGAGAGGCCTGTCAAGATTGTGGACAGGTATGGGCTTTCTGTGAAATTTATATTACTGTTTATTTATTTTAGTGGCGACCAAATATTTACCATTCGCCAAATACTCGAAAAGAAGTGGGAATACAATACCCCGGTACATCAACTATTTATTGATTTCAGAAAGGCTTACGACTCGGTTAGGAGAGAAACATTATACAACGTTCTTACAGAGCTTGGAATACCGAGAAAGCTAATTAGATTAATTAAGATATGTTTAAGTGAATCCCAAAGTAAAGTCCGGGTAGGAAAATTTTTGTCCACGAGCTTCCACGTCGAAAATGGCCTGAAACAAGGAGATGCGTTGTCGCCATTATTATTTAACTTTGTGCTGTAATACGCCATAAGGAAAATCAAAGATAGCAACCAGGGCCTAGAGTTGAACGGCATTCACCAGGTTATGGCATATGCTGATGATGTAATTTAATAGGGGATGATAGGAGAACATTAGAAATAAATGCAGAGATCTTATTAAACGCTTGCAGGGACATGGGTTTAGAAGTAAATGCAGAGAAAACTAAATACATGGAAGTGCGTCGGGACCGTAATACGGCAAATTGTGGAGGCGTTAAAATATTAAATAATACTTTTGATAAAGTGGATACTTTCAAATATTTAGGATCAATATTAACAGACGAAAATCATATTCACGAAGAAATTAAATGTCGACTAAAAGCAGGGAATTCGTGTTACTATTCGGTTCAAAATCTCTTGTCGTCGCGAATTCTGTCGAGGAATTTGAAGCTTAAAATATATAAAACGATAATCATGCCTGTTGTTCTGTATGGTTGCGAAACATGGTCGCTTACTCTCAGGGAAGAACATAGACTGAAAGTATTTGAGAACAGGATCCTGAGAAGAATATTCGGACCCAAGAGGAACGAGAATGGGGAATGGCGGAAGCTTCATAACGAGGAACTACATAGTTTATACGGTTTACCCAACATTGTTAGGGTCGCCAAGTCTAGGAGGCTTAGGTGGGCAGGTCATGTAGCTAGAATGGAAGAAAGTAGAAACGCTTTCAAAGTCTTACTGGTAGACCCATAGGAAAACGACCATTAGGAAGACCTAAGCGCAGATGGGAGGATAATATTAAGATGGATCTCGCAGAGATAGGAATACAAAGTAAAAACTGGATCCAATTAGCTAAGGATAGAAGTCAGTGGAGAGCTTTTGTGAACGCGGCACTGAACCTCCAGGTTCCATAGGCCATAGAGTTAGTTAGTTAGTTAGACACATTACATTCCACAAAATATGTTTTTACAAGAATTATAGTTTCACCAAGGAATGTTCTTATTTTATAATATTTCAAATAAACATACAAAACTAAGATACAAGGTTATAGATTGCATAATAATTGGCAAGAGCAACCAGTTAGAGATAAAAATTACATTGCCAGTGATTTATGGTACGTGTAGCTTTTCCACTGTACCGTACTTGCTGTTTATATAAACTAGAGAGGAGCATTGTTTGCTTATTGTGATTTTGAATTGTTTGTTTAGCTTTGCCGACTTTTTGTTTTATCCCGTTTTAAAACCCGTATATACTGAGCAGCCAAAACAGTATAACCACCTACTTAATATCTGGTATGTTCACATTTGCTCACAGAACAGAGGCAGTGCGGTTTGGCATGTAAATAGTGAGGCTTTGGCAGATGGCTGAAGGTGTGGCGCACCACATCTGCACACACAACTCATAATTCTTATACATACCACGATGACTCGGATGTGATATTCAATGACATCCCAAAGGTGTTCAGTTGGTAAATATAGTGCGGGTTTGAGGTTATTGCAGCAGTTGACATTTACAGCTACTGTCGTCCTCGGAACACTGCAGCAGAAGATTGTTGTCTTTCTGAAAGATGCCATTGCCAGCTGAAAACCTGGTCTACATTAATGAGTGTACATGATCAGTAGTGTTCTGTATATAGCTGGTTAAACAGTCATGATGCTCTCTACACGCACTACTCGGATGAACATGTGAAGGTTACCCAAATCATAATAGAGCCACCATCGTCCTGTCGTCGTCCTACTGTGGACGGCTGGAACAGTTGTTCCCCCCTGGAAAACGATCGATTCCGATCCGGTTTTCGATGTGATGAAAGCAGTATCGTGATTCATCGGACCATGCAATATTGTGTCATTGCTCGCTTGCCAGTCCAATGACGATGGACAAGTGTGCATTCCAGTAATCGATGATGCCGTGTGGTTAACATTGGAACACATGTGAGACGTCGGCTGTGGAGGTCCAAATCTAACAGTATGCAGTAAATTATGTGCTTAGACACACTCGTACTGTATCTATTCCTGTTATATCAACCTCGACAGTCTTTTAATGAGGTGTGGCCGCATCATAGCTTGTGATTTGGTGCTGGTTTCGCCGTTCTTTCCCACGTTTGTTAAATAACCACATTCGCTCGCGAACACCTAATAGGTCGCGTTGATTCTGAGATGTTCGTTTCCAGCCGTCTGGTCATAACAATGTGGGCCCTATCAAATTCTGATATATCGCTAACCTTCCCCATTCTACGCCCAAATACCACACTAATTGATTAAGTAAGATCCCTGTCATCGTCTTGTGATCAGTTCTGTTGTATCATGTGATTTACGTCAGCCCAATGACTTTATTTGGAAGTACCAGGCGGTCATAATGTTTTGGCTGGTCAGTGTATATTATTTTATAAATTCACAATCGTCTTTTTAAACATATTCATATTTACACCGAAAACAAACTGGATAAACATTGTTCTTTCTTTCATTTTTTGCCTCTCAGATAATTACTGGTCCCGTAATGGTGGCTGGTGATCACAAGTTCCATCCTGAATGTTTCTGCTGCAGCTCTTGTGGTGGATTCATTGGTGATGGCGAAGCATATGCTTTGGTTGAACGATCAAAGCTCTATTGGTAAGTATTTCATTTAATAATTTTTCAGTTCTTGAAACAATATGTGGTGCTTTCAATTCTAGTTTTAGTACTATGTTGCTGTATAAAAGAACTAAACTTTTTTTTTAACTTTCTATTTCTTTCGTTGGATATAATATATGCATGAAATAGTGGTAGCTTTGAGTATGTAGATAAATAATTATAATAACTTTGTTTTCAGTTTTACGATTGATATTTTCTAGATTTTCTTTGTACGATGGTCCAGTCCAGTCCAGTTATCATGGTTTTAGGATAAAATGTTTACCCAAGTTTTGAGTAAGACATTTGCTATTATTACAAAAGATAGCTGGCAATCTGTTGTTTTTATATTAATTCATTTTGTATTCCACAGTGGGGTATGTTATAAGCGGCAGATGCAACCTCTGAATAAGACGTCCCCATTTGTTCGGAAACCCCACTCGATACGCCTTGTAGAACTTCCTCCAACCCCCGATGGTCAGCGTGGCATCAAACTGAGTATGGAGAACTCAAGAGGAATGCCAATCACAGATTCGTACGGGTGTCGAGGTTTAAGAATCTCTGAGTAAGTATAAGTAATCCACATTTCCAGTATTTTGTTATCCTGAGGTATGCAAGATGTTCTTTAAGCATTTCAGACAAATGCAAAGTGGTACTGATAAACTCCTGCCATCAAATGATCTAAAGATATCAATGTTCAGATTTTTCCGCGGTAGAATTTAACTCCTATATAATGATATTTTCATTTCCACTCACTCATTGTACACACCAGTAGGGTTTAGATCTTCAAGAAGTTACTCTTAATGGTAATTTCTAGCACATTTAGTAGTAATTTTTACAGATTTGAGACGTGCTTATTTGAAGTTGTTTTAGGTGTGATTTATAGGGGAAGATTTAAATTTTTCATTAATATGGGCTGAATTTTAAACAATTCATTTATTTTTCAGTGTTGTAGTTATTGTCCCTTGATTTCTAAAAATGACATTCGTAGGTATATTCTAGTCAAAAGTTACATTATCCAGTAAACTGACAAACTGGGAAATTTTTTAAGCAACGGTCATTCAGAAGCTCATTATTTGTTCGGCTTTTGGTAATTACGGAAAAGGGTTTAGGTGAAATATGCTAAAGCTAAAACATGTATGGAATATTTGTAGGTCGTACTGAAAAAGTTCAATGGACACAAAGTTCAGAAATTGCTACGTTTGGAGTGATAGTTTATGTAAAACATTGAAAGAGGCTGATTTGTACAAATAGGGTAGTACATGCCCTTGGGAGGGTATAAAGCATAAATCGTACTTTGTTGGCAGACTGAAGCGAAACAGTTATTAGTATTAAGAGCTTTGTGTTCATTGGGACTATGTTCAGGAACTTGAAAACAAAACATATGTATTAATTATAGCAAATATAAACGAATTTCATTTTCCGTAACTAAAGCCTTAAGTAACTTGAAAGCTGAGTGTTCTATTAGTGCTTTTACTGGATATGTGTTAAAGTGTATATAAATTTACTTTCACGTGGCATGGGGTATGAAAATAATGAAAAAGAACCAATAAATTTAGTAATACTACATTCCCATTCATATTTTTTTTTTTTTAAAAAAAAATCCTTTTAGTAAGCTAAAAATCAGTGTGGCCATCACCCTTAACTTAACGAGAAGGAAGACTTCAACATGTTAAGTGAAATGCAACAGTTTTTGCATTCATAAGTGTCCTTGTACGCTTAAAAAAAAAAAAAGTAAGGTTGCACTGGCTGATATACAATGTGTATAACAGTATTTTAGATAACTGAATTCTTTAAATTATATTTGCACCTAGTACGGTTAATATACTAAGGATAATACAGAGAAATCTGACAGCTGAACTGACAGAATTCAAGTCCCAACAAATAAGGCACCAAAACTGATCGTGCCTTGGAGTAGATCAGTTGGTAGATTTTCCTTCCAACAGCAGAAGGTTGGGGTTGTGAGTCCCGTCAGTTCAGTTCAGCGGTCAGTTTCTTCTGTGGTGCTAACTAACTTAATATTGATAAATATTAATAATATTTGTTAACACAATGATAATATAAAATCAATATTCCAGAGCTATTGAGTGTAGATATATCAAATTCATTCGCTTGAATGCATTGTCTCCAGCGTTGTTTCAATTATTCTTCTCGTACGTTTGTTTTGTGGAATTTTTGTAAGTACACGTTGTTCAACTTTATTCTAGATTCGTAGAAAATTTATGCATTATGGGGCTTTTCCATTTAGTAATTTAAATAGAACTCGCAGGAGGCCATATATAGGATTGTGAGATGTTCGGGATCTCACAGAAAGTAATGTGGCGGATAGGGAAACTAAAGGTTTTGTTTCAATTTTGAAGATACGTACCGCACGAGGGTCATTTGGTAAGTCCTGATTTTGAAGTAAAAGCATTGTGTTTTGTACTGGTTATCAATTTATTTTTCGACATAGTCTTCTTTAACTCGATATTCTTTCTCCAGCTTCACTTTTTAATGCCGTTCAGAATATAAAATTTGTCAAATGACGCAAAACAGGCGTTTTGTGTCAAAAAATCTCCTTATCAGATGCAAATTTTTCAGCGAGCCAGTTCTTCAGGTCTCTGAAGTTGAAACAGTCAGGGGGCCAAATCCCGAGTATATGGCGAATATTGTAGCAGTTTGCAATCTAATTTAACAGTTGTGGCCATAGAGACGTTTTCCTTCTGTTTTTTCTTTTCAGAAAAGCGCTTTCAGCATAATTTAGGTTTATATACATATTCTTTCCCTTGGATAGATTGGACAAATGTGGAATTGTGTTGAAAATGGTTTGGGATTAAGGCTGGCCATAAATTTATGTATGATCTTTCCCTATAAAATCGTGCTAACCATCATGTCAAATTGGATAAAGAATAGTTTATGTTAGCATGATCGTATTTACATGTTATTTCTCTCTAGAAACGAATGTGACCCTCGAAAATCCACTTACTGTTATTTCGTGTGAGTTATTTGTTTGTGTGGTGTAGCTGTGGCGTTCCAGACAACTTCATTTTCAATAGAAAGAACGTATGCGTGCCAAGCTAATATTATATAAACAAATAAACTTTGCAGTAGATAATACTAAATAATTGCCAAAAATGTTAAAAATATCGTCGCCTGAGATTCAATACCGCCTAAGTAACATTTCACTAATTTTACAGTAGAGATAAAAAGAACACTTCAAAAACTAGTTTCAGCCTAATTATACGCGATATTACTTTGAGGGAATAACAGAGCCATTTGTCGTGGTACAAGTGTACTACTTAACCAGATTTGCGCCACCCTATACTGATTCTAATGGTATCAAAAACTAATTCGCTAAAATTGGAGATACGCGGTGTTGAATCTTAGACGACAATGTATCAAATAACGTATTTTCTTTGTTTCTAAAGAAAACTATAGATCAGTAATGATGTACTTAGAGATGACTACAGTTTCCTACTCGCTAAGTACGTGTGTAGTGTATGTATGTTATTTATGTAGTGTATTTTAAATTGTAGGTCTAGGTGTAGAGTATGTGTTCAGAATATCACTTTTCCCATGCGCTAGTAATCTAAACAAGAAAAGAGCTAATACAACTAACATTTAAGCTAATTACTGCCAAGCTGCTGCTAATAAAAATTTTTTTCTGTTGCTGAAGTATAGTGTTTTAAGAGCTGTAAGATGTATGTCTTTTCCACGATGAACATATGACTGCACCGATTGTTTCAAAATAATTTCGTTTTCTACTTCTTATCATCTTTATTAGTCATCCTCCAGAATTAAAGAACGTAAAAGTAAGATTCCGCGCTGTTTTTCCAGCCTTACACTTAAGAAATTATTTTTCCAGCCTTACACGTTTCAGAGAAAAAGGATTTCCATTATAAAGTTCAACAGTGAAATATTTTGTCCATTTGTACAAGTGTATAGCTAATTCCGAAGTTCAAAAATAACAACATACATGAAACTAAAAGTAAGAAATACATACACATACAAATATTTTCTTTCAAAAGAGAGATCAAATTTTAATTTTCGAAGATATAGAAGGAATTTGTTGTGAGAATTAGACAGTGTTATATCACTTTTTTTTTCCTGATGTCTAAATCAAAACATTATAGAATGATGATACTTTTTAAAACCTAAAATGTATTCAAATTTCTCCGTATCAGATAGAAAAAGAAAGAAAGAAAGAAAAAAAAAAGGTTTACTTGGAAATTATACAGTAGTTGACTAGAAATGAGAAGACACCAGTCCTTCTACTTCAAATTTTAATTTTCGAAGAAAAAAAACTCATTGTACACTTAAGCTTTTAACTCTACCCTGAAGTCTTAGTCACGGAAAATATTCCTTCCGAAAACTTAAATAGCAGACAAACTGTTTTTGCATTCTTACAAATGTTCTGAGACATTTTTTCGTATTATTATCGTGCGTGTGTATCTCTAGGTCTCCTAAACTTCTACGTACCTAGAGTTCGCTGTTCTGCCGCACCAAAGTACTCTACGATTTGGGAGGAACATGTACCATGGCGGAGATCGTATTGTCAATCAGCTACACCATGACGTGGTCGGGAGAACATTGTACATTTTTATTGAGAGGGGGTGTTAAAAAAAAATGGGTCCCCGACAGTATGGATTTCGTACCAGCTTCACGCTTAGCATCAATAATGAAGTACATCAAAAGTCGATTTAAAATAGTATTTTGTGTACTTACTAGAAATAATTAAAAAAATAAAAGCAATTGCTGTATCTTCTTTGGTTATAATTTGGTAACTTCCCAAGTAGGAGGGATCTTCCTGCCGCACTCCATAGAACCTCATTAGAACATTGACACAGTCGACTGCATACGGGACAGACATGAAATAAATCGAAAAGCTTTCCATAAGTGTGAAATTTAGCATTAATCGTATCACAGAATTTTTCTTATATGCATTAGTCTTATGAAATATGTTCAGTTTTAATTGCCCACATTTACGTTTTAGAAAGAAAATAATAAATAGAGTCAGAGCCAGTTCTTTCTTGTCTGATAGACAGGAAAGCAACTGATCGATTGTTCTTGCAGGTTCCTCAGTAATGTTCATGGAAAAGTGGGCAAATTTGCAGTTTCACTTCTAGAAGCAGCATTTAGGTTGTGCTGCCACCTGAAGCGTTATAGGTAATTTAGGAATGACCTTGTGATTGTGTTTCTGCTTGCTTCAGACTTTTTCTGTTTATATTTTTTTCCCCACTGCTTATGCTGTGAGATGCTTTCAATATGATATTTCCTAGCTTGGCAGTTTTCTTTTGTATTTGTTTTCATTTAGAGAGAATACATATTTCCGCTTGGATACGGTAGAGTAGAGATAGCCTTGACAGTTATGTATGGGAAACTTCCATAGCGATGTTTGCATGAGGGCAGTGTACCTGTACGATGTGATTATGATTTTGTAAATTGTTTTATTTTTTTAGTTGTAGTTATTCTTTTGTAAGGATTTTGTTTTTTTAAGTTCTGAACAAAAGTGTGTATAACCACGAATTAGTTTTATATCTGTTTTCTGTTTTCTATAATGTGTAAGATGCTTATTTCTTGTGTAATGAAGGAGTTTATAAGACAGGGAAGTGTGTTAATAATGGTAAAGCAATTACTGTAATGTATGATGCAGAATCAAGAATTAAAAGTTTTAATGGATTTCGTATGGATTTTGAAAAGCAACTTGATAATTTTGAAAGAATCAGGAATAAAAAATATATAATTAAGGTCATCTTCATATCTCTACGAATGTTAGATACGAATATCTATATATAAGATGCTTTGCTCAGCGATTTGTACTTTTAGTGTAAGTCAGGGTGAAAAAAAAAATATGATTTAAAAAAATCATTTTTGATGATTTTTTTTATTTAAATCGATTCTTTTGATTTAAATCAAATCTTTCTCCTCGTATAATACAAGTCGCGAACTAAAGAGAAAGCATTACGAATTAGAATTAAATGCCAATTATGCCATTTAAGTGAAAATATTGGGGTTGAATTTTGAATTAATCTCCTATCTTTAACCTATATCAATCCCAAACAATGTTTCTTTACAATTTTAAATTATGGCTTTTTTTTTTTTTTTTTTTTTGGTAAATTATAAGACTTTCTGTCAAGCATCATCCCTATTTATCCTAGGTTCATGGTTCATACCTCATTCTCTTCAGAATAGAACAGCCTTTAAAACGGTAACATTCACATTTTCCCTATCATGTCTCTGAAGCGAAAAATTTTGAGAGAAGTCGGTATTTTTTCTGATTTTTTTTTCTTTCAAATTTTTATCCACTCTGGACTCTCCTGTGTTAACGCACAGATCTCAAAATCAACTGGGAAATACTAAGGGTGTACTAAATGTGTGTACAAAATTTCAAGCTTCTAGAATAGTAAGGGCTGGAAAAATATTTAACAATGAGCTAAGAACATCCCCACAATTCCCCAGATGACCCGGATGTAATATAAAAATTTCCTCAGACATCCCCATTTATCCTAGAATCATGATTTGTACATTATTCTCTTCAGAAAAAAATAGTTTCAAACAATACCATTCAAATGTCTGCATCGTGTAGGCTATCTGGGGCTGGAAAATCACGAAAAAAGGTATTTTCTGTTAAGAAATACCTTTCTTTTTTTTAAATTGTTACCCCCCTGTACCGCCTCTGTTTAAAGGCAAAGATCTGGAACAAATTTGAAAAATACTAAGGGATGCAGTGAATGAGTGTCCAAAATTTCAAACTTCTAGATGCAAAAGTAAGCCCGCGAAAAGTAATATCCCTAAATACCCCAGATTCCCGTATAAAAGAGGGTCTCAAGTAACAGTTTCCTGAGACATCCCTACTTATCCTAAGATCATGGTTCGTACATCATTCTTTTTAGAGTAGAACAGCCTTACAGATGATACCATTCATATGTCTCCATCTTAGGCTGGAAAATCGCGAAGAAAGCTATTTTTTGTTAAAAATATCCTTTTACATTTTTACCCCTCTGAACCCCCCTGTTTTCACGCAGAGATCTGAAATCATCTGAAAAATACTAAGGGTGCACTGAACGAGTGTGCAGAATTTCAGTCTTCTGAATGCAAAATGTAGGCCCGCCAAAAAATAATAAAAATAGGCACAACAAAAAATATATTTTTTAAATTTATGACGTCATCACATTCTATGTCTCGACGCAGAGAGGCGTGAAAGCATATGTAACGTGCTCTACAATGCCTTCAGTCCTGAGAAAAACGAAGTAAAAAGATTTATTGGTATTTTTTTAATCGTACATTGAAGATTTTATCCTATCACCTAAAAATAGGTGATATAATTTAAAAGGTAAGCGTTAAAGAAAAAGTACAGCAACGTTCCCACATAAGTTACTGATATTTGGCAGGGGCATATTTTTAAGGAAATTGTAACTAGCTTGCGGCACGAAATACATACATTTCGCCTAAAGTTATAAAATTAACAAAAAATAAATAAAAATTGGAGAAGGTATAGGACCCCTCTAAATACGTCCTATTATCTGGGAACAAACAAACCGATACGCACACACAAAAAAAATCGTCTTAAATGTCGATGGTGATTCTCCCGTTGGAATAGTTAACGATTTACAATATAAACCCTTTGTTACGAAGAGAAGAAAACAGGATTGGCCTGTTACCCGTTCAAAGCGGGATTTTCCCTAATCATCCTCTGCATGACACTTGTTTTCATACTATGCTGTACGTACTGTACATTTGAGTCTCATTGTATTATGATTATCATCTTCCATAATCGAAATAACAGAACAGAAACGGGACTTTACTTATTTTCACTAAATTATTTCGGAATTTGATTTAAATCAACGATTTTTATTTTAAAAAATCAAGTTATTTAAATCAGACTGATTTAAATCAATCCACCCTAGTGTAAGTTAATTAAAATATCAAAGCTAGTATGAACCAGTTATTTATTTATATATATATATATATCCCTCTCCTCTTTCCTAAGTTCTACCGTCAAAGTGAAATGTGAAGGGGGGAAAAGAACTAGATCCAAACCTCATGTATGTTGAAAATTTGATCGAGATCAGTCGGGTAGAGTTATGAAGTCAAAAACATTGTCACTTTCAATTTTATGTATTAGATTTTATGATTTAAACCGGAGTCGACCATATGATGTAGCAGAGTAGTGTGTGAAGTTCAGTGATAGTGAAAGATGTTATGCTTACACTGTGTTTAATAACGGAGCAGAAACATTACAGAAACGGAGAATAATTTAGTACGGTTGTCGTTCGGATTTTAATCAACATGATAACCTACGAATAACCTTCGAAATAGAGATGAAATAAAAATTTCTGTTTCACTGGTTTAAGAACTTGAGCGTGGCCAACATCATTTTGGTAACAAAATTTGTAATGATTATCTTTTGCTTTTAGCTAAGTTCATCGGAAAATTATATTCTAATTGAAATTTAGGTATTTCAGCCGGTATGAAATGTCCGTGTGTATATGTGTGTGTAATTGCAGCATTAATGAAATACGCATCTTATACTTCAGTACTATAATATTTTTTATTTCTTTTTTTCATCTGTAAATAGGAATATATATATTTTCTCTAAATTAGTGAAGAGTTAGTACTGTTGCTGTATCTGTAAAGTTAAGAAAAGTATATTAATTGATTATTGTGTAGAATGATATGTATTAATAAGTAGAATGGATTTCATGTAGGCAGTTAGTCTCTATGAGTAGCTCAGGTAATCATAAGTTGTTTGATATATGTGTTTTATTTTGTGTGTTTGAATTTTCAGATACTAATAAAGTGATCATAAACTTCAAAAGGGTAAAATAATGTCTATTTTGCCACGCGAAGATTTGTTGAAAATCGAAGTGTGTAGCTACTTCTACCGCTTCCCTAATTTTATGCTTCATGCAGCGAGGATATTTGATCCATTCTTGGGAATGCCAAGAATGTCCTCAAGTTAAAAAGAATAAAAAGAACGGCATTTTTGTAAGGGTTATCCTTGAATGTTCACTAATTCCAAAAATCTAAAGTTAAGTGTGTATGAGTGATGTAAAAGCGTATTGAATATTTACTTGTTTACGCTTCAACATGATTCGTAGCTTTTCAAGAGTAATTGTTTTTGATACCTACAAGGAAGCGTACATATTTTAGAAGACAAACAGATGCACATAATAAATTTCTAAATTAATTACGTACTTATCCCCGGCCAACTAAGTTTGTGGTAGACAATATCGTGTCCACGGGTTTTTTCAGGGTACTCCCGTTTCCTCCCACTTTCTCATTCCACCAATTATCCCATCATATTCACTTGCCTTAATCATCGTTTCCCTTAAACTAAAAGGCATAATCATGGGGTGTTAACTGAAATATTTCTTTTTTTTAATCACATACTTTCCATTGTTTATCTTTGGCGTTAAGATAGATCCAAGATTGTTCGATATTATCTCTCTAATTGAAGCACAAAACTAGGAGGGTGGTAAGTGCAGTTACACATTGTATTTACATAATTTCTGACAGAAGTAATTCAGAGGCATAAACGAAGCTTACTGAAATATGTTGAAATTAATTATTGGTTTTCAGAATTATCATTACCGAGAAAGAGTATGTATCTTGGTCCAGTTGGATAAACACTTCTGAACGAAGATATTAAATGCGCAAATATAGTTGGCCAATCTATGGAAAGAAAATTATCGATTTTATGGTGTGTGAGAACAAGGCTAAAAGAATAATCAAATGGGAAAATGGAAAGTGAGATCATAATTATGATAGGTTGATTTCAGTACATAAATTAAATGAAAGGACGAGAGATAGATGAGAAATGTCTCATCATAATTAAACTGTATGCAAGTTATTGTTTGTTTGTGGTTTAATGGGGATATCAGCAGCTGAACTATATGTTTTCTTTAAGTTATTGTTGAAGCGACCTGCATTGCATATTTTGAAAGCAGAGTATAATTACTCATTTATAAGTTGAAAACAGAAGTAAGATAATGCAGTAATAAGAGAGCAGGGGATATTATTGATAGGCATTTGTAAATAATCGTAAAAAGTATTTTTGCGTCGTTTTTGGCATGTTTACTTTGAAATGTAACATAATTTAGGAAATAACTCTATTAACTATAAACAAAGTACAATAGAACTGTCTATAAAGTAAAGTGAAGGTGATTCAGAAAGCATTGAAAATCATATTCCATTTGCTTGTTCATTCAGAAGTTATTCAAAAGTAAAAGGAGAAGTTTTATTAAACTAGAAAATTACTCTGATCAAGGCTATAGAAGGCAGTACCAGTTCTTCTAACGGTGTACCAAAATCGGCGTAAATTATACGAAATACGAATATAATGCGACAAATAAACTATTAGAAAAGTCAGTGACGTTTAAGCCTAACTTTTAGACGATAGTGTTAAGATTTTTTAGTAGGAGTGGCAGATTTTCTGATGCCGGCCTTTGTAGAAGAATAAGTTCGTAATGATAATTTTTCGGCCGCTTGTGAGTGAAGTCAGGCCTTTAAAACATTAAAGTTTTTTTTTTCCGCATGATATCAAAAAAAGATGAAAACCACCTTAATGCACTAATTGTTGTATACAATAGTAATGCATTAAGTAACATTTATTCCCTTAGTTTCAAGCGTTAACACTTAATTTTTTCCAATTTAACTTTCTTTATGAACCACTTCTTTTCGTGTTGAAAACTGCTAACTTTCGACATAAGGTCCAGGTGTTTTAATGGACAAATTATTGTTGTATTTTGGATACAAAGTGTTAAAAAAAATGTTACTCTGCAATATTTCCACGAATATAACTTCGAAACTAGTCCGGTTTGCAAATAATTTTGATTTAACTCTTTTGAAAATGATATTCAATTGACGGTAAGTTTGAGCAAAACATTGTGCACACAAGATGAATCAGTCAATTGCATAGATAGATCATTCTGTTTAAAAAGCAGATTGTTATTATCCATATTATGTTAAAATTCGCTAGTTTTCCATATTTCTAAATAAGAACTTGAACTGTTAAACTGACAACAAACTACTTCCTTATGCTACTTCTACTCGTGCATCACTAGTCGTCTTATATAACGACTATTATATATCTATATATTGGTCGTATATTAATGGATATATAATATTTAAACTTAGTCTTTCGTTTACTGTTGGTTATAACATTTTTATTCGTATTTAGCTACATGAGTTAATCCCAGAAAGTTAAGAAATATGCTTTTAAAGAAAGAGGTCGTTTAAATTGATATAGGGCATATTTTAAATTGATGAGTTATAAATATTAAAGTAATTAACTCGTAAAAACATATACAAGAATAATACGGAAAAATAGTGTTTTTATACTTCCTAAGAAGCTTAGTGTATTAGGCATGTTTTTCACATTGATTTATCTTGCGTCGCGTCAATAATTGATGATTTATTAATATGTTGTTATTGAAATCAGGGGATTATTGCATGAAGTAAATTTGATGACAATACATTCTAGAATACACACACACACACACACACACACATATATATATATATATATATATATATATATATATATATATATATAAACGAAAGAAAAAGTTCACTCAGATTTCACGAAATCTTTTATACTACATTTCGTCCCGATATGGGTAAATGGAATCCAGTCTGGGGTATTAAAGTACTTAAGTTGCACAAATTGCATGGATTTGAAACATACAGAAGTGCATTAGTGGTATGGTTTTGCTATTAGAGGAATGTGAGTGTTATTTCTTGTCAAATGCACATATGGTACTTTTTCGCAGGATGTCCAGTGCATTTATAAAAGAGAATTTGTTCTGGTTTGCTTTTGCTGAAGAGAGTATGATTTAAGTGTATATAATTTCGTAATTTGTGATATACTGTATGCAGATGTTTTAACTGCCATAACATGTTAAAAGAGTTCTTTAAAAATATTTCTTGTTAATTTTAGGCTGGACATGAGTAGTGATCTTATGTCCCTCCATATTGGTGATAGAATTTTAGAAGTGAACGGAACCCCTGTGAAAGATCAATCAATTGAACATATTGAAAATCTCATACGATATTCAGATAGCGTATTGCAGGTAAGCAATGATTCTTTTTACTTTGTATTCTATCGTGCTAATCCAACGAGAAAAAAGGTAGTGAGGAAAGGTAGTTTAATAATATAATGCGTATGCAACAAACTTACGAGTAAAATTAGCAATTCGCCAAAGGAATAACATCGAAGGAACTTAATGCTAGACCTCTTACGTAAAGTGATAAGGTTGAGATCACATAATTAACGGTAGCGCCATTGCAATAGATCGATGAGCTGTCAGCACAAAGAAAATAGAACAAATAGGATTTTTAAAAAGAGGCATCATTAATACACGCACATTCTCACTATATTCTTAAACGGTCTCTTAGATTACTTGTGGGTGATTATTGAACATTTATTACACACTGTAGTGTTTAAGAAAAAAGAAAGTAAAAAAAAAAAAAAAAAAAAAAATCTGTACAGATGCAGTAGTACCCGAGTAGTGTACTGTTAGATCTGTTTAATAACTTTGCTGGTACACATAAACTATTGATTGAAACCTGTATATATGTGAAACTTGTATTCATTCTAATTTATTGTCATTATGATCATGTCATTTAACCTAGGAGCATAGTCGTGGAGCCTTGAGACTTGAAGAAATCTCAATAACGAATATATAGGCTTATTCCATTTTGCTATAATAATAATAATAATAATAATAATAATAATAATAATAATAATAATAATAATAATAATAATAATAATAAATATCAGCTCCAAGATGTACGCTCTTGACAAATGATATTGTACCGTATAGCGAGTCAGTGAGAATCAAATAAAAACTGGAACAGTGAACTAGGCTCCAGAAGAAATATGATTTAAAGTAATCTTTAATCTTTAAGGATAACGGAGTCTTGTTTGATCGAATTGGGACTCAATGAAACTTTCTATGGAACTCTTCACAAGAATGTCGGAATCTTAGTTGACCAAATTGAGACTCAATGAAGAATTTTAGTCTTCTGCCATAGTCTTCACAAGAATACCGGATTTTTCTTTGATCAAATTCAGACTCAATGAGGAATTTTAGAGTCTTCTATTATAGTCTTCACAAGAATAGCGGAGTTTTATTTGATTAAATTAAGACCCAATGAAGAATTTTAAAGTTTTCTTTGATACTCTTCATAAGAACATCGAAGTCTTACTTGATCAAATTGAGACAAAATGAAAAATCTTAAAACTTTCTATGTACATGATGTCTCTCATGAGTTTTCACACTCGTCTAAACTCGTGCAGGTGTCAGAATCTGAAACGGCGTATTATTTGCACAGATTTGTTTCACTGATTAAGGATAGATTTTTTTTCTATTTCTTAAAATGCTGAAATAACGGAAAGAAACAATGTAACTATTTGTAGCTTTTTCATTGAATATGTTTCCTTATCGGTTGGATGTATCTTTAATATAATTACATGGGACTAGCAGTGAAAATTAGTAATTTCGTATGTTCGATAATATTCGAAGCAAGCGAATGGAAATCGAGCTTGAAATGTATTCAAACTAAGACAACATATATTAAATGTAGGAAACAGTATTATATATAACCATGTGTGAAGAAGAAAATCAAATTAACATATTTATTAAATTGTTTCATCTCTCTTTTTCCGTAGTTAACTATTGAGCATGACCCTGATGCTCTGTCGAGAAGAAGGCCGAGTTTCCCGTATCCTTCAGTGCCTTTAATTAGCACTCCAAAGACTCAGGATCGAGAGAGGCTGTTTAAACGAAGAGACGAAGGATATGTCAGTGGGTCGAGAAGTCGGCAACTTAGAAGGGGAAAAGGCAGCAAGGAACGTTCCTCTTCGACTTCACGTCTCCTCGAAGGGTAAGGTTTCCATAGTTTACCTTTCGTATTTTTATACGGAAGGAAATTATTGAAGTTGTCTGACATCTGTTGTTTATTAAAATGAAATTAACTTCAAATCATTTGTCAATTAAAATGAATGTGTATGTTATATATATTATTTGCAGGCTTGAGGTTTGCTTATTCATTTATTATTTCAGTGTGTGTGAAAAAAGATGTGAAACACAAGTGACAAACAAGAATGAAGCCAATGAGAAAATGTTGGTTAAACATCGTTTTGCCCTTCTTTCAAAGACTCGCAGAATAAGTGTAGGCAATATGGGAGAGGTTAAATAAATTGTACAGTTGATTTGTGAGTAAAATGACAGAAGTTGACATTTTAATCATAGTTCCATGGAGAGTAGTCATAAGAAGTTAAAATTGCATTTCTGTAAAATTTAGTGTGTAGCACTTCACCTGTTCATTCAACCGAGACTAGAATTCAGCGTGTTTGTCTTTCGCCCTTTACTTGTGTAAACGATAAAGACGTATGCGAATAATATAGTATGTACCTAGATTTTTGCAGTCTTCTTCAGGGTAGAATCTTCTATTTACAAGTTAGTGAGAGCTTTAAAAAAATGTGCTTTACTCCTCCTTTTGTTTAGTAGCTAGTTTATATTTTTCATTTACGGGAAAACAGGGAATCTAATTAATAATCATCTTCGTCGAGCGTTTGAACATGTTCAGTTGGGTTACGAGCGCCCACTTCTTTGTTTGTTACAATATCTGATATCTGAACTAACACTGTGTGCATGACTTTTCTCGGAATTCTCCCGTTTCCTCCCACTTTCTACATTCCACCATTTCGTGGAAGTGAAATTGTATCATAAAATCCTTATGATGTTGTTCTTCATACGTTGCTGCAATGTAGTTTCCTGCCATTTAAAAATAATGTAAAATCGTTCATATCTTTTCAATAGATACCTTAAAAAAGTGTGTATGTTTCGTAGGCTGGCCTACTTTATAGGAAGTTAGGGCCCTACCTCTGGTTATATTGGAATTTAGCGTTTCTTTCAGCCCCGAGTCTGTATGAGACATGGACCAACACTTAATGTGGAGTGCGAATGACGGGCTCCCGCTGGGTCTCCAACTTCGAACACACGTTGTCCTATCTTTGGTTTAGACACTTACCTTAATAAATATTCTGCGTATATAACTTTGGGATAACTACTGGGATAATAAAAAAGTGGAAATATTAAACAAACTTAAAAGAAAAATAACATACTTAAAAAAAACACTAAAAAGTAGAAGAAAAACTTAAAATAAATAAATATATATAAATAAACTAACTTTAAAAAATTCTGAAAAGCAGGAAAATAATTCATTTTTATTATCTTTAAAACATTTTGAAGTCTATACCAAGCCAACAAATTTTTATTCGTAAATTACCATTGAAAGTATATTTCATATTAAACATTAATTTGTTTGGCTTGATACCGTCATGATTTTTTAAAGATATTGATAATAAATTATTTTCTGCTTGTTCATCACAATAACTTCTCCGATAAAGTAAGTAATAAATACAGCACAATTTTCTATCAGTTGTAACTTTATAGAACATGTTATCATATTAGAAAGGTATATTGTATCTCTCTCTTTCTCTCTCTCTCTCTCTGGCCTTCGGAACCCGGAAATTTAATGCCGCGTTCACAAGAGCTCTCACAAAAGTAAGCAACCATGTTTCGCAGCCATATAGGACAACAGGCATGATTATCATTTTATATAATCTTCAAATTTCTCGACAGAATTCGCGACAACAAAGTATTTTGATCTGAATAATAACACGAATTCGATATGTGATATCTACTGTGAGTAAAGTGAATAATGTGATTTTGACAGCATCAGTGGAAGTAAGAGTTAGGTAAATGAGCAAACATGTTAGTAACATCCCTTTAATGGTACTTCATTTATTTAAAAGGAATGATTTAAGTATAAAAGCATGACATTAAACGCAAATAACTCTCAGAAAAAAAAAAAAAAAAAACTTGGTTAGTGCAATTTTGTAAATATGTTTTAATTTATGGATTGTGCAATGATTGACCACAGAGAAAATGCAATGAAGTTGTTTTTTAAGTTTTATAGATTTGTTACTTTTCCTCTCCCTTGACACACACCTTTCTCTGTATCTCTTACACACCGAATTGTTTTCCTTCATGTATATACAAAAGCATTCACTGAAAGCATTCATAACAATGTTTACTATATTTCTCTCTGTGTGTGACTATTTATTTATCTGTCTATATTTGCCATATTTCTATTTGACTGAATTGAAAAAAAAATATGACAGTGGAAAGTCAGAAATGAAAATATAATAGAATGTACTCTGTGAATATTTTGTAACTTTCATCATTCTTCCCATCAATATATATACAGATACTCACAAATTTAATAGAAACATCTGAGAAAAGAACAACATGCCGGATCAATATGGCATTGGACTACCTTTCACCCTCAGAACAGCTCGGATGCAAGTGAATTGGAGTCATAGAGGTCGTAAGTGGTAGTAAGTGAAATATTATCCCATTTCACGTGTGTTGCATCACTCAGTTCCGTAACAGAAAATGGAGGCGAGATTCTGCGTCGGATTCGTGTTTTCGAAACGAACCACATGTGTTCAATTATATTGACGTCTGGGGAGTCAGCGGGCCAGGAGTGGTGTCCAACTTCATCCGAAGTTCCTCAGACTATACCGCAAAAGCTCTAGCTGTGAGAATGAGCCCATTATCATCCCGGAATGTGGCATTATTGCCCGAAAACGTCTGCACCGTAGAGTGTACATGTTTCCCTAAAATGGCAACATAATCACTGGCAGTGACGCGATCAGTAAGCATCAGCACGGGACCCACTGAAATCAAGATATTGCGGCCCACAATATTATAAGTTCGCCAGCACTTTTCTTGGCTGGACGGAAATACTATGGATCATACACTTTGGGCGTCCGCTACACATAAACACGGCCCATGATTTGAAGTAAGATAAATGATCTCATTTATCTTAGTTCCAATAGGAATACGAAGTACTCATTCTACCCTATCAGTTTCCAGTCATCACAGGTCCGTGTTTCTTGTTTACTGTACCATTGGCATCGTGTTAAAGTGTTCTGGTCTCTTAGCTGTTTCTTCAGTGCAACCTGATCCCATATGCCCATGTCATGTAACTCGTGACGGATTATTTCGATACAGGCTGTGAGAGGTGATGCTTGAGTTTTTCCGTTACTTACACCGTAGTCGCACGACGATTCTGAGTGGTAATCCGCTTTAATGCTCGGCAGGACCTGTCATTGAGGGTTTTCTTCCGAGCACTCTTCACCGATGTGGTTTCGCCGTGAGTTTTGTAGGTTGTAATCATCTTGGGCAATGTTCCTCGTAACACACCCAACACATTTGCCACTTCTGTCACGATCGCATCACATAACTGAGCGTATGCCCATCTTTGGAAATCAGACAGGTGTCCATTTTATACTATCAATGTCTTCAGTTCACTGCACATTATCGTTCGAGTACTCCTCACGTAGTACTGAGTTTGCTTCAACACAGTGCTACCAACAGCCCGGGATGCAGTCATCGCCTGACGGTTGTCATCTGACGTGTTTCGAACTCCTGGTATTTTCGTTAAATTGAAAAGTATATTTTTACGTGTTACGTGTTTTTATCATACAGCTTACAGACTTCCGTTGATATGGATAGATTTAGAAAGAAGTTTACTTTAGTTGACATTGTGAAAGTTGTATATAGAAATCAGTAATTGCAAAATCTTGAAATCAGGGGCGGCATTTGAGGCTCTATGAGGGGCAGTTATTCCCTCTGCTGAGTTTGAGGTTGATACACATTTTGATCAATAGGGTAACGATATCAATGAAAAACGTAAAACTCCGCTTATATCGGAGTGTCTTGCTCCCACGCGCCTAGCAAAATTGAAATTATGTTGCTGGTTAAAATATATTACACACTTAATATTACTGATTATACTTTTAATTCGAGCTTCAAACACAATTTACACTTTTGTTTTCCGTCAAAACGGACGGAATAATAATACTGTACTACCAATAATAATCCCTAAAACCAGGAGTGTATATTTTTCCGGTGGGAGAGCATTGAACGCATTATAGTGGTTCGGATTCCATCTTACGGCGATAGTGCCGGTGTTGAAAAAGGTTGCTAAACTTCAACAAATAAACAAGGAGTGCATATTATAAACAAGAATATAATATAATAATAATACAACATACATACATAAATAAACCTGTCACTGTTTGAGTGGTTTATAGATAAAACCGCTACAGAAACAAATACTTCTCTTTCGTTTAATAGAAGATAGCAGTGAAACCTGCCTATTTTGGCCACCATTGTTTCAATTGCTTAGTGGCCAACTTACAGAAAATAAATAATTATTGAAACAAAAACTATCGTAGATTGGAGCTACTAATTAGTAGCTAAATATTAGTTCGTATTTTATAAATAACGGTTAAATTTATTTCTGGAATATGAAAATATCCTGTGAAATAAGTATCTATCTTAGTTCATCATTCACACTCCACGGTCAGGAAATAATCAAAATCATCCACCTCTCAGCACCCGCAGCACCCTTGCTTTCCACTCTTAGCAGTGAAACACCAAAATCGTCCGATTGTGCATCTGAAAAATAACTGTAAACCAGCAAGCAACAAACAAAAAGACTTGTTCTATTCTCTCATATATCTTTCTTTGTAACACTTTGCACCATGTATCTTACCGTCATCTGCTGTAAATTTGCTGCAGGTTCCCCAAAGGAAAGAAAGATTAAAAGATGAAAAAAAAAAAAAAAAAAAAACCCTAAAGTAAGTGGTCTTGCAGTAAAGAATATAAATTAGAAACCCTAACGGCACTAATTGATTGCTATATTTGCCGACATAGTCATAAAAGCAATAAAGGAGCCACTTGCAGTATTTTTGAAGAAGTTACTTTCAATTGACATTTTTTAATCCTCCCCCTTCAGTTTACTGACCTCGCGAAACACAACAGCAAAATATGTTCTGAACGGGTTTCTAAGAAATAAAGATTACGTAGGTGTTCAACGTACAGAGGTGAATTTAACATTACAGCATAGGAATAACATTGCTTCAATGCAAGTTCCAAGATACAATGGTAGTCAACTTATAGAATATTGAGTGATGTATGTCTTATGGGAAAATGTAGGTTCCATTGGAAAGAAATCAAGAAAGACAGGTAGCCACGTTAACATATTTTACTGTAATACAATATATATATATATAGTTAGTTTCTAATCATGAATCCAATAACCTGCTAATATATCTCATGTCTACCCAATATATCAAAAAAGTAGAGGATTAAAACGAAACCAAAATGGTACTATGTTGAAGAGAACGATGGTGCAGTATCACTTCATGATTTTATTAACATCCGCCATTATTGGGGCCGCGGTGGCTCAGTGGTAGAGCGTTCACCTCTGGTGCTTGGGAGTCCGGGTTCGATCCCAGCCCCCGCCAAGTGAACTTTGTGGTGGACAAACACCGTGTGCGTTTGTTTCCTCGGGGTTCTCCCGTTTCCTCCCACTTTCTTCATTCCACCATTTCATTCATCACTCATCATCACCGTCTCCTTTAGCCTCACCGGCATAACCATGGGACGTAAAACTCGAAGATTTCATTTCATTTCATCCGCCATTATTCTAGTCAACAGCGAGAGAAAACAGAAAAATGTATTTGTTCCAAAGTTTGAGGGTTGAGCACCATATGGAAATATAATCAAAAGACTTACTAGATATTTTAATAAGAAATGACATGTGCTTGTGCTTATAACATCTGCACATTGACATATATTTATGTAATAACATTATATAATGGAATTTTTGTTTTAGGTCCCCTCTAAGTAACAAGGATGTGTGTGATTTATCCCGTACAAGGTCTTTCCGTGTTGAGCCAAAGAACCAGCGGATATTCCGAGCTTCAGATCTCGTGAAGGGTGAACTTTTGGGAAAAGGGTTTTTCGGTCAAGTGTATAAAGTGACGCATCGTGATACAAGTGAGGTGATGGTTTTGAAAGAGTTGTATCGTGTGGACGAAGAAGCTCAAAAGAACTTTTTGAAAGAGGTAAGTCTAATACATCTATCATTTATTGTGAAAAATTTTGTCACGTTCAGCAGGAAATTATTTAAAATTGTATAATCTCCCTCTCTCTAAGCACAAACAATTTCATTGTGATGTTTACTAATTGCTGCACCAAAAGCTAAGAATTCAGTTGAAATTAGTAAGTATAGTTTCTTGAGTGTTTGCGGGGCCATGGCGGCTCAGCGGTAGAGCGCTTACTTCTGGTGCGTGGGGTTTCTGGTTCAATCCCCGGACAAGTAAGTTTGTGGAAGACAATATCGTGTCCGTGTGTTTTCACGGAGTATTCCCGTTTCCTCCCACATTATCATTCCACCGAGTATTGCATCATCATTAACTTGCCTTAATCAACCGTCTCTCTCGGCCTATGCTAGCGCTCCAAGTGGGTTGTATGGTGGGACAAACGTTATGTGCGTGTTTTTTTTCTACCGTTTCCTCTCACTTCCTTCATTTATTCATTTCTCATCATCGTCTCCTTTAGCCTATACGGCATAAACTGTGGGATTTAAAACTGAAATATTTAATTTCATTTAATTTTCATAAAGATGCTGGAATTAATGTACGTGGTTGGTATTGAGTCTGTAGGAATTCTACAAATCTTGAGCCCAGCTCACTGTGACTAATAGCTTTGTTCTAAGATTGTCACAATTGTATGATTCACTACTTGGACAACTTACGTTCCCATTCCTTATATTTAGTTAAAGAAAATTTCATTTAACATGAGTATAGATGCCACATATTTAAAAAAAAAAAAAAATCATTAAAGTGGTTTTCGCTATTAAGTCGAATTGTGTATTTCTTAAAAGATTAAGTCGAAGAATTACGGTAAAATCGGAGTAAGATATTAAAACGGAATCAGTGGAATGAAGAGTTGTATTGCATCAGAAGTAAATAAAAGTATTATATTGCGATTATTTTCGTTGCCAGGCAACATATTTTTTCTCTTCGAGTTAGTACAGATACTTACTAGAATATTAATTAAATACCAAAACACCTATGATAGAGAGATATCCCTCTTAGTTTATTTTAGTTTATACTTTTCTTCAATTTTTATTGTTTTATTGTACATAACCAAGGCTTCAAAAGAGAATCGAAAAATTGAAACATTTTAATCATGTTCTAGGATTATAATTACAAATTAGTGAAATTACTAATAAATTCCCGAGGGCGAGACGAAGCTTAGTAATTTTTGACGTGATACCTAAAAATATTTAGATTATGCCGTATTTTCTTTTTTCCAATATTATTATTATTATTATTTCAAAAAGTCACTCCGTAAAAAAGACAGACAGCACTTGCAAAGAGAAAAAAATATTAATATAAAAACTGCATGTTTTTTCCCTTGTTTCTGAAGTGTGGCCCTGGTTTTATTTGTTGTATTTCTCTTGTGTATCAATTGCACTTTTCTTATTTTATGTCTTCATCACCACCACCACCAGCAACAACAACAACAACAAAAGAAAAAGAAAAAAAAGCTATTCCTGAGGAGTGTATAAACTTCGTAGAATTTAACGAGTGTGCTTTATTTCTCTTTAGTATTTGTTTTGCGACATTGTTTAATAAATCAAATACAGATTCAGTTGTAAGAATTTCAAGTGTAGTAGTTTACTTACAAGGAACGGACATGAACGTGTCATCCGAACATCCGAATCAAACCTAGTCCATTCGGTAAACATAAGATAGATATGTTCATGCACAAAAAATTAGGCGCCATGGACAACGGAGTAAGTCACTGAGGCCCATTAATCCTGTTAGTAAAGAAAATCGTAGACTAACAGTGAAATAGCTATTGCATCAACACTGTTCATTGGAAAGTCATGGTTTATAATTTATTCTCTTCATCATGAAACAAGCTTTCCAGAGGTCCCATAACGTACCTGAACAGGGAGAATTGGGAGAATTCGGGAAATTTCCCTCCAAAAATTTCTCCTTTCAATTTTGACCTCTGGAGGGGTACCGGGTGAAAGCACACAATCCAAATGTATGTCGAAAAGTACTATAGAGGATAAGAAACGTGTGTACCAAGTTCTGTTTTGATAAACGGAATAGGTATGTTGGGAAAGGTTGTATACCAATACGCTCTGTACATATAAAACCGAACCTTTGATCTGACCTATAGAGAGAATGTAATATATATATATAAAAGATAAACACAGTACTATTTATCCTGATGTCAAGAATTGTACCACATTCTGTGTAAAATGAAGCAAGCGCTTCAACAGTTACCAGGCATATTGTTCCGTGATATGTGGAGAGGGGAATTGGGGATAAGTTGCAAAAATGTCTTCCAAAATAGCTCCATTGTGAAGTTGTGCGTCTTAAGCGACACCGGAACCGGTAGGAGTCAGTGTGCTTAGTAAAGGACACTTTAAAGGGGAATAAAATGCGCATCCAAGAAATTTAACATAAAGAAGTTCAAAACTTACGCAAGCCATTCAACTCTTTAGAGGGGAATTTCCCCTCATCCTCCCTGGTAAGCCGCACACTAGAACACAAATTATGCCTTGAAAAAATACTATGAAGTATACGGATAGGAGGTATATCCGTAAAACAAGGGAAAAGATATAGTTTGACACAGTAAGAACGGAAGAGAGAACAAAAGGTCATAAATGGGGGTGTTGGTGGATAATGTGAGTTTATCCCAATACAGCTGTAGCACAGTTGCTGTTTAAAACGCTTGCTTCATTCTACAGAGAACGTGGTACAAATCATGATATCAGGATTTATATTTTTTATATTATTTTCTCCTTATAAGTCAGGTCATAGGTTCGGTTTTGTATGTAGAGGGTGTATTGGTTTACAACCTTTCTCCACATACCTATTCCGTCTATGAAAACAAAACTTGGTACACACATTTCTTATCCCCTATAGTATTTTTCGACATACATTTGGATTGTGTGTTTTTACCTGGAGTCACTACAGAGGGGGCCAAAGTTGATGGAAGGGAATTTTCTCGACATTCTTCCAGTTTTTTTCTTTTCAAGCTATGTTATGGGCCCCAGCACCTCTGGAAAGCTTGTTTCATGCTGAAGAGAATGAACTATAAACAATGAACAGTGTTGATGCAATAGCTGTTTCACTACGAGTCTACGATTTTCTTTATACTAACAGGTTTAATGAACCTCAAGGACTTACTCCGTTGTCCACGGCACCTAATTTTTTTGTGCATGAACATACCTTTCTTATGTTTATCGAATGGAGTAGGTTTGATTCGGATGTCCGGATGACACGTTCATGTCCGTTCCTTGTTAGTAGATGTGAACAGCAAGGACCGTTAAAAAAAATGTGTAGCGATTTGAGACCAAGTGATTGTATTATAAACGTTTTAATAAGCATAGATATAAAAGAATTGCGCCTAAAAAAATTAATCTGTATTTTATGTGTGCCTAAAAGAATTAGTCTGCATTTTATGTAACGGTGAACACCAAAAGTCTTTGTGACGCAATAACCTTTGTTAAATTTAACTTCACGACAAGAATGAAGCTACAGCAGTTTCAAGTTTATCAAAACACACCAACTCAACTAACTACAAGATTAAAGGAGTAAATGTTTTGCTCAAATCTTCAGCCTTTATTGAAAGAAATGTTTTTGAGTCGTTTTATTATATCAAATCAAAGAATCCAACTTGAAACTTAAAGTTTGTATAGACAATGATGGGAGAACATCATAAAAAAATCTCAATGAATTTTAATTGATTATTTCCAAAATCAAGCTACATGCAACAATTTTACATATTTTTTATTTCCGTAGCTACTTGTATATCCGTACACATTTCAGGAATAAAAATACAAAATTTAAATATTTGATCAGGATTTGATGATTCCCAAATTGTCTTCAGTTTACAGCTTGACCTGGAACGAACAAAAGAAATACGATTACAACATAAGAATGTTTTAAGTATTTACTAATAGAATGTATGAAATACAATTGCCAAGATAAAAATTGTACTAGCCTTGTAGTAAGCTTAAATAATTTTCATTATTTAGAATTCATTTAGCGAGTAGCAATTTTCAAGGACCACAGAAGCTTAAATCATATACGACAAGATCTTCACATGGTGTGTGCTTCAACATCAGTTGAAATTTTTCACTTGACATAAATTGGTGTATTAATACGAAGTAACGTATTTTTAAAAAATATTACGTTGGGCGCATCAATGTGTTAAATACTTACAGCACGTACATAAACTATTTTTGCACTGTAACGTATAGGGGTTTGATGCCCTGAATATAATAGTTCTTTAAGGAGTTCGGTTTACCAAAACTCCTTTATATATTTACGTCCGATTGTCCGGAAAAAAAGCTCGAGAACTACTTGAGCAGTTATTATCAACTTTGACCAGAACGTAGAAAGTCATAAGTTAGGAATCGAACTTGTTTCTGGTCCTGCTACTGAAACTGGAAGTGGTAGAAATTAACCATTTCCGGTTTTAACGTTGATCGCTTAGAGCAAAAATGGTAATAGAGAGGTGCTGTTTTCTGCAGTCAATTAAAAGTCTGTAGAATACATCACGTATCCATCCTTGATGCTGTACTAAAACCGGAAGTGGTTGAAATGCAGTACAACTTTGGTTTCAATATTGATCTACAGAGAACGAAAACGATACCATATAGCTAACAAGAAGCTTTTTTTTTTTTTTTAGTTGATTTAGTGTTCTAAGAATAGGACTATTTTTCCTTCTAACGCTCGATTAAAATCGTAACTAGTAGAAATCAACCACTTCTGGTTTTAACATTGATCGCCATAGAATAAAAACTAATAGGTAATATGAAGCGGCTTTCTTTAATCATTTACGCGTCCCGAAAGCATATTCCATCTCCACTCCGTCTATTGAAACCGAAAATGGTATAAATATACTATCACTTCCGGTTTCAATAATAATTGAGAAAATATCACTCCATAAAAAATAAATTCCTTCACCTGGTGTACACGTGACACTGCTACTTATTTAAACTTACGTAAAAACACGTTACTTCTAATGTATATCAGGCTTGCCAGTGACCTGACAAACCTGAAAAACCTGGAAATGTCAGAGAAATTGATTTGTGTCAGGGAAATCCTGGAAAACCTGGAAATGTCAGGGTATTTCGTGTACTGATGACATTAATTTAAAACAAGTATATATTGAAAAATGCCCATTTAAACACAAAATAGTGCGAAACTTGTCATGTCTGATTCTAAGTAAAATTTGTACTAACCAAAATGTAAGCGAAGGGAATCTGTAATATGTTCTTGAGTAACTCCATAGCAAAAATATAGTCGTAGCTGCCAAAGCTGAGAAAGTAAAACATCAATTTTCCAAATTATGTGTTTCAGCAATAAAAAAGAAGAAGGAATTCGAATCATTTAATGTAAACACAGATAGGCTAAATGTCTTTTATTGCAGTCTATTTGATAATTGTGAATTCGTTAATTTGTGGGACATAATTATAATGTTACTTGTCCTTGTCATTGAAATACTTCCGTTGAGAAGGATTTCTGTTAACAATGACCTACAGGTGGAATATATGCATGAAGAATCTTTTATGTGTTTAAGCGTTGTTCATGATACTGTACAATATGCTGGAGATCCCCTTGGTATTTATATAGAAAAAAAAAAAAAAAAACTTCAGTATGTACGTGGATCATATGCACGTTATGAAGAAGCCATGCAAAGGAAAAGGACGAAAACTATTGCAAACGAATTAAAGGAAAAGGAAAATAAGCGCATAACGGATAAGATTACCATTTTAGAAAAAAAGGAAGCAGAACTTTCATTAGAGACTTCCATTGAATGCAAAACTTGGAACATGGAACAGGAAACTAAAGAAACATGCAGTAGTAATTTGTTTAGTGTGAAGTTCCATATCAGAAATTATTTATGTAGACTGCAGTCATAAGTATAATACTTTAATTTTATTATAATGAAAGAGAGATATCAAAGATGTAAATTGTGTATTTACAAAAAGAAAAAAAAAAAGTGAATTGAGTGCAGTAGATGAATATTGTGGAGAGTTTTCCATTCCTTCGAGGAAGGAATTATGTCTGGAAAATAATAAATCTTGCCTGGAAAACCTGGAATTGTCAGGGAAAATTGATTTGAAAAATCCCTGGCAGCCCTGTATATAGAAGAATCGTTAAATCTGCAATTCTTTTATAAAGTGAACGCCGATTTTTTCTACATAAACACCTAGTTTATCAAGAAGTATTTTTCAGTTTTAGAACTCTTATACCAAAAGTACAAAGTGTGTTTATGAAGTGACTCGATCTTCTTGTGAGTAACGTAACTGGTGACCAAGGAACCATACAGGAAAACTCGTACAGTCGCAGTGAACGAAATAAGTCTTTCACTTGTCTCTTTAACAATTCATTTACGTAAAGTTATATTTACTTACAATTACTAATCGAAGTTATAAGGTATATATAGAAGAAATACTAGATTCACCTTTATACCGCTATGTTTTCTTGTCTATGCATTGAAAATATCAACATTTCAATACTTACGGTGATCTTATTGGTGATCGATTCATTGTGTTTCGCTGAAAACCTGTTAAGTCAAATTCTTTAGGTTATATGTTTTTATAAAGAAAATTTAGACCCCACAATATCATAAAAAATACTCAATAACATCACTGTTGATCAATTCTTAGTCTTATTTGTGTCTGTCGAATAACAAGTTGAAGAAAACAGTAGTTCATAAATAACGATCCATAATACATAAATACAGATGTTACTTAATACATAGACAAGGAAAACAGCGATACAAAGGTGAGTCCAGTATTTCTTATATTTACTTACTTTTGTAAGCTTCATAAATTAGATTCTTTTGATAGAGAAAATATTTTGAAAGATTTCTTCTAAAAATGAAATGTAGAATTAGATATAAAACAAAGTTTCTTGACACTGTCTTGTTGGTAAACTGTATAGCTTGTTGGTAAGCTGTTGTAAGTTGGTTTAAATAACTGCTTAAAATCCTTTGCGGTCCTTTTCAGTTTTTCCGAATTTATGTGAACAGATCTGAATTTGCTAAAGTACAGCGTTTGATGTTCAGTTTTGTATAGGTGTGGACTTTATGGTGGACAAACACCGTGGGTTTTCTCGGGGTTCTCCCGTTTCCTCCCACTTTCTTCATTCCACCATTTCACTCATCTTTCATAATCACCGTCTCCTTTAGCCTAACCGGCATAACCGTGGGACGTTAAACTTAAAGATTTAATTTCATTTTTTCAGTTTTGTATAGGGTCCAGTTCTTATATGTTGTTGCAATAAAGACACGTCATCGTGACTCTACATGAGACTGGAATTATCAAAATTAAATGTAAAGTTCCACTCGACGAAGAGCAGCAAACGGTTAAAATTATGAAAGATCTGAAAATAATTAGTAAAAACTAATTTTGTGGAAAGCGTACTATTAACTGATGAGGTAATCGCAACAGTACTAAAATAACAGTTCGTTCTGTATTTATTTTCAGGTGGCTGTGCTAAGAAGCTTACATCACAATAATGTTTTACGCTTTATTGGAGTACTGTATAAAGATAAAAAACTTCACCTGGTCACAGAATATATCTCAGGGGGCACTCTCAAGGATCTCATCCATGACCTGACTGAACCTTTACCATATGCGCATAGGGTTAATTTCGCGAAGGATATCGCTTCCGGAATGGCGTATTTGCATTCTATGAACATCATTCACAGAGATCTGAATTCTCATAATTGTTTGGTTAGGGAGGTAAGTGTATATATTTTCTGTAAGTGGTGTAGTTAAGAATTAGTGAAACAAAGTTTGAAGTGTATAGATACATTTTCAGAAGTGACTTAACAGGCAGAGTAGACTAAGACAACAATTGCAACAAACAAAAGTAGAATGAGATATAAAACGAAGTTTGTTGACAAGTTAAAAGATCTTACTTTTACTTTTGTTCATATATGCTGTAGTGTAAAGGAGTAGAGTTTCTGCCATTTTAGAAAAGAAGTATAGCAGAAATTCTCTTTGGATTGCTCCATTTTGAATTTATGATTGTTAAGTTATCTGCGATTTTCTAGCCTGTTTTATCAATATGTTTAGTAGGCTGGGGCACACTTTAACTTCTTGTACAAGATTCGTCAAATACGTCATTCCAAAGTACTTATACTATCAAATAAAAATTAAAAAATCACCATAATTATTTTACGAAGTTGAGCCCATACAAAAGAATAACAAAACAATCTAAACAAACTTCTTTAGTAACGAAATGCTCTTTAATGTATTTCTATTTATTGTCTGACCATAGCTCACTGTAACCTCTGTCGTCGTCACCATCCATTCATCCATTGCACATAATTTCATGCATGCACTCCTTTGTTTTAGAATTAACAGGGTTCCAAGTGTCTAAACCCGCTATGAGTAGCCCCAGAGCAGAAGATTAACACCATCTTCGCAACTAACATCATATATATCCTAGTGTTTTGTTACCTGCACTTCATTTCATCAAATACATTATATATCGTGCTCTGGTTACCTTCTTCTGTATGCCTAACCAGATAAATATATCAATAAATAAATAAATCGTGATATCCATCTCCCAATGAAACTACCAATAAATGAATGCTCATGGCCCCAGAGAAGGCGTTACCTTCTGCGGCCCGCCTATCTTCGGATGAGAATGAAGTTGCACTTTAAAATATCGTCTGATTCGAACGAAATTCGGAGCACAGAATATGTCTAAGCAATGTGCTGATTTTTAGTGTAAAGGTCCCAGCTTACCGTAGGGGCAAGCTGATTGTAGTTTAAAGGTTGTCGAACAACACGACGAATGTAGTTGCGTTTGAATCACAGTACTGTGTCTTCAACGCCGAAACGACGTGAGCGAACCTATTGTGCAGTTAGCTCTGTAGGAGACCAAATACTCACTGTTCAGAATTGTCATTCGCGTAGTCACGACGTGTGATGTTACGATGAGGGTTTTTATAGCCCCGCAACACATTGAAGAACATCTATATAGAATGATCTTCCCCTGTTCCCGTGTGAGCGCATAATGACACTTGCTTATCGCCGAGAACAACTTCGGTAATATTGAAAAGCCGTACAGGTGAGGTGAATAGAAGACAGAGGTATTCAACGATTAATCATTTTTGTCTCGGAACTTGACCGCCTGTGTTTGTCTGTACACCTACTGGTGAGTGGGAAAACCCAGTGTGTGCTCCAGTGATCATACAGAACCCATTTTGGTGTAAAGAGCACTTAGGTAGGATCCCGCTCGTCTGTGATCTTCATTCAGATGCACATAATTGTCTGTCTTCCGATAAGGACGTATTACAAAAACCCATCTTCCAGCAAGTGACACATGTCTCCATATCTCCAAGGTAACCCAGCATGTACTATTCGATACATACCTTCTGCCTGACCTGCTGTGTCTCCGGATCTTAAGCCTTACGAAGAACATGTAGAATGACACTTGACCGCCAACTATGCTCCGGCAGCACATTTTGTCTGGCTACGCTAAGATATACAGCAGGTATATTCAAGTGGGAACAAGGAGTGGTCAACCACATGAGACTTATCTCCAAGGGCAGTACGAGACAATGTTTAACGTTTTCACAATTATTGAATAGCTATATTCAATGGGAAAGCTAGTTCGTCGTACTATAACGTTATATGAAAACAAAAACGTATAACGGTAACGAAAATATTTACTAACCAAAGAAAAGCAGACAAATCTATTTCCTTACCATTCTTGTGGGGAAACATGCCCTTCATGTTCTGAACCAGTCTCTCAATGGTCGACGGTATACTGAGTATTCGAACTGGTTTCAAGATGTACATCAGTTATACTGCCTTCTTTTTCGGATTTAATCCGTTTTATGCGAGGAAAGAGCTGTTCTCGTAGACACGTGCTGTCAAATAATGCTATCATCCTCATCTTGAAAGTAGGCAAGTTAGGGTACGAGGCGCATAAAAAGAAAGAAAGAAAAAAAGGAAAGAAAGTGAGGTTCGCAACACTAGTCAAGTTGAGCATGTTCAGGAGCATGCCGAAATATTGTTTGTTTGCAACAGAGATAAAATCATCCGAGTAGAGTTGCGTACGTGCTAGTAGCAATAAGGTGAAATGGCTGCCGTAATACAAAATCCCATCAAATGTGAAGGGAGAACTGTCAGTACGATTTTTGAACGCCAAAGAACAGAATGAACTGAAATCTGTCGGGAATCGTTGACTATTTACAAACTGACAGTAATGGGTGAAGGAAAGGTCAGGCAATGTGCAGATAGTTTCGGAAAATGTGTTCAAATATTCAAGATAACACGCCTGGTAGATAGACGGACGATTTGGTGAAACACGTTAACAAGAAAATGCGATCCAGTCGCCAATTCACAATAACTGAACTTGCTAGAGTTTCCAGAAGTATAGGCGAATACAGTGCGTGGAATTGTGACTAATGAGCTGGGTTAACTCAAACTGTGTGTGAGGTGGCCTATGCCAAAAATACTGATAGACGCTCATAAAGAGCAAAGATTGACAGCAGCACGTAATTTTTAGTCCTGCCGGGTGAGGATTGAGATGACTTATTTTCTCAAATAGTGACAGGGGATGAAACCCGAATATCGTACCCCACTAGGGATTCGAAGCAACAGGCAATGCAATGGCAACACTGTGGTTCTCCTTAATAATAAAAAAAAAAAAAAAAAAAAAAAAATCAGTGCACAAAATCATGGTAACTGCGTTTTGCGACCAAAAGGATGATGTTATTCTTATGGATTATTTGGAACCAGGATGAATAATTACAAGCGGATATGTATTGCTAATAACTGAATAATCAGCGACGTGCCATCCAAAATTGGCGGAGAAGAATGCTACGTTCTGGAATTCTTCTGATCCATGACAACGCCCGCTTACACCAACTTCTCGTACTATCGGGACAATTCAAAGATTTCGATGGGAACTGTTATGCCCTTTACAGCCCCGACCTTGTCCCCAGATGTCTCTTTCTTTTTCATCACCTGAAAAATTTAGCTTCCATCGAAGTTTCAACGACAGTGATATGCTCAAGACATAAGTTCTGGACTGGCTGCACTCTCAGGCGGCAGATTTTTATACAGAGGGTATACGGAAACTTGTGCCACGCTACCTGAAATGTGGGACGTTAAACTTAAAGATTTCATTTTCATTTCATTGCTACCTGAAATGTCTGGAGGTTCATAGTGACTACGTCGAAAAATAGCCAAGATGGGTACTTGTATATCATTCACAATAAATTTCTTCTATCGTTTTCTTGCTTTTAAAAAGATAGCGGCTTTATTTTATGCGCCTCGTACTTTTTGCATGGAAAATATTTCGCATAAAAATTTTGTAGGCAGGTGCCCTTAAATATTTCCTGCATAGCTACGTCCTCCTGAAATTCATTAAGTTCCATTTGCAAATTGTCAGGAGCACTGTTCACATCAATGCTGAGTGTCGATGAAAAAATACTGAAATTAATTCCTCTTTACTGAAGTGACTAAATCTGTCATTAAATTCTCAAAGCAAATCTGTCAATGATTCTTCGTAAAAAGCCAAGTTACAGAATAATTTAATCCGCTGCAACACGGTTGGAAAGTGACAAGTATTTATATTTCTTATATGATTTTCCCACAGATTGAGTTTCCTTTGAAAGGATTTTACATGTCTGTGAAATTCATGAGCCAACTGACCTTGTGTTTGCAGCTTTGAATTGAGATCGTTTAAGTGTGAATTAAGATAATTTAAGTGACAAGTAATATCCACGAGGAACACTAAGGTCACAGTCATTTTTTATTCCCTAACTGTGCCACAGATATTTCTTTCATGCCCATGAAAAGTGGCATCTCATTTGTCAAATTACGAAAATAATACAGCATCTTGCCGTTGCTTAATCACCGAACTTTATATTTTAGATGAGATCTTCTTCCTCCGTTTCCTGTTCGTCTACTAACTAACTGTATGACCTATGGAACGCAAAGGTTCAATACCGCGTTCACTAAAGCTCTACACTAACTTCTATCCTTAGCCAAATGGATCCAGTTTCTACTTTGTTTTCCTATTTCTGCTAGATCCATCTTAATATTGTCTTCCCATCTGCGCCTAGATCTTCCTAATGATAGTTTTCCGATTGGACTTCTAGTTAAGACTTTGAAAGCGTTCTTACTTTCTTCCATCTTGGCTGCATGATCTGCCCACCTAAGCCTCCTAGATTTGATGACCCTAACAGTGTTTGGTAAACGGTATAATATAGCTCCTCGTTATGAAGTTTCCGCCATTCCCTATTCCCATTCTTCCCGAATATTCGCCTCAGAACCTTGTTCCCAAATACTTTCAGTCTACGTTCTTCCCTCAGAGTAAGCAATCATGTTTCGCAACCATACAGAACAACAGGCATGATTATCGTTTTATATATTTTAAGCTTGAAATTTGTCGACAGAACTCGCGATGACAAGAGATTTTGAACAAACTAGTAATACGAATTCCATGCTTTTAGTCGACATTTAATTTCTTCGTGAATATGGTTTTCATCTGTTAATATTGATCCTAAATATTTGAAAGTATCCATTTATCAAAAGTATTATTTGATATTTTAACTGATCCATAATTGCCGTATTACGATTCCGACGAACTTCAATGTATTTAGTTTTCCCTGCATTTACTTCTAAACTTATGTCCCTGCAAGCGTTTAATAAGACCTCTGCATTTCTTCTATTGCTCTCCTATCATGCCCTGCTAAATTTACATCATCAGCATACGCCATAACCTAGTTAATACCATTCAACTCTAGGCCATGGTTGCTATATTTAATTTTCCTTATAGCATATTCCAGGGCAAAGTTGAATAATAATGACTACAACGCATTTACTTGTTTCAGGCCATTCTCGACGTGAAAGCTTGAAGTTTTCCTACCCGGACTTTACTTTGGGATTCATTTAAACATACCGTAATTAATCTAATTATCTTTTCCGTATTCCAGATTCTGTAAGAATGTTGTACAATGTTTCTTTCCAAACCGAGTTGTAAGCCTTTCTAAAATCAATAAGTAATTGATGCACTGGGGTATTGCATTCCCACTTCTTTTCGAGTATTTGTTGAGTGGTATTTGGTTGATAGATGATCAATTTCGTCTAAATCCGCACTGATAATCTCTAATAATTTCATCTACGCATGGGATCATTCTTGCTAATAGAATGTTCGAGAGGATTTAATGGAATGCCTGTTCGTCTACAAATGCTTTAAATTGGCGGCGATTGAGACCGTTTGACTTTATAGTTGACACAAGACACCACTATATTCATGGCGTGGGCAAGTTTTAGTGTTTGGCACAAAGGTTATCTTGTTGCAAGAGAAAAGACAAGTTATTGATATCAGTTTTTCTGCCGAATAATTCTTTCGTTATTCTCTTTACATCCACTAGATTTAGTTCAACCATCGGAGCACCATTAGTCTATGTTCCAGACAGTTTTTCCATTTCAGCCGGAAATTGTCAAAGACATGTTTCACTTTCTGGAAGATATTCGTAGTAACCTTTCATAGATTTCAAGGTGGGTATTCTTCTCTACAATTAAAGTCTTTATCCACACGTCACAGCTTTCATCCAAACTATTGAGAATGCTTTGAATTCATTGGTAATTTCCTTCATGTGTGATACAGTATTGTCTCCCATGTGCTTACCAATTGTCGAGCGTGACAAAATGATTAGTTTAAAGGAACTGGATCGCATCTGTAACCATCACTAGACACTCGTTCACAAAGTCACCGTCAGAATAAAACCTATAGTGTTTTTTTTTTTTTTTTAATAATAATAATAATAATAATAATAATAATAATAATAATGATATATTTACAATGAAACTAGTCTTGACAATTTCATTTACATAACCGTTTTGGTTTATAGGAAGTATTTAGTGGTCACACAAGTTTTTCTTCGGTTTTTTAATTTTGTCTTTGCGAAACTGTTCTCATAAGCCATCAAAATTAGTGTGTTTTGAAGTTTAATGTCTTAAATTTCTTACTCCTCCGTTACTGTTAAACTTTTCTGACAATAAGACAAAGTGGCTTACCTTTCTCATTAACGAAAAAGTAACCATCGGACCTATTTTTGTTGAAGCACGCGACTTTCGGTGTGCAATTTACTTGCTATTATGTGACAGTAACATTATTAAGGAGGGCCTAATAAAGCGACATGATACCACACTACACGCTACTTTACATGATATCACAAAAGGGAGTAACAATCAACAATAAGCAGAGACGCTTACAAACATAAGTAAAATAACCAACCGCAAGCAAAAGGCCCCTTGATCTCTGAATTCGGTTCTTGAGTTTTACTTATGACGAGGTTTGAAGCACAAAGCCGATTGAGAGGGGTGAAAGGAACGTTGGCTTCTGTTGTATTTTCTTAGCAATACCAAGTCGAGACAGATAAGTTTCTCACTGCGCGATCGAGGGTTGGTAACATTTTCAGTTCAGTTATAGAGATTACGTAAGAAGTTTCATTTTCAATAACGGACTGGATGAAAGGGTTCAGTGAGCTCGGACGGTTTGTTGCACTTAGCTGATCTACAGGGAGCGTAGGTCACACTATCCAGATGGACATTCATCATTTGTACGATCAGCCAAACAGCTGCTTTCGTAGCCACTCGAGGTAATTACATATTCGGGATTTCCCACGGGATCATTACCACTTACTGTCACTCACGTGATTACATTCCAATAATACACCAAACTGGACGCTCCATAGCTGCTTCTTGTCCGTTAATTTTTCCTTTCGTCCCCTTCTTATTAATGAGACATTCTAGCGAAAAAAAAAAAAAAAAAAGAGGGCACGATGGCTCAGTGGTAGAGTGCTTATCCAGTGCGTAGGATCCCTGGTTCGATTTCTGGCTAAATAAGTTTGTGGTAGACAACATTGTGCTCGTGGGTTTTCTCGGGGTATTCCTGTTTCCTACTACATTCTCATTCCACCAATTCTATCATCATTCACTTGCTATAGTTATCATCTTCCTTAGCCTAACAGGCATAAACATAGGACGTTAAACTCAGATTTAATTTCATTTCTGTACCTGCTTTAGTAGTGTATAATATTCTTTAAGGTTTTACTGCTGTATGTAATATCTTGCGTAGGTTCCTATTTTGATCCCAGGTTATGTTAGTTTGTAGTAGACAGTATCATCTCTGTAGGTTTTGTCATGGCTCTTTCCTCCTACACTTTCATTTGACCAGGTCATTCATGAGCATTGAGTTCCATTAATACTTAATCTCCTTTAACCTAAAGGGCGTAACCGTGGAGTATTAAGATTTAATCTCATTTCTACTTTATTAATTTTATTTCCATGATAACTGTTTCTAACAACATATAAAATATGGTACGAACTTGCTAGAAAGTAGTACGAGCATTACAAAATAACATAAAAGAAAGTAGGTTATAAACTTGCACGTATATTATCAGAAACTTAGAAGTTGTAGTAGGAAAACACAATTAATATTGAAAAGTGCGGAACCTTAGAAGAGCGGCCCTGTTTTCAAGAAAGTGGCCCTGTAGCCAAACGGTTAGTGACTGGTGGTTGTGCCCATTGTGACTTCTTCTCAGGATCACAATATCAGGGCTCATAACGAGCCACTTTTTTTTTTTTTTTTTTTTTTTTTTTAACTGAAAGTTACTTTTTTTTTTCAAGTTTGTCACTAAAAGTTACTTTTTTTTTAAAATTTGTCAAAGTTACTTTTTTGGGAGGTAAAGTGACTTTTTCGCGTGATTTATGTTTTGCATTGGCAATTTTTTTAAGAAAAATATAAAAATAAATGGAAAGAGGCAGAAACTTGTTACCCATTACTCTTCTGAAAGCTTCAGTACTTGCTGCCACATGTGAAGAAGTCAGCGTTATTCTCACTTCAACTTTTATTCTTTCTAAAGCACAGTGGATGGTTGGTGGATGCTTAAGCTCTCAAGGTGGGGTTGAGAACTTTTCTGTGTCTATTCTTTCTTCTATCATAATAGTCTTTTAGTTTTCTCTCGTAATAGTTAACGCTCCGCTCAACGTTGTGTGTGTGTGTTTGTGTGGTTAATCATGTTCGTCTTGTGATATGCATCTTGTATGTTCTTAAGAGTAGGTGATGAATTTGAATATTTCATGGCTTTGAAAACTCTCAATGCTAACTTAAATATAATGTCTGGTATGAAGAAATTCGGAAATAGGCCAGAACTGGTTCCACTTACTCAGAAGCTTCTTACATCTGCTAAGTCTGCTCACCGTAACTACAAAGCATACTTAGAAAACCTAAGAAAGGAGGAAGCTCAAAAAGAAGAAGAAAAGATTAAACAAAACGTCAAACAAAGAGAGAGGTGATGGAGAAATTGACAAAGGAAAAAAGGGGCATGATGAGATTTTGGTCACTTTTTCGTGTGCTTTTGGTCACTTTTTGGCCACTTTTTCGTGTGCTTTTGGTCACTTTTCAACTATTTACAAGAGACCAGACCACTATGAGCCCTGTAATAAAGTGATTTTTTTTTTTTTTTTTTTTTTTTTTTTTGTCATGGCTTCATGGACTTATTTGAAAATAGTTCCATTGGATTCAGCATTCTCAAATTAGTATGAAAAGCTTAATTAGAAATATATCCAAATGTGGGCACTTTCTACTAGCAGCATGATCGTTAGTTGTTTCCACAACATTCGAGTCAATAGACTTCACAGAACATCCATCTAGTACAGTGTTAATGGAAAATTATTGTCTCAAAGTAGGAAGATGACAGACACCTGATATTCATCATAAATTACGTAGTTAATAGTTATAAGAGGTGGGAAAAGAAAAAAGCAAACAGATCTATTAAATTTCAACCGTAAGTCCTGAAGTTATCCTTTTCGCGAACCAAGAGAAAAGAAATGAATTAAGAAACTGTTCAAGAAGTGATATTACAATTACATGAATAAACGAACAGTGAGGTGTTGTGAAATATTGAAAAATACCTCAAGACGCACCACACAGGTAATAATATTTGCTCTCTCTTATGTATTTGCTTTCTTAATTTGAGTGATAAAATTTTAATTCCATTGGTTAGACTTCTCGTAGAGTCCCCACTAATGTGTTTGTGCGTATGTGCTGCAATATTTTCGTATTCGTTTGCGAATTAATCTTTGGAATTTAAAAATAATTTCCCAAAAAATCCTCCAAATAACGTTACCTGAAGAGTTTTCATTGAAAGATCGTAGGAACGATGGAATACCATGATGAACCTATTATTCTACCGGAGCTTGTTTCCTTACACCTCTTGATTTCTGCTTCTACGATTATCGTCTAGAACTGTAGTATTTCCACAACTATCCTATTATAACCAACGAATACAACTTATTTCCACAATCTATCTCTAAATTCTACATCCAGACTCGCACTTCACTTTTCACTTTATATATAAACTGTATTGTAAGGCATCACAATCATTACATAGTAATTATACATTTTCCTAAATAAAAAATCATACAGATACAACTGCTGTTCCATGATTGTCTGAAGGGACTTTTTTACGCTTCAAATCATAAATAAACCTACTTAGGTAAAATGATGGTAAGTATAAATTTAGTAAAGCAGTCGTAGCTTGTATTTCCTTTTTTATTTCATTGAATATTATGGAATGATGTTCTACATAAGATGATTGATAGAATCTAGATAAGCTCATTTTTGGTGAAAAAGAAACAACAACAAGGAGTTTACATTGCGTTTTAGTTTATATTCGGAACTTTGCCTCTTTACTTACTAAAAATACATGTTACGTATTGTCAGTCACTTTGTATTTATATCAGCTTGGTCATTATTTTGAAAATCGTCAACTTTTCTCCCTTTAAACCTTATATCTCGCTTTTCAGTTTATACCCGTTTTGGTCGAATGTGTTACATGTACAGTCTATACAACAACAAACAAATAAAACACTATTTGCAGGATGAGGCAAAAGTTTCAATACAAAATGTCAGATTACAAGATATGTTTGCTAAGTGACTCCTACAATGCCAGGCAACGTTATGCGTGGTATTTCCGTATTCACAGCGAACTCGTGACAACGCATCTCCGAATATGTGGTACTAAGCATCTGTATTTATTTCCTTCAAATCACATTTAATGACTGGTAGCCACGTCAGCCAATCCAGGAAACAGTTTGTCTGCCTGTATGCCGTGGTGAGGAGACACTCTAAAAGAAGCAGAAAAGATCCCATTCTCGTTCAGGATTGATGGGAAGATATGGTTCTTCAGCACATGCGTACTTAAATTTTCTTTGAAAAAAGGATCGCCATCAATGAAGAAAGGATCGCCAAAGCTGTCATCCCAGATCTCGTACTACACCGTAACATTTCGTGCACCGATCATTTTGCTGTCCCGTGTGGATTGACATTACTTATGTGTCGTCTATTAACTGTGGTGTTAACGGAGAAGTTTGCTTTGCCAGAGAATAGAATGCTAGGAGCACAATTCTGGTCATTCTTGCACACTTACACGCATCTTCTACCATGTGAGTCACGATATCGTGGATTACTGTGTTTTGTGCGTAGCATTCAATGTCTGCATGGTGTCGCGGAGTGGTACAGCTCCTTACCAAAGGATGTTAGCCTGCTCTTGCAGTAGGGCAGTGGTGACTCAGTGGTAGAGCGTTCACCTTTAATGCTTGGGGTCCCTGGTTCGATTCCAGCTCGCGCTAAGTAAACTTTGTGGAAAACAAACATCATGTTCGTGGGTTTTCTCGGCATTCTCCTGTTTCCTCCCACTTTATTCATTCCACCATTTTATTCATTGCTCATTATCACTGTCTCCTTTAGCCTAGCCGGCATAACCGTGGGACGTAAAACTATTTTTTTTTTCTCTTGCTGTGTTAGTAGGATCTCACTTGTTAGGTAAAAAAAATGTGGATCACCATTTGTATGTAAATTTCTTGGCTCATCCAATGTAATGCACATTATTACGTTTCCTATCAAAATATTTACCGAACTGGATTTCAGGTAGACAACTGATTAGTCTGCTCGAAGAACAAAGTATCAATACATATAAAACTGATATTGGTAATGATAGCTTAATGATTAATCATCCGCCCGGCAGGTGGAAGTTGGGTGGTCGAGTTCTTTCCAGTTTAGCGATTATGTTTTCAGTATTATTTCATTAAAACGCAAGTTGTTTCGTTTATTGTCTAAGTATAATAAACTAGAATCTGATATACATAAAATAAATTGCAAGCCACTCCTTTTTTTAATGTTTACACTATTTAAAATGTTATTCAGGATAGAACAGTTGTGGTAGCAGACTTCGGTTTGGCACGGATCATATCTCAAAATAACATCAGTGCTGATCGAAGACGGTACGGAAAACGAGGTACAAAGAAATGTGAGAGGAAGAAGAGGTATACTGTTGTTGGCAATCCATATTGGATGGCTCCAGAAATGATGAAAGGAAAGAAATATGACGAGAAAGTGGACATATTTTCATTTGGCATTGTTCTGTGCGAGGTAAGATATCGATGTGAATATTGAATATTTGATCTGGTAATTGCTCATATTTTCTGACATATATTATCTGTTAAAATTGTGAAGTATTTACAAGTATTTCTATTTCAGTTTGTTAATTTCATTAGCATGAAAGTATTGTTTTCTGTGGAACAGTATTAAATGGATGAATATTGGTTTTAAGTTAAAGAAGGTGAATGAAAAGTGCTAACGTGCAAAGCAGATGAATAAAACCCTGTTGCATTATAACACTTGTATACCCCCAATACATTTTGCATATATCTTGTAAACAGAGGTGCCCATCCCTCTATTGTTTCTAAAGCATTACTCTATTTTAGTTTGACGTGTTCCGAGAAAACATTGCTTACTTTTAAACTTACACTGTGAATCTATCCTCTGTTTTCCCCCTCCCCACAGGTACGATCTTTTAAGTTTTGCTGTAGTATAAATTACTTACTTTTTATGCACTAGTTCATGTATTTCAACATTCTCCCTTGACTTTTCCCTAAAATTTCAATATCGCATTTTGCATCATGAACTTTCCCCTCTTAATATCAATGTGTTTCTTGAAGTTTAGTCCCTTTTTACCACCAGTGTTACATGGCACGTGGGCCTGCAGTTCAGGGTGGAATCCGAGCCACTGTAATACATTGAAATTTCTATGCTCTTCCATCGGAAATCGAAACCGGGATCACTTGAATCAAAGACATGGCCGCTAGGACCAGCGCACATAAGGCCGAAAAACGAAATTACGGCGCCAAAAATAGAAAAAAATATTGTGATGAAACTAATCAGAAATTCCTTCAAAATAGTCCCTATATATCAGTCCATGATGTACCGTAAGAATTTGTTTTGTGAACGCAACACAGTAGCCAGCGTATGTGCGCAAAGTTGGAGTTTATTTCGAACGGCCAGCCGCAGTTAGTTGTGCCTGAGTTGCTGACGGAGAAACAGCTCGTGCTAAAATTTCCCCAAGTGACAGTAACAAGATTTCAATACGAATATTGAAGAGTTAGATATATATATAGTGTACATCTGAAATGACTGTGAACCTAACAAGTGAGCTTAGTGTAAATACAGTGCAGGTAGTATGATGGACTAATGCGGTGTCGAAACAAGGAAGAAATATTTACTATACATAGAGTTATAAAAAAAGTTCCAAAGAGTACCGCGACTATTCTTGGACAATTCGACAATATATCTTATATCAAACATAGAACAGGAATACACACGTTCCCCCTTTTCCCCCTTTCCTGATTGGAGCGTATTGTTTACACACAGTTGTGGCAACGATCTGTGAAGAACATGAAAACTAAGAGAAGAAAACTCTTTATAGTGTTATTTAAAGAGCATTTTTACAATAGTTCTTCATTAAAATGTAATAAACAATTATTACAGTATACATTAAACAAGTGTGGTATCAGTGAACTTGCTGAACAACGTGGAAATAAACTGAAAACTGTAGTGAAAGTATTTGTGTCAAAGGTTTTGGCGGGCATGTAATTACATGTACGAGTGGGAAATAAGCATATGGAGTGACTTGATCAAGACGTAACACTTCCGGTGTTACAACCATCACAGCGTCCCTCAACAACATCACGGCTTTCGGAGCAAATGAAAAGAGGAAGATCAAGAAAACTGTTCGAAGAGAGTTCGCAACAAAGTAAAAAATAAATAAATAAATAAATAAATAAAATAAAGGAAATTGTAAAGAATACCAGTTCCGAAAAGCTGTGTTTGTATGTAGAATCAAGTTTGGTGAAATCTGGCAAGAGTACTGCAGCCGAAATTGTGAAATTAGCGATCCAGTCTCCGACTAAGAGATTGAAAAATATGAAAGCGATCCATGATACATCATCTGCTACTACATGACCGTGCAGCCCTGACGAAGCTTTAGGCCTTCTAGTGGATCTTAGCTTGGCAAAGGAAGATTATAAAAGGATTAGACTTGGAGCAAAAGAAAGAGGAACTGATATTTATCCCTCATATCATGTGCTAGCAGAGACAAAGAAGTGTTATCCTGCAAATATTACGGTAACTAAAAACGAGGCTGTGGTCCCACTGCAAGATGAGCTCAATCATACTACACTGCGTTTAGTACAAGTACAGAGTGATGTGATACTGCAGAACATTTCGGAGGACTGTGATACTATCGATATTTATTATAAATGGGGCCTAGATGGCGGTGGCCACAGGATATATAAACAAACTTTCGCAAATAATTCCTAATACGTTGATTCCAACATACTTTTATGTACCATTGTGCCATTGTACGTGTGTCAATCTAATTGTAAGAAGACAACAATATTTTGGAAGAACATGACTGCATCATCGACAAGGTAGTGCCGACCAATTGCCTCTAAGATAAAAAAAAAAAAAAAGGAAACGGTTCACAATGTGAAATCAGAATATGACGAAGCACAAACACAAATATTGCAGTTGCAGCTAATAATCGTTCTCGGCAATAAGACAATAAAATTTAATCATATTTCGCATATAGGCATATAGGCGTAGTCGTCTCATGAGGATTTCTGAGCAGGATATCCAATAAAATCAACTTTTTTATTTTTGGTGTCGTAACTCGATACTTTGGCCCTATGTGCAGCGGGGAGGCTGTAGCACAAGTTTATCCAGATACAAAATTCTGTACTCACGTTTATATTCAAGGAAACTACTTAATGATCCTGAATAGTGACTAGTTTAATGTAACTAATCACTAGAATATACTTGATATACAGTGATAAAATACACGACTGGACGGCGAATTGAACACTTAAACTCCAATTTTCTGTGTCGATTGGTTAACCACTACACTACCCAGTCCGTTCATTCGATGAGCCATTGCATTCTAACATTGTTGAAGTTAATGCTCACTTACTCAGATCATATAGACTTATGGTACAGTCCATGAAAAGTACAGGAAAGTGAAGGTCCACAAGAAAAACATCGAAGTACCAGTTGTTTAATATAGTCTGAGAAATTATTTGTGATTGAAATGAGTTTTTTTTCTTTCTTTTTTCTTTTCAATAATCAACGAATTACATATATTGAAACTCCTTGCATGCTTATGGTTTCTTCCTAAACTGGCTAAATGGTTTCAGAATTGAGGAAGTAGTCTTTTTATATATCAGTATGATTTTATCCGATATATCCTATATGACTTTCACACGACTAAGATATTTTTCATGAAACGAAATAAAATGTGTGAGGAAAATAATATGGAATGTAACCACTGAAAATAACGTGTCATGCAAATATTATTTAACATCTGAAGATTAAAATAGATAATTTAAGGACAAGATTCGAAAGGAACATATATTAATCATTGTTATGTGTTAAAAAATGCCCTTTTCATCTTATATATACGTTCATGTTCTCTAATTTGCAGCTCATTTTCTGTCAAATATTTTTGGAGAAAGACAAAACTGGAAAATTTGAATAAATATTTCTCGTATCGGATTGCGTCATGTAAGCAGAGCTGTGTGATTTTCAGTAAAACAGGTTTATTGCTTCTCCTAATCATTGTGCAATCGGCTCAAAAATGTATCCGTCTGATACAATTTTGCTGTGTCAAGGCTCTCTATAACTTAATGGCTAGAACACGGGCAACAGTACGCGTGGTTCCGGATTTCATCTTCAGTGAGTACATATGTGTTTCAAATCCCAGTTAAACTGTAAGATTATGTGTCATATAATCACGGTACAGAAGATAGTTGTCCATGCAGATAACTTCATAATGAATTTAATATATTTAAATAAGCATTTCTTCAACTTCGAGATAGTGGTTTTCTTTTGGAATGAAAAATCTTTTCTAATTAGTTAACGTACCCATAAAATATGAATAATCGTAACCGGAATACGTTTATTCGTCTTTTGAGCCGATTGTATATAAATATGTAGCATAATAGGCATATAAATATTGTACTATTATTATACTAATGAGTGATGGTTGCCAGTAGCATTTGCTAAGAAAATGACTCAATTGTTCGAGTCACGATTTTGTGTTCTTTGAAAATAAAGTCTAACCGAGTAGATCACTAACTATATACATTCAAAGTATTGACTAATTCGTAATTTAAGCAAAAGTGAAGGAAAAGCTTTCGAAATAAAATCATTTCTGTAATGTAAAATAGTAGTTTTGGCATTAAGACTGCTCATGAGTTTTGTTCCTAAATATTGTAGAAATGAACGATTCGTATTAGAATTTTTCTGCGTAATTCGTTTTAGTAAGTTTTTAGTAAGCAGAAGATTCTGTTTAGTGAATTAGCCATTTTTCTCTCTCTCCTCAAGGTGACCCACATAAAAATAGCCTGACATGATAATACCGGCCAAAAGAGTAGGAAAATCTAAACATTTCCTGCGTGTTAAGAAATGCTGTAAGTGACCCTCGTTAACATCGAGACAATTCTGCGCACGTCGTCTCGCGATTTGGCTAATATCGCGTGTAGCTGTTTCACGGATAATGCTGCAGATGGTGTGGGTAGTGTTTTGCTGCAGGCCACAGAGCATGTGGATTATTTGTACACACTTTCTGCGTTAAGCATCCCCAGAGTTAAAAATTACAGGAGGACAAATCCGGAGGAACAAGGGGGGCACAATCTCGTGTTTATTATGTGCTCGTTGGTAAACAGTGCATGAACAGTCCAATGCCGGGAATTCAAAGTGTGATATGTTGCTCCACCTTGTTGGAAGTAGGAGTATAGCCTTCCTTGTGGTGTCAGTTCATCATGAACCTGTTGCAAGAAGGCGCGATAAATTTTACTATTCACTGTTGTTTCGAAGAATACATGACCGACTACAAGTGTCCCAGAAACCTCGCACTAAACACCAATGTTTTTGTCATTGAGAAGGATTTCGTGCAGAATGTGTAGATTCTCAAGAGATCAGTGTCGTATATTGGGCATTCACGTAAACCGATAAATGGAACCACGCTTGATCGGACATACAGTAAAGTACAGCAGAGGGTCCAAACATCTGTCCGCAATAAATCGTTAGTAACCAATTATAGTACGCAACCCGTTTACCTGTGGCCGGCACCTTCAGTTCCTGGACATATTAATCGGTATGATTTCAGTTTCAGAGACTTAAGTACACACGGGCTTCGTATTAGCTGCTGCTGAATGTTCGGTGTTCGGAGAACGTTTTTGTTTCCGCCTAGTCACATTCGTCACAGACCCGGTTTAACGCCATTTTTGCAGCATTCAGCTTTATATTTTTTGTCAGCGTAAGCGTTGTTTTCTAAATTGCTTTTGTCTAAATTCAACCGTGGATTTTTCATTCTGACAATACGATATTCATATGTAGTGATATGTGAAATCTTTACATCTATATACGTGTATAGGTAAATGGACGATAGATTGTCATATCAATATATAAATACCACATTCACAGGTGGTTTGATATACCCCACAGTTCATTGTCTTAATTCAACAGGATGCGTCAGTTGCGTGTTCTGTTATCTCTAATATTTTGTTTTCAGATCATTGGAAGGGTTCATGCAGATCCTGACTATCTCCCCAGATCGTCTGACTTTGGGCTCAATCAGCACATTTTTAAAGAAAAATTTTGTGCCAATTGTCCTGAACCGTTTTATAAAATCGCCTTTCTGTGCTGTGACTTAAATCCAGATAAGAGGTATGTACAACAAGTATTTTCTTCCTTTCTTTTTTATTACACTTTCCTTTCCATTGCCTGATTTGTGTACGATGATAGACGTTAGAACGGACAGAGGAAACCTGAATCCTTGCACAGCTCGAAATTTTAATGTCGGACAACTACACAAATCTAAAGAAATTTAAACGAGGGAAATCGTTACTATATCGTTAAATTACTCCATGCAAATAGAAATGAAATATTTAATACTAAGTAAATTATTCTGAGAATTATAACTAATTTACACTAATCTCAACTAGTTTGGTAATTCTGAGTCAGCTTTTCTTTCTTTCTGTTAGAACGCAAATAAAGACGTAAATTTTGTGAGACATTAATATTTATCTCAATAAATATTTGTGTTAAATCACATTGCAATGGTCCCAATGAAAGATCAAATGACAACGTAATGCTATTTTTCGTTTCAAATTCCAAGCTCTAGCATGGTCAAAGTATTGTCTTGGCTAGGGATGGCCAATTCCGGAATTTTTACTTTCCGGAATCCGGAAAGTAAAGTCGGAAAATTCCGGAATTCGGAAAAATTCCGGATTTCGGAAAAATTCCGGAATTCAGAAAAATTCCGGATTTCGGAAAAATTCCGGATTTCGGAAAAAATTCCGGATTTCGGAAAAAAATCCGGATTTCGGAAAAAATCCGGAATTCAGAAAAATTCCGGAATTCGGAAAAATTATTTTTTCTTTTTGTAATCCTAAGAATTTTGTTCAAATGCAAACGAACAAATTTCCTTTTTGTAATCCTAAGAATGTATGATGCAAGTTAAGCTGAAACTTACATCCTAAAGTATACACTACTCAATCTTCCCATGGTTAATGAGATGTAGTCCAAAAGTACGATGCACTCCTAATATTTAATTTTTGTTTTACTGTGATATTGTCCAGAGGTAATACATATATCACACTGAGATAAACAACTTGACAGAATGAAGATATACGTAGTTTTCCAGAAAATCGTGAGAAACGAATTTTTATGAAGTTAAAATATGCGTCGCTTGTTGCCAGTGTGATGCAATTGATAACTTTTATGCTGGAATAGTCTTATTATTATTATTATTATTATTATTATTATTATTATTATTATTATTATTATTATTATTATTAATCGTTTATGTACTGTAAAAGAAAAATATGAACCGTTAAGTAGTAGATTTTATCTGTTGTTTTTTGATATCTTCTGACAGTAATAACAAACTGCTTGTAAATACGCAATGATTATCAAGGACAATGGCATATTAATGTAAGGACTACTCTGCAGACTAGCAATAAACAATAAACAATAACAGATAAACAATAGTTGCAAAAAAAAAAAAAAAAAAGTAACTAACTTGGGCATGTCAGAATGTTCGCGAGAATATAGGGACGCATTGATACTCTAGCAAAGAGCGTTGTGTTACTATTACTCAAAGGGCCGTACGATGGAGGCATTAACGCTAATGTTAATGGCACTAATGAGCACTTACTTGCTCTAACGGTTAACCTCATTTTTGAGATGATTCTTAGAAGTGGGCGTGTTGGCATGCAGTTAGAAGACATATCCATTATTTAAAAAGCACACGTTATCTGTGGAGTACTAACGATTTGCTTCACTATCGAACACTAACATAGCACTAGCGACGTTTAAAGTCGAAATTGGAGTCTGACATAAGTGGCTTGTCAACTTCACGGACATTATATTTTCCTTGAATGCGAGAATTTTGCGCCCGGGAAATTTGCGCCCTACCACAAAAATAGGAAAAAATGCGCTCGCAATTTATTTGCACTGGGATGTTTGCGCCCTACCGCAAAAAGAGGGGAAAATGCGCCGGCTACATATTTGCACTGGGATGTTAGCGCCCTACAATTCAACTTATTTTTGTATTGTGTAAAGTAACTTCCACTCACACTTGAACTAGGCTTGCCTCTCATCGTCTCCGTGAGTTACTCCATCCGTTATAATATTCCGAACAAATGAAAAAAATACAATTTTAGTTCACTAAAGGGCAATCCATACAAATACAATTTTTCATTATACGACAAAATTTACAATAAAAGTATAAATGACTGATATATAATTATTTATTAATATAATCAAAGAGTATAATTTAATCTACAAAAGGCTGTTTGGCTCTACCCAGATATCTCTGTTCACAATCCTTGCGAGTTGTTTGGCTTTTTAGGACACAAAATATAGAAAAGAAAATGTAAAGTGAATGTAAAATCAGTTCAGTAATATTATCAAGAAAACTATGTACAGTGTGTTTACTTGCTGGAATTACACTTCAAACACACAATTGCGTTCAGTCGTTCTTTCAGAAAAAATGTTCCGGGGGGCACACTTAGTATTCCGGAGGGGGTCACTGCTGGTACTATTCTATTTATTATTATATTATAGACGTATTATTTTGGTCTCCTCCGAGGGGGCACTCTGAGAGCTCTGGGGAGGCCAGTGTTCCCCCAAAATCATCTCTGGAAGAAGCAGTGATTACGTTGATCCGTTGTGTTCTTTTGGCTTATATTGAAGTTTATTCTCCCCTTATATAGCCACAATGAAAATAAATCACAAATGGCATGGTTGTGGGGGGAGGATTGTTTATGCTGTAATGTCAGCCCCTCCGAGCAAATGCGTAAGCTCCAATAGGTTCTTTTATTTCGCAGGGCTTAAACTTCCTGGTGGAGGTACATCGCAGGCGCAATTTTCCCTGTTCTTGAGGTGGGGTGCAAATTTCCCAGACGCAAAATTCTCGACACCGTTCGAATGACCTCGGAAGACTATATCTTTTTCAATACTTTTTTATATTTTTTTACTTGAGATTTCTTCATAGCTTCTTATTAAAATACTTACTAATATATCCTCATTTTATTGTCCTAACCAATCAATATGGGTATGTTGTCAGTAAAATATTTAGATTGATCGAGCCTCTGGTGTGTAACCACAGTATTTCATATCATCCCTCCATTAGAAATCTTGGCTAAACGAACCAATATATGTTGCAAATAAAATAGTTTAGAATGATTGAGCCCCTGGTAAATAACCACAGTATTTCGTGACAGACCCCCCCTTCCTATTACCATATTCTAGCTACGTGCCTGACTCAGCTAATTCTCTACATTCTTTACCAAGCACACATTTTCTAAAGCGGAAAACGCTCTCTAAATACCTAAGCTCATTATTTTCAGCAGATGCACAAATTGGGTAACATTCTATCTACATGAATATTATATATGTCGATTACTGGAAACCGCTTCTCGCTATCTATTACCGTATTTACTATATAATGATTAACGTTAAAACCGGAAATGGTTGATTTGTACCGCTTCCGGTTTGAATATTACATTCATCAGGGAACTCGATTCTTAACTATTGACTCTGTACATCGTGGCCAAAATTGATGGTAATCCATCAGATAATTCTTGAGACTGTTTGTTTCACTGACGGACAGAATGAATATATGGCTATAGAGTTTTGATAAACTAAATTCGTTAATGAGTGATGATGGAGCAAATATAAGAAAGGGAACCAAGAGTAGGCCTACCACCGGAAAAATTTTCGAATTAGCTATCGAAAACCCACATGTCCTGGGTTAGAATACCATAGATGAAAATTCTACCACTGAGTCATCAATCACCCGCTTATTAGTTTTATTAATTATTATATTAATATAAATTAATGAGTGCCTGCTTATGTTAATTATTGAACAATTACATTGTATACTTCGTAAAGTCAAAAATTATAAATTTGTATTTACTGTACATACAGTGAGCGCAGAAAGTGTTCGTACACCTATGCTATTGAAACGAGAATGCCTGCGAAAAAGAAACAGAAAATTTAAGAAGTGTAATAACACACACAATATGAATAATGAAAACTAAGCTTTATGAATATATTAATAAAGAACCACAAAGACAAGTTTAATGGTCAGAAAGTAAATAAATTCCGTAGAAAGTGTATAGAGTAGACGCAAAAACTGATCGTACACCTGACGTACGAATACGAAACAAAGATACCACAACTGGGGTTCACTAGTATTCACCTGAGTATACACCTCTGTATAGCATGACGAATAACAGAATGAGTTTAGTTGTGAATAGGAGTGAAAAAACTGAACGATGGGCTGTCAAAATGGGAAGCAACCGAACAGAAACAAATGAGGAGACAAGAAAAGTAATTATTAAATTGCATAAGAAAGGTAAATCTTTGAGAAAGATAGCAAACCTTGCAGACAGGCCTCGTTCAACAGTACAAACAATAATTGCGATGTATGTTTCTATCACTGTGCGAAAAAAAAAAAAAAAAAAAAAAAAAACCTGGAAGACCAAGAGTGTTGAGTGAACAAGATAAACGTTACATTATTAGGGAAAGAAAAAAAGGTTCCGAAAAGTAGTGCTGTGCAATTGGCAACGGATCTGGAAACACGCGGTGTTAAAGTATCAGCCGGTACAGCGCGGAATATTTGCAGGGTATCATGGTTGGATAGCCAGGAAAATGTTCTGGGTGAACAAGACAAATCGTATAAAGAGACTAAAGTTTGAAAAAGAGTATAAAGATAAGGGATCAGGCTTCGTTCTGGAATAGGGTCATATTTTCGGACGAAAGTAAATTTAATCTTATCGAATCCAATGGGAGGCGTATGGTATGACGCAAGGTGAATACAGAGATGAATCCTCAAAATCTCGTCCCTAAAGTAAGACACGGAGGAGGGTCCGTGCTCGTCTGGGGTTGTATGAGTGCCTCAAGAGTGGGTCGTCTCCACTTTATTGATGGAGTGATGATCCACAAAGTGTATATTAACATATTAAAGGAAAATCTCCATACTAGTGCGCAGAAAACAATTTATTGTTCAGCAAGGCAACAACTCCAAACATACAGCGGAAAATACTCGATTGTGGCTACTCTATAATACCTTGAAACAGCTTCGCACACCTCCCCAATCCCCAGACATGAACCCCATAGAACATCTATGGTCTGTTCTGGAGACAAGAATCAGAAGGCACAGCTTCTCTACTAAAGAAGGCCTGAGAAAAGCTATTCAAGAAGAATGGGACATAATCAGTCCCGAAGCTACAGAACTACGAATTACTACTGGTGAAATCAATGCCACAAAGACTACAGACAATCATTAACGCACAGGGTAATCCCACAAAATAGTAAATAACGTAATATACTTTATAAGCATTAATTCAATCATAAGTGTACGGTGACTTTTTGCGTTTACAAAAAAGGAATTCTCTCTTTTCTTCTGAACAAAACAGTGATTGTGTTTGTTTGGCCTTTCTCTTCTATTTGGTCTAGGAATTAATTCGTGCGGGTGGACAAGAGATGGCGCAACGAACGGAGCGTCCCACAGTTCCGTGTATCAACACATGTGTTGCAAACCCCTGTCATCGCGTATCGTTCGTAGTATAGGGCAGTGGATTAAAGCGTCAACAACACCAGTTTGTAGTTAAGTGAACATGGCGCAATTTGTGCCTGATAAAGTGTTTTTGCGGGGTGTCCTGCTGCATTACTTTAACATGCAGAAAAGTGCGACTGAAAGTCAAAGTCATCGTATTTTGGTGGAAGTGTATGGTGACCATGCTCTAGCTGAGCGAACGTGTCAGAAGTGGTTTGCACGGTTTAGAAGTGGTGATTTCGGCTTGGCAGACCAAGAGCGAGCTGGACAGCCAAAAAAATTTCAAGACGAAGAATTGACAGCATTGCTCGAGCAGGATTCGTGTCAAACGCAGGAACAACTTGCAGCAGCATTAGGCGTTGATCAAACAACAGTCTCCAAACGCTTGAAAGCCATGGGAATGATTCAAAAGATGTCACATTGGGTTCCACATGAATTGAAAGACAGAGCCGTTGAAAGACGAAAAACCATTTGCGAATTGCTGCTTCAACGACAGAGCAGAAAGGGGTTTCTGCATCGAATTATTACGGGTGATGAGAAGTGGATCCATTACGAGAACCCTAAACGAAAAAAGGCCTGGGTGAAACCAGGTGAACCAGGTCCATCACAACCAAAACGAGATATTCACTGTGCAAAGGTTATGCTGTGCATATGGTGGGATATGAAAGGTGTGGTGTACTATGAGCTGCTGCAACCGGGTGAAACTATGAATGGAGAACGTTATCGACGACAATTAATGCGTTTGAAGCAAGCTTTGGCCAGAACACGACCAGAATGGGAGAACAGACATGATAAACTTATCGTTCAACATGATAACGCTCGCCCACATGTCGCAAAACCGGTCAAAACCTATTTAGAAAATGTCGGATGGGAAGTTTTACCCCACCCGCCGTATTCACCAGACGTTGCTCCTTCGGACTACTACTTGTTCGATTGCATGAACAACGATTTGATTGGACAGCGGTTTACTTCTTCAGAAAATATCGAAACATGGGTCTCTGACTGGATCGCTTCCAAGAATGAGGACTTCTTTCGCCACGGAATCCGTACATTGCCTGACAGATGGGCGAAAGTGGTGGCTAGCGATGGACAATATTTTTCTTAAGGTATTTATGTATTTTGTGTTTGTACTACAGCTTCAATGTGTGCGTACCAACCGCACGAATTAATTCCTAGACCAAATATATAGAAATAAAATGTATGAATGTGTAGTCTTAATTCTGGTTATATATATATATTTTCTACCTCCCGTTCTCATGCTAGCTGTTTTCAATATAAAGTATGCACGGTGTACGAACACTTTCTGCGCTCACTGTAGGTATGTTGACAATAAGCGAATGTTATTAGAATATTTGTTGAGATTTCTTTTTCTTCACTGCCTTTCGCCTGGTTAAAAAGTAGTTTGCAGTGCTTTGGAGCAGCTGCAGGTGGGAACGCGATAATGTTTGAGACATACCGGCGACTTTTTTGTGTGTGAAAATATGACCTTCCTCATAAAGCAGTAAATAACTGCAGTAGCAATTGTCTACGTAAGTGATAAAGACATATCCAACTACAAGAAACTAATACAGTATATATATTCATTATTGTGTTTCTCTTTTAACAGCTACTAGCTAGGGATGGCCAATTCCAGAATTTTTACTTTCCGGAATCCGGAAAGTAAAAACGGAAAAATTCCGAATTTTTTCTAAATTCCGGATTTTTCCGAATGTCGGAATTTATCTGAATTCCAAAATTTTTCCGAAATCCGGAATTTTTCCGAATTCCGGATTTTTTCTGAATTCCGGAATTTTTCCGAAATCCGGAATTTTTCTGAATTCCGGATTTTTTCCGAATTCCGGAAAGTAAATTTTCCGATTCCGGATAAAAAAATTCCGGAATCCGGATTCCGGAAAATTTTGGTCATCCCTAGTCTTGACAATGTTTCGCAATCCTGTCATACGTCAACTTTACGTGGAAAAGGGCCATGATATACCGTTCCCATTAGCGGTTTACTTAACTGCTGCAGGGGGCCGTGGTGACTCAGTGATAGAGCGCTTACCTTTGGTGCGTGGGGTCCCTGGTTTGATTCCTGGCCCAGTTTGTGGTGGGCATCGTTGTGCCCGTAGGTTTTCTCAGGTACTCCCGCTTCCTCCAACATTCTCATTCCATCAATTCTTCCAGCATAATTTTTTTGCTTTAGTCATCGTCTCCCTTAGCCCAAAGGGCATAATCGTTGGACGTTAAACTGAAAGATTTCATTTCTACGGATAATTGAAGCTAATAATATTCTCTTCTACTACCATCACCCAGAAACATATTAAAAAAATATGCTAATAAAAGATATACATACACATTAGTAATCTGTGTTGGCAGTTTCACTGTTAATGAACATTTTAAAAAACTCGTCTGAGAATGGTATAGAAGTTAAATGAAACTCTTTCAATTATTGAGAATGTTATAGAAGTTAAATGAAACTCTTTCAGTTATATAACATTAAAACACAAACTTGGATGTCTTAGATAATTAGTTTCGTTCAACTTATACAACTTATAATCAGTTGCAAAGATATATATATCATCACGTATGTCGAAATTTTAGTACTCACCTATCCAGTTTTTTGTAGAACACACGGCCTCACATTCCAAGTTCGCAGATATATAAGGGTCTTTCTTTTATGACTGTTTCCGACTGGGTAGTTGATTCTTATGAACATGACTCACATTGCAAAAAAAAAAAAAAAAAAAGGGCTTTAGGCATTTATGGCCATGCAAGCCCGTCACGTATGAGGGACGACGCCTATCGGCGACAGGGTTGTTGGAATTTTCCGCAGCCCAAAAAGCCGAATGAGATGAGACCCAGTGCTTAAAGTGGAATCCAGACCAATATTCGGGTTTGTATTTGAGGCAAGTATATTGTCAACAAATAAGAAACGAACCCGGGACCACGTACACAGAAAAAAATGTCTAGAATAGGACACACATCTTTGAAGAGGGAATAAGCAGTTGATGGGCTTCTAAGACAATATTTTCAAAGCCAAGGAATTTTGGAATTTAAATTGTACATTGCTTTTAATAATCGGCAAGTCTGTTAAGTCTATATCTGATTTTTGTCTCTCATTTATTTTATTTTATTTTATTTTTCATAAGGCCTCCTTTTGAAGTGATGGAAGTATGGTTGGAAGGATTGTCATTACATCTCGGAGTGGGAGCTCCCTTGCCATATGATCTCGAATATGACATTTACAATTATTCAGGTGAGTGTGATTTTTTAAATATAAATTCTACAAGCTCATAGTTTCTACGCAACTATTCTTTCAGCAGTTTGAATGATAGTTGAAAGAGGCAGTACTTACAGTTTTTAATCCTTGTATACTAATTCCGGTAGTTTAAGGGAAAATTACTTCTGGTAGATATATCAAGTGAGAGATACTCCTTATTTAGACTTATTTTGAAAAGTATTCCAGTGATTCGTAAACTTTGCTAAAATCGGAGAACTATTGCAATGATTTTTATGATTTTACAGTCAGTTTATCTGAAGGAAAATGTGTGCAACCGTAGCTGACTACTTTCTGTTAGTTTAGAGAACTTGACTGCAGACGTAATTTGTTACACAACGAACAACATCCAGAAAGCGCTACTTGGTTAGTAATAATAGAAAACTAGACCTGTGTTAGCAAAATGAGAATACCACAATCGATGCACCAGGGCTATGTTTGGCATTGCATTCGTGATAATGCATAGAATCCTTCATAAAACATGTATTTTAAAAAAAAGAAAGAAAAAGAAAAGAAAAATATGGGTTATACAGAAACTAGTGGGAGAGAAAATACTAAGCGTCAGATAAATAATTTAACTCTTCTCTTTAAGTGGCGTCTCTATGTCCGAGTGAGTAACACGTAGGGTGACTGATTCTATTACGTTGAAGCCACAAAACCTGATGTAAAATTGCAAGTAATGATTTAAATCCCACTTCGAGCAGTATGCTCCATCTTGTGTATTTTTGGTGATAGAAAGGACAATGAATCGATCAAACTCGTTTAATTACGTGATGGTAACTATTATCATATCATGTCTAAAATTATACGCGTTTCATGATATGCCAACAAATCAAGGAAATAAATGTTTGAAGATAATCCAACTGCAACCAGTACAAAGAGAAATGTAATCAAACTGTGTACGCTGTTCCATAGAAGTTCTTGAGGGATAGAAGTCTGTCGTGGCATTATGTTACGCACAGCATTGTCTGAAAGTTTTCAAGGCATTGGAAAGAATTCTTAACTACATTATGACAGTGTTTTTCCTTACAGCGGTGGTGGATTTGATCTTTCAAACGGAGCGCCAGAAGTTCTTGAACATTTATCGTGTTCATCTGTTTTCGCAATGTGCTGGTTACTTTTTTAACTTTAAAAAGAATTTTTATACTTCAGAAAACGAACGGATTTGAAAAAAAATCTTTTCGCGTATTAAAATTTCGCCTTCAAAATGGCATTTAGCTACAGGAGGTTACTTTAAACACTCATGAATTTTCTGTTTCTAACTCGTATATGAAGTTTTGTTTCTAAATATCGTATCATTATCGATATCACCGTATCATTAATTATGGATCGGTTCTCATAAATGAGACGGCCTTTATCAAAATTATCCGGTCATGTATTACAGAACTTGAATTGAGGGGGGCCGCGGTGGCTCAGTGGTAGAGCGTTCACCTCTGGTGCTAGGGGTCTCGGGTTCAAACCCTGCTCCCGCCAAGTGAACTTTGTGGTGGACAAACACCGTGTGCGTGTGTTTCCTCGGGGTTCTCCCGTTTCCTCCCACTTTCTTCATTCCACCATTTCATTCATTACTCATTATTACCGTCTCCTTTAGCGTAACCGGCATAACCGTGGGACGTAAAACTCAAAATTTCATTTCATTTCAGAACTTGAATTGAGTATCACACTCAAGATTTGGTTTCGTTGTCGTGTGAGCAGAATAGTTATTATTTGAAGGAAATCATATTTATTGATCACACTTAGATGTTAACCTAATTAAAAGCCACTTTTGATAGTTACACGCTGTAGTGCCATCGAATATGAATATTAACGTAAAAGGAATTTAGTCGTAAATTACACTGGTGGGAACGCATTTAAAAACAGCATCACGATTCTGACGCAAAATTGGTACGCGAGATGATGAGTGAGATGGTAGTATTCCTAACATAAGAGTCCATAAAACATCCCAAACATGTTAAACAAGATGTTCAGAAAGCATTCAGTACTTACCTTAATAGCACGTATAGCCATCCCAACATCATATAGCTAACTGATGGGCAATTAGTCGGCCGTGGAGATGTTGTCTGGGATGTGCTTTCCCATTGGTGTGGCATAGCTGGCCGTTTTGTCAGTTACCGCAGGGGCGGACATAGAACTTTCTTGAGTGGAGAATGTAAATCTGGAAATAAATTAGGGATATTTTAGATATTCCCTTCTTTACATACATGGTGTCTGGGCGTGTCATATTTCTCTTTATGCTCAACTTGGGATATCAACTTTCAAGTTCCAGCATCCCCAAAATTTAATATTTCTACATAATAATAAATTCATTTGTTGGGCCTTTGAGTGTAGCAAAGTTTCTATTATTCAAACTCGATGGACATTTGTTTTCATCCTTCTGTTTCACGATAAGACTCGTAAAACTTACCCTATTTTTATGGAAATTGGTGTACCTTCCTTCCACTTGCAGAAATAACCCTATTTCTTTATGGATTGAGAATATCTCAACATCTTAGGGTTAAAGTCTGCAAAGATGAAAGTCTGAATTCTGGTCAAGAATGGGCAGTGAATTTGGCCTCTTAATATGATATGGATTATATCCTCCCCCTACGCAGATTTAAAAAAAAAAAAAAGTATGATTCGTGATATCCTTCGTAAAAATATTTTCATGGAATATGACGTATACTTTTTGAGGCTTCATAATCATTCCCATTACTTTGATTTAAAATCAGTCGAGAACAAGAAAGTATAACATCCTCTCTCTGTCTCTCTCCCTTCCCCCAAGGTTTAAAAACATTATATATTCGATGGTAACTTTCGTAAATATTCCTTGATTTTAACACAATGTGTTGTGTTTTTTGTGGTTTTCACATAATCTCCACTCTTCCAGTCAGTCATTCAAATATCAGAACTCTACCCCAATCCCCCAAAAATTTAAATGAAAATTCTAACTTTAAAAAAAAAATCGTCTTTTTTTTCTTTCTTTGAGAATGTTTTCAGTTGAAATGGGCCAATAATGAGACAGTGCGTTCTCCCTAATTTTATGTAGCATATATTCCTGAATATTTACACATACTCAGATTTTTATACTGAGTACATATTCATATCTTTATAGAACGTTGTGTGTGTTTTGTCGGAGATTAGAGACTTCCATAGTTTAGAGGTTGAAATTAGTGAGAGCGAGGATCGCCCGCTATAACAATGTACATCATCAGTAGTTTAATGTGAGGGTGTTCACCTATGTGTCTCTGCTGAAACAGGAGCGGCGCCACCCAATTTGAAAGAAAGTAACTGAAGAAAATTGCTTGTTTGTTTTCACAACTCACTGTGTTATTACTTTGTTCTACAGCTTATGTAAGATTTTTATTTTTAAGAAGAAACTATGAAATGAGCTACTTCTCGTGATCGTCATTCATGTCTGTGATACGAAATTCGGAGTGACAAAAATGTAGGTTTACCGCTGAGTATCCTATTATTATGTGGATTGTTATACAAAGAAATTTCTGGTACTTTCATTATTACTAACTTTGAACGTGTTTCAATCTTTAACTGTAATATTTCTATCGTTACCATGCCAACAAAACAAGCTAGTCATTTATCAGCAATTTTGTGAATGATATACAATTCACTATACAGTTCGGTCCTTCGGTAGTGCGACGTTCCGCTTATTTAAATGTAAGTAGCCCAGTCAGTCTGGGAAGGTTCATTTAGTTTGTTGCCGGGAATGATGGGGTGCATCATTACAGATAAACATCTTTCAACAATATTTTGCACAAGTTAGACTTTCGACCTCGAGAACTTAGTACCACTTATTCTTGTTCCAAAGGATAGAAGGGGCGGAGAGGCGCAAAATATTACCCGTTGCAACATTTGGGGATATTAAATAGTGTGTAGTACCAAATATATTGACAGAAGAAATGCTGTTGTCGACTCGGCTTATTCAAATAATACAAAAAGAGTTATAATACAAGGGGGGCGCGCCCGCTGCACCTTCCTTCTGGATCCGTCACCGAGTTACAGTCCCATTATATCCTGTGCTTAAGCCCAAAACCCTAGCAAGCCAGGATAGAAGACGTATTTCAAGCAAAACACGCTGGATTGTGTTGGTTGTATGATAACGAGCATTGTCTTGCTGCAAGATTGGGTCCTGCAGTGCCCAGTAAAAAACAAAGAACAAGATAGAGAATGTTACGAATGTGTGACACAGTAGTCATTCTTGCCGAAAAATATACAAATAATGAAGAGGGATTTTACCAGAAATCAGAAAATTAAAAAGTAAAATGAAAACATGTTGCTTTAAGTATTTTTCCTGTTAGCGAAATAGATTGAATATATGCTGCAGATATGTTACTGTAAGTAAGATTGGAGCCTTTCTATTTCAAGTACGCCCTCAAAAAAAAAAATTCTTCGGCTTCAGCCACGCCGACCCCTTACGGAGGGAACCTTCCCTTTGGTCAAAAAAAAAAAAACTATCCGCATCCAACTATTGAAGAATCTCGGCCAGAGTAACTTGTCTCTCCTCTTTCGAGGGAGATATGGGAAAACACATATCGACAGCAGCGTCAGCAAGGGCACAGTTGAAATAGAAAGATTCTAGCATCAGGCGAAGAAATAATTTTTAAATTATATTTTCCGGTTTTCGCCAATATTTCTGAACAAATTATTTTTCTAATGGGTTCAAAATTTCTGGAATTTTTACGTAGCGCAAGGAAGATATCTCTAAAAAATATATGTTTGATTTGACATATTAACTAAAATGATTCTGGTCCCGTAATTTTAACACTTCCCTGTCATCCCCGAATTCCCGGAAACTTCATAAGATTGTTTAAGATAATTTTAGTGCGTCTATATTAATTAAGCTAACTAGGCTTATATTTTAATTTTGTAGTCATATCTCCATTCTATCACGGTGCTAACTTTAAAGTGTTTGATGAGTGGTGCACATATATTTGTTGTCACAAAATTTCCCTATTCTAATACAAGAAACATAAGTACTCAATTATTTTAACTCTTGCACTAGTAACTGTAAAATAGTTTCCATTTTAAAAGCATAATATAGTAAGATATTCGAAAATTTTAATTTTTCTCAAACTTTCGGTTTTTTTCCACACCTTCACAACACTATTTGAGACAGAAGTTGTTCATTGGTGAATACTACTACAACTTTTCATTTACCGTACCACTATAGTCCATTAATACTACCTAAGAAGTTCGCGGCGTTAAGCAGGCGTCAGGGGCAATCGTACTGAAAGAACGCTGGTTTGTAGGCCTTTCTTCAACAGTTTATTGTTTGGTGTTCGTGGGGTGACATGGTGTTGTCCTGGCATTATCCGTCCTGTCAGTTTGAACTGTCCGAAAAATTATCTGTCCTATATGCGTTACGGGAGCTTGGCTGCTATAGCATTTGACCTTCGATGGACCGCTGGCAAGTCACGATCCACACGAGCGGCAGTTCTACGAAACGAACACTAAGCATTTCGCAACCCCATTTACGCTGTACCCCCAATCAGTTGCACAACAAACGTATACTGACATCTTCCTAGAATCGCAAATACTGATACTCGTGTTGTTCGACAACCGTCAAAGACAATCATTGTGTGCTATTCATTTGCATTAGAAGAGGTACACAGAGTGTTCTTATATACATAGGTAAGAAAGTAAAATGTATTTACGCAAAATACTTTACAAATATTTGTTACTACATGTCTCTTTCACTTATTACTTATAGAATATGAATTAGAAGGCAGTGTGTCTATAGAATAGCGAAAACAGAAAATAATTCTAAATCATTGAATACATTATGCAGCGAGAGATGAGTAAAACATTGTCTAGGACCAGAAAAGTCCAAACAATTGCTGAATTTATTTCCCCCAATACAAGAATTGTTGAAACATTAAGTTGTTAGATTTATTTATTTAGCCCAGGGATCAAATTCTTTTTCAGTCAGTGATTATTTGGACGAGAAATAATGTTGGTTATGTACGAGTGTAAATCATATAATGTAATCAGCGAATCGTTGAATGTTGTAGGTCGAAGTCCAAGTTCCTCTGAATCAACAACTCCCGAAGCTTTAACTCCTGACGTTCGCCAGCCACCACCATTGCATCCGATCAAAGAAGGGTCTCAGGATGCAGGAGACGGTAATCCAGCGAAGTCGAGTGTAGAATCTCCTGTGCACTCGTCGTTGACAGTTGAAAGTACCGCGCTGTGATCGTTTCTCTTGCTTTCTAATGTAGGTATTGTCTATAATATAGGGTATAGCAAATCTCCTGAATGAGAAGTGATCGGGATGCGTGAATGAAATAGATTGGATGCGTGCGTGTTTGAATTTTGCAGGTATGTGTGCGTTTGTGTATATATCTAGACTAAGAATTTTAACTATATAAATATATAGTATTATTAATAAATGATAAGACTGCGATTTTCTTAAAAAATAAAACACTTAGTAACATAGTTTTAATTATAGAACAGAAGGTGGTCCTACTTAAATAAACTGTATTATCGCTGTACAAATTGATCTGTAAAAGTCTTTACTATAATGGTGCTTAAACATTAAGATTAGAACAGATAATGTGTATTTGTAATAGCTCTATGCAGTAGAGCTCAATTGTTGACATGTAAACTATGTTAATGTACAAAAGTCGAATTCTTTCGAGATATTGAGAATAAAAATATTAAATAAAGTTGCATTGTCACATGTGGTGTACCTGTAAATAAAAGTGCTGTATGGATTTTTTCTTTTTCTTAATATCGTGAGCACCTTGATAAGCTGAAAAAAAAAAAAGTGTTTTGTATAAAAATCCGCTAATTCAATATATGCGCTATTGATTCAAACTGCAGTCGTTTTTCTTAGATGAGAATTAATTGTTGTTGTTTAAAGTATTTTTGGCTTTAAATTTAAAGAAAACGAATAAGAAATATGTTTATTTTTGGTTGAATATAAGCATAATATGACATTGCCACATTCCTAGTCCGTTTTGTTGTCTCTCTGAATGTGTTCAAGTACGTATAAGTATATATGTGATGAGTTAATTGAGTAGGTAATAGTTTAAACTTTGTGTTTTGTTGAAGTGTGAATATTTAGTTTTTTCTTATGTAAATAAATGTTTTATATATGTATTTCCTGCATAATTAAATTGCATCGTATATATATGTTGAGTCCAAGAAAATATTTTGCGTTTTATAATTATGTTTGTTTTATTTTGATTTGTACAAGTGTGTAACACTGATTTATTTCATATAATTGAGTTTTAGAAGGAGTACGTTCACATTCTGAAAAGCGAAGTTAAACTTCGAATAATATATGCAAACTAAACTACTATTACGTGTAATGCATTTCCTTAACCCTCTCGAGACAGGGTCATTTTTGTCGTTTCCGTAGATTTTCAGTTAATAAATTATAACTGAAAGACTACTCGATTGATATGGTTAAGACTTTGTTCTTTAGAAGAAAGATATGACAATTTTATGGCTTACGTTTGATTGCAGTGTTGCCAACCGGAAGGAAATGTAGGATGAAAATTCACAAAAAAAATTCCCTTACCAAATTTTAAGATTTTTTGGAGCTAACACCACTGTTGCTACATGGATCCAAGTCACCTCAAAAAATTCTTTGGTGTGTCGACAGCGCCCAGTGAATATGTAAAGTCTTTGGCTGTCATACAGACTGAAAGAAAAAAAATATCTCGTACACATGAAATTTAGATACTTTTTCCACTTCAGAAGCAAAAATCAACAGTTATGCAGGTGCTGCAGCTTCCCTAATTATCGTAATGAAACTTTCTATAAAGCGTTGTGTTGATCAATGACGAGGCTTTCAGATACTGGTGCGTTTGTTCCAATGTAGCTCATAGAGGGAAAAGTGGGATATTTTCCGATTTTTTTTATTACGTAAAATCAGGAATTAAAATTTTCTGTGGCTGGAAACACTGCTACCAGACAGACACAAACTATCTTAAAATAAACTTGGGTACCTCACTGATGTATCCTAGAAGTATCATGACGACATCTAATAACCAAAGCATGTCATTAAAAAAATTTCGTATTCTACCTAAAAAAAAATCTCAGTTATCTTTTTCCACTTAGAAAACAAAATCTACTGTAAACCTCAACTGTACTTCGCCTAATTATCTAAGTGAAGCTTTCTGTGGTGCGTTGTATAGGCCACAGAGGAAGGGTGGTGGTACGTTGTTTGAATGTAACAAATAAAAGGGAAATTATAAAGGGGGAAAATGGGATATTTTCCGAATTTTTTCCCTAAAATAGGAAATTAAAATTTTCTTTGGCTGGAAACACTACTACCATACAGACGCAAACTATATTAAAATAAACTTTGGTACACCACTAATATACCCTACAAGTATCATGTCGATATCTAAGAAACGAAGCTTGTAAAAACGAGTAGATTATGATAAATAGAAAAGTAAAAAAAAAAAAAAAAAAAAAAAGTTTAGGATCTAAATTTAAATTTTTTGTGCTCCCCCTATTACCCTATTGTAACGATCTGTACTTGCTTTTGTTCGGTAAGGACTGATGTAAGTTGACTTGTGTTCGTACGTATAGGTACGGATTTATAAACGTAAATTTCGAATTTTTGACCGAAAAACAGGAAAATTGTAATTTCCCTAGTTGGCAACACTGATTGTTAGTTCAAATTCGTCTAAAAAATGGATATCCATATGAGGTTCTGACAAGTTCTAAGTAAATCTCTCTAAAACGAAGGAAGTTATACTGAAAAAACTTTTTTTTTTAAATCTAATTTCGAAAATTCTTGAATTTTTGACTTTGGTCTCAAATTTGAGTGGGAAGTTCGACAATCAGGAAAAAAGGTACCCTCAGGATAAACTATGGTCCAACCATATTTGGCATAGGAAAATCATTCTGATATTTTAATTAGTATTCACACAACACAGAGTTAAGAAAGTGGCATACCTGTGTGCGTCACTTTCTCGACCCTGTCTGAAAGGGTAAAACATACCTGACAGAACTCTGTTCTTAAAATGCATTGTGATTACACAGCATAGGTCACTGTGATGTGAGAGTGTTTCGGATTTGCCTATAGCGTAGACTTTATTTCGAAAGGGTTGTATTATTTGTTCGAATTACGTTTTAAAATGTTGCGTAAATAACAGTAACCATTAACATTTTGTCATGTATTTGGTCCAAGTAGCGATTGCACAGTATTAGCAAGCTGAAGAGAATGTTTTGGGTTAACACTTAAACTTTTTATTCCATGTTTGTATGCCGCAGGTAATAAGTATAGACGAGCAAAATCGAAAACGAAAGTTATAACTTCAGATCCTCACGTAGGATTTCGATTTCTTAATGTGAAATCGATATTATTCTTTCGTTTAAAAAACTGGAAGAAATGTTTCAGAAACAAAAAAGGTAAATGAATAATAATACCAGTATAGATTTCACGTTTGTGATATACTGAATGCTATAATTAATGCATGGTAATAAAGTAAACAGCTTATGTAATTTAATATTTCTAAGTATCGTTCGTTTTACCTTTTTATTTTGTGTATGTTTTTTATGGTCATATTTAAAGAAAACTCCTTTGTATTTACAACAATGTACTATGATATGAAATTAGGAAGAAAAAGAATACAGGGTGTACCAGAAGTAGTGACTCATCTTTTGAGTGATCAGTACATTTTTATTATAAACAAGAATGGCATGAAACAAAATTGTAGGTACAGAGAAATGTTGTGAAATTCAAGTGCTTTAAAGTTTCTAATCCGTATTCTCCATTTGGAGGTCCATCTGGCGGCCATTAACATCGATGTATGCCTGCATCCGGAGACACACTTTCTGCACGCATCTCGGCACATCTGAACGGGAATGATGTTGAATTCCTCGATGATTTGCGCCGTCAGTTCCGCAACACTGTTTATGGCCTTGCATATACCTTATCCTTCAAATGTCCCGTACAGCTCCTTCATTCGTCGTTGGAGTTCCTTAACGTTGTGTGTCAGAAAATAGGCGAACGCATTGGACGCGTTTCTCAAGCGTCAAGTGAGCCGCCATCTTGAAGTGTTGCCAACTGAAAAAAAAGGAAAAACACCATTACACCACCACACAAACAAAACAAGAAACAAAGAAATATCATCATCAATCATACAGCCTAACTACCGCACCTAACAAGTCAGTCACTACTTCTGAGACACCCTGTAGAAGTGTCCACTTAATTTATATTTACACCATCGCATTTATTCGATTATAGGTCGACCCGTTGCAAATCAACGAACAAAAGTAGAAAAAAATTGGAAATTATTAACGAAAGATATAAAGCATATTGAATAAATTTTCTTGGTAAATGAGTATGTTCTTTATGTTATGTAAAGAAATGTAGTTTTTCTCTGTTCATACTTAAAATATCCACTAAATTCAAACATGAACAATGTAAAATTTACATTTCTTCCTAACTAGAATTTATTACATTTAAAAGAAAATACATTGATTTGAGAACACTGAATCTACTTGATGGCAAAAAACTTATTTGTAGCAGCTTTTGGCGATATTTTTCGGAACTTTTCCTATTGCATGGATACAAGGTATCATCTAATTTACCGACCGTGTTAACGATACCGATTCCAGGTCTTAAGGGTATTTTCAAACTAAGGAAAAAGTAAAAGTGAATAAATAACATAGAAAAAAGGCCGACTTAAATCAGGTAGATACAATATATAAGACTAAGACGAATTAGCTAGATTTTCATGCTTTGTAGATAATTCTATTATTTTCACTTAGTTTCTAGACAGACTTTCAATTTATACTTTAAAATCGTTTTGCAACTCCTAATTTTAGAAGACTCATCTGCAAAACATTTCTTCTGTATGAAAGTGTTAACGGTAAGTTATAGGCAGAAAGCATTAAGAATTGATTTTTTTTCTTTAAGTATAAATTGAATTTTATGTTTCAATATCTCGCACATGTTGAAATTATTTGATGATGCTCGTTTTAACCATTAACTTTCGGAATACAGTAACATTTTCTTTTGGTATTACTAATATAATGTTCACTATATCATGAACAAAGAGCATTTGAATGAGGTGCGTACTTAAGTGTGGAGACAAGTTTTTCATTACTTACTTGCGTTTATTTCCCTCTGAAACATATGAAACTCTCACTGAATTTTGAGTTGATTCCCATACCATGAACCAAAGAGAGAAATATCTTGTGAAAAAATTGTACATCTGTTTTGACGTGGACATAGACGGCAGGACCCCACTCTTGACTTGTTAATTGAACGCGAAGATACAATTTTGGTTCTGGTTAAGGAACTTTGGTTTGAATCTCAGCTTAAACTGTATCCGCATCTTGTATAACCGTGGTATTGAAGAGGGACATTAAGTTCCAAGTAAATAAATAAGGTGACGGAGTTTTCAGCAGCTAAATGTACCTTGGAAACTCTTCTCACATTATGCCTTAATATGCTGTAAGTAACAGATAATTTCCAATTTAAAATTGATATTTTTTTCTTATTTTATAACTAGTTAAGAAATGGTAGGGTGGAGATTAGTATTCCTTCTTGAAAGAACAATTTACTATTTGTTATTACTTCAATATTTAAAAAGCAACGGAGTCAGATATTTCTAATTTTTCTTCTTTATAAAATATTTTTATTGCAAACAAGTGATGTTTCAGCAAGTAATTAAACTTTAACGTAATTTGTGAACATTTTTGTACTATCGTTAATGGGATATTACTTTGAACAACTAAATTTGCTTTTTGTCTCAGTAACATATATGTAAATATTGATTCAAATGGTTACGTTGTTTTCATCTAAGTATGAAAAATAAGTGTTTTGATTTTTATTATATATACGGTAGGTATATGGATTCAATTTCTCAGTACTTCCTAATAAAAAAAAATACTGTCTAAATCATACAGAGCAGATACGAAAAGTTGTTTTATTGTCTTATTTTTTTGTAAAACCTTAGTATGTTAAAAGATATCGTGTTAAGTATTTCTGTATATTATTCAGAATTATCTTTGTCAAAATTAATTTTGGATTTATTTTTAATATTATTTATATCATTCGTTAATTTTATTGAGTACCTATTTTATGTTGTGTTTTTTTTTTATTAAATATGTATTTTTGGATATTGATAGTTTAGTGCAGTCAGTATCAGACTTTTTGACCTGTTGCATTTTATTCCGTATGGGCCTCCTCTTCTTTTCCGTAAATATAGCTTCACAAAATTGGAGTGTTAATTTTATGTATTCGTGTCAACTTGGCCACTTACGTTTTGTTGTTATAAATATCACTAACAGAACAGAATTTCTAGTGACATGTATACAATTCTATCAATATACGGAGTAAATCAAAGATAGGTGGACAGTAAATGATAACATTTATTTTGAGATTACATATACAATTGTATTATATTGAAAAGAAAAAAAGAAAAGATGAAAGTTTAATAAAATTACGTATTGTTGAAATGAAAATAAATTTACATATTTATGAAATGTGTTTAAATTTGTGTATCATTGAATTCCCACTTATAGAGGAATTGATGTGTTAAATATCCTTTGTTTCCTCTATTTATCAATATAATATATATGATAACCGTAAGAGGTATTCTGAATGTGGATACTGGATTGTCTAAGCGCAACAGGAGTGGTATAAACCATGTGGTCTGAGTGAATGAACACCGACTGTACGAGTAAAGGAATGTAAGACTGTTCAGGAAGTGGACTGGATAGCGTAGTGGTTAACACATCGGCACGGTATTCCGAAGAGCCCGGTCGTAGTCATACATTTCTTCACTCTTTGTGCATCATTAAATAAATTTAGTGTAAAATTATATAAAACAAACACTATAGTTATAATCAATACATTGTTATAATCCGACCACAAACCCTAATTCACTGACTGTACACCTATTTTTGGTTCACTCTTGAGTTATATAATACAGTATATATATTTCGGGAACTCCCTTTCCTGATTAATTGGCTATAATATTTGCTGTACGGAAATAAGTGTAAGGTACAACGTGCTGTGAACAATTAAATTAAATCTAGTTTAATATACGAGATAGCGATTTATTTTTACAATTCAGTTTGAAATTATTAAGAAAGAAAAAAAGGATACCGGTAATAATTTTGTAGTTACTATCGTCGTACTATGGAAATCATCAGCTTTCTAGCATTCTATTTCGTGTTAAAGCATACCAGTACTATAGTCTAAATTTTATTTAACCCTAATAGAATAACCTAATTGTAAATATGAATTATATAATTATTTAACAACTTATGTAGGTGGTTTATTTAGTATGGTGATTATGTGATACATGCATTTGGAGAAATATACTAAGTATGAGCTAAAAATGGATCTCCCATTGTTTCCTCACATTCAGATACTTTATTCCACTACGATACCATCTCGTTATTGTACATTCTATAGAAGGTAGTGAGCTGTTTCATCCTTTACAGTTATACAATGGGAAATGTGCTTCTGCACACCATTCGTTTCTTTCACCAACAATTGCAAAATCTTGTAGAGATGTATCTAGCCTGTATGTATGTTAATGTATGCCTCTAACTTGTCTGAAGATATCTTATATACTCCTTAACGACGAATGATCACACTCGCTCCCATTGCGAGACACGGTACCTCGTAATCTTGATATTAGTGCCTGTTATTATGATACAGGTACTAATATTGTGTAATGTTAATGTAATCATTTAGCTGCAGGTTTATGAGGTTTCTCGTTTCCAGATCACGTATGTACCGAAACACTTGTCTTGCTCTGCAGATATATTTTACTTTTATTTATTTATTTTCCTTTTTGAAAGAATAGTGAATCCGTTCGTATTGACTAGAAAAGTTGTAATCGTATTTTAAAATCATCAAGTATGTTGAGATTATGTTTGAATTGTATATAATATTCTTTTAGACCAGTGATTTTCAACCACTGTATGGCAAAACTATGACGTATTATAGAAAATAATGAACTATGTAAATCCCCCATGTTAAATATATTTTTGGATGCTTGAAATTTAAGAATATATAGTTTTTGTGAGTAATATTTACATTCAACCTGTGGATAATATATTTAATCCTTTTGCCCGTATGATCAATATAAGAGTAGGTTTTATTCAAGTAAAATTAAATTTCATTTATCACTCATTTTAGCAATAATAATGTGTTTATTGAAAATGATCTATAAATACCGGCGTTATTTATTTTTCTTCCTGATGAAGTATATGCTTTGGAACTTCGGCAAATTGTCAAGTTAAGAGCCTGCCTTACTAAAAATAATACAAAATTTACCATTTTTCTTTTGCTTGTTTATTCATCAGTGAAAGGAGATAATGAAATGCAAGTCACCACAATCATAGATAATGCTATTCTACAACAGAAAATATGAACATGAAAAATGTTCAGTGTTGCCATGCATAGAAATTACACTGTTGCCAGAATAACAATTTCCCTAAAATCTAAGTTAAGGCAGCGAGTAGAGGAACAAACTCAATTGCATTTTGTTACGCATCATATTGTTTTGTTTTCCTGTGAACTATTTTTTAAATAATAGTTGTATTTAGTTTGTAATAAACAAAATAGTTTTAACATACAGTTATTAAAACTAAATAATAATGTTAATTAAAAAGTAGTTTACAAGAAACCAAAACAACATGATACGTAATCAAATGCAGTTGAGTTTGTTCCTCTACTCGCTGCCTTAACTTAGATTTTAGGGAAATTGTTTTTCCGGCAACACTGTAATTTCTATGGATGGCAACACTGAACATTCTTCAGGTTCATATTTTCTGTTGTAGAATAGCATTATCTATGATTGTGGTGACTTGCATTTCATTATCTTCTTTTACTGATGAACAAACAAGCAATAGAAAAATGGTAAATTTTGTATTATTTTTAGTAAGGCAGGCTCTTAATATTCAAAAATATGTAGTTTTAATATACGTATATAATATCAAAGTACGTAACAAAAGACCTTTAGATAAATTCAGAATAATTGATTCAGTAGGAAAAAAAAAAATGTGATCACATATCTGTCGTGTGCCTTTCGTTTCGACAATGAAATTTGTAGAACAAAGATTTTCCGGATATAATCTTCAGTATTATCATCATAAAATGGAGTGACAAGCGAGCAGTTTAATAATGATAATAATATGAAGAAAGAAAGAAAAAAAAAAAAAAAGATGGGTGTTACATTTCTGTTCACCATTTCTGTTCAATAGTGTAATACTTAAATCCGATTGTTTTGCCATCTGTTTCGTATTCGTCTGAAAAAGTAAGTTTAAAGTTGCTACTTGAAAAAATAAAACCAATGTTTTTTTTTTTTTTTTTTTAATATATTTTTAAAGTTTCACAACAGGATTTATATAATAATGGATCCTTTGTATATTATAATAATGTATAATGTGGATTGAAATGTAAAGGAATTGTATACTTCGAATTGCAATGTATTTATCATATACTTCTTCTGTTTTCCTCATGATAGTTGCGTAAAATTTTATAAATAATATTTTCCAATTTCAATATAGGCCTATTTAATTACACAGTAATCTGTTATATGTAAACTTCCGAATCACCACTTGCAATACGAACAAAAGTAAAAAATATAGTGGTAGCATAATTCGTAGTCTCGGTGCTGAATCATGTTGATTTAACCATTATTTCGCAGATTCAAAGTTGTGTTTCGCAAATGAGGCGAAGTCAATATAATATAGTATTTTTAACAAATCAGATTTGACCATAAAATGTTTCAAGCAACAGAGAAAGTAGCTATTTCACTTCTGTACTGATTAAATACCAATAAAATCACATTCTATAACTAAATCAATAAAGGTTGTATGTTTTCATAACCACATAAAACGGAAAACCATCTGAGTCTCCGATACATATGGGTTATACTACCTTTACTTTTGTTACTTGCATCTGGTTTCTTAGATACACTATGAATAAGTTATGTAAAGTTGTGGTAAAATATTTTGACGGATCGCCCAGTAATTTGTTGGTTGATTGTTATTAGGGTTTAATACACCTTTGTTTTAGTTACACTACACAATTTCTCAGTGGAATTTACATTTGCTAAGCATCAGAAATGTAAATGAAGTGAAAGGTGAAAATTGTAGGCCATGTAAGTTTGTGCTTATACTTTTCACATTGCTCTTCATTTTATCTTTTTTTACACGAATTCTTTTATGATCATTTATTGTCATTTATCAATTTGTCTTCTTTAACTCAATTGGCTTAACCGTGAAAAGTCACTCCCAAGGTTTTACTTTTACAGAGAAAGGTGACAGAACTAATAGTACTGTTGTTGGCAGCTTAACTACATTTTCCCAGAAGCAATCAAATGTTTCAAATACTTGTATCAGACGAAACAAATTGTTAACTTGGCAAGACGATAGTGGAAGATATTCAAATTTTTTTATCATCATCATTTACCTATAAATTACAGACTAACAAAGTCTCAATTTTTAAAGCTGGATTACATGAGCATGCTGTAAGTGCCATCAGGTTTTGTTTTGTGGTTAATAAACCTTGCATATATAAACGCCAGTAAAGTTTAACGCATAAACTCTGTCTATAAAATCATTTTCTACGTAGGAGGTAACTTGGGTATTCAGTCGCACCAGAATGCAGAAGGTCAGATTTTGCTCGAGTATCTTGCAGTTTATTAGTCAAATGTTTTCACCAGATAAGTCAACCAAACGGTTGCAAGTGGCACTGTAAGTAAAATGGCATTTCCTTACCCGGAGAAAGCCTCACGAACTGATACCCATAATTTACTTTTTTAAAGAATGCGTTAGAGACAAATTGTTCGTGTCGGCTCTTCAATCTAATTTACAAAAATTGAACAAACTGCAGCCAAGATGGCACAGAACTTGTAAACCTGAATTACCCTGTTGGCGTTTGTCGCGTTACACATAGAACACGTGCTAACCACAATAAAATATTGTTCGACAAAAACAGAACAGTTTGTTGAGTACATGAGTTACAGAACAGTACCGAATGTATCATGGTATGATACATGAGTATTAAATACTGAACGTAAGACATCTAGTAATAAAAACAAAAGTGCATCAACCCGTAACAGCCAATCAACAATTGATGGAACAATTCGCCAAAATATTTGTGACATTAAATATCAGATGAAAATATACAAATCTTACCCACAGCCAAGGAAATGGAAAACCTATACTAATGAGTGCATATCAAAAGTTCGTCAATTTTAAAACATGTTAATTTTAAAAAGGACTTAAACATGCTACAGAAGTTCACGTAGAGTCTATTAATGTGGACACAATAGTTTTTGAATGGACCCTTCTGCATAAATACGTGGATGTCCAGTAGATATGAAGATAATTGAACCAACACTGTAATACCATGCTTCTAAACATATCATAGTACGATACCGTTAAAGAATTAAAAAATTAATACATCTAGTACTGTCATTTGTGTGAATCGTAAATTAAAAAATAAATTCACTTCTAAGTTCCATTGTAAATTCAAAATAGTATTTGGATATTATTAGGTTTGTATTAAGCATTTATTATTGTTATTATTATTATTTTAAGTACAGATAAAAGAAAATACAGAATACAAAATAACAAATATTCACTACTAAACTTTTTTGAAAGAAATTCCGTATGTAAGTTATCGCTTACTAATGTAGGTAAGTTTCGAAGAAGTTGACGGCATCAGGGTGTACCATTCATCCGTTGACCCTCTCCCTCTGTTTTTAAAATAATATATAGCTATGAATAAATTCGATAGGTTTTTATTGCTTGTGGATAGTCTTATGTAGTTTTCTGTAGTGGTGGATCGTGAGGGGCGTCACATCAGTAGAAATTGAAGTTTGTTGCTTCAAACTAGGGGAACTATGTAAACTTACTTAGTACATTGATTGTTTTATTCAAGAATTAGTTCATTAGGTAAGTTTACATCATTAGTTTGGAAGCGTTACTGATGTAACTTCTTCCGTCATAAGCCACCACTGGTGTTTTCTGTAAACACCATTTTTTCAAAAGAAATCATGTACGTACCTGTAGATAATTTATAAGTAAGTGTAAATTTTGTTTCTTGTACTCATTCGTGCTAGTACCAATTGCATATGTATATATGCATAAAAATAAGCAAGAAATAGTAATAATAATAATAAAAAATGCATAATGTTGGAAATTCCGTCATCTTTATAATATGACCCCTTCAAATTCACTTTTCATTCACAAGGAAGAACTGTTATAAAATGTTTTGGATTATGTAAGAATATTAACAGTGGTTACTTGTTGCATAGAATTTGTGTCGTCAACATTGCCTGCTCTAGATGCGAGCGACATGAAACGTCCCGTTGTTGTATTATGTTATGGAATAATTTTGCGCAACACTGTTGCTTCACCATCTGACTTTCAAATTCATTACAAAAATTACACTTGATCGAACAATATAATCTGTCAGAATTATTGTAAGCACGGTCATGAAAGAGTGCATTTATATGAATAAGTAAGTACGTAAAATTTCATACGAGGGACAGTTTTGGTATATAGAATATATATTTGAGTGAGTGAGTGAGAGAGAATATGTATGGGATAGATTTTGTGTTTCGTGTGTAAATAGTTACAAGAAGTCAGTTAATTTGTATAGGGGCATGGATAAATGAAATGAGTACGCGTGTGTATGTGGAATTTATCAGAAGCATACTGTGTATTTTTAATAGTACTGGAACTTTAATTTAATGCCTTATGATTAACTTCTGGTTTTTGAATAGAAAATGTTTTCACATAAATGCTGAAGTGTTTTTGTTATTTTTTATACAGGTTCCTGTGCTATGATGAATGTCTGTGATGTTTTTTAAAAAGTAAATTCATTGTGTAGGCCTTGTTTAAATCAAGTGCCAAGTAAGTAGAAGTCAGGGATCTGTTATTTTTCACATTCGTAGTGTACAGGTAACATTTTCCAATGTGTACATATTGTAAATAGTGTGCTGTATGTGTATATATAATTATACTGATAAGGATCAGTGGAAGGTTTCTCGGAAACAAACAGAAAGCCACATCGTTGATCTTATTATCTTTAGTTAACGTGTTTTCTCTCATTCATTGCTCGTAAACAACTCAGTGTGTTGTGTACGCTACTGCTGTTCTCCCATATTTCCTAATTAAGGCCAGCAAAGTACTTCGACTCTTTTCCAGAGGTTGTTAATTTCAAAGGAACCGAAGATATCCTAAATAAATGTTTAATTAGGTGTGTTTTGGGAGGAGATCCGAAGTGAATTTCTAATACGGAATCGAGAACTATAAATTGGCGTATATCGAGAAGAGAGCCGAAATACCTTTAGAAGACGTAACTTGCAAACATCGTTAGCTGAAACTTGTTGCAAGCTGCAAACAGTGCTAAATAACTGTGAGATGATGGCTTGAGGGAAAAACGTAAAGCGGTTTTGTTTCGAAACCCATTTGTTTCCTCTGTAATTTCGCCTTCAGTTCAATATTATTTTTGGTTTCAGAAACTGACACCAACCTTGTCCATTTTATCAGAAAATTTCAGTCGATTCCGCGCCCGGTAGCGTACTATAAAATAAGTTCTGGAACAGAAACCCATTGGACAAGTTAACAATCCTTTATTATCATTATTCCAGTGCTCATTTTAATTGATCGTGTTCTGCCTGGTCAGTATCTTTTGACATCTTTGTTTCATATTACATAATGTCTATGAAACACAATATATCTGAAAAACGTAACATGCCTACGGATGAGGAGAATTTGCTACTAAGTTTTCAGTGCAGTGTTCAATACCTGAACATTTTGTTTGTATATATTACTTTAAATTTTATCCACAAATAATGCACTGTAGCTTAAGAAGGAATAGTTTCTGCAAGAACTTTCGTGACTCGCAGTAGCCGTTTGTTAGCCTTGTCCATATTGTTTGTTCTCACAATTCGTATCTGTAAATAGTATGATGATGGATTAGTAGCCACTATTTCTAGGAAGTCACGATTATCAGAGATCTTGATATAATCGTGCAGCTTCAACTCAAGTCTGTCCACTATTTATACTTTTGCTTGTCGTCATTGATCATAGTTCTGTTACATCAAACAGATGAATAAAACAAGAAATATACAAACAATAAACTCAGCGAGAAATTTAAAATCGCACATTACCAGTCACACGATAGGTACAGTAGCGCTTCTTGCTTCACGACCCAAGAACTGCCTTCCATCAGATATTGGCTGTGTAGAAATTGGAACTAATCGCCGACTACCATGTAGTGAAAGAATCGTGGTGTGTAGACAAGGATTGAATGCCAAAACCTAAATACAATAGCCCAGAAAATTAAATAAGTAAACGGTTGTTTTTATTTAAGCTATTAATGGCTACTGTAGGACAAACAAGGTAATAACATACAGATGTGCAGTATGGTTAATTTTTTGTGTGATCTAAACCTACTACTCACAGACAAGAGAAGCACACAAAAACATGCTGATTACTGACAACCCGTGACATCACGTTTGAAAACCAATAGCAGCTCCAACTCTGCAACTCAGTCGAACGTTGTTGATTGGTTCTTGCTGTGCAGACAATCAAAATGGATTTCCTCAGCGCATAATATCCGACGAACCCTTTAGATTTATGCATTTTGTGAACATATGTCGATGTATGTAGTATTAAAACGGACACAATGATTAAAATTACGACCTTCTAATATTGCGTCGACTGAACTTATTTACATGTATTTATTTTATTTTTCAACAAATATTTGTTTAGTTGTGATGTAGGCTTTCTGTTTGTAGCATAATGTTTGTACGTTTTTGCCGAATAACTTTTGTGCAGCTGAAGAATAATGTATTTCTAATTTCTGTTGTCTGGAATTATTTTTCAGACAATTATTGTGTTAACATTATGTTCAACACTTTTGGATCAAGTATTATATAGTTTTTTTTTTCTTTTTTAATTATAAAGTGTATAAAATTAAACTTGTCATTTTTCCCACGATGTAATTGTGCTTTTGTACATTTTCTTTTATCTTTTTTTTTTTATCATTTTGACGAGAGATGTTTTGAACATTATCTTAGTCACAGGCAAATACATTCCATTTTGTTTAATAACGTTATGTAGAAATACGTTCCGTTGTAATTCTATTGTAATGTAATAAATGATAAAATCGTACTTCCAATTCTCTTTTTCTGTGTCCTATTCGGATTACCTATATGCGTTTGTTACCAATGTCTTTGGTCAGGGTGTCTATCAGTCAAGAAAGTCACGTAAGTCAAGTCACAAAATCAGAAAACGGTCATGAAAGTCAAGAAAAAGTCACGAAATGTAGCTTTTGGGTCATGATTTTTTTTTCTGTACAAATATAAGTATAGGCTGGAAAATTGTGTTCTATAAAACGTGAAAATTCACCACCAAAATGTCTATGGTCGGCTTCAGACGCTACCAAATCGCAAGCAAAGCACGCTTCTATCGCATGCATGAAAATTTGGCCCAATTTGTACCCAAATTCGCTCTTGAAAATGTTATTAAATTTTATGGTTTGGGAAAAGAAAAGGTCACGAAAAAGTCACGCTATTTCATTTTGGAATTTTAGTAGACACCCTGTTGGTGCAATGCTTGTTGAGGTGAAACTTGTTTGTGTAATCCCAGTAAGTTGCTCCAACAATACTCTGATTATAAATGTGCCCTTACTAGACTTATTTCAATACACAAGGTTCAAACTTATACCAGTAAATACAAAAATGCTGCTTCTCAATTTATCTTCACAGGCGCTTTTACTACACATTAACATACGGTCTTGATAATAGGAATGAGATCAGCAACAATGTCAAATTACTTGCGCAATCCTCACACTGACATGAAAAGTCAGGGAAAATACTATATTGTACAGAAGAGTAAGGGATTTTATTTATTTATTTATTTTACTTTATTTTTCAATTAAGCTCACTCCATCCTAGAATTGAACTTTCAAAGATTTTTAGAAAATGTGTGTTTATCTTCCAAGTTTTGACGATTTTTATTCTTCTGCTATAATGTTAGGAAATAAATCTTATCCGCAATTGTGGGCAGGTTAAATTAAGCTTGATATTTTCGCATGGAAATGCTGCATTGGAAACTGGTTTTTGTGAAAATGAAAACTTACTTGTAGAAAATTTACTTGAACATATAGTCTACCTAGGTAGGTAGTCGCTCAGAACACTGTGAAAAATGCAATTAAATTTCACGAAATTACCAAATAGTTCCTGTTATTCAAGCATTATTAACGAACATTACAGCTGCTCATAGAAGATACGAAGAACACCTTAAAAGAATCAAAGCAGATCCAAAACGAAAAGAAAGAAAAAACAAAGGAAAATTATATTTAGATAAAGAAGCATGGGAATCGCCGAAAGATTTGATAGAAAATAAACATTTAATAATAAAAACATGTGACAGAAGATAAAATAGGTTTGTTGATTGTAAATAATGAGAGTCCAAATTATGATGTAGATTTACCATTTACATTTTGGTAATTAGTAGTGTTTTACCGTATTCCAGATACAGCGAGTTTGAACTATAATAAGTATTTACAATAAGAAAGTAAACATGTATTACATTTAAACAGTGAGTTTCCTTTCACATATGTGAAACTAGAGTAACTTCCAAATTGCGAATTAAGTACTCGAAATAGTACATTTACAGAGCGTTCAAAAAGTCTCTATACACCTGAATTGTCACATATTCAAAGCAACGAGAAAATTATTTTACTCAAAATTTATTATATTTTATGGCATAAAAGCACTATGTACAGGGCGTAGCATATACACACACATTTTCACAGCAAATGTTGGAAAGTCCCCCATGAGCCTCCAAACATGCTTGCACACGTTTCAGGTGTATAGAGACTTTTTGAACGCTCTGTATAACTGCTGGTTACAGTAGATCAGGGCGCAAAATTTTCGGTCGCCATTGGTGACTAGAAACTTAGAGCTGGCGACTTGTGTTCAGTAGGAATGGTTTCTGCCTAAACTCACAGGTCTGCGCAGTTTCTGTTTCACACGAAAATAATTGTCATTGAGTGACAGAAAACACGAAATGTGAAGTGTTCACAACGTTGTAATTCGCCCTTCCTTTCCCATCTTACAGTGAAAACATTACGAGATTCCCAAATTTGCTTCTAATTGTCATATTTTGTGCAGTTTTACCTGTGAAAACTGCTTAATCTGAGAGAGGTTTCAGCATTCTCAACAGAATTAAGACTGCCTACAGGAATTCACTGAAGACTGACATACTGTATGATTTGCTGACTATTTCCATCAATGACTCTTCACTTAAGGACTTTGATGCGAAAACTGCAATTGACAATATTTCAGTACAGAAAGAGAGCGTTACACATACGTGAAATCTTAAGGTAAGATATTTTTTAACATATATATGAATTGTCTAATTCAAAATTGGTTATCTTGAATCTAATTATCTGATTTTGAATTTTTTTCCCCAATGTAATCTCTGGCAAAGCAAAGGCCGAAGGGGGAGGGGGACTTCTTATCTATATATATAAAAGAGAACGTACAAAATCCTTTGTCCGCTCATCACGCTAATACGGCTGAACCAATTTCTTTCATTTTTGGGGGGTTATTAGGATTTGGACCCTAGATGGTTTTTATCATATCACTTTAATTTTTAATTACCAGTGTCTTGAGATAATTGACCATTCAAGTGTCCATAACGTACAAATCCTTTGTTATTAGTTCATCATAGGTAAAAATAAACGTATTTATATGCAACCCGCATGACCGTGTCACTCGGCGGGTTAACATAAATGACAGGCGATATACAGCGGAAAATAGCTTGAATCTTCTGTTTAAAATTTTTTAATTGATTTGCTTATTTTTACAGACACTTTTACAATATGCCAGCACCGGGATGACCGCAGCGAAGCGGGGCGGGTTAACATAAATGACAGGCGATATAATGTTAAGATTTAAAGTTTATTGCGTTCCGGGGTGACCGCAGCGAAGCGGGGTGAACGCTGCTAGTAATTTATACGTGAGAGATACTGACGACCATCATTTTTGAATTGGCGAGTGTGTCTGACTGAAATTTTGCGCCCTGCAATAGATTAAGATGACCAAAGATAGAACCTGTTCCTCGGATGCTGAATCCATTTCAAAAAGCCATTACTCGCTATCCCTTACTGTTTATGTTCTATGGCGATGAAAGTTGAAACCCGAAATCGTTAATTTGAACTACTTCCGGATTCCATAGAGGTTAAGAAAGGAAAATTAAACTTTTAACGCCCTACGATTATGCTCGCTAGGCTAAGGGAGACTATGATAAAGCAGGTGAATGTTGATGGAAGAATTGGTAGAATGAAAATGTGGAAGAAAACGGGAGTACCCCGAGAAAACCCACGGGCAAGATTTCTACCACAAATTTACTGGGCGGGGATCGAACCAGAGACCTCACGCACCAGACCAATGAGTGCATTCCATGACAAAAGAAGACTGAAGAATAAAAAGAACGTATAAGAAGTCGATATGCGAATTAAGAAGGGAAAATATACAAAGACACGGAAATATTCAATATATATAAAAGTGACGACTGAAATTTAAAATGATAGAGAAATTTGAATAATGTATATAGAGGTATGGAAATAGAAAGTTAACACTGGAGACCATAATTAAATATCTCAAAATGGAAATAAGCCTTCAATGAGCAAAATGCAGCTTGAGAACGATTGAAAGAATATATTGAGATCCTGTGTGCCGGCAATAATAAACTGCGTAGTTTAGGCATTATATTGGAAAACGAAATAAATGAGAGTGGCTAAGTAATTATGATATTGAGGCATATGTTCAAAAACAGCGAAATGAAAAAGTAAAATTATATCCCCTGTTGAGTTTATTAAGAATACAGGGGAAAAGGAAGAAAAAAATATTCGAAGTGCGTAATCAAATGATGAGAGTCATCATAAGACTTCTTGTAGAGAGTTGAGATTTAGTAACTAAAACAATAAAATACTTAAATATAGGCAGGGGTCGCGGTGGCTCAGTGGTAAAGCATTCACCTCTGGTGCTTGGGGTCCCGGGTTCGACCCCAGCCCCCGCCAAGTGAACTTTGTGGTGGACAAACACCGTGTGCGTGGGTTTCATCGGGGTTCTCCCGTTTCCTCCCACTTTCTTCATTTCATTCATTTCTCATCATAACAGTCTCCTTTAGCCTAGCCGGCATAATCGTGGGACGTAAAACTCAAATATTTCATTTTTTAAAATATAGACTACTATGGTAGAAATGAGTTTAAGAACACCCAGTAGGAGTTCATGGGCTTAGCTCAAAGTTGTACACAAGAAAGCGATAGTAGATGGCATTATTATCAGCATGGTACCTATGTAATATCCTTAACATGTTATCCAGATTGTTCAAAAACACACCGTATTCGCCTTAATAGCACATGTAACTACTCTGAGCAGTCCCACAAAAAGGTTTTCAGACAGATCGTCTGCAGAGCCTGGCTGGTGGCAGATGCTTATTCCTGAAGATCTAGTAGGCTGGGTTAGGAGACGTATTTCGGGTTCACCTTGGTTGATGAATTCATTCTGCTGTATAGGGACACACTTTATGCTTCTGAAGATAAGTGCCCACCAAAAATTGGAGGATAGCATTGACAACGCCACGAAGGTGTGACATACTAGTGCTATTTAGTCCAAGAGCCCAGACACATTTATTTAACCCAACGAGGCCAAAAGGTTTGAAAGTCGATTCTAATGTGAAAAAGTCTCAGGAATTCGAAAATGTAACTCTTACAATTGTAAACCAGTCATGATACGCGCTACAGGGTGTTTAAGAAGTAAAAGTGTTACAATTGTAAGATTTCACCTCATATAATTTAAAAAATAATAACTTCATTATCGTTCAAGATAGAAACTTCTTTCTTGCTTTATTTCCGAGAATATACTCCAGATCTCAATCTCAATAGTAAAAACTTTTTTATATGGCCGCCATTTTAAAATATGGCGCCTGAAAACGGAAAAAAGTAATTTATGAACTACAATTCTTGTGTTTCAGTACTATTAACTACGAAACTACTATGTTTTCGAAAACAAATTGAAATAAATGTAATTAAGCATTTTAAGAGCTTGCAAATGACACCTATATCATTGCTATATCTTTAAAAATAATTGAGCTAATTAATTTTATGTAGTGTTATGTGTATTTGTTTTTAAGTTAAATGTGAAAAGTTTTAGGAGATTTATAGCAAGAGTCCATACACATTTATTTAACCTAAGGAGGCCAAAAGGTTTGAAAATCGAATATAATGCGAAAACGTCTTAGGAATTCAAAAATGTTACTCTTACAACTGTAAACCAGCCATAATTCGCGCTACAGGGTGTTTAAAAAGTTAAAATATATTTTTTTTTAAATGACGCTCTAAGAACATTTATTTAGCGCAAACTGTTACTTGAAACTTTGAAAGTAATTCCTAATAGAGTCATGTTTCAAAATGATAATAATATTATTTTTACACAATATTTAACTTTTTGTGTTGTACAGGGTGGTTCCAAAGATGCATCGTAGAAAGGTGGTACTGTACTTTAGTGAACTAAGAAATCTAATGTATACTCCCACAATGCGAAAAATATTTTTAAGATGTATCAAATTTCAAACCTTTTGGCTCATGTGGATGAAACTAATTTCTTTAGGTGTACAGTTTACTTAGCGCAATCATTTGTACAACGAGGTAATAAGAAGAATTTTCATTTTTTCAATTCAGGTCCTGACATAAAGTCTGTACAATGAATGAAAATCCTTCACAAAATCTCTCCTGTGTGATTCATATTCATGGACAGGTTACAACTGAACCTATTACTCGATTTGACGAGAGGATGTGGATTAAGGTTAAAGAAGCAGCAAATCGTCGACATACGTGTTTCAGAACAACGAAATATGCAGATGTGATAAAATCGTTATTGGTCGCTAGTGAGGCAAGTGATGTTTGTGGTTACCATCTTTCATGCTACAAAAACTTCACTGCAGTCGGAAAAGAAAAAATGTTACTAAGGAAGAGCAACCTTCAACATCAAATAATTTACGTTCTCAAGGTCATGACGTCCAAACTTCAAGTACGGGAGTTTTTAAACAGGTTTGTGTGTTCTTCAAAACAGTACAGAAAAGAAGCAAGGGCAAACTAGAGCTACTGGGAATCTGTGAGGATTTTAATGTCGAAAAACGCATTAAAACAGCCATTAAAGTGTTGCAAGATAACGTTCTAGACACACAACTAACACATGTTGATTTTGTAGCCAAAGAAGTACCGTACCGTATCATCATAGTTGCAGAAAACAGTATTTAAACAAAGCAGAGAGAGTAGTAACAAAGCAATCTCCCAAGAAACATTTTCAAGACGAGTTCATGAAAAAGCCTTTCTTCAGTTGTCTGAATAGTACAAAGTGAACTTATAGACGGAAAACGAGCAGAATTTCTCACATCCCTTCATACTTGTTATATGTTATTGGTTGCTGCAGAAGATGCATCTGACATCGAAAGTTATACAACTCAAAAGCTTGAATGTAAATTACTGAATCGATTCAAAGATATATTATCACCAACAAAACTATCAAACAAATATGGAAAAAATCTTATATCCAATCCCTTTAGAGCAAGAAGAAGCCATAAAGCAAGCTCTTGGTGATGCAGATTCTTCAAAGTGGAAAGTAATGGAAGCAGCAAGAATACTTCGTACTGAAATCCTTAAATTAAGGTCATCAGGATGCGATCTAACATCACCAGTAACTGCAGAGTCTATAGTAGAAGGTACAGCTAAACCCCCAGAAATTCTACTCCAATTCTTCAGAACACTGTATACTGGAAGAGCGACTGGAACTGAGGAGTATGAACATGTAGAGAGATTTGTACGATCATCTTCTGCAGATACCCTATTTGCAACTACCAGAGGTCATATTAAGCCATCTAAGCATCTGTGTCTAGGATTGGGTCTTAAAAGTATGACTGGAAGCAGAAAGATCATTGATATGTTAAACAGATTTGGTCATTGTGTTAGCTATCACATCGTCGGGTCCTTGGAAACTGAAATGGGGTTCGCCATATCTGAAAAAAATTCTCTACTGCCAGATGGCCTTCAAGCAGAAAACAATCTATCCACCTGTTTAGCATGAGATAATTTTGATGAGAATTCTGAGACACTCTCTGGAAAAGGAACATTACATGATACAACAGGGATTTGCTATCAAAATATTTCAGTCAAACCTGAAGAATCGGAACATACTAGTAGAGAGCACCGACAAAAGATAACCCGACTCAGGAGAACATATACAGCAGGATAAAAAGATCTTGAGCCTTACAGGGAGAAGCCTAAAATAACTGCATTCAATTATACAACAAAAAGCATGATTGATTCAATTATGTTTCAACTTGGGTATAAGAAGGACGCTCTTTGGATGATGTTATTTGATTTTTTTTAACAACACCTATGTGGATAGGTTGGAATTCCAGTTACTCTAGAGACAATCTTCCTAGACAGGCAATTGGATATATGGAAAATATAACGGAACCTCCAACCAGATGAGATGTGGTTGCAGAAACTTTGAAGATAGCCCAGAGAGTTGCCAATGAATGTTGTCAAGAATATGCTGTTGTCACATACGCTGCGCTCGTCAGACGCAGATGTTTGTATCCTGCTGTTGTTTCATCAAAAACATCTTGAAGGTTACATTTCGTTAGATGCGGGAAACAGCAGTAACAACACAAGAAGGTACATAGATATCAGTGCCATTGCCAACCTGATCTTTGTAATGCTCTTCCATCATTCCATGCTTGTACACGATGCGACTATACTGCATCTTTTATGAGAAAAGGTAAAATTCTGCCCATGCGCATCCTGAAAGCTTCAAATTGTTTTAAGCAAACTTTCGCCACTATAGGAAATTCGCAGGACATCAGTGATGACGTTATCAGAAATTTAGAACATTTTGTATGCTCCATGTATTCATTACCTAAGTGTACTTCTGTTAACAAAGCACGATTCGATTTATTTGTAAGAAAGTATGATCCTGACAAAGGTAAAAACCCTCTTGGTAACACAAAAGGAGTTGATCAGAGTTCTATTCCACCATCACTACCAGTCTTAATGCAAAAAATAAAAAAGAGCAAATTATGTTACAAGTTTATGGAAAAATGCCAACATCCAGAACCCTGTTCTCTTTAGGCCTGAAGACAATGGTTGGTGTATAATTGAAGGAAATTATGAATTTGTGTGGTTTGAGAGCGAACAAATTCCTCAAAACATACTACACCAGTTTTCAGCAGAACATGATGATTGTGACTATGATACAGATCAAGAAGTTCAGAGTGGATCTTCCAGTGAGGAAGATATTAAAAGTGAAACTGATGAAAATTAAAAAAAAAAAATACAAGTCTGTCAATTGCTGTAACACATATCTGTCAACAGTTTCAATATGTATACTCTTGTATGATCCTACAGTTAATTTCGGTATTTATCAGAATTTGTATTAAAATGGCCAGTTTCGAACCACCCTGTATAACACAAAAAAGTTAAATATTGTGTAAAAATAATATTATCATTTTGAAACATGACTCTATTAGGAATTACTTTTACAGTTTCTAGTAACAGTTTGCGCTAAATAATGTTCTTAGAACGCCATTTTTAAAACAAATATTTTAACTTTTTAAACACCCTGTAGCGCGAATTATGGCTGGTTTATAGCTGTAAGAATAACATTTTTGAATTCCTAAGACGTTTTCACATTATATTCGATTTTCAAACCTTTTGGCCTCCTTAGGTTAAATAAATGTGTATGGACTCTTGCTATAAATCTCCTAAAACTTTTCACATTTAACTTAAAAACAAATACACATAACACTACATAAAATTAATTAGCTCAATTATTTTTAAAGATATAGCAATGATATAGGTGTCATTTGCAAGCTCTTAAAATGCTTAATTACATTTACTTCAATTTGTTTTCGAAAACATAGTTGTTTCGTAGTTATTAGTACTGAAACACAAGAATTGTAGTTCATAAATTACTTTTTTCCGTTTTCAGGCGCCATATTTTAAAATGGCGGCCATATAAAAAAGTTTTTACTATTGAGATTGAGATCTGGAGTATATTCTCGGAAATAAAGCAAGAAAGAAGTTTCTACCTTGAACGATAATGAAGTTATTATTTTTTAAATTATATGAGGTGAAATCTTACAATTGTAACACTTTTACTTCTTAAACACCCTGTAGCGCGTATCATGACTGGTTTACAGTTGTAAGAGTTACATTTTCGAATTCCTGAGACTTTTTCACATTAGAATCGACTTTCAAACCTTTTGGCCTCGTTGGGTTAAATAAATGTGTCTGGGCTCTTGCTCTAATTCCCCTGGACGAAGGCAATCATGTAGCTTATTTTACCGTCCCTGTTAGCAGATACCAGAAAGTCAGCAGGTTTTGTTTGAAAATTAGAGGGCTGGAAATGTAGGTTTGGGCGCCCTAGCACCACAGTTACGGATAAAAATATCGCACCAGTAAGAAAACTTGTGAAAGAGTATCGCCATACAGAAATTTAGTTAACTTTGAAGATTGAATCAACTGTAGCCCAGTCCATAATAAAAGATTATTTCAGTCTTTCCAAGCATTGCAGTTACTGGATTCCACATGCGCTTACGAATGAGCCTAAAGATGATCGTGTGGAGTGGTGCCGCTATATGCTTAAAAGATTTTCGTAGGGGAAAAGTAAATATATCATGTCATAGCTGATGACGTTCATAATATCGTCACAGGTGATGAAACGTGATGGATGTTGACAATATTGATATATTATATGCGGTACAAATTAAGTAAAACGCGTGATGGCAATACATAAGTGTATGTGTTGTTTATTTGTCTGTACCTACTTGTCATACAGAAGTTACTTCTCAATATTCTCATTATAGCATGGGATTTACATTCTTACGAGTAATATTATAATCACTAAATATGAGTCATTTGGATCTGGCGTTCATTTAGTGTACTGCTAAAGTTGTGTATTACAATGCAGAATAAATTGCACTATTTTGTGTGTGTGTGTGTGTGTGTGTGTGTGTAATGTGAGTATTTTTTTTTTCTCTTGAAATTGTTAGCATTTCTCCTCACATTTTACAAGAGAGCCTGAAACGTATGTTAACTGTATTTCGCTAAACCAGTGGTCGAAGTGAGACGATATGTTGTGGTATGCCATACCACCTCTGGTTTTTCTGTAATGAGGACATACCGTCTGTATTTTCAGTGATCAATGCAATATTTAAATAGCCGGTATCTTGAGTCAAAATCATAATAAAATATACCGTCTCTGCTTTTTTTCCACTTCGAACACTGCACCCAACCTGAGGTTTTGTGACATTTTATATAAGAACCAGCGGTGATCGAATATGTAACATTAGAAAATCATTAATTCAGTTTCCGAATTCCAGAATGTCCCTCTGCTGAACGAAATTGAGGAATTTCGAAATTGCAAAAAGTACAAATCTCATAGTCAAAAATATGAAACATCACATATAAACTTGACAGGGTTATAGGAAAGAAACCGTACAAATTCACTGCTTCAGTAATGGAAGTAAATTCAAATATTGTCATTGTCATTTTCTGTTTAAATGTGTTCCGAACAACCATAATCAATGCGATCATTGTTTTTAGAATAGGATACACATGAAAAACAATTTTCCCACATAAACCACATGAAAATTTTTCAATTATAACAAAACTTAATGTAAAATTTTCTTTATGACATTTGGGGTGCAGTGGCTTCGTGGTAGAGCGTTCACCTCTGTTGCGTGAAGTCCCTAATTCGATCCTCCCTCGCACCAAGTGGAATTTCCGGTAAACAAACACCGTATATGGGGACTTTCTCGGAGTTGTTTCATTTCTTCTCACTCTTAATTCCATCATTTCATACATTTTTCATTATAACTACTTTAGTACATACGGCATAATCGTGGGACGTAAAACTGAAAGATTTTATTTTATTTTTCTTTATGGCATTGCCAATGCCGGATTTACGTGTAAGCTAAACAAACTATAGCTTAGGGCCCCCATAAATTTAAAGATAAAGCTGGATGTACATTTTCAAAAATAAGATAAAAAGTAAGTAAAATAAAATCTACATACAGCAACAGTGTGCTTCTATGATGTAAGTAATGGGACCCTTCTGCTAGCTTGGTCCCAAAAAGTCAGTTGCCAAAGGACAGCTGGACATATGGAAGACCCGATTATCTTCAACAGCTTACGGCCAAATCAAACCTAAATCCGGATCTGGACATTGGAATATCTCCATAGTTTAAGGTTAAAGTCTACTATGGATGAAAGTGTGAATTTATCTCCCTCCTCAAATTCAAAAACATGTTCCATGGTAATTTTTGTTAAAAACTGTTCGATTTTGGCATAATACTGTATGTCGTACATTTTCTTTTAGGTTTCCTAAGCATCCTCTCTGTAGGGTTAAAATCAGTAAAAGTAGACTAATTTCATAGCCCACTCTCTGTTTTCTCTTACAAGGCAGGGTATCCAGGTGTAACACGCCGATTGTGATAAGATTGCACAGACATAAAGAACATTGAAGAAGAAGCGACACGTATTTTTTTTTTATATCGGCCAACAAGCGCATTAAAAGGGTCAAATAGCGGCATAAAAATGGGGTCAAAATGAGATTATGTGAAATATAGCGAGTACGAGAAGAGATATCGGAAAAGGTTAAATGTACGAAATACTACCCATAGTCGGCGCAATTCAATAAGGTAGAACGCACCCATGAGAAGAGAGCAGAACATCCGGAAATGGACCAATCACGTGTACAACATTGTCACAATGTGTTACGGAAATGAGCGAAAAGGGTGATAATTAGCAGGAAGAAAGAAGAAACGAAAACAGAAAATACGTGTTTTTGCTTTGAGTGCATACATCATCCATATGCGGGAAAAAATGCAGATTTATCTCAATGCACGAAGATGGGATAACACGCAGGAAGAATGCAAACGCCATTCATATAGACAGCCAACGAGACAGCACTGCGCGGTGGGTTGCATATATCGCGTAATGATGACCAACGATGAGATGGATGTTGGAAACGAAAATGTGTGTAGGCAGTAGTAACGCAAAAACAAAATTGTTACTATTACTTTTATGTTGTACGCGATATAATGTTGATACTCATGTGTGGTACTGATATTAATGTTGCTGTTTATCTTACGTATGTGGACCATCTATTACATACTACTATGCTATGAATTTTTGTTCCCATTACCCGATATATGCAACGCACTGCGCAGTACTGTCTCGCTGGCTGCCTATACGAACGGCGTTTGCATCCTTCCTGCGTGTTATCCCATCTTCGTGCATTGAGATAAATCTGCGTTTTTTTAGCATGTGGGTGATGTATGCATCCAAAGCAAAAACACGTATTTTCTGTTTTCGTTTCTTCTTTCTTCTTGCTTCTTATCACCCTTTTCGCTCATTTACGTAACACATTGTGACAATGTTGTATACGTGATTGGTCCATTTCCGGATGTTCTGCTCTCTTCTCATGGGTGCGTTCTACCTCATTGAATTGCGTTGACTATGGGTAGTATTTCGTACATTTAATCTTTTCCGATATTTCTTCTCGTACTCGCTATATTTCACATAATCTCATTTTGACCCCATTTTTATGCCCCTATTTGACTCTTTCAATGCACTTGTTGGCCGATATATAAAGAAATACGTGTCGCTTCTTTTTCAATGTTCTTTATGTCTGTGCAATCTTATCACAATCGGTGTGTTACACCTGGGTACCTTGCCTTGTTAGACTTCCACGATAAATTTTCTAAATACATTCAGTTTTGATGCAATATAGCGTTCTTTTCCGAAATTCTTAATGCTTAGGATTAAAATTAATCAAGAATGAGCAGTGAATTCAGTTCTTTCGTGTGCGATGGGTTACCCCTCCCCTCTCAATTAAAAAAAATGTTCGAAGATAGTTTCTGTTACAACTGTTCAATTTTACTGTAATATCTTGTACATTTTCTTTAAGGCTTCACAATCATTCACTCTACATGAAGCTGAAATTAGTGAAAAATGAAGTAGTATCACCCCTTTCCTTGATTTTTTTCAGTTCCAATTATTTACGATACAATATTATGTATATTTATTTATTTATTTATTTAAAAGGAAGAAGAACATTTAATATACATTGGGTGTATCCAATGTATTAAAGCATATCCATACAAAATTAAAACATGTTAAATCATAAAATAACAGTATACCTACGCACAAAATATTAATGAAATACAATGAAAGAATAAGGAAAAGTTATAGACCCTATGCTTACGGAAATTGGTAAATCAAATTTCCTACTTGCATCTTATGTGCTATTATTTCTCTAAAGGAAATCGGAATTCCTAGATTCCCTTTATTAATAGTTTAACGTACCCGGCATTCCAAAGATGACAGGACTTCGGACCTGCAGAAGTCATGTCTAACTTCCGGTGTCGGGCAGATTAAATCGGTGCACTTATTTCTATATTGCGAAAATTTTCGTATTTCTTATGCAAAGAATAAAGAAAAAAATGGAAAATGGTTCACATAAGCAAATACTTGTATGCGAGCCTGATTTTCGTATTTTATCTATTTATTTGTTTTCTTGTAACATATAAGGTAAATAATTCTTACCTTTAATTAACAATAGTTTTTAAAAATATTTTTTTTGATTCTTTTAACTACTGTAAAATTAACCTTTTATATATTTTGAAATTACTTTCCTCTTTGATTTGGAGTGGGAGTTCATTATAGATCGTCGGAGCTCTGTAATGTGTTTGATATTGAGCTATAGATTATTTACTTGTTGCTTTGATTTCTAAATTATTGTGTGAAATATTATCGTTGACTCTTTCTTTTCCGTAATTGGCTGCGCTTAAGATTAAAATCAATCAAGAATGAATTATGAATTTAGTTCCTTAATGCGCATGTATTCCTTTCCCCACTGATTGAAAACAAAATTGATCGAAGATATTTTTGGTAAAAAAATATTAGGCTTTTATGTAGCATGGCGAGCTCCCTCATAGCTAAGCGATTAGCACACGCGCCTTCAGCGTGGGTTCGATTCCTGACAGGAGCTCATGTGGTTCGGATTCCATGTTAAGCTGTAGGTCCACTTCTCACATAGCCTCGCTACTGGAAGGGAAGCTAAATTCAAAAAACAAACCAAATCAAATTTATGTAATATGGCGTATACTTTTAAAAGGCTTCACAATTATTTCTACCGCGTGGATTTAAAATCACTTGAGAAAGAGAGAGCAAACCTCCTCCTCTCAAGTTCAAAAATTATGTTTTATGTTAACTTTTGTACATAATCGACCTGATATTATTCGATTTTAACACAATATGATGTATGTGTTTGTTGACTTTTTCACATAATTCCATTTCTTGCAGTTGAAGTCAATCAAATATCAGGATTTATTTAAATAGCCCCTCCTCCGAAGATTTAAAATGAAAATTCTATGATAACAATTTTGTCGAATAACGTCTGCTTTCTCTGTGAATTTCCGATCGTCTCAATTGCTTACATTTAAAATGGGTTAATAATAAAGAAGCACATTCTCCCCCAATTTCATACGATATATTGAGAGGGCGGATCGCTCACTTCAACGCACAGCATCACCAATCGAAGCGAGCGTGAGCGAAGCCTTTACCTTTTCGGCATCTATGTATCCATCTATCTCTTCCTCGATAACTTTCGTTAACCTGACAACTTATTTTAATAAAACTTTGTATATATCTTCCTCAGGGGTGTAGCAAAGGGGGGCCCATCGGGGCCAGCCCCCCCAAATGGTTTCCTGCCCCCCCCAAATGACCAACTTTTATAAAATCATAGTAAAATTATCTCGCTTCATTCATTTAAAAGTAACAACGTTTATTGACAATTAATAATTTACGGTAAAATAGTATGGAGAAATATTGTTTTTCCATACCGATCGAAAAATAATATGGTATCTCTTCCTTATACCGATCGAAAAATAGGATACATTTTTGTGACAGCAGATTACACAATTTACTGCGATTTATATTTGACAGTTTGAAGACAAACGTTTTAGCAAGGTACTATAAATACAGCCATAAAACAAAGGTACTAAACTGATTTGTAAGTACAGTATATTTTTATATGCTTTAACAAGTGTTTTAAAAGACATAGAGGATCGAAAATTTTGTGAGAAACAATGTTTTTATTCAATTTGGATTTCATTCGCTCTCTCTTTTATTTTTTACTCAGTGTAATAAAATAATTGTTTTTTTAGTCACGAATAATAAATAAATATTTTTGTCAGAAAACCGTAAAGAAATTAAGTGAAATTTCAAAGAAAATCAATCTTGTGTAGATAGGTTTTGTATACAAGGACTTAAATTTAAATATAAAGGTAACCAAGAAAAGTTTTGTTGCTTTTTCACCCACCACCTTCGAACATCGATATGTCACCTAACCTGGAAGATCAAAAGTAGTCCCCATCAGCATCGACGACTTTCTGAAAACGTTCTGGAAGGCCATGGAATCCATCGCGGTAGAACTTGGTGGGCCGTGAAACGAAGGTATCAGGTGCATTTTGGATTTTTACTAGGGATTTGAACTGGCGTCCTCTAAGGTGATTGTCCAAAGAATGGAACAGCTGATAATCGGACGGTGCAATACCCGGAGAATATTGTGGTTGCAATATTGTTTCCCATCCAAGGCGGAGAATGGTGTCCTGAGTCATCCTAGCCACGTGGGACTTAGCGTTGTTCCTTAAACGAGGACCCATTTGCAATTCAGAAGTAATGGCTCCAGAGTTTTGAGTTTTTCTTGAGCACAGCTCAACTGCTGACACTACAGAGTTGCATTGATACTCTGACCAGCTGGTAGCAGTTCCCGATGCACGATGCACCAAACACACAGAAGGGCCTTCTTCTGGTACAGTGCTGGTTTCGGCTGTTTTGAAATCGGTTCATGAGATTGTAACCAATGATGAGGGCGCCGTGGAGCTTCGTATAGGACCCACTTTTTATCACATGTCAACACCCTGTCCAGAAATGGTTCCGAAACAGTAAATAAACACAGGCGACTGCCGCGTTGCCTTCTAGCCCGGAGTCAAAACATGAGACCCATCGACCCAACTTGTAGTGCTTCCCAAGTTGATGGATGTGCTGCCGAATGGTTTTTCCACACATTGAATTGTAGTCCCAGTTCCTCTTTGTACATGTGTTGGTCTTCCGGCATGTGGTGTTTCGGGTGTTTCGTCATCGTCCTTAAACTTGTTAAACCATCGCTGCACTGTCCGCGTCGTCACGACACCCTCACCAAAGGCCTGACATATCTTCTGTTCCGCTACAGCGGCGTTTGACCTCCATCTGAACTCGTTCAGCATACGTGCTCTTATGACGCTCTATGGATGTCCCATGTACCCTCTGTCTTTACGCAAGTTCACGGTGTATCTGAATTGCCACAATCAGGTAGTATTTTGGATATACCCACACCAACAACTCACTTCCGCCTTATCTCCACTCGCATTCAACTCACGGTGTGAGGTCCAATTGAACACAGACCTCCACGAAAAAGGACAGAACTTCCTTGGTTACCTTTATAGTTATGCACAAGAGTATAGCGTTTGGTCCCAGAAAGAAGTTCTTGATTAATCATAATAAAAACTATCTTGAATATAATTTATGGGGAAAATAATAATAATAATAATAATAATAATAATAATAATAATAATAATAATAATAATAATAATAATAATAAATAATAACAATAATAATAAGCTAAAATAATTTTATTAGTTTTCCAGAAGGAAACCAAAATTTTCCTTTCTTTCAGGCCTCAAAAACACTAGCAGCAACACATTTTCTTTGGCTTTGTACATTGTAGCTGCCCCCCCCCCCTGAAAAACGACGGGCCCCTCCTACACAAATTTGCTGGCTACACCCCTGATCTTCCTTCAACTGTCAGAAATAACTTTTTTATTTTTTTTTTTAGCTGCAACCCATCAAGAATAAGGGGATAAAATGGGGTAAAATCCACCTCATGTAAGTTTGAACATAGATATGAAAGAATTTTCTAATATAAATCGCGTAAAAAAATTGGATTACGCTAAAACATGGCGGATATTTTCTTTATAGGCATTCTGATTATCCCCACAAGTTGAGGTGATTGATCTACTCATCACACAATTTAAAAATATGTTTCGTTATAATTTTGTTTTCTTTTCTTTTTTTTTAAAGATATATTCGAATTTGGTGTAATATGTCGAACCTTTTCTTTGAGGCATCCTAATCATTTCCTCTACGTGGAGTCAATGAACAACAAAGTAGTGCATTTACCTATCTTCCTAACCCCAACCCTCATCCCCGGTTTGTTTAAAATTTCAGGATAACTTTTGTAAAACAGTCGGTTTTAATGAACAATATTATGTAGGTTATATGTTATTTTGAGCTGCAGGGAAGCAAATTGGTCCTCACTTGATTTTAATAAATTTTGTAAATTAGACCACGAGGAAGACGAATCTGAAGGAATTTTAACGATTCGACTTTCGAAAATCGAGATATTTGAACATCAAGAGACCAGGGAACCAAAAGTCAGATCGTTAAAATTTCTTCAGATTCATGTTCCTCATGATTTAATTTACAAAATATATGAAAATCAGGTGCGATCCAGTTTGCTTCCCTGGTCACCTTGTGTTCGGATATCTCGAGTTCCGTAAGTTGAAATGTCAAAATTCCTTCGGATTTGTTTGAATTCCGAAGGTCAGATCTTTAAAATTCCTTCAGATTCACGTTCCTTATGGTATAGTTTACAAAATATATGAAGATAAGGTGGAATCCAGTTTGCATTCCTGATCACTTTATGTTCAGTTTGCATTCCTGATCACTTTATGTTCAGATATCTCGAGTTTCGAAAGTCAGAATGTCAAAATTCTTTTTTAAATTCGTGATCCTCGAGGTCTAATTTACAAAATATATGAAAATCAAGTTGGTCTAGTTTGCTTCCCTGTAGCCGTTCTTTGACTCTTTTTCAGTAATCCCCAGTGCTTGAGATTAAAAATCGGTAATGAACAACTGGTGAATGTAGTCGCTAATATTGAATTCATTATTCCTTCTTCCCTCTCTCTACCCCCTCCACAATTGAAAATATGATCCATGATGTCTTTCGTGAAAAAAAAAAGTTTAATTTTTTGTGCATGTTGATGAATATTTATTGAGGCTGTAACCATTCCCAGTCCAATCTAAAACAAGAGAGTAAACTTCCCCGCTTAAAAAAATGTACTTTTTTGCTTTCGTAAAAGTAAATAAATAAATAAAAATCTAAAATAACGTTTTCTGTTCAGTACTCGGTTTTTCGATGGCATTATAGTTAAGGACCGCAGAGAAACTTGCCTGTTTCTCCTCATGAAAAGTGTTAAATTCTCTCTGTGTGTTTTTATTTTCTCTTTCTGCCTCTCTTGTTGAAACGATGCTCTATTACTTTTCTTTCAGCATGTTGAAATGTTGTTTCCTGAACATCAATCCTTAATATTGGAAGAAAATGTGTTGAAGGAATTTTAGACATATTATATTTCAAAACAGAAAATGTTTCACTCCATGCGCTGGCACAAGGAAAGCAGTGCAAAGGGAAACGGTGAAAGCACAGGATATTAAATTACAAGTAACTGAATTAAAAGTAAACAGGAAACGTGTTACTAGAAAACAAAGCTTCATCTTCAGTAATCTAATTCACTGCAAGGATATTATTATTGTTTATGCGTACACAGTCACCAATATGAATAATCATGTCTTTGGTTTGGTTAGGATACCTGTCACAGTTTGCTACACAAAATCATAGAGACAATAGATAGAAAATTGAATTATAAAATTTAAAAATTATTATGGAAGTGAGCTATTTTCGTGATACAAACATTCTTGCCTGCAAGATGAGATTTAGGACTATCTCGACTTGAAAAGATGTGTGTGAAAGTGCTGTTTCGCCTCCAAAAGTATGTCTTTTTCTATTGGAAGACCTCTATGTAGTCTCGTATCGCGTCACGAAAGTTATGTCTCGTCTTGTCCCTTGGCAACACCAGACACAAATAGTACATTATTGTCTTTCTTTTACGACAGAACGATTTTCTTTAGATCTCACATAAAAAGTTAAGTGATAAATCCCGATGTTTTCCTTTATTTGCCTTTTAGGTTCTGATTAACAGTATACAATTCACTCAGACTCATAGCTAGGGTGGGGGACGAGCGGGGCGGTTGCCCTGGGCGCTGATAGCAGGAGGGCGCCGAACGAGCAAGAAAAAGAAAAAGTGTTGTAAATGAGTAAACGACGCGATGCCCCGAAAACATATTGATGCCCTATTAAATCAATATTTTCGAACTTGAATCAGTTGTAGAACAGGGGCTTCAGAGGTCAGAACTTATCCCAACGAATTTCGTCTTTTCCAAAGAGTGATCACTACCAGTGATTTTTTTATTCCATAGATATGCGAAATGCTTCCAATTTGAATGAATTTATTGGAATCATTCCTCCATTAATTACTTATATTACCAGGGTATTTATTAATTAATAATAAGTAACCTTAAATTCAGAACTTCCATCGTTAAGAAATTAGGTAATTACTATAATTTCAAACATATGCAGTAACCAAACTATGTATATTTTAGATTTTAAATACAAACATTAAACATATTCTTCACCTCCACTGATCAATATTGAGAAATCCACAAAAAAGATTCCTTCTGAATTTCCGTTAAATTTTACATTTTTTTTTTTTTACTATAAAGGAATCGAAATCAAAACGCTATTTGTGTGATCCCATACAGAATCAAATTACAAAAGTTTATAATTATTACAATGTTGTCACCCATTACGTACATTTTAAAAGAACAAAGTTTCTAATGTATCTATTGAAATTTCATTTCTTATTGATAGTATGAAACGTTGTAAAGAGTTGTAAATTTCCATACCTGTACTCCAAGTGGATTTGTACAACCAAAGGTCAAGTGTAACAAAATAATTGCTTGTGGCTGTTGCAATGATCTGTCCAAGCAGCTTGATAAAAATCCAGAATAGCATAACTACAAAAACTGCTTTTCGTAAATGAAAAAAAAAAAAAAGCATGGTAAGGTGAGTGTAGGGGGTATCGAGTTTTACTTCGACCCGGGCGCTGAAATCTCTAGCTACGGCTCTGAATTCACTACAGAGTACACTCCGCATTACTGGTGACTGGCTGTAGAATTGGTACACAGGTATCATGCGCTCTTTGACATTTCAAAGCATCTGTAAATAAAGATCTTCAATGAATTTTACTTACACTACATTTCGAAATTCCAACTTACTTTCCGGAACCTACTAAGATTAATACCAGCAAGTAGTGAAAAAATGATCGATCTGGCTCAGCGTTTGCCAACTCACAAGCCCCTGGGAAAATGACCACCGTGCACCGTGAGCCCACGGTCTTTTACGACCTCCATTTAGGGGTGTATTCGTTCTCTTTTATGACCACTTTTTAGGGGTGTACTCATTCTCTTTTACGACCTCCTCCATTTTAAGGGGGTGTACTCGTTTTCAACCCCTACGAACACATAACATTACGTAACACACAGCAGAACATAAGAGTACTTAACATAACAAGGGTGTATTCATTCAACCCCTACGAACACATAGAAGAGAAGATAACACATAACACTACGTAACACACAGCACAACAGATAATACATGGCGTATTTTCCAACCCCTATTTTAAGATAACAGAAATTACGAACACATAGAAGAGCAGATAACACATAACATAGCAGGGGTGAACTCGTTCCCTTTTTCAACCCCTATTTTAACATAGCAGAAACGACATAAGCATGTCCTCAAACTACTGACCATTGTGAACAAAGGTCAATTGGTCATCAAGGTCGAAAACAGAGCCACATTTAGCAATAGGTCATCAGGTACTACATGTCCCAAAATTAGTGGTCATCGAGGTTAAAGACCAAAATACTTAAAACCAAAACTCTTAAATGGATCCACATATTGAGGTGCTGTTTCCACATTTAGTAATCGGTCACCAACTACTACATGTTAAAAAAGTACTGATCATCGAGGTCAAAGGTCAACATACTTAAAACCTAATAACTCGAAAACGGAGCCAAATATCGAAGTGGTGTTTCCACATTGAGTAATAGGTCATCAACTACTACAAGTTTCAAAATACTAATCATCGAGGTCAAAGGTCAAAGTACTTAAAACCTAATAACACGAAAACTGAGCCACATATTGAGGTGCTGTTTCAAAATCTAGTAACTGGTCATCAACTACTACAAGTTCCAAAATAATGACCATCGAGGTCAAAGGTCAACATACTTAAAACCTAATAACTCGAAAACGGAGCCAAATATCGAAGTGGTGTTTCCACATTGAGTAATAGGTCATCAACTACTACAAGTTCCAAAATACTAATCATCGAGGTCAAAGGTCAAAGTACTTAAAACCTAATAACACGAAAACTGAGCCACATATTGAGGTGCTGTTTCCAAATCTAGTAACTGGTCATCAACTACTACAAGTTCCAAAATAATGACCATCGAGGTCAAAGGTCAAAATACTTAAAACCTAATAACACGAAAACTGAGCCACATATTGAGGTGCTGTTTCCACATTTAGTAATAATATTGCTGAGATTCGGATATTATATTTTGCTGTTTATCTAACTTTTAGAATATTGTAAAATCGTTAATTGCTGTCTTCCAACTATAGAACACCAATTAGTGTTTTTTCTAATAACCTATTATTCTTAACATTCAACAATTATTCACTGTAAATCAATGCTTATAGAATTCTTTTCTCGGAAAAATCAGCTGTTGGCATGAAAAAGTAATTGGGGCTGTTCCCACTATAGAACACCAATTAGTGTTTTTTCTAATAACCTATTATTCTTAACGATCAACAATTATTCACTGTAACGCTATATTGAAAGCAAAATTCTTCTCGGAAAAAATCAGGTGTTTGCAAGAAAAATTAATTGGGGCTGTTCCCACTATAGAACACCAAGAAGTGTTTTTACAATAACGTATTCTTCCTAACATTTTTAGTGATATTTTCTAAACCTGAAAATAGAAAAAAGCAAATTATTATTACATTTCTTACATTACAAAATCATCCAAAAATCGCATATTAGGCGTATCCCACATAACTGGCTCAGCATTGGCCAACTCACGAGCCCCTGGGAAATTGAGCACCTTACACCGTGAACCCACGGTCTTTTACGACCTCCATTTTAGGGGTGTATTCGTTCTCTTTTATGAGCACTTTTTCAACATAGCAGACAAAGAACATAGCAAAGGGGTACGAACACATAACATCCTTCATTTTAGGGGTGTACTCGTTCTCATTTTTCAACCCTTATTTGAACATAACAGATAATACATTCGAACCCTATAGCAAAGATTCTTTTAAGGAGTGAACTTGTTTTAACCTATATGTGAACATAGCAGAGATTATTTAAAGAATGCGAAACTTCCGTGTTTTGTTATCAGTTACATAATAACTTCCGCCATATGTAAATAATTCTCATTACGTCATTCATCCTAATTTTAAAAAACATTGACCTAGTTTTCTCTTTAACAGACAATAACTTGTCATTCAATGATAGGAATCCCTGAACGTAATGTAATCAATCACCAAGGTATAAAAAAAAGAGGGGAATCCCCGAGGATGACTCATACTATTGCGCAATATTACGCAATGCGGTCAGACAGGTATAAAAGACTGACCGACATGTTTTTTTGTAATCACTTCATGTTTACCGTGTGAAGCGTAAAGTTCAGATATTTTTTGTGTGTGTGCGTTTATATTATTAGTGTGGTTTATTAATAGTGTGGTTTTGTTTTCTTTTGTAAGTAAGACATTTTATAATAATATTATATTATAAAAACTCAGTTCAAAATTATTATAGTAACTTTGAAGAGTTAGTTTTTTTTAAAAAATGGCAACAAAAAAGGTTAAATCAAATACTATCAATTCTGATACTCTATTTAATAATAATTTTAAAAAATATTTTAAAATGTGATACTGATTTAAATGAGGATAGTGGATGTTTTTTAAAGAATAAAAGAAAAGACTGTTTAGATATATTAAAACAGGAACAAGATAATTCAGCATTTAAAGTAAATTTTTCTTTGGCTACAACTTTTGTAAAACCAGTAGATTTAGAAACATGTCGATTCTTTGTAAATAGTGGTAACGAAATTATTTCACCGAGTACAGATGTGAATTCTATAATAGAAAAACTATTTAATAAAATTTTAGTTGAACAAGAAAATAGAGCAATTAAGAAATCAGGGTGGTCTTTATGTTCTGAACCAAACCATCACTTAGAAATTAAAATCAGTAAATATGATCCTCTTTCCGCTTCTTCTTTTATAAAATTACCTCAATGGATTTTATCCAAAAAGAATTGTGTTTTAAATATTCAAAATAACGATAATAGATGTTTTATGTACTGCGTTCTAGCTGCGTTGCATCCCGCAAAAGATAATCCATATCGTGTGAATAATTACATACAATATATTAATACTTTATTACCATTATTTGAAAAAACCAATATAAAGTTTCCCGTTGAAATAGAACACATAAGCAAATTTGAACATATGTATAATTCTGTATTTCCTAAGGAACAAATTTCCATTAATATATATGGCATTAATTATGATCATGAAACTATTTTCCCGTTACGTATAAGCGAAAACACAGCTGTAGATAAACGTATAGATTTACTGTATTGTGAAGAAAATTGCAACACTCATTATTGTTTAATAAAAAATCTCAATGCGTTATTGAAGAGTCATAAAGAGAAAACTTATGTAAAATTGCCTCAATGGATTTTATCCACAAAATGTGTTATAAATATTGAAAATAACGATACATTTAGATACATTTAGGTACATTTAAAGAAACTAAATTTTCACATTTAAACACACGCCAAATCAGTTTTGCATATTGATAATCAGTCTCGGAAATTTGTGTACCATTCAATTTGCTACTAAACGCCTCTCTTCCAGGAAATTCAGTTTCTTTAAATGTATCTAAATTTGTTATGTATTCATAAAAATAAATCCCCTTACGGAGAATTAAAGGAAACTTTTCATCGGAAAAATATTGCTTTGTATAGACAAATTGCTCAGGTTTTAATTTTGACACCAAATTTTCGAGACTATACGGTAGGAATTTAAATAAGTCTACAAAACGTAACTCGATAGGTCTACCATTAAAATTAAAGTGCTTAGAGAATGTTATGTATTTCTCAGTGCTTTCAGCAATTACAGAAATATTTCCAGGGGTGCAACCTAATTCTTTCACAAATAAATGTGCATCATACCCAGACAAATTATGGAAGAAGACAGGGATAAAATTACCTTGACGTTTAATTTGTAAATTACAATTGTTGCACACCGTGGCAATAAATTGACCAGTTAAATGGTTATGATGTTTAACTTTTCTATTGTTACTCGTATATTTACTATCGCAAACCGAGCATTCAGTGGATAGGTTAAACTCCTGTAACTGAGAACTATTTAATGGTATTAATGGTTTTTGTTGATCTAATATGTTTATGATTTTTCTTAATTCATTCTCCATAGCAGACATAAACTTCATCGATACATTTTCTCCTCGATAAATAACTAAATCTGATTTCATATAGTTGTTACTCCAACATACAATATAACCAAAACTGCATGGTATAATGTGGTGAATTTGTATTGTATGAGATCCACATTGTTTATTTATAGGTTTTAATAAACTTTCCATATCTGCAATTATTATCACATCATTCTGTAATAACAATTTCAATTTTCGAAATTTTAAAATTTCTCCTTGTTTCGGCAAGTTAATTTTGGTTGGAGTGTGTTCTTTACATAATTTGTCATGTTCATCTAATTTTGATTTGTTATAAAAATATATTAAACATCGTCTACAAATAAATGTTTGATGACTACCTAACTGATGTCTAACTAAACCATTTAAATTTGTAATTAAACAATAATGAGAGTTTAAATATAATAAATCTATATGTTTACCTACAGCTGTGTTTTCGCTTATACGTAACGGGAAAATAGTTTCATGATCATAATTAATGCCATATATATTAATGGAAATTTGTTCCTTAGGAAATACAGAATTATACATATGTTCAAATTTGCTTATGTGTTCTATTTCAACGGGAAACTTTATATTGGTTTTTTCAAATAATGGTAATAAAGTATTAATATATTGTATGTAATTATTCACACGATGTGGATGTTCTTTTGTGGGATGCAACGCAGCTAGAATGCAGTACATAAAACATCTATTATCGTTATTTTGAATATTTAAAACACAATTCTTTTTGGATAAAATCCATTGAGGTAATTTTATAAAAGAAGAAGCGGAAAGAGGATCATATTTACTGATTTTAATTTCTAAGTGATGGTTTGGTTCAGAACATAAAGACCACCCTGATTTCTTAATTGCTCTATTTTCTTGTTCAACTAAAATTTTATTAAATAGTTTTTCTATTATAGAATTCACATCTGTACTCGGTGAAATAATTTCGTTACCACTATTTACAAAGAATCGACATGTTTCTAAATCTACTGGTTTTACAAAAGTTGTAGCCAAAGAAAAATTTACTTTAAATGCTGAATTATCTTGTTCCTGTTTTAATATATCTAAACAGTCTTTTCTTTTATTCTTTAAAAAACATCCACTATCCTCATTTAAATCAGTATCACATTTTAAAATATTTTTTAAAATTATTATTAAATAGAGTATCAGAATTGATAGTATTTGATTTAACCTTTTTTGTTGCCATTTTTAAAAAAAAACTAACTCTTCAAAGTTACTATAATAATTTTGAACTGAGTTTTTATAATATAATATTATTATAAAATGTCTTACTTACAAAAGAAAACAAAACCACACTATTAATAAACCACACTAATAATATAAACGCACACACACAAAAAATATCTGAACTTTACGCTTCACACGGTAAACATGAAGTGATTACAAAAAAACATGTCGGTCAGTCTTTTATACCTGTCTGACCGCATTGCGTAATATTGCGCAATAGTATGAGTCATCCTCGGGGATTCCCCTCTTTTTTTATACCTTGGTGATTGATTACATTACGTTCAGGGATTCCTATCATTGAATGACAAGTTATTGTCTGTTAAAGAGAAAACTAGGTCAATGTTTTTTAAAATTAGGATGAATGACGTAATGAGAATTATTTACATATGGCGGAAGTTATTATGTAACTGATAACAAAACACGGAAGTTTCGCATTCTTTAAATAATCTCTGCTATGTTCACATATAGGTTAAAACAAGTTCACTCCTTAAAAGAATCTTTGCTATAGGGTTCGAATGTATTATCTGTTATGTTCAAATAAGGGTTGAAAAATGAGAACGAGTACACCCCTAAAATGAAGGATGTTATGTGTTCGTACCCCTTTGCTATGTTCTTTGTCTGCTATGTTGAAAAAGTGCTCATAAAAGAGAACGAATACACCCCTAAAGTGGAGGTCGTAAAAGACCGTGGGTTCACGGTGTAAGGTGCTCAATTTCCCAGGGGCTCGTGAGTTGGCCAATGCTGAGCCAGTTATGTGGGATACGCCTAATATGCGATTTTTGGATGATTTTGTAATGTAAGAAATGTAATAATAATTTGCTTTTTTCTATTTTCAGGTTTAGAAAATATCACTAAAAATGTTAGGAAGAATACGTTATTGTAAAAACACTTCTTGGTGTTCTATAGTGGGAACAGCCCCAATTAATTTTTCTTGCAAACACCTGATTTTTTCCGAGAAGAATTTTGCTTTCAATATAGCGTTACAATGAATAATTGTTGATCGTTAAGAATAATAGGTTATTAGAAAAAACACTAATTGGTGTTCTATAGTGGGAACAGCCCCAATTACTTTTTCATGCCAACAGCTGATTTTTCCGAGAAAAGAATTCTATAAGCATTGATTTACAGTGAATAATTGTTGAACGTTAAGAATAATAGGTTATTAGAAAAAACACTAATTGGTGTTCTATAGTTGGAAGACAGCAATTAACGATTTTACAATATTCTAAAAGTTAGATAAACAGCAAAATATAATATCCGAATCTCAGCAATATTATTACTAAATGTGGAAACAGCACCTCAATATGTGGCTCAGTTTTCGTGTTATTAGGTTTTAAGTATTTTGACCTTTGACCTCGATGGTCATTATTTTGGAACTTGTAGTAGTTGATGACCAGTTACTAGATTTGGAAACAGCACCTCAATATGTGGCTCAGTTTTCGTGTTATTAGGTTTTAAGTACTTTGACCTTTGACCTCGATGATTAGTATTTTGGAACTTGTAGTAGTTGATGACCTATTACTCAATGTGGAAACACCACTTCGATATTTGGCTCCGTTTTCGAGTTATTAGGTTTTAAGTATGTTGACCTTTGACCTCGATGGTCATTATTTTGGAACTTGTAGTAGTTGATGACCAGTTACTAGATTTTGAAACAGCACCTCAATATGTGGCTCAGTTTTCGTGTTATTAGGTTTTAAGTACTTTGACCTTTGACCTCGATGATTAGTATTTTGGAACTTGTAGTAGTTGATGACCTATTACTCAATGTGGAAACACCACTTCGATATTTGGCTCCGTTTTCGAGTTATTAGGTTTTAAGTATGTTGACCTTTGACCTCGATGATCAGTACTTTTTTAACATGTAGTAGTTGGTGACCGATTACTAAATGTGGAAACAGCACCTCAATATGTGGATCCATTTAAGAGTTATTTGGTTTTAAGTATTTTGGTCTTTAACCTCGATGACCACTAATTTTGGGACATGTAGTACCTGATGACCTATTGCTAAATGTGGCTCTGTTTTCGACCTTGATGACCAATTGACCTTTGTTCACAATGGTCAGTAGTTTGAGGACATGCTTATGTCGTTTCTGCTATGTTAAAATAGGGGTTGAAAAAGGGAACGAGTTCACCCCTGCTATGTTATGTGTTATCTGCTCTTCTATGTGTTCGTAATTTCTGTTATCTTAAAATAGGGGTTGGAAAATACGCCATGTATTATCTGTTGTGCTGTGTGTTACGTAGTGTTATGTGTTATCTTCTCTTCTATGTGTTCGTAGGGGTTGAATGAATACACCCTTGTTATGTTAAGTACTCTTATGTTCTGCTGTGTGTTACGTAATGTTATGTGTTCGTAGGGGTTGAAAACGAGTACACCCCCTTAAAATGGAGGAGGTCGTAAAAGAGAATGAGTACACCCCTAAAAAGTGGTCATAAAAGAGAACGAATACACCCCTAAATGGAGGTCGTAAAAGACCGTGGGCTCACGGTGCACGGTGGTCATTTTCCCAGGGGCTTGTGAGTTGGCAAACGCTGAGCCAGATCGATCATTTTTTCACTACTCCAGCATAAATAAGGAGTTCAGCAGTTCTTCATTTTCTGACATTCTGTCCTTTTATGGTTGTCTCAAGCTTTAGTAAGGAAGTTAATAAATGACACATCTACAGTTGTTTCATAGCATTTGGGCGAGAAATAGTTTTTCGTTGAAATGGTTCAAGAAATGGTCTTCGGTTTAGAATATTGAAAATGTTTAATACGTCAATAGTACTCTTCTCATTGTTGTTCCACAACATTTCACGTTCCAACTTTTTTTATTATTTTTATTTTTATTACATTGTATTGAGAGGTGCACGGTGACTCACATGTCAGTGGTAGGGTGTCGAGAATTTTGCGCCTGGGAAATTTGCGCCCTACATCAAGAAGAGGGAAAATTGCGCCCGAGACGTGCCTGCACCGGAAATTTGCGCCTGGCGAAATAAAATAATCTGTTCGAGCTCACGTACCTGCTCGGAGGGGCGAACATTACAGAGTAAACAATCCTTCCCCACAGCCGTGCCACCTGTGATTTATCACCTGTCTGATGGTGATAGTTTGGGGCTACATAATGGGAAAATAAAATTTAGTTATAAGCTATTTTTGAAACGAACACAATGGATCAACACAATTTTGTGTTTGAAGTGTAACTCCAGCAAGTAAACATATTGCGCATAGTTTTCTTGATAATATTACTGAAATGATTTTATATTCACTTTATATTTACCGTAAGACGGTGTTTGGGTGTGGTTACTTTGCACCAGAATTAAGGAATTTTAAAGGAAATCATATGTAACATACAAACGTAATGTTTTAGAACAGTGTATTTTAAACATCTAATAGCTAGATATAGCGCCCTATAAGGAAAAGATCTGTGCAAGTTAATTAGTAAACATTTAGTATGACCATAGTTATTGAAATATAAACTTTGATGCAAAGTAACCCCATAGATGAGGATACTTTGCATAACATACAAAAAAGTATGTTCAACATACGAACATAATTTCTGTGCAATGTTTTTCCTTCAGTATTCATACATTTCACTTCCTACATAAAACTGCATGCAGTCTACAAATATTGATATTAGAATGATGGTGGTATTATCGATATTTGTAAAGAAAATTATGAATTTTCTGGTACCGACACAAGAACCGCATTCTGATAGTTTAGCATATGGCCCACAAAAATGCCAACTGAGGAACAGAAAAAAATCCCCGTAAACTGATGTGCCTTGATTGCTCTTTATGTTCGAGAATATCATCCCAAACGTAATCAGTGGAATATTTACGGAGTTTGGAACTTCCAGCCTGAAGCCCATTCAATTGCATAATTCATTAAAAAAAAAAAAAATTAAAAAGTCTTACGTTAGTCATTCCTATACGCATAAGCTTCAAGCCCCCCCCCGAAAGTCCAGTGATTTTAAATAATAATAATAATAATAATAATAATAATAATAATAATAATAATAATAATAATAATAATAATAAACTTTATTTTACGTGCTGAGAACAGCTAAAATACAGCAAAAATACAGCACTTTGTCTTATTCTATATTATTTTAGCAATGAATATATAATACTAGTGATAAAATTATGATTACATCTATATCATTAATTATTAATAATAAAAACATTGACAGTGTAGTGTACGTTAATTATTAAAACAAAGAAGTGTCAAAAATTAAAAGTAATAAAATAAAATAAGATAAAAATAAAAAGTACTAAGTTACGTATATTTAAAATTCTAAAATAAAGTCATATTTTAAGATATGCATTCATTATAGCTTTCTAAAATCCTACAGATTAAAATATGTTTTCTATTATGCGGTTGCAATAAAATTTTTGCCCTTGTACCATATGTTGGAACTTTAAAATCAACATTTTTAAAAATATAGTCTGAGGTATATTGGTTGTCAAGTAACTTTCCTACAAATACAGATTCAATCAATTTTCTCCTGTCAGCCAGTCGTTCCAAATTAAAATACGTTATCCAATGTTCATACGTGCTAGAATAATAGTCAAGTCCTAACTTAAAACAAAGTATTCTAATAAAACACTTTTGCACCATCTCGAGTTTGTTTACGAGAGTTTTTGTTAGGCTGTTCCAAGTCACTGATGCATATTCTAGTTTCGACCTTACCAGTAATTTATATAAGAGTACATATGTATTTGATTGACAGAAAGCAGGCCATTGATTAAACAGGTAACCAATTATTTTTCTTGCTTCATTACATACATTTTGTATATGATCACCAAAGCTTAGTGACCTGTCAAATGTTACACCTAAATCCTTTATTGTGTCAACTTTCTGTATTACAGTACCTTGTATTTCGTATTGACTTACATAGTATTGCGATTTGTTACTGTAGGTCATGCACTTAGTTTTCAGACAATTGATACTCATACCGTTATCCTTGCACCACATAATGATTCTATTTAAGTCATCTTGTAGCCTATCGTTGTCCTCAATATTATTTACTACACTAAAAAGCTTAATGTCATCAGCATAAAGTAAAACCTTTGAATGATTTAAGACTGTTGGTAAGTCATTAATAAAAATAGAGAAAAGTAATGGGCCCAGAGGAGAACCTTGAGGAACACCGTTACTAATACTGGCTGAATCTGACATGACATTTCCAATTTTAATTTGGTATGTTCTACCAGTCAAATAGCTTTCAAAAAATTTTAGGTACAAGGGTGTTACACCTGTATTTGACAGTTTTTTTAACAGCAATCTATGGTCAACTGAATCAAAAGCTTTACTCATGTCAATGTATATGACATCAGTTTGTGATCTACTTTTCATTGCATAGTAGATAAAATCCGTTATTTCACAGAGATTGGTTACAACTGATTTCCCTTTATAAAAGCCATGCTGTGATTTTTGCAATATATTTTTTACATTAAAAAACAAGTGTTTGTGAATGATGGTTTCAAAAATTTTAGAAAATATGTTCAATAAGGTTATCGGCCTGTAGTTGTTCGGATTTAACTTGTCATTATTCTTGTAAACCGGTACCACATGTACATGTTTCCATTTAGATGGGAATGACCCTGTTCTTAATGAGGTATTGTATATTTTTGACAAGACTGGGGCTATTTCTTTCAAACATGCTTTAAGGATATAGTTTGGAAAGCTCCCAGGTCCTGAAGATACTAATGGCCGAAGTTTGCCTATTACTTCAGTAACATCATTTTCACATATTACTGGAATCGTTATATTATTGCTGATCAGATTACTAACTACAGCACAATCTAGGGTATTAACTTTTAAATTAAAATTATTGTAAAATACATCTTTAAAAACTTCAGCAATTTGCTTTGTCCCTGTAATGGTGGTACCATTGAACAAAATTCTATTTGGTACAGTTTTGTCTTGAGACTTTTTAAAGTTATTCCAAAAATACACTTTGTTGGTACAAATACTATTCTCCAATTGCTCAAAATAACATTTTTTAAGTTTATTGTACCAAATTTCACATAAGTAAATCCCCACGCTAAGCGGGTTTGCATATCCAGGCTCCTAACTATGAAAATATTTACGATCACTCCAACCCCAATCATTTCACAGATTCAACCTGTTGTATATAAGTTATTAGGACGTAAAATTGAATGTAATTTATACGAAAAACCCTTTTATGCATTGCAAGACCTGTAACGTCCAAATATTCACCACAAACTTATAGTTGAATCGACATAAACAAACAAACAAAAAAAAAAGTGTGGAGCAGGAAACCACTTTACACAAAAGTCAAAAGAGGTTATTGAAGACATACGAACTGGTCGAGCGGTTTGTGTCACTAGTCTATCAATCAGAAGTTTCTGTGTTCAAACCCTGTAGAAAATATTCGTTTTTTTTTCTGAAAAGTGTGTTCCTATTTTCATCAGAGGACTGAGAACATTTCTTTGAATAAATCTTTGGAAACTGCTTTTCTCTCAAATTCGATTAGAAGCGAACATTATATGAATTGCTAATCTAAAATCCACAGCTGAGAACAAAATATTAAGTATGTTCAATATGTCATTATTATCATTTGATTTGTAATTAAAAACTAATTATAAGCATTGATGATTTCAGAAGATTCTCCCCGGTAATGGTCAAGATATGAATGAGAAAAAACTGATAAAACATTATTAGTCTACTTTGAGCATGATCGAAAATAACTTATGGCCACGAAGGGGAAATTTATGTCGACAGGGTCTCAAATTCTCCGACGGGTCATGACCTGAAATTATCATTGTTTGAAAGGTTTCCTTAACAAATAGAATATTACATTTATTTCTCCTTCTACGTTTTGAAATGGAAAAATCATAATTTTAAATAGAATTATAATACGATAAGCATAAAGATTTATACAACTAATGAAGTAAATATCCTTGTGTAAGTTATCGATTTCTATTCGGATTAAAACTCGAATACTCGTTTGCATCACACTTTAAAGTAATTCCTCTCTCTATATATATTTCCTACTGGAAGGCATGTTTATCTCCAATTACTTAATCAATATTTTTAATAATATATTTTTATTGTAATACTCTTACTATTCAATGTTGTATGCACTTAATTTCTCAAAGCAAAACCTCACAAATGTATAATTGACTAGTAAATATTATCAAATAAATTACCATTTAGTTTACGTAAACATTGCATCGCCTGATTTGAAACTTCGTATTTTAAATAATAATAATAATAATAATAATAATAATAATAATAATAATAATAATAATAATAATAATAATAATAATAGTAGTAGTAGTAGTAGTAGTAGTAGTAGTAGTAAAATCATAGCCATATCTTTATCAGAATTTCAGGCTTAGTCAATAAATGAATTCAACATAGTCTCTATTCGAAGCTCTATTTAATCGAATCAGATAGAAATACGAAGAGGAACTTCGAGAACAGGTAAAAGAAAAATGTTACTTTGGTGGGTTTGGAAGTAACTTTTAAGAGTTTTTTTTTTTTTTTGTTGTTTACAAATTACAGACAAATGCTTTGGACACTTTTTTCTTTTCTTTAAGTTAACTGATTCACCGAACGTATCTGACATATGAGTAACTTGTCTCTATTTTCTACTCGGTTATACACGTTTTACACTCTTTTCCATTAACCTTGAACGACAAGAACACGAACACAAAAACGTCCACATAGGTATGACAGTTAAAATTCCTAACTTCCCCCACGGGGAATCGAACCCGGGACCACATACACCTGAGGCGCACGTGCTAGCCACTAGACCAGCGGGAAGAGCAAATGCAATGTATTTTTTAGTGTCTGAAGTTTATAGCTATTTCACCCTGTTGTAGTATGTCTATTGATTTTTTAATGTTTACCGTATTCGTTACTTTGAGGAATGATATATATTATTGATATAGGCTTTATTACATATTCGGCCATAAATATTATATAAATTATCATTATTATATAAATTATAAATTATATTATAATCATTATCATCATCATCATCATCATCATCATCATCCCAGGAATTTATATTTATTTCCAGCAAGACTTTTGCATACCCTCCTAGTGCAATATGATGTTTTTGTAAAACGGCAATTATAAAATTGTCAAGCTGAATTTGAAAGTCATAATAAGTAGTGCTTTATTTATTTATTGCACAATTCTTTTATGCCAGTAGCTTTCGCCACCTTACTCGCTCTTCATGCTTACTCAGGAGGAAGCTGCGGGTCCCTAGGTTGGGAACTACTGCTTTCCACCAAGGAATTCAGACATCCTGTTAGTAATTTGTGTTCTGACCAACATCAGAAAGTTGTGTTCTTCTGTTTCTACTGCGCATGCACCAGTGAATTTCCATGGAAGATCATGAATAATTCTGATAATTTATATAATATTTATGGCCGAATATGTAATAAAACCTATATCAATAATATATATCATTCCTCAAAGTAACGAATACGGTAAACATTAAAAAATCAATAGACATACTACAACAGGGTGAAATAGCTATAAACTTCAGACACTAAAAAATACATTGCATTTGCTCTTCCCGCTGGTCTAGTGGCTAGCACGTGCGCCTCAGGTGTATGTGGTCCCGGGTTCGATTCCCCGTGGGGGAAGTTAGGAATTTTAACTGTCATACGTATGTGGATGTTTTTGTGTTCGTGTTCTTGTCGTTCAAGGTTAATGGAAAAGAGTGTAAAACGTGTATTATTATTATTATTATTATTATTATTATTATTATTATTATTATTATTATTTAAAATACGAAGTTTCAAATCAGGCGATGCAATGTTTACGTAAACTAAATGATAATTTATTTGATAATATTTACTAGTCAATTATACATTTGTGAGGTTTTGCTTTGAGAAATTAAGTGCATACAACATTGAATAGTAAGAGTATTACAATAAAAATATATTATTAAAAATATTGATTAAGTAATTGGAGTTAAACATGCCTTCCAGTAGGAAATATATATAGAGAGAGGAATTACTTTAAAGTGTGATGCAAACGAGTATTCGAGTTTTAATCCGAATAGAAATCGATAGCTTACACAAGAATATTTACTTCATTAGTTGTATAAATCTTTATGCTTATCGTATTATAATTCTATTTAAAATTATGATTTTTCCATTTCAAAACGTAGAAGGAGAAATAAATGTAATATTCTATTTGTTAAGGATACCTTTCAAACAGTTAAGATTTTAGGGCATGACCTGTCGGAGAATTTGAGACCCTGACGACATAAATTTCCCCTTCATGGCCATAAGTTATCTTCGATCATGCTCAAATGGACTAATAATGTTTTATCAGTTTTTTCTCATTCATATCTTGACCATTACCGGGGGAGAATCTTCTGAAATTGTCAATGCTTATAATTAGTTTTTCACTACAAATCAAAGGATAATAATGACATATTGAACATACTTAATATTTTGTTCTCAGCTGTGGATGTTAGATTTTCAATTCATATAATGTTCGCTTCTAATCGAATTTGAGAGAAAAGCAGTTTCCAAAGATTTATTCAAAGAAATGTTCTCAGTCCTCTGATGAAAATAGGAACACACTTTTCAGAAAAAGAAAAACGAATATTTTCTACAGGGTTTGAACACAGAAACTTCTGATTGATAGACTAGTGACACAAACCGCTCGACCAGTTCGTATGTCTTCAATAACCTCTTTTGACTTTTGTGTAAAGTGGTTTCCTGCTCCACACTTTTTTTTGTTTGTTTATGTCGATACAACTATAAGTTTGTGGTGAATATTTGGACGTTACAGGTCTTGCAATGCACAAAAGGGTTTTTCGTATAAATTACATTCAATTTTACGTCCTAATAACTTATATACAACAGGTTGAATCTGTGAAATGATTGGGGTTGGAGTGATCGTAAATATTTTCATAGTTAGGAGCCTGGATATGCAAACCCGCTTAGCGTGGGGATTTACTTATGTGAAATTTGGTACATTCTTTTAACATTTTTTCTTAAAACCGAAAATTTTTCATAAATGACTAAATTACCAGTTTTCTTAAATTTTACAAAATATTTTGTTTTTTTATTAATTAATGCTTTTAACTCTTTAGTAATCCAAGGAGCTTTGTATTTCTTCTTTTGTATAATATGCTTTCTCGGTACATTTGCTTTCAATATATTTTCCAAACAATCTTGCAATAACACCGTACTGTTATTTACATTTCCTGAAAACCTATCTACTTTCATCTCATTTTTAATGTCCTCGTATAATTGATAAAAGCTCTTACATAGTCATATAACTCACCTTGAGCTTGAGCTGTATCTGCATTTAAGAAATTTAACTTTTCGTCAACCTGCCATTCGAATACAAAAGGTGGGTGAAACCTATCTACCTTGACTAATGGACTCACATCAAACCATATTGAGCATTCAGTAATATCAGTTAGAACAAGATCCAATATATTATACGGCAACTGAGTCGTATGGTTGATTATACTGCTTTAAGCTAAATATAGACGCTAACTCTAACATCTTCTCAGCTTTTGTTTTTAAATAAGAATGCTTTGTTTTTACAATTCCATTATGCCAATCAATACCTGCAGAATTGAAATCCCCAAGAAGCAACATTTTCAAACTTTTTTCAATTAATAACTTATTCAGCCAATCACAATAATTTACAAATTCTTTGGGTGGCAAATTAGGTGGAAGATAATGCAAACCTATTAATATTGGGGGATTATTGGGTATATATAACTTTATAATAATCACATCTAGGTTCGGAAACGGTACCTGTACTACGTCATACATTAATCTTTTATTTACAAACATAATACAACCTCCACCTGTACTTTTGTTTGTCAGTTGAAGGTTTCTGTCTTTACGTATAACGTTATATTGCTCAGTAAGCTGTTCAAAATGAACTTTGTCGTGTTTAAACCAACTCTCAGATATGCATATTAACCCCATCAGGATGCCGCGGTCGGCAAGAGGGATTGCCGCCGACGACGGTGGCAGGCCGCCGGTAGGCAGCCGGCACCCGTCCGCGGCGGCACGACAATCTACTTGTTCAAAATTGCCGACCTTTTGCCGAGGCGGCAAGCGGTCGAAAATCGTAAAAAATAATGCCCTTTGCCGACTCTTTGCCGACTGTTGCCGACCGCCAGAGTCGGCAAAACAGTCGGAAAGACCTCTTTCCGACCCTCTGCCGACTCCTTATGCCGGCCTCTTTTCGACGGCGGCGCCGGCGCATTTACTGCACCTTTACGGCTGTTTGCCGACTGCTCGGCAAGGCAACTTTCCGACGGCGGCGCCGGCGCATTTAATGCTCATTTCCGGCTGTTTGCCGACTGCTCGGCAAGTCAACTTCTCGACGGCGGCGCCGGCGCATTTAATGCTAATTACCGGCTGTTTGCCGACTGCTCGGCAAGGCAACTTTCCGACGGCGGCGCCGGCGCATTTAATGCTCATTTCCGGCTGTTTGCCGACTGCTCGGCAAGTCAACTGTTCGACGGCGGCGCCGGCGCATTTTATGCGCCTTTCCGGCTGTTTGCCGACTGCTGGAAAGTACCTCTTTTCGACGTCGGCTTCACGATTCTCCCACTGGCGGCATCCGACTTCTTGCCGCCGTCGAAAAGTGGCCCTTTGCCGACTGGAAATCAACGCTTCAGGAAGGCAAAATTTTCATCAGCTTTTACATTAGTCTTGCCTAAGTCTTTCTCCATGCTATGATTTCTCGACAAGGAGCACCCTTGGAAGTTCTTGAAGTATAATACTTGCATTTTTTGTGTGTCCCAGTACAAAATTTGTTCTTTTTGCTTTTTTGCAGCACTTTCAGCCAAAAAAAAACAAGAAATTGAATGGGACATGGAAGTATTATATACTTTCAGAACTAGCAATTGTGCCCTTCATGAGAAATCATAGCACGGAGGCAAACTTAGGCAAAGCTACTCTAAAAAGTGGTGAAAATTTTGCCTTTCCGACCAGTCAACAGACAGCAAAGATGCGTAGCACTGCAATGAAAATCATGGCGGATTCCCACCAGTAATAAAAATGAAATGAAATCTTTAATTTTACGTCCCACGGTTATGCCGGTTAGGCTAAAGGAGACGGTGATGATGAATAATGAATGAAATGGTGGAATGAAGAAAGTGGGAGGAAACGGGAGAACCCCGAGAAAACCCACGCATACGGTGTTTGTCCACCACAAGGTTCACTTGGCGGGAGTAGGGTTTGAACCCGAGACCCCTAACACCAGAGGTGAACACTCTACCACTGAGCCACCGCCCCCCCCCCACCAGTAATATTGCACTCGGTACATACGCAGTACATTTCTACAATTCTCAGTACGATTTAAGTGCTATATAGAGGAAAAGTATCTGGGAATGACTTACAAATGCTTAAAAGCGAACTAAAAATAACAACTGAGCAGCTAATAATGAACGTTAAGAATAATTCAATTAACATGTCTGTGCGCCTAATGTGAAAAACTTATAACAGTCAGTACATTTTCCCCCTGAAAGCACATCTTTCACTATCACGACCACTAGGAACAACACTGTTCTATGCAATCAAAATTTGCTAGTTGCAAACGCTTTCTTCGAAAAAAAAAAAAGCCACAGCAATCCGTCGGAAATACGGTCTTTTTAGGTTGTCGTTATCCCATCAACTATTGGAAAAGGATTTTAAACGTCAATGATTTTCTAAATTTTTTTAAAGTACAGGGGTCACACTCCCAATGGAAAATGAGATTTAAATAAAAATTAATGAAGTAAAAATTATAAATAAAAATACTTTAATAAAAGGTATGTGGTGGCGGAGAGATTCAAACCGAGCCTACACGCAAAAAAAAAAAAAAAAAAGGTTAAAGTAAACAAGAAAAAGGTGGACAGTAACCATGTTAGTTTGTCAATATATGGAAAACAGAGACGTGTATCCAAGCAGCCAAGCCAAAATGTCTCTGCATTTGTTGTAACTTTGGTATTTAAAAAAAAAAAAAAAAAAAAAGTGGCCGGAGCGATCACTTGTCTGCTTACACCCATGACTATATTCGTAGAAACCAAACACTGAAATGCACTAAACACAAGTTCTAACGACTAAGCTGTCAGTTCTAACTCTATGCCTTAAATATTTATTTAAATACACTTTAAAAGTGGAAATCATATTAAGATAAAATAACAATTAAGTAGGTAACTAATTGTTCATTTAATGCGTTCCTATATGATTTATACATTAATTGTATACAATGAAACAGAAAAATGTGAGAAAATAATTTATATCGTAAATGAAACAGCCACATGTACAGTATACTCATAGTGCATACCCATTATATAGAGAAAAAAGGTTAATGAAGTCATTTACATAAAAAATGAAGTGTTTTAACATAATACTTTGCAAAGATCCTTTGTTTTAAAGGAATTCTTTAAGAGAATAAATGAAGGGAAGATCACAATTTTTTCTGGTCTATATTAGCACTAAAAACACACCAAATTGTATTAAAAAATACAATGCACATCGTATTAACTTATATACATTAGCCTATGTAATGAACCTTATCATCATTTAGAAGTTATATGTAATATACCTTCGGATGTACTACTACTTTTTTTTTTTAAACAGAAATTTGTAGCATTCCATAACATCGAGTTTTAACACAGATAGCCTTCATACAGTATGTAAAATCAGAAAAGCAAATATATATGAAGTGATTACAATGTTCAAAAAAGCACTATATTATTCTAAAGAATTCCTGCTATCCATATTTTGTCTTGAATAACTCAGCCATTTTTCTTTTTTAGCCCATTGATATATACGAGGAAATCTTCCTCTGTTTCTTTGAGATTTTAAGGGTTTTACTTTTTATTATTTTTCTTCAGGTCTATTTAAATGTCTCTTACTTTGTGGAAATAAAATTCTGTGTTGTATGTTTTTAATATTCATAAATGACATCTAATTTAAATAATAATATACTTATATATACTAAAAGATCATTTTGACAAAGCAAGGGACATTTAAATAGATATTCAGAAGAAATCAGTAAAATGAGAACATCAAAAATTTTATTCATTTCAAAGAAAAGGAAGAATACTTCCCCTACAAATCAATGGGATAGAAAAAAAAAGGAGGCGATGGTACTGAACCTCACCGTTAAGGAGCTTGTACTCTGAGAAATATAATTACACTTTCTCTCTTAACTGATTTCACGCAAAAAAAAAAAAAAAAAAAAAAGTTAAGAACAATATCAAACAACAGTTGTCTTTATAATTGAAGAAAACTTCAAACCTATGAAATAGTAATGTAGAATTTAAATAGCTCAGAATCAGGATTGTGAGAATATAGAGAGATACAGAAAATTTTACAACACTGCATAGAAAAGATGAAGTAATAATAAAAAAAGAATTTAACGACAAAAACTGGGATAGGGAGACTAAGGTAATATTGGCAAAACAAAAATCAATTTCAAAGCCGTAATTCTCAATATTCGCTTCAAAGGTAAGTGATGACCATAATTCCCGTGTGATTTGAAATAAACCGCATTAAAATGGGAAATGTTTTACAAATGTTATGATTGAATGAAATTCACCCGTTCTAAAAGGAAAAAAAAAAAACTGTAGTCCCACATATATCCTACCACTCTTCACAAATATCTTTAAGGATGTTAGTACATATGATTTTTGTCAATACTCTCCGTTAGTGGCGTAGGGAAGGGGGGCCCAGAGAGGCCGGGCCCCCAAAGAGGTCCGACAATGTAGTTTGATGTTTGTAATTTTTTATATATTTTTATGTTTATACATTTTTTGTTTGGAATTGTTCCATATGTACCTATAACAGCACTTGCCCCACCAAACACACATCCTGGCTACGCTACTGCTCTCTGTGGGTCTTCTTCCATTGCAACACTTCTGTATTTCTTGAGCAACATTTCCCCTTGCTTCCAGAAATAAATGAACTATCTAAAATAGAACAAATATAATGCTTTGTAAAATATACTCTTCAATGTGTACGGCGTTGGCACATCACGTATATTTATTACACGAAAATATACTTCATCACACCAAAACCAAACCAAACTACACAGTGTAATAGACCTTGTTGCAATGAACCGGCTTCAACGCTATATGTTACAAGAAACCTGTAAGAGTAATGAAAACTATAGTCACTGATGAAGAATTCAATTACGTCGAAACAGTTAACTTTTACTTAACCTTTTGTCACTCGCGCTGTTGGAAAAAAGCAAACAAGTGAGTAAAAACTAATGATTTTTACGAATGGGGTCGCATTAGCGGAGTCGCCCTCACTGCTATTCCTCAAGTGGCTCCTTCCCCTCTTTCACCCTAAAGCTCGCTGACGTGCTGCAATTGTAGTAGCTTCCAGTACAGGTTGAGGAAATAGTTTCGTCTGCGTTTGCTTTTTTCAAACGCGCGAGTAGTTCCGTGATAACACTAGCAAACATATATTTTTATGGAGTTTGAAATTTTCCAACGCGCGATCGTTAATGTGGTAATTATTGTTTATGAGTGAAGTTTTGTTTTTCTAAGCAACGTCTCGCTTCTTGAATAGAAGTGAGATAGAGAAGTGGCTTGACAATATTAATGATGAGTCTGATGTTAACTATCGAAAATTAGTGGCTGCTGAAAGTGATGCGAATTGAAGTAATGAAAAAGTGAATGAAGATGATATTGATTATGATAGTGAAGCAGATAAGAACAGTGTAGATGCAGATTCAGATGCAAACGATATGGATGTGAATTACAGTTACAGTGAAAATATTGTTTCATTGGGAAAGACAGGAAAACAAAATGTAAATAGTAACTGGCAGCATCAGCAAAGACAAAGTGTAAAAACATTGTGAAAAAGATGCTAGAACCGAATTTTACTGCTAAGGGTATCACTGAGTAAACAGTTGTTTTTTTTTTTTTTTTCGAAATTTATCGATATAGCCGTGATTGATGAAATTGTAAAATGTACTAACAATTATTTGGATAAATTACGAACAAGTTTCGGCGAAGAACGCACTGCAACTGTACAGCAACTTCAAGAGCAAAATTAATGACTTTATTTCGACGTCTTTATTTGATTGCCAAAAGAAAGGAGCACGTGATGATGTACGATCACTGTGGACATGTGACGGAACAGGAATTCTAATCGTAAGAGCAGCAATGAGTTACACGAGCTTTTTACTGCTACTCAGGGCATTAGATTCGATGATTTCGAAAGCCGATCTCAGAGAAAAGATATTGACAAGCTATAGATATACCACATTGACTTGACACCTAGTTTTCTGTTCCAAGCGTTGCTATCGGCTGAAGGAATTCACTCCCTTTCGCCAAGGCTCTCTCGTTTAGCAACAGCTGAACCCTTATTGGCTCAACGCGTGGATGTGTCGATGGTTTGAACTTTAGTTCGCATTTTTGCCACGGATCAAGACATTTTGACAGCACTATAGCAACAATTCCAAATATCCTAAGTATTTACTCAACAATTGCATGCATTACTTCAAATACGTTTACTAAATATATTGTTTGTATCTCAAAATGTCAATGTTGGAAAAAAGCAAACGCGCAAGTAGTTATGTTACTAAATTTGGCGCGAGTGACAAAAGGTTAATCTTTATTACAACAGTACGGTCGCCACCCCAAACGAGAATCAGAAAAGAAAAGAAATCCTGCCGTATATCCAATGGTAGGAATTTGAGTTTCTTGAGAAATCTTTGAAACATTACCTTGAAGCTGCAAGTTAAACAATAAATCCCTAAGTCCCTCACCAGACAAAAAGATGTATTAAAATAGAATATTATATTTAGTGAAGATAGCATTATATTACTTTGAAATAGAACTTCGATACGCGTCAGGGTTTTGCGACACTATTGTATTGGCAATTGAGAATTTTGTATTCGGCTGATTACAAAATATTACATCTTAAAATAAAACCTTGTTAATAGAACAAATAAAATGCACATATACTTAAATAAACTACAGGTAAAATCGATCAGGTGGGCAAAAATGATAAAAGTTTCAAAACAAATACATTTTATGTTCTCCTAGGAGTCAATTTGAGTAACATATCTAAAACACAAACCATCTGTAATAAGAATTCAATCGAATGAACATAACTTTGAGAAACGCTATAAAAAAAAAAAATCACAAAACTATAACTTTACATTTGTTCGTTTGTCTGCCGAGCTCCTTTATGGCTGAGCGGTTAGTGTACGCGTCTTAGGCGTGGGTGACCCGGGTTTGCTTCCCGGAGAGAGCTCACGTGGTTCGGATTCCACCTTAATCAGTAGGTCCCGTCTTATATAGCCTCGCTGCTGAAAGGGACGTTAAACACAAAATCAACCCAACTTTCGGCCTTTTAAGTTAAAATTTTCAGAGTACAAGCACAAGACACTCTAAATTCCCTGTTTAGATTTTGGTGGCATACCAACGTAATATATCAAAATGGCGGCCATTTTGTCAAATGAACGAGTATCTACGCTACGAAGCGCAATTTTCAGTCTTTTAAGTTGAAATTTTGACGGTAGAAGCACAAGATATGTTAAATTTGCTGTGTAGATTTTCTCGGCGGTCCAATGTAAAAAAAAAAAATCAAAATGGCGGCCAATTTTTCAAAACGGCAGTGAGTAGAAAATTGTTGCAAGTTGTGACAATGACAATATTGAAATATAAATCACATTTTAACACTTTTACCCCAAAGACATTGAAATATTTCGGGAAAAAAAACGATTAAACCCGAAAAAACCCAATTAAACTCGAAAAACACCCGAAAAAATGGGCCCAGGTGGGTTTGGCTTTTTCAAAAAAGCCCGGGTTTTTTCAAACCCTCGTTCATGATGAGCTTTTCTCCTCAAAAAAGTTTTAATAGTAGTCGCTAATGGTTTTCTACAGATGTTAATGTTAAATTGTTAAATTTTTTCAAACTTCCGATGTCCAAGTTTTTGTACCTACACATCGTGAAACAGTGTCAGGAGAAAGGGTTAACACTCGGAAAATGAAAATGAAATATTTGAGTTTTACGTCCCACGGTTATGCCGGTTAGGCTAAAGGAGACGGTGATGATGAGAGATGAATGAAAATGGTGGAATGAAGAAAGTGGGAGGAAACGGGAGAATCCCGAAAAAACCCACGCACACGGTGTTTGTCCACCACAAAGTTCACTTGACAGGAGCAGGGTTTGAACCAGGAATCCCATGCACCAGAGATGAACGCTCCACCACTGAGCCACCGCGGCCAGCAAAAAATCAAAATAAGACAGTCTGGTGCAAGTGTAGTTTTGGTGCACTACATTTTGGAAGATTTACAGGTAAAATTCAATACTTTCCATGAAAAGACATGTTTATAAGGAACGAATTTCTACAGGTAACTTAATTACATACAATGTAATACAACTGTATCTTACGTTTACTAATGTTAAACCATTACAAGTGCTTTACGACGAATAAAACAAATGAGTGCATATGAATAATGGCTCTATTAGATGTTATTTTCCACGGGCGGCTTATTTCTGCACCGTGTACACCGGCATCATATTTCTGCACAGCGTGCAGAACCTGTATTTTGTTTACAAGTGGAGAGATACTAGTATGAAACAACAACAAGTGTTGTTGAAACTTGTATTATTCTCAAAACGCACTTCCTTCCACTACCCTCACTTCTCCGCATACACACTATCGCAGACGTGCCTGCTCCCTTCGGACGTATTCCCGCGCGGGCCCACCAGCTTCGCCCTATCTGACTCGGTTCGATAGCATTCGTGCTATTTAGTGGCCACCCAGCACAGATTGTTTTGTGCTTTTTTAGACATCTGGAAGCCTTATTTATACGCAAATCGTAAAAGAATTATAATTTTTCAACAATTACTTCTAGAGGTCCCCTTGAATTTTATTTATGCCAAGTAAAATATATTCCGCCCATTTGAAACCGACTAGGGGACAATAAAAAAGAAACTGGTGAAAGAATTATAATTTTTCTTTTTTTTTTTTTTTTTTAGTATTGCGCCACAAGTAAACCTGTACACAAGAGCGTTTAACCACTACCTCATTTCTCGTTTTTTTTTTTTTTTTTTAATTGGAAGTTTTCGCTCACATGTGAAACAAGTCCTGCAGTATATAATCTAGTGGATCTTATTAGGTTACTAAAGATACACTAAATACTAGAGAATACTAAAGGAACACAAACCTTGTCATGGCACAAGCATTATGAGAAATTGTCCACGTTTCTCTAAGATAATTTAGCACCAGGTGCTAGTTGGCCACTAAAGAGCACGAATTCTATATAACTGAGTCAGAGCAGGGCAACGCTGATGGGCCCGCGCGGTAGCGCGGGGGTGTGTCCGAAGGGAACAAGTGCGTCAGCGACGGTGGGTATACGCGTAAGCGAGGGTAGTGAAAACATATGGGCTTTGGTAATCATACATTTTTCAATATCACTTTTTATGGTTTCATACTAGTAACGCTTCAGTTGTAAACATAAAATACAGCTTTCGTACACTGTGCACAAATACATTGGCGTTGAGTTAGAAGACACTTATCTTAAAAACTAAGACATGTAAACTTTTGCAATTTCAAGAAGAAAATAATGTACTACAGTTTCTTAACTGTCCCTCGTTTTGTAAATAAAAATTAAGTGAAACCTTTAAGTTTTTTGTCCAACGGTTATGCCGGTTAGGCTAAAGAAGACGGTGATGATGAGTAATGAATGAAATGGTGGAATGGAGAAAGTGTAAATAAACGGGAGAACCCCGAGGAAACCCACGCAGACAGTGTTTGTCCATCACAAAGTTCACATGGCGATGGCTGGGATCGAACCCGGGACCCCAAGTACCAGAGGTGAACGTTCTACCACTGAGCCAGCGCGGACCCTACAATTGTAAGCGAGTTCTTGATATACCGGTAACTCTTTACTTTGGGCAAGGCAATGATATCCTGTCAGTACATAGTATTGCCGAACGAGCGTAAGCGAGTGAAGGCGGGTTAGAGCCCCGCAGGGCACTTTGTTTTCTGTCTTTCCTTCTTGGGAACTGTAACTATAATTGCGGGAACCAGTTCAGATGACTTGGTTATTGTCACTGCCTTGCCTAAAGTAATGACTTGCCGATATACCTTAGGGGGTTCGTGAAGGTAAGCAGCAAGGCAACAAATAGAATCGAAGTTAATACACAGGTTGAGCTAGGTAGTACCATTTAAATTACTTTCTTTGATACCCGCCCCCAAAAAATTTTATATGCCAGAGACACCAGTGCGCGGGAACATACTATAACCGAATCTTTTTCATGCGCAGCAACAATTAACATATGTAACACAACATATAAAATTCATGACAATTTGAAATGTATATGCATAATATTAAATTAACTCACCCCATGTATATGCATAATAAGTGCAATAATATATGCAAATGTATATGAATAATATTAAATTAACTCACCACTCTCTCACTTCATGTTTTCGTGGTATTTGCTTAACCAGCAACTGCGTACAGTTCCAATGAATGAATATTTTTATGATAAACATTATCTTCCCTATTTGTAAACTTATCTCAACGAATTTTTTTTAAAGGACTTTACCCACACTGCATCACAATGTGACAAATGAAGAACGCGAACCGAACATACAGGCAGCGCAACCAGACTACGATTTCTGCAATCAGACTCTTCAGCGGCAAAGGCGGCTCGGCGCCTGTCCGAGCATCTTTTCAAGGTCGGTCCATCCGCTGTTTGCCGACCTTCTTTCGGCTCCTTTACTTGTCGGCACGCCGCCAACGTTTCGGCGTCTTTCCGACAATATTTGCCGCGGTCGCCGTCCGCTGTTTGCCGTCTCCTTGCAAAATGTTTGTCAAGGATCCTCTCGTACTTGTAATTTATTTTAAGTATTTACTTCTCATATACCCTTTACGTGCAGTCCCTTTACTACATTTCTTTTCATGCATTTACCTTTTTCGTGGTCGGCACGCCGTCAACGTTTCGACGTCTTTACAACCATCCTTTGACGATGTCGTTCCGTCCGCTGTATGCCGACTTTCTGCCGACTCCGTTTTCACAAGACATATTTTATGGAATTAGTGCCCACCCACAAGAAAAACCTTCGGACAGTTTCAATTTTTACTTCATCATTAAAGAAGATACAGGCTCTATTCATTTTCCAAAATTCGACTCTTTGCCGCTGGTACGCGTTATTGCAACTTTCGCCGACGTCGTGCCGACGTCGCTTTTCAAGAAATTGCCGGCAGTCTCTTTTTGCAGTCGTCGTCCGACTGTGTGCCGACTGTTTCGAGAAAGCTTTATACGAGGGAAATATAAGCCCTAATTCGTATTTTAAAGCAACAAATTACCTTCTAACTCTCTTTGTTTTCTATTGGTGAACGAATCTCTTTTTGCTTGTCGCGGTCGAAAATCGAGCGGAAAGACGCCGGTGTCCGGCGCCGGCAATCCGACCGCGGCATCTGGTCGGCATGCACAAATTGTCCGACTATAGGCGGCAGGATCCTGATGGGGAAGTCATAATCAGTGCAATTAACTTTTTCAATAAAGTCTGATTCTTTACTATTTAAACCATTTACATTTTGATAAAACAATATAATTGACTTATCTAATTGATTGCTCATTATGTTTCTATTTAGTTTAAACAGTATTTACACACACAATATCATCTCTGAGTCTTCCATAGAATTCAGTAAAAAGTACTCCTTCCGGCCATACATTAGCATTCAAAATATCATCAAAATTATTTGACAAGACGGAAACATAAAAGGAAGAGTAGCTGTTGTATTTTGTTTTTAATTTTACACATTTTTGTACGTCTATATCAGCACTGTCTTTAACAAAATTCGATAATTCTTCACATGTAACGGTCGGATCGAGTCTTGTAACAAAAACTGCTTTTGTTTGTGCTTTTTTGTTTACTTTTAGCTTATCACTCACCTTTTTTCCTTGCACCAATGTTGATCTAGTTTTGACAGGTTCACGTGCCTTCGTGTTATCAGAAACCAAATGCTTTCTTCTATTAACTCCTGCTTTTTGCACAACTTGCCACTCGGTGTCTGTGTCTTGCCTCGGGGAACTGACCTTGGCACTGCTAACCTGTATACTATTGCTATTGCTTTGGGGTTGTTGTCCTTGCACCTGAGTTGTATCCTGAGGCGGTTTGTTTACAATTTCAGCATACGTTACGTTTGTTACTGTGTTGGATTTTTCTAACAACTGAACTAACTTCACATTTTCTTGCTTGAGAGAAATGACTTCAGCCTTAAGGGTTTCATAATTATCACTCACAGTTTGTAAAGCTGCCAGCACTTCTTTCAAACATACAGACACAACACTACAACATTTGCTGCAGTTCACATTTTCATTTTCTGTTTTGTAGTCGCTAATTGAGTTATTTTCAAATTCTTCTTCACTACACGACTCTATTAATGAGTTATCATTGTTTAAAACTTCAGATACTTTCGTTGTCTTCACAATAGTTGGGGTCACTACTGTGTTGTCGTCCCTCTTCTTGATGCAATCATGGCATTTATATGTTGAAACACCTTTTGCCATGTATATTTCATACTCAACACGTCCAAATTTCAAACAATTTTTAACATGAAATCGATTTTTGCACAAACAACAAGATAAAATCAACTGTTTGCCAAATATTGGCTTCCTGCATAAAGCACATGGATCTTCAGCCGGCTCCATGTTGAATAATGATGATAATAATAATGATAATAATAATAATAATAATAATAATAATAAATATAATAATAATAATCTTTTCTGAGTGAAGCCCCTCTCAAACTAATTTTCTGGATCCGTCACTGTTCGTAATTTATTTTCCAACAAGAAATCCATTCCGGCATTACGTAACTAGCAGTAGGTGCCAGCAGTACTAATTTCCTAGGTGAGGAGTTATTTTGGACCGATGCAAAGTAACCACGATTAGAGGCTGAAACCACCTTCTCCTAGTTTATATATTTCAATTTCAACTGTTGCTTTAAAGTTCCATTATACACAGTAGTATTCTACGAAACTGACTTAACTTTGACGGAAATTCTTGTAGGTGATATCTTTCAAATTTTGACGGTCTTTAAAGTGACTGCTTTCCATACCTCTATAACAGCAAACTCTCGCAGTAATTAGAACTGATGTTAACTGCCATCATCATAGCCAAAATAATGAAATGAAATCTTTGAGTTTTACGTCCCACGTTTATGCCGGTGAGGCTAAAGGAGACGGTGATAATGAATAGTGAATGAAATGGTGGAATGAAGAAAGTGGGAGGAAACGGGAGAACATCGAGGAAACCCACGCACAAGGTGTTTGTGCACCACAAAGTTCACTTGGCGGGGACTGGGATCGAACCCGGGACCCCGAGGTAGACGCTCTACCACTGAGCCACCGCGGCCCCAATATACAGTTAGATGTTCTATTTTACGGTGGCAATTGAAACTTTCTCTTTACAGTTCATGGTTTTACCGACAGAGGACTGTGCAGCTCTTTTCTTGTGCAAAGTAACTCCGTCTTACTGTAGTTTTCTACATTTTGTGTCCTGAAAGGCCAAACAACTCGCAAGGATTGTGCACAGAGACATCTGGGTAGAGGCAAACAGCCTCGTATAGATTAAATTATACTCACATTGTTTAGTTAATTATATTAATATAATCAGTAATTTACACTTTTATTGTAAATATTATAGTACGAGAAGGTGCTGATAAGTTCTTAGCTTTACTAAGAAAAATAAGACAAAATAAGACATTCCACCATTTCTTCCACTATCATTCACTTATCTTAATCATCTGTCCTCCTTACATAAATGGCATAAGCGTGGGACGTTAAACTGCAAGATTTTATTTCCATCAAATTGAGCACCTTGGTGGGGTGGACTTTTTTCACAAAAATATTACGAAAAATTTCAGAACCGAAGTGGCATCTTCTCCTGTTCACGATATGTAATATCCTACAACTTTTGTGCAATTCTCAGAATTTTGGAGACCATTGTTTCTGAGATAAAATAAATAAATAAGTAAAAATCTTTTTAAAACCCGTTAAACTCAAAAGTAGTTGTTCACTGATCAGCAGGAAAACAGTCAAGATTTTTGGGATCAGGAGCATGTGAACTTGGACGCATATTTCCAAACGGAGACTATGATTTAAATCAGTAAACTATTTTCTTTCAGATAAAAGAAAAAATAACTAAATATCTTAAACCGTTCGAGAGATAGAGGATTTTTGCCGAAAATCTCACTTGAGAAATGGCGCCCTAGGTGCCATTTTTTGGCTTCTTGTATCTTGGGCCAGGATTCTTTTTAGACAAAAAAAAAGTTTCTTAGATTTTGATCCTCAATTTAAACATTTGTTAAATTCAGTAACATTTGAGACAATCAAGGTAAGCCTCTGCCTGAATTGATATGGACTATACCAACAATACTATTAGAGAATAATATTGGGACTATGATATATATATATATATATATATATATATATATATATATATATATATATATATATATATATATATTAGGGATGGCCAATTCCGGAATTTTTACTTTCCGGAATCCGGAAAGTAAAATCGGAAAATTCCGGAATTCGGAAAAATTCCGGATTTCGGAAAAATTCCGGATTTCGAAAAAAATCCGGAATTCAGAAAAATTCCGGATTTCGGAAAAAATCCGGAATTCAGAAAAATTCCGGATTTCGGAAAAATTCCGGATTTCGGAAAAAATCCGGAATTCAGAAAAATTCCGGATTTCGGAAAAAATCCGGATTTCGGAAAAATCCGGAATTCGGAAAAATTCCGGATTTCGGAAAAATTCCGGAATTCGGAAAAATTATTTTTTCTTTTTGTAATCCTAAGAATTTTGTTCAAATGCAAACGAACAAATTTCCTTTTTGTAATCCTAAGAATGTATGATGCAAGTTAAGCTGAAACTTACATCCTAAAGTATACACTACTCAATCTTCCCATGGTTAATGAGATGTAGTCCAAAAGTACGATGTACTCCTAATATTTAATTTTTGTTTTACTGTGATATTGTCCAGAGGTAAGACATATATCACACTGAGATAAACAACTTGACATAATGAAGATGTTATCATACGTAGTTTTCCAGAAAATCGTGAGAAACGATTTTTTATGAAGTTAAAATATGCGTCGCTTGTTGCCAGTGTGATGCAATTGATAACTTTTATGCTGAAATAGTCTTATGATTATTATTATTATTATTATTATTATTATTATTATTATTAATCGTTTATGTACTGTAAAAGAAAAATATGAACCGTTAAGTAGTAGATTTTATCTGTTGTTTTTTGATATCTTCTAACAGTAATAACAAATTGCTTGTAAATACGCAATGATTATCAAGGACAATGGCATATTAATGTAAGGACTACTCTGCAGACTAGCAATAAACAATAAACAGTAACAGATAAACAATAGTCCCCAAAAAAAAAGTAACTAACTTGGGCACGTCAGAATATTCGCGAGAATATAGGGACGCATTGAGACTAGCAAAAAACGTGGTGTTATTATTACTCAAAGGGCCGTACGATGGAGACTTTAACGTTAATGTTAATGGCACCAATGAGCACTTACTTGCTCTAACGGTTAACCTCATTTTTGAGATGATTCTTAGAAGTGGGCGTGTTGGCATGCAGTTGGAGTACTAACGATTTGCGTCACTATCGAACACTAACGTAGCACTAGCGACGTTTAAAGTCGAAATTGGAGTCTGACATAAGTGGCTTGTCAACTTCACGGACATTATATTTTCCTTGAATGCGAGAATTTTGCGCCCTACCACAAAAATAGGAAAAAATGCGCTCGCAATATATTTGCACTGGGATGTTTGCGCCCTACCCCAAAAAGAGGGGAAAATGCGCCGGCTATATATTTGCACTGGGATGTTAGCGCCCTACAATTCAACTTATTATTGTATTGTGTAAAGTAACTTCCACTCGCACTTGAACTAGGCTTGCCTCTCATCGTCTCAGTGAGTTACTCCATCCGTTATAATATTCCGAACAAATGAAAAAAAAATACAATTTTAGTTCACTAAAGGGCAATTCATACAAATACAATTTTTCATTATACTACAAAATTTACAATAAACGTATAAATGACTGATATATAATTATTTATTAATATAATCAAAGAGTATAATTTAATCTACAAAAGGCTGTTTGGCTCTACCCAGATATCTCTGTTCACAATCCTTGAGAGTTGTTTTGCTTTTCAGGACACAAAATATAGAAAAGAAAATGTAAAGTGAATGTAAAATCAGTTCAGTAATATTATCAAGAAAACTATGTACAGTGTGTTTACTTGCTGGAATTACACTTCAAACACACAATTGCGTTCAGTCGTTCTTTCAGGAAAAATGTTCCGGGGGGCACATTTAGTATTCCGGAGGGGGGTCACTGCTGGTACTATTCTATTTATTATTATATTATAGACGTATTATTTTGGTCTCCTCCGAGGGGGCACTCTGAGAGCTCTGGGGAGGCCAGTGTTCCCCCAAAATCATCTCTGGAAGAAACAGTGATTGCGTTGATCCGTTGTGTTCTTTTGGCATATATTGAAGTTTATTCTCCCCTTATATAGCCACAATGAAAATAAATCACAAATGGCATGGTTGTGGGGGGAGGATTGTTTATGCTGTAATGTCAGCCCCTCCGAGGAAATGCGTAAGCTCCAATAGGTTCTTTTATTTCGCAGGGCTCAAACTTCCCGGTGGAGGTACATCGCAGGCGCAATTTTCCCTGTTCTTGAGGTAGGGCGCAAATTTCCCAGACGCAAAATTCTCGACACCGTTCGAATGACCTTGGAAGACGATATCTTTTTCAATACTTTTTTTATATTCTTTTACTCGAGATTTCTTCATAGCTTCTTATTAAAATACTTACTAATATATCCTCATTTTATTGTCCTAACCAATCAATATGGGTATATTGTCAGTAAAATATTTAGATTGATCGAGCCTCTGGTGTGTAACCACAGTATTTCATATCATGCCCCCATTAGAAATCTTGGCTAAACGAACCAATATATGTTGCCAATAAAATAGTTTAGAATGATTGAGCCCCTGGTAAATAACCACAGTATTTCGTGACAGATCCCCCCTTCCTATTACCATATTCTAGCTACGTGCCTGACTCAGCTAATTTTCTACATTCTTTACCAAGCACACATTTTCTAAAGCGGAAAATGCTCTCTAAATACCTAAGCTCATTATTTTCAGCAGATGCACAAACTGGGTAACATTCTATCTACATGAATGTTATATATGTCGATTACTGGAAACCGCTTCTCGCTATCTATTACCATATTTACTATATAATGATTAACGTTAAAACCGGAAATGGTTGATTTGTACCGCTTCCGGTTTGAATATTACATTCATCAGGGAACTCGATTCTTAACTATTGACTCTGTACATCATGGCCAAAATTGATTGGTAATCCATCAGATAGTTCTTGAGACTGTTTGTTTCACTGACGGACAGAATGAATATATGGCTATAGAGTTTTGATAAACTAAATTCGTTAATGAGTGATGATGGAATAAATATAAGAAAGGGAACCAAGAGTACCACCGGGAAAATTTTCGAACACAAAATTAGCCATCGAAAACCCACATGTCCTGGGTTAGAATACCATAGATGAAAACTCTACCACTGAGTCATCAATCACCCGCTTATTAGTTTTGTTAACTATTATATTAATATAAATTAATGAATGCCTGCTTATGTTAATTATTGAACAATTACATTGTATACTTCGTAAAGTCAAAAATTATAATTTTGTATTTACTGTACATACAGTGAGCGCAGAAAGTGTTCGTACACCTATGCTATTGAAACGAGAATGCCTGCGAAAAAGAAACAGAAAATTTAAGAAGTGTAATAACACACACAATATGAATAATGAAAACTAAGCTTTATGAATATATCAATAAAGAACCACAAAGACAAGTTTAATGGTCAGAAAGTAAATAAATTCCGTAGAAAATGTATAGAGTAGACGCAAAAAGTGATCGTACACCTGACGTACGAATACGAATCAAAGATACCACAACTGGGGTTCACTAGTATTCACCTGAGTATACACCTCTGTATAGCATGACGAGTAACAGAATGAGTTTAGTTGTGAATAGGAGTGAAAAAACTGCACGGTGGGCTGTCGAAATGGGAAGCAACCGAACAGAAACAAATGAGGAGACAAGAAAAGTAATTATTAAAGTGCATAAGAAGGGTAAGTCTTTGAGAAAAATAGCAAACCTCAGGGGCAGATCCAGAGAGGGGCGATCGGGGCCATCGCCCCCCCCCCACAAGAGGAAACTTTCTTATTTTATATATAAATAAACCCATCCATAACAAGTTTGGAGCTCTTAAAAGTAGCAGTATTACTGCCGACCGCCCCTTCTCCAGAAGTCCGTCCTGGATCCGCCCCTGTATAGAGTAGCCACAATCGAGTATTTTCCGCTGTATGTTTGGAGTCGTTGTCTTGCTGAACAATAAGTTGTTTTCAAGAACCATCTTCTGCGCACTAGTATGGAGATATTCCTTTAATATGTTAATATACACTTTGTGGATCATCACTCCATCGATAAGGTGGAGACGACCCACTCCTGAGGCACTCATACAACCCCAGACGACCACGGACCCTCCTCCGTGTCTTACTTTAGGGACGAGATTTTGAGGATTCATCTCTGTATTCACCTTGCGCCATACCATACGCCTCCCATTGGACTCGATAAAATTAAATTTATTTTCGTCCGAAAATATGACCCTATTCCAGAAAGAAGCCTGATCCCTTATCTTTATACTCTTTTTCAAACTTTAGTCTCTTTATACGATTTGCCTTGTTCACCCAGAACATTTTCCTGGCTATCCGACCATGATACCCTGCAAATATTCCGCACTGTACTGGCTGATACTTTAACACCGCGTGTTTCCAGATCCGTTGCCAATTGCACAGCACTACTTTTTGGAACCTTTTTTCTTTCCCTAATAAATGTTTAACTTGTTCACTCAACACTCTTGGTCTTCCAGTTCTTTTTATTATTATTATTTTTTTATTATTTTTTTATGGTTTCGCACAGTGATAGAAACATTATACATCGCAATTATTGTTTGTACTGTTGAACAAGGCCTGTCTGCAAGGTTTGCCAGGGTCGGATCCAGGACGGACTTCTGGGGGGGGGGCGGTCGGCGGTAATACTGCTACTTTTAAGAGCTCCAAACTTGTTATGGATGGGTTTATTTATATATAAAATAAGAGTTTCCTCTTGTGGGGGGGGGCGATCGCCCCACTCTGGATCCGCCCCTGACTCTATAATACCTTGAAACAGCTTCGCACACCTCCCCAATCCCCAGACATGAACCCCATAGAACATTTATGATCTGTTCTGGAGACAAGAATCAGAAGGCACAGCTTGTCTACTAAAGAAGGCCTAAGAAAAGCTATTCAAGAAGAATGGGACATAATCAGTCCCGAAGCTACAGAACTACGAACTACTACAGGTGAAATCAATGCCACGAAGACTACAGACAATCATTAACGCACAGGGTAATCCCACAAAATATTAAATAACGTAATATACTTTATAAGCATTAATTCAAGCAAAAGTGTACGGTGACTTTTTGCGTTTACAAAAAAGGAATTCTCCCTTTTCTTCTGAACAAAACAGTGATTGTGTTTGTTTGGCCTTTCTCTTGTATATAGAAATAAAATGTATGAATGTGTAGTCTTAATTCTGGTTATATATATATTTTCCACCTTCCGTTCTCATGCTAGCTGTTTTCAATATAAAGTATGCACGGTGTACGAACACTTTCTGCGCTCACTGTAGATATGTTGACAATAAGCGAATGTTATTAGAATATTTGTTGAGATTTATTTTCCTTCACTGCCTTTCGCCTGGTTAAAAAGTAGTTTGTAGTGCTTTGGAGCAGCTGCAGGTGGGAACGCGATAATGTTTGAGACATACCGGCGACTTTTTTGTGTGTGAAAATAAGACCTTTCTCATAAAGTAGTAAATAACTGCAGTAGCAATTGTCTACGTAAATGATAAAGACATATCCAACTACAAGAAATTAATACAGTATATATAGCCTATTCATTATTGTGTTTCTCTTTTAACAGCTACTAGCTAAGGATGGCCAATTCCAGAATTTTTACTTTCCGGAATCCGGAAAGTAAAATCGGAAAAATTCCGGATCTCGAAAAAATTCCGGAATTTTTCTGAATTCCGGATTTTTTTCCGAAATCCGGAATTTTTCCGAATTCCGGAATTTTTCTAAATTCCGGATTTTTTCCGAATGTCGGAATTTTTCCGAAATCCGGAATTTTTCCGAATGTCGGATTTTTTCCGAAATCCGGAATTTTTCCGAACACCGTGAACTTGCGTAAAGACAGCGTGAAGATGGGACCTCCACAGAGCTCCATAATTACGTGTATGCCGTAGGGGTTCAAGCCGGAGTCAAACGCCATTGCAGCAGGGATACGTATGCTAACTTGACGTCAAGTAAGCATGCACATATGCAAAAATTAAAGCACTAACGAAAGTAACTATACCAATGTTAGTGCTGGTTAGTGCTAGGTTCCCAACGTTAGTGCTGCTATACTTAAAAATAGAGCGACTTTTTAGTAAAATTACTATACCAATCGTAAGTACGAATACGAATCTGATATTCTCCAATTTAACAAGAAAGTTACTTTTTGGTAGCTGAAATTTTAAAAAATTACACTTTTATCAGTTTGTTAAAATGATTATTTCATTTATTAAATCTAATTGTTATTCCATTATGTTTTTATTTAATGTTACCATTTTATGTTCATTCAAATATTTTCCATTTGTTTGTTTTTCATTTTGTTTTGCTGCTTTCATCAGTGTAAAAGTTTTAGGATTTGCCAGATTTACCTATTGTGTTGTTAACCTTATACTAAAAATATTGTATTTGAAATCCCTCGATTGTCAAAAACACTTTTGAACAGTTCCGAAGTATTGCCATTTTTGTATCTCTTAGGTTACAATAAACAAGTTTCCTAATTAGAATATATATATATATATATATATATATAAGAAGTACCCATTCATAAATAAATGCTCCATTTCCTTTTTAAAAATGTTGAAAAAATGCTTTTATAATATAATCTTGTTATTGTCAAATTTCTAATGTTAATTAAATTTGAATGTTAGAAATTTGAATGAGGTCGTGGGTTAGTTTATAACAATATTTGATTGTTAAATTTAAAATGTAAAATAATTAGGCAAAAATCGCTTTGTTTGTGATTATGAAACAATGTTAATTAAATATTTATAATTATGGCAGTTATATCAAAGCTAACTTAAATTATATAAAAGTTACATATCATAACATAACATAAATAAAAGTATCATAACATAAATGAATAAAGTTGAATCATACGAAGGCGATAGTTTTAGCATAAAATGAGTATTTTATAAAAAAAAATCCTTTTTTGGTTGCTTTATTAAGGGTGGACAGATTTACACACATCTAAGATAAAGCTTGCATAACGGTTTCGTATTGGTGTGAATATTTTATGGAGATTGAAACAGCCTGATGCAATAATTTGGAGAACGATGATCACGGATCTAAACCTTATTTTTCTACGTCCGTGAACTTGGACTCCACATAACGCACCAACGATAAAATTAGTGTCAATTTTTAGTGCTTCTTAGTGCACTAATCCCTAATGTTAGTGCTTCATTAGTGTAGGTGCTACAAGTAAAAAACCTTTGGGGGCCAAGTTCACTCTGCTCCGCACTTCAAGCACTAACGAAAAATTTAGTACCATTCATTAGTGTATCATTAGTGCTTCTTAGTGCACCAAGCCATAACGTTAATGCTTCGTTAGTATAAACTCTAGAGCCAAAACAATGGAATACGCCCCCACTTCAAGCACTAACGAATAAATTACTGCCATTCGTTAGTGCATTGCTAGTGCTTCTAGAAAACACTAATAGTTTCGTTAGTGCTTCACTATTAGTGTAGATTGGCAAATTATATCACGAAAGTCCCATAAGAAATACATGGAGAATTTTTCATTGGGTCAAATTCCCGCCAAATTCAAAAGGAGTAATGTTATCTTCTACTGTAATCGTTAGTGCTTGCTAGTGCACCAACTCCGGACATTACTACTTCTTGACGTGAATGCTTTTGTGAGGAGGGGTTAGCGTGTAGTTAGCTTCCCCTAAGTTTAATCTTCTAGCATCCGTACTACTGACGTACTAATGTTGGGAGTTCTGCAATAAGACCCACTAACGTAATAGTAACCATTACACTATATATGGTCATTGTATTTAAATTTGGAGGGTAGTTTACAAAATGGAAAATGCCACGTGTCGAAGTTTGGCCCTTCACCATCTCAAATACTACCAAAACATTATCTCATTTCCGCTGGTGTTTATCTCATTTCTGTCTGACAATTAGTGTAAAATTGTATAAAATCTGAAAGATCTAAAGTTAGCCCCGCACCAGTTATTCATTAAAATCTCCCAAACTATGATAGACTGACATTAGAGCTTAGATAGCACTAACGTTAGAGGTTTTTGGAGTACTAACGATGCACTAGCCTTTGACGTTTATTCCACCTTCGTGAGAAAATTGTAAAATTCGATAAATTTAAATTTAACCCCGAGTGAGTTATTAATTTACAACTCCTAAACTATGACCGCACTAACCTTAGGGCTTAGTGTTTTATAGAGCTCTAACAATGCACTAACCGGTGGTGTTATTTCAACTTGTGTGGCACAAATACTGTAAAATTCTGTAAAAGTCGAAAAATCTAAAGTTAGTCCCGTCGGAGTGATTCATTAATAACTTCTAAAGTATCATAGCATTAACGTTAGTGTTTACTGCACTAATGTGCACTAACGAAGAACGTTAAAAGAAGTACGTAAAAACAAGTAATAATTTTTAATAGCATTTAAGAAGCGTGCGGGGCTAACTTCAGACATAAAAAATTTTCATTTTCTAAAATTCAACTTGGGTCGCACATGATTTGACTCTGGGCCACAAGGCAATGCGAGTAGACACCTGTATCTTTGCTGTCTCGTGTGAGGAGAGAGCCATTTCTGGAAAGTCTATTAACATATGATGAGAAGTGGGTTCTGTACGAAGCTTCACGGTGCCGTCATCATTGGTTAGCATTCCATGAATCGGTTCCAAAACAGCCGAAACCAGTACTGCACCAGAAGAAGGTCTTACTGTGTGTTCGTTTGGACTGCTCGTGGCATCGCGTATCGGGAACTGCTACCAGCTGGTTGGAGCATCAATGTAACAGTGTACTGATAGCAGTTTAGCTGTGTTCAAGAAAAACTCAAAACTCCTGAGTCAGCACTTCTGAATCGCAAAGGGATCCTCCTGTTACAACGTTAAGCCCCACGTGACTAGGATGACCCGGGACACCATTCTACGCTTTGGATGGGAAACACTATTGCATCCGCCATACTCCTCGGGCATTGCACCGTCCGATTATCATCTGTTCCATTTTTTTGAACAATCACTTTAGAAGACGCCAGTTTAAATCCCTAGTAGAGGTGAAAATGCATTTATACCTTCTTCGCTTCACGGCCCACCAAGTACTACCGCGATGGAATCCATAGTCTTCCAGTGCGTTGGTAAAAGGCCGTCGATGTTGACAGGGACTATTTTTGATCTTTCAGATACGTTTTAGGTGACATATCGATGTTCGAGGGTGGTGTGTGAAAAAGCGACAGAACTTTCTTGGTTACCTTTATACCTCCACGATCTACCGTAAAATTATTGGATTTGGATTCATTTTGTTGTACATATTCTTTGAGACTTTCTGTCAGCCTTTATTGTTTGCAGTTGAAATCACTCAAGAGTATGGGGTAAATTAACCCCTATATTACAAATGTTTTCCGGGATATCACTCATAAAAAATATCCAATTTTAGTGCGACATGGATTATAGAGGCTTTCCAATCATCTCTATTTCTTGGAGTTGAAATGGATTAATAATTAAGGAGCTAACCTCCTTTCACCTCCTTTTATTAAAAACAATCACTAAAATTTTGAAGAAAGAATTCACGGAATCCTATGAGACACACTCTGTGTTTTGTTTGAAATTACAGATTTATTTCTATTAAGTATTAATTAGTTGGAAGGTATGAATTTATTCATTCTTATTAAAGTATATACCGGTAAATGATCTAAAAAATTACCGGATTTTCAGAAAATCGTGCATTAACTTTCTTCCAGACTTTCTAATTGGTCTGTGGTTGAAATAAACAATCAAATTCAGTCAACTTAACGATTATATTAGCGTAACTTTCGTATAGCCTACACACACACACACACACACACACACACACATATATATATATATATATATTGTAATATCCTATGTGATGTCGTAAACAAGCAGTTCCACGCATCAAGTGTTTATAAACACCACCACGTGCTTCATCAAGAGGAACTTCCACCAGGGGGACCGGCAATCACCTGCAGACGACATTTAGCCCCTCCCACGGAGCAGAAGACGAAATTGAAGCAGCAGCGCCACCACCACCCAAGGGACGCTATAAATTGGACAGAAGAATCCAGCTCAGTACCAGTTTTCTGGTGACCCTCCTCTAGTCTGCTACGGGACTCTTGGAGTAACCTAACCCCAGGCCTCTAGTCTGCTACGGGACTACGCCTATCCTATCTCCTGGCTTAGCCTGCTACGGGGCTCTGTCTGGGAATCCCAACCTCAGCCGCTTAGCCTGCTACGGGGCTCTGTTGGCAACTTAACCTGCCTCTGCTTGCTACGGAGCATTGGTTCCTTAACTCCACTCCTCTTAGCCTGCTACGGGGCTCTGTTGGAGATCCTGTCTGCGACCACTCGGTCAAAGACTACCTTTCACTCACCCTTTTAAATAGAGACCAAATTGTATAGTATTTTGTACAAATACTCATATTTTTATAATAAAACTGGTAGTGGGAGACGATTCCGGACACTCTTTTTATTATCTGCTCTACCTCTTCCTTATATGAGACGAATTTACACAAAGTTTAACATGGTAGAGGCTTGACCGACTCAGAATAAACTCTGAATACTCCCCTACCGGACAGTATTTTTATTAACCAGAAGTGGACTTTTTTTTCTGTGGAAGGTATGTGAATTTTTTAAAGTGTTAGTGCTTTTAAGTGAACTGAATTTTGTTTATGCCTCAAACTAGAACTGGTAAAAACACTTTTCCAGAAAACATTTTTAACATGGAGCAAAATTCGCGCCCTTCTTTTAATATACCACACCTCACTAAGTATTCGGGACACGTTACGGAAGACCCCGATAGATTTTTTATGCTCTTTGACCATTTGGCACTATTACATTCATGGAATGAACAGAAAAAGAAAGAACTATTACCTATGTACTTACAAGATGTAGCACTTGATTTAGTCCTACAGTTAAAGGCCCAGAATCAGTTAGACGCGCTTAATTATGACCAATTAAAAGACAAATTAGTTGCACTGAGTAGACCAAGATTACCGGCATATCGAGCGGAATTCGAAATTTTTCAAGTCCAACAAGGTGAAAACGAGCCAGTAGATGCTTATTTTCTCAGAAAATTAAGGGTCATTAGACAAGTTCTGCCTCAGGCCACCGAGGAGCAGAAAATAAATTATTTATCCTTAGGTTTAAAGAAAACTTTTTTGCAAAAGATAGCGTTAGAAACATTTACAACTGTTCACGCCTTACAAACGCATTTACACAACCTCGAGAAAGCAAATGACCTCATGAAGAAACGTGATTACGTGGAATTACAACAGGCATTCTATTCACTCTGCGATCAGAGTACACCAGTCAGCAGTTTACATTCATCAGCAGTCGCGGGCGCTTCCTTCCCTGTACATCATCAACAACTGACCTATCCAATATGTAACCCAACACCTAGTTGGAATCAATACCAGCAACCAGCTTCAGTTTTTCCTACACCTTCAGCACCACAGCTACAGGGTGCATCACAAAATCAGATAATTCCAAATCCTTCCCCCCAAGTTGCTAATCCGAATCCCCCTCCCGAACCCCCCGCGCCTAGCACATCTAGTAATTCCAGTGCAAACAATTCATTAGATTTTACTAAATTAGCAAATCAAATGGCTGAACTATCTCTTCTTGTAGCTCAAAATGCCATTAAGAACTCACAATTTAGAAGAGGTGGCCGTAACAATTATAGGTCGAAAAGTACAAATAACGGAAATCAAAATCGGCAGAGAAATGGAAATAAGAGCAATTCTAAAAATAATAATAAAGATAATAATAGTAATCCTAGGCCGGAAACTGTTACAGTATGCGGTACGTGCTATAAGAAAGGTCATTCTTCCAGTACATGTTATAAGAACAATCAGCAGGGAAACGCCTAGGGGGGCCCCAGGACACACCCTCTCAAGAACATGTTCTGAGGGCCGAGAACCAGGAAAAAAGTGAACAACAAAGATTGACAAATACATCACTTTATGCAGTAGCTCCGTTATCAGATAGAAGGGAGAACATTAAAATGTTAAACCAGGAACATAAATTATTAATTAATGTAACAATTAATAAAGAGAAGTATCCTGTAATCATAGACACTGGCAGTTCATTGAGTCTTTGGCCTAAAAATTGGCTTCCACCAAACACAAAATTGATTCCTTTTAGCACTAATCTACGAGGAATTGAGAATTCTGTCGTAAATTTACGCTATATAGCTTTGATTACATTCAGAATTGGCTCAACAACATTTTCTCATTATTTCAGAATTTTAGAGCATGGAGATTTTTTGCCTTTATTCGGTGAAGACATTCTAAATCGATTACAGACCAAAATTGACTTAAAGAATAACATGTTGTCAGTATACAAGAAACCACGGCCTCCGCAGTATCCAATTGAAATTGATACCCAGGAAAAATTATCTGCTAACGCTATGCATACAATAAAACAGCACAAGTCGGCTGATGTTTTTACAACTCGAAAGGTTACCATACCAGCCAGGTCACATTTCTTTTTACCAATTAGTGTCAAGAATCGGCAAAAGAATAATAAATATTTTTTCATCTCTCCATTAGAAAATTTGCTGGACAAATACGGACTACAAACGTTGCCTACTAAGGTACCTAAGAATAATTTGACTTTATTGATATCAAATCCTACTAGTAGACCGGTAACGTTAGTAAAGAGCACCCCAATTGCTTACGTAGAAGAGAATCTTCAAGAAGTAGATTTACAGGGTAATTGTCAAGATAATGGCCATGATGACGAAACTTTTTACAGATCAGACAAAGAAATTCAGGATCGATTAGAAGAAACAAAATCATTTTTTGATATTAATTTGTTTGACATAAACCCGGATTTATCAGAAGAAAAAAAGAAAGCCGTACAAGATTTACTCTTTAAATACAGAGATGTTTTTTCCTACACACCAACAGACATTGGATATTTCCGAGGTTATATACATAAAATACGGATAGACAAAGGAGCATCCTTCCATCAAAGATCTCCTCCGGTTCCATTAGCAGTAAGACCTCAAATTGACTTACAAATTAAGCAACTCTTAGACGCAAATATTATCAAGGAAACTAGCGATAGTTCGTTTTCATCGCCACTTCTCATAGTGAAGAAGCCAAATACTTCAGAGTTCCGCTTAGTTCTCAACCTCCAAGCTTGTAATAGGTTCTCACATTACCTAAGTATACCATTTCAAAATACGGAGGATATTCTACACGTTTTAAGAGGAAAAAACTCCATATCCACAATCGACATAAAATCCTCCTATTTCCAGCTATTGTTGCATCCCAAAAGCCAAAAATACATGACTTTTGAGGTCAACCATACTAGAAAGGCATATAAATTCCAGAGGTGTACCATGGGTCACTCCAGTTCCGCCGCCGGACTCAGTATAGCTGTACGCATGCTTTTAGAGGGCCTACCACCCCGTATAACTGCATTCGCTGATGATTTGGTCATAGGAAGTAAAAATTGGAAACAACAGTTATCGGATTTAGAATTACTTTTTAAAAGATTAAGAAAGCATGATTTTCGTGCCAGTCCAAAAAAGACCCACTTATTATACACAGAATTGGACGTTTTAGGCTTCACAGTTAGTGGGAAAGAAATCAAGATTTCACCTAAAATCGCTAACAAGATTCGAAATTTTAAGAAACCAACTACTAAAAGAACTCTGAAAAGCTTTTTAGGATTATGTTCTTATTTAAGAGCACATATCAAAAATTTCTCAGAAAAAATAGAACCATTTCAGTGCCTTTTAGACAAGAATTCAAAATTTAAATGGACCTCTCAGCATGACGAATTATTTGAGAAACTTAAGACTGACATCATACACGCGCCATCTTTGTTTCACTTCGATCCCTCACTGGAAATACGTGTGTATACCGACGCTTCCTCTATCTCCGCAGGAGGCTTATTAGCATGCTATAACCAAAAAACGAAACAAGAACGTGTTGTTGCCTATGCTAGTAGACGTTTTACACCAAGTGAAAGGAAAGCATCCACTTGGCAAAAAGAGCTGTACGCCTTAATTTATGTTTTGAGAAAATTTAGATACTTCCTACTAAATAGAAGATTTAAATTATTTATAGACGCCAAATGCTTGACATCTCTCACAACACAAGTGGACAAAGTTGGAAAATTTAGTCGCTACCGAATATTCTTAGCAGACTACAATTTCGAAATACAACACATTAAAAGTCAATTACACCCAGCGGACATCTTTAGTCGTTTAGAAGATAAACAGGAGATTAAACAGGGAGAAAAACAAGAAATTGACAATTTCTCGGACACAGAAGATGCTAAAGTATTTGCATCCCATTCTTTAGACACTACTCTCCAAATTGAACAACCTATAATCCTACCAAATTTAGCAGAAGAACAAAGGAAAGATCCTTCATTCTCTGACATCATCACTGTTTTGGAAAATAAGGAACCTAATAAGTTGTCTACTCTTCGGGCCGCAAAATATTTTTCTCTAAAGGACGGGATATTATACAGAACACAGAAGCATCCCCAATTAGGATTGTTATATCTACTTTGTGTGCCGAAATCTTTATTAAGTAAGTGGTTTGATGCCTTACACAATAACCCAATGGCACCACACTTTGGATATACCAAAACATATCATTCGGCGCTTAGGAAATACTACTTTCCTAATATGAAAGCGTACATTGCCAACAGAATTAAAACATGCATTTCCTGTCAGAAACTCAAGAAATTACCAGTTAAACCAGCGGGTCAATTACTCCATCACCCACCTAAGCCGATCGCAACAGCTTGGCAATATGATTCTATTGGAAAAATAACAGTGGGAAATGGACAGTTTAAACACATATTAGTGGCCATAGAAATGTGCACAAGATATTGTGTGACCAAGGTTGTGGACAACATAACAGCGGAAGAAATTGAACAATTTCTCATATATGACATCATACTCAAATTTGGACCTTTTTCATATTTATACCTGGATAGACATCCAGTACATAACGCTAAGAGGCTGCAAAATTTGGCAAAATGCTATAACTTTGAATTTAAATTTTGCCCTGCATACGACCATAAAAACCTAGGGGTAGTGGAAACATTCCACAAGACAATACAGAATGCACTTAAATTTTTCGTGCAAGAAAACCAAAATCTTTGGCCGAAGCTGATACCATATATTACATTCGCTATTAATACATTTGTGCAAGCCGGAACTAAATATTCTGCTTTTTTCCTCATGTATGGATATGAACCTAAGACCATCTCTGATATTGCGTTAGCGTCAACTCCAACATTATGTGTCAACAAAGAACATTTGAATAAAATACGTGAGAGTGTACAGAATAACTTGATCGCTAGCTATAATAAGCAGAAAAAGTATTTCGATAGCAGACACCGACAAACTCAATTTGAAAAGGGACAAAAAGTACTAGTCTACTTTCCTAATCGGCAAATAGGAGTGCCGGAAAGTTTTTCAGCTTCCTATGTTGGACCCGTTCAAATCCTGGATAGACTGAATCCTAACCTTTATAAGATAGAATTTCCAAATTCTTTTCGGAAGAAAATACAAGAAATCTCAATAGACCGAATCAAGCCATTTTATCAAGAATTACAAAACATAGAACAAGAATAAATAACTTCATTTTATTTTCTAAACGAGCGAAAAAAAAAAAATGCAGTACTCACCACTAGGAAGAAAGAAATATAGTCAAGACTTCAGCAGATAAAAACACTTTTCATAACGACACGAACATTCATTTCCTCTTTGTTTTATAAAAAGCTGAATCATTATTCTGCAACTGAATGAAAAAAAAAAAAATGCTGAGATCTGCATTTCCGCATTTAAAAGGCAACTGATCTTTTACAAGGACAGCCAACATAATTCTACATTATCATCGATATTTTTTTTTCTTTTCCTCTGTAAACTACATATTGTAACTGACATTATGCAACTTGAATATTGTACAGGACGTTTCAAAAGTTATGACCACATCTACATTATACAGGATGACCAGGAATTCAGGACCATTATTACTATTGTCATTGACATTTAAAATTGGATTATTTTATTGAAATACATATCTTTAGTGCAAATATTTTAGAAACTTTTACACCTTATACAGGGTGACCAAGAAATCACGCCGTTCGAATTAGAACTTTCCAATATAAATTATCTTTATATCTCAGTGTCAATTGCAACTTTTTTAGTATTCCTAAGTCTTATTATTTTATACATATTATATCGTCGTCTTCGTTCGTTACCAAACAAATCTAGAACGAACCGCATAGAAATTTCATCTCCTATTCCATTGGAAACATTTAATACCAATAATACAACTAAGGAGCAACAGCTAACACAGACTCCAACCCCACTTACTATAAGTGAATTAATTTATATTTATTGACGCCAAGCCAAAAACAGCCCTATCTCGAGGGAAATGAAGTATCATGTACCATGTACGGATCCTGCCTGTATATAGGGACCACCTGTTTAGTGCTCTATATTCCGCTACCACATTACTGCTCCGAAAAGTGATTTTCATTTATTTCAGTGCCACAAGTGTTTAGTGTTCAGTGATTTCTTTTGTGTGTGTGTGATTCTTCAGTGTTGCCAACTATCACATAAACAAAAATAACCCTTCGGCTTATTTTTAAACAAGCCAGGGGGGTGTAATATCCTATGTGATGTCGTAAACAAGCAGTTCCACGCATCAAGTGTTTATAAACACCACCACGTGCTTCATCAAGAGGAACTTCCACCAGGGGGACCGGCAATCACCTGCAGACGACATTTAGCCCCTCCCACGGAGCAGAAGACGAAATTGAAGCAGCAGCGCCACCACCACCCAAGGGACGCTATAAATTGGACAGAAGAATCCAGCTCAGTACCAGTTTTCTGGTGACCCTCCTCTAGTCTGCTACGGGACTCTTGGAGTAACCTAACCCCAGGCCTCTAGTCTGCTACGGGACTACGCCTATCCTATCTCCTGGCTTAGCCTGCTACGGGGCTCTGTCTGGGAATCCCAACCTCAGCCGCTTAGCCTGCTACGGGGCTCTGTTGGCAACTTAACCTGCCTCTGCTTGCTACGGAGCATTGGTTCCTTAACTCCACTCCTCTTAGCCTGCTACGGGGCTCTGTTGGAGATCCTGTCTGCGACCACTCGGTCAAAGACTACCTTTCACTCACCCTTTTAAATAGAGACCAAATTGTATAGTATTTTGTACAAATACTCATATTTTTATAATAAAACTGGTAGTGGGAGACGATTCCGGACACTCTTTTTATTATCTGCTCTACCTCTTCCTTATATGAGACGAATTTACACAAAGTTTTACAATATATATATATATATATATATATATATATATATATATATATATATATATATATATATATACAATTTTAAACAAGTTCATAATTTTCAATAAGCAAGGCACATATTTTCTTGAAAATATGAGAATTACTGCTGTTGGTTGAAATTGAAATTAAAGAATGATGCGATGTAAATCTATACATAAAGAACTTGTATGTGCAATGACGTATTGAGGGGGCTATCGGGTTCAAGCCCCTTCCCCCCGCGAATAGATTTGTTAGTTTTTCGCGTTACACTTACAACAGTAATCCTTCTTACCATTTCTTAGAATTTCATTGACCTTCTACTTGTATTTTTTTACGCTCTTTGTTCAGACCCTGTAAGAACTGCGTTCTTTTTTCTTTGTTTCGTCCATTCTACTCTTGTTTCTTTTTCTTAGTTGATACTTTCTTTCGTTTCTCCTATCATACTTTCGACCGTTGTTAGTTGTGATTCAAGTCGGCTTTCGTCAGTAACACCATAGCCGCACCCCCCGAAAGAAAATTCTAAATAAGCCACTGTGTATTGTCCGTTCACTCTAGGATGGAAAATTGTTTACAAACAACAATTGTACTGCGAGCGTCAACACCTTGCTTCTCACCCCTACATGGTTAATTCATGGTTGCCAGGCACATGAATCACCGAACCGAATGTAACTACTTCTGCAAGTTATAGAACAATTATTATTACTACATAAATTGCTGCTTTTGGGATGACTGAGATATTAAGGTTATGACAAATCGAGTTAGTTATTATCATATGTAATACAATCTTACATATAATGCACACTCAATTTTGTACAAGTGTTCTTGTTCGAAAGTGTGCGAAAACCTTGTACGCCTGGCAATATTGGAAGCATGCAGTTTGTATTGTAAACAATAAACAGAGAGAGCGAAGACCGTTAGGTTCGCTGGACAGCGTTGTTTTCATAATAAGCCGACAGAAACATATAGTACTGATTGTAAACAGGGGCTGGGAATTTCGATGAGAGTATAGGTGGAAATATTCTTGCCATATTATTGCCTGTTGGTGAAGGTTTGCAATGTTGCAAACTGCCAAGTCTAGAATTTCATACTAATTGAACGAGCTTTGAGAAGGATTAGTATGATGCAATAATTATAAATACTAACAACCATAGACTTAAAGTATTAGGAAATAAAGCATGCTGCTGTAAGAAGAATATAATACACATTGAATTACGTGTTCAAAGTACAGTATAAAGCGAATGTTAACATGTAAATACTTTAAAGCAGTACGCATTTACCCTGTTTGGGTGCCTTTACCAGACACTGTCCAACACACACACAAAAAAGGCATTAAAATAGGTAGATCGAGAGTGGGCATGAACCCAGCTCTGGCTGGTATTCCTTATTAAGGTTTTCCTCAGTCCCACGAGGTGAATGCCTAGACGATAGCTTCTGTGAGGCAGGGGCGGATTCAGGACGAACTTCTGGGGGGCAGGCGGTGGGTTTTAGTACTGCTACTTAGAGCTACTTTTAAGAGCTCCAAACTCTGGGATTGGTTTTATTTAAATATATAAAATAAGAAAGTTTTCTCTCCGGGGGGGGGGGCGATCGTCCCCTGGATCCGCCACTGCTGTAAGGCCAGAATTGGGCCAAACACTGAGGCCCCAGAATTGGCTTGAAATATATTACGCCAGAATGTTGCCAAAACTTCCACAAATATTATGGTGGTTAGTTCCGATATCCCTTTTTCGTTTATATGTGTTTAAATTCATTATGAAGTAAATTTAGAAATGTTTCTTTCATTCTCTTTCTTTCTTTTTTCTCATCTTTCTCATCCTCGCTCTCTTTTCCCCACCTTCTTAAAATCTGAATATTATCCTCCTGTAAGATTGTTTCTCTCCACGACCCAAGGTTTAAAGAGACCAACCTGATATAGTTAACTATTAGGAGAACTGTACCAATAAATTCACATTAGAGACAGCACTGTAACTTAGATTTTTTCTGGGGGGCAAGCATTAATACGTGTATTTGGGCCTCCTAGAAAAAGTTTTTTTTTTAATTTTAGGGCCCTCCTCTTTCTATCTTTCTCTTACTATTTATGTCCCCCCGGAGCCTGTGACCCTCTCTCACGGCAAGGTCTGCGGGGCCGTTACTTACGACCCTGGGCCCCTTCTATACATGACAAATTAATTCAGGGGATGATATTGACAAAACTCAAAACCATATGAATAAATGTTACTTGTAGGGCCCCTAATAGTACACGTTTTTTACTGAAGTGGGCCCACGACTCACTTTTGTTTAGTGATGAGCAAATACAAGACCAAGACCAAGGCCGGGGTGGTCTTGGTCTTGCACATCCAGTCTTTGTCTTGGTCTTGCACTGGAACCCTTGTTCTTGGTCTTGGTCTTGCACACCCAGTCTTTGTCTTGGTCTTGGTCTTGCAAGTCTTACATTTAAGAAATCTCAAGCTTTTTATAGGTAAATTTTACTATGGATATAAGGGATAATAAACTCTACAATGCGCCAATAGTGACGAAAATACAATGCATGTTTCTAAATGTAATATAGTTTAACTTTGTGTAAGTATGATGATAGTGTACAACATAGGTGATGACCTTTCCTTTTTTTAATGGGTGCCCACGCTTCACTACTTGTAAGATATGCCTAAATCACAACGTTTCGTAATCTGCTTATATTGTTTAACAGATCCAACACTTCACTGGTTCCCAAACTGGGGAGGCTACCCCTGAGACGCATGAAAGAAAATCAAGACGACATAGATTATTGCAAAACAATGAATTGCAAAATTATTTTTATACTGTAAAGGCGTCAGATTTTTCTTTTCAACCACTATTAGCTAATCCTTGTATTAATCAAACTTCCAATTAAATATTGAGATTTTGTTTTACTGATTCCAATATGTACTCTATGGGGCAGAAACATTGACATTACACAAAAGTGATGAAAAAATTGCAGGCTTTTGATACATGGGCATGGAGAGAAAAAAAAGAGAGAATTAGCTGTGTTAAACGGAAAACGAATGGGAAGGTGTTTAAATAATTAGCAGTAGGGGAAAAAAGAAGAATTTTAGATATTGTTAAGAGGAGGAAGAGGAACTGGTTAGGATATTGGCTGAGGAGGAACTGTATTATGAGGGACGTGCTGGAGGGTATTGTGGAAGGAAAGAGAGAGAGAGAGCAAAGGAAACCAGTTGAAGGAAGGTCAAAAATTGCTACATCAAGACGAAGAGACTATCTGAGGACCACCGAACGTCGAAGCTTCTCAGTAGCTGCAAGTAACCTGCCAATAATGGCAGAATAGCTATTATGAAGATGATGATATATTTAGAAATATTGACTAAAAAAGAGGGAGAGAAAATTAAAATAATAATTATTATAATCAAACCTCTTAATATTTTAGAATAATTTGAGTGAAAACTGAAAACGGTTCAACTGTCTATGTCTTTTACGTAAAATCAATTTATATAAATACTTTTGACCTGTATTGGAAATACAAAATAACGGCATCGAACTCCAAGTTATTTGAAGTCTCACTTGTGAATATGGATTACTAGCATCAATTACCCACTTCGTTGGGTTAAACTAATAATAATAATAATAATAATAATAATAATAATAATAATAATAATAATAATAATAATAATAATAATAATAATAATAATAATAATAATAGTAATTCGTTAGACATTCACTTTTTACTATTAGTAAAGCGTTCTCTGATATCAGTCATTTTCGATTATTTTTATATTTCTCTCCCTTCTTCCTCCCCAAGTTGCGGGGCTGAATTTGAATTTAAATGGCATCAGAAGTGTCACTGTTCGTCTCAGAGACCCCAAAAACTAAGGATTCGGCACTAATATCGGACATTTTCAATAAACTTATATATCTCCTTCACCCCCATGTTGCGAGGTACAACATCGGAAGTGTCATTGTTCATCTCAATGACCTCAAAAACCATGAGTTCGACATTGTTAATCGGAAATTTCGATAATTTTATATATCTCGTTCCTCCCCTAAGTTGCGATGCTGAATTTGCACTTAAACGGGATCGGAAGTACCACTGTTCACCCTAGCGAAGCGGAAAAGTATGGATTCGACACTAATATTTGGTTATTTTTGATCATTATTTTGTATCTCCCTCTCCCCAAGTTACGAGGCTGAATTTGGTCGTAAATGGTATCGGAAGTGTCAGTATTCCACTATGTGAACTGGAAAACTATGGATTCGACAATAATATTTGTCATTTTCGATCGCTTTTATATACATCTTCTCTTTCCTCCGCCAAGCTACAGGGCTGAACTTGGATTTAAATAGCATCGGAAGTGTCACTGTTTATCGCAGCGACCCGTAAAACTATAGACTCCTTTTAATATAGGTCATTTGCGACCATTTTAAAATATTTTTCATTCCCCCTCCCCTAAACTGCACCATCAAAGTGATATGACAGAAACCACCTCAGGTCCGATCCTCAACAATGTTAAAACTGAGATCGAGTTCGGTCAGGTGGTTCAAGAGTTATTAAATTTTATTTATTTTTGTACATTTTCCATTCCCTCCTCCTACCCTAAGTTCTACCGTCAAAGTGATTTGATAAAAAAAAAAAAAAAAAAAAAAAAAAAAACACCTCAAGTCCGAATTTCATCTATGTTGAAAATTTGATCAAGATCGGTCAGGTGTTTCAAAAGTTATTAAGTTTAATTATATATATATCCCCCTCCTTTCCTCCTTCCCTAGATCCTATCATCAAAGTGAAACAAACTTTAAAAAGCTTTCCAGGACCGAACCTCATACATGTTAAAAATTTGATCGAGATTGGTCGTTTGGTTCAAGGGTTATTAAGTTTTATTTATTATTTTATAACTCCCCTTTCCCTCCCCTAAGTTTTACCGTCAAAGCAAAATGATGAAAACACTTCCAGGCCCAAACCTCATCTATGTTGAAAATTTGATCGAGATCGGTCGACTGGTTCAATAGATTAGGAGTCACAAAATAGCCACTTTCAATTTTATAATATAGATTTACTGTTGTAGTATAATGTTATATCTCTCAATCCTCGATGTGCCGTATACCTAAGGAGGCTAAAAATTATATTAATAAACAATTATTCAATGTATAAGCATCCGCCTATGAAATCAAACTAGCTGTCACATTCACTAAGTTTTGGTCAATGTCATGAAAATGTTATTTCGATATTGGTTTTATGAGCACACATTGAAAATTTCCAACGAATGCTTGAGTCTTGGAGCCAAGGCTATACCCATGTAGTCGACACCTATGGTGTACGGTATTACCGATGTTCAATACTAAATTTCTCTTTAGTTTTGGAAGAAGAACACCACTAATATGCTTTGAAATGAAATGAATTATCTAGTTTAACGTCACACGATTGTGCACCAAGGCTAAGGTAGGCAGTAATAATGAGAAATGACTGAAATGGTGGAAAGAAGAAAGTAGGAGGAAACGGAAAAACACCGAGAAAATCCACGCACACACTGTTTGTCCACCAAGAAAGCTCACATGGCGCAAAATGACACCAATGTGGCTTGAAAACGAACAATATCTACAGAAAACGCGAACAATCAATTCAGAAAACGACATACTGTAGCTATATGCAACAAGGGCAGATCGACTCACACGGATTGCACAAAATAATGGGAACACACACTCCAGCAGCATTTTTACTGAAGCCAAGAAATCCACCTCCTTTTTTACATTATATAAAAAAAATCAAGTAGTGCCGGTACTTGTGCAAGACTCTTCCGCAAGGGTATTGGTCTTGGTCTTGGTCTTGCACCCCCTTGGTCTTGATCTTGGTCTTGCATCGGGATTCCTGGTCTTGGTCTTGCATCGAGATTCCTGGTCTTGGTCTTGGTCTTGCATGCAAGACTCTTGCAAAAACTGCAAGACCAAGACTCTTGCGCTCATCACTACTTTTGTTTTATTTACCGTTTGTGCGCTGCTTTATGTAATGTAGTGAAACTGTTTGATGCTTCATTTATAATTTCATGTTAGTATCGTATATGGATTAAGAAAATTTTGCCTCAAAATGGTCCCCTTCGAACGGCGGGGAACCTCTCTGGGGGGCAGTTGCCCCTCCCCTGCCCCACACAAGTTACGGGCCTGATTAGAAAAGAAGTAAACTGTTTCGAAATTTACGCAACTTGCAAATACTAAACCCTACTAGTGCTAAAGTTGATGAGTTAGTGCCACTGTTACAACTGCGATAAGGAAAAGGACTGCTAAGATTCGCTAGCCAGGTTTTGTGTCAAAACACAGCGCCAAGCTACAGTAAACGGACAATATGTATATCTAAATGTGTGTCTGTTATCTAGAGAGAACTCACCTAGAGTTATCAAATATGGGCAGATAGATCTTTACCAGATATAATAGCGTACGAAACTGCTTTTTCAATATTCGACTTTAGGTGGATTTGAGTGGTCATATGTTCCGGAGGTTAATAAAGTATAGATCATTTCAGAAACCTTGTAAGTTATACAACACAATTTACTCTACTCCATTGCAAGTTGCATACTATTCAGTCGTTCAGTTTTAGTGCGTTTGCACATGGCAACGATGATATCGGTGGAAGCCCCGATAATATCGGTGTCGGTGTCGGTGTACTTTGCACACGTCGCCGACAATATCGGTGGAAGCCCCGACAATATCGTTGCCGGTGATGAGCGAAGTAAGTGACACACACAAAAAAATATTCTCCATATATGAAAACAGATTTAAAAAATAATAATAATTAGGAAAATTATTTTTTAAAACAAGGACTACAAAAACTGTTCTGAAGAAGTGTGGAGGACGGTACAAAACTTAAAAAAAATAGCCCTGTGCCTAAACATGTTTAGATTTAACAGTGCCGTTTTAAATAGATGCTGTAAACATATTATTTTCGTTTCGATGAGAATTGATGCTGCTGTACATTGCAAACTATATTAGTTTTAATTTTTGTTGGAACACTGTTACATATTGTATGTATATTATTTTGTTTTCCATACAATTAACATTAATGTCATAGTAGATTAAATGATAAGATTCGAATTAGTAATTCTGTTTTATATTGCTCCATACATACACTGGCGCAAATCCCGGGGGGATGAAGGGGACATGTCCCCTCCAATCTTGAAACTGGGGAGATTGTACCCCCCCAATAATCCGATTTGAAATGTGTTTTTTGGGAGAGAAATTTGATTATTTGTGTCCGCTCGCCAGAAAGGAAAGTGAGATGAAATTAATGTCCACTCAGAATAAGCCTCAAATCTGCCCGCCTCCCAATGTTGAAGACAACTCTGCTCCCCTGATTCTCCACAGCATTGTTTCTCGACTACAGAAATAGTTTGAACATCGCTATATATATAATATGCGAACGATCTTACCCCCCCCCCCATGTTGAAGACATATTAGCGCTGTTGCATACAAACCTGTCGTTTCTCGTTTCTTTTTGTCCATGAACTCAAAATCCTGGGCAAGCTTGCATAAATTTTTCGCCATGCTTTTTGCTTTTCAATTCTGTCTTTGAAAGAGTATGTTATCTTATCCCATATGCAAGGTCTACATTCCACAAGTACAATAAATCGAATGGAAAAATTCCTGCCATCTCTAAAAATCTAAGCAAAACTAGAAAGATACGAATGCAATAATACACAACCTTTTCATTCAGTCACTGTAGCTAAACTGCAGAACTCTATCAGGGGGTCGATCCCGGTACAAAGGGGAGAGGGAAAACTTGGATACATAGCTTTGGTCTTTGTTTTCAATTGCCATTCCACAAATTATTTTTAAAAAGGGGGGATTTGGGATAGTTTTGGAAATGAGAGAAAAAATCTGCAACAAGTGAAGTATGAAGTCACATCCCTATTGTTGAGATCACAATCAAGAAAACGCCAAATGAGTAACTTGTCGTTGGAGCTTTGGAAAGAGTGTTTGATTGTGCTGGTTTCGTTTCATAATAATAATAATTCTACTTTGACTTGTCAACAAATATTCTATTCAATCATTGCTTATTGAATGGAACCGGGAAAAGTGATCTACACACAATTCTGATGAAAATAAAAGAAAGTAATAATAATCAGGATTTTTTCCATATGCTTATGTTCACAGTGTATCAAACTTTGAAAATTACACTTAAAATAATTTCCAGAATGTATTAAAATTTAAAAGCATTAATAGACTAAAAAATATACCATCAAAGAGTGTGTGTGTGTGAGAGAGAGAGAAAGAACAAAAATAAAAAAAGGAGTGGAAAATAATCAAGAAATTGGTTATCTAAATTTCCTATATTCTATTTGGTAATAGCTATTTAGAGGGAAATCAGTACTCTTCAGACTTTCCACATTTTATATTTATTTAATAAAGGGAATTAGCTACTCCAAAACAGAGACTGTAAAAAATAATCAGCTGTTCCGAAGTTGTTTATAGGACAAGATAATAATAATATTATTACACAATTGTAATAGAAAAAAATGGAAACAACAAAATTCCAAAGACAAGAAACGAAACAAAAAATACACAGCGCCTTGTCACTCACTCCCTTCATCTAACCCGCTGGCCGGCCGACATAACTCGTTGGCGTGTGCATCCAATCATAAGAAAACATATGTCGGAAAACAGAAAGGAAACAATATTGCCTCCGACAAAATCGGTGTCGGGGCAATACCGCCGACAGTATCGGGGGCTTGGCCGACAGCATCTGCGTGTCGGAGGATCGGCCGATAATATTGGTGGCGTGTGCAAGCTACGATTTGAATACATTGAAGTCGATTTCACCGCCGACATTATCGGTGCTTCCACCGATATTATCGTTGCCGTGTGCAAACGCACTTAGTGTTAGTTAAGGTGGATCACTACCCGGAAGTCAGTATAAGCATTAGTTCATTGCCTTAACCAACTCGTAAAGAAATGGCACATATTATAAATATTGCACTATAAAATAGAGTTACGCGTCAGCTACAACATAAGATACTATTTCCTGTGATTATTTATTCTGTTATCTAAAAAAGTAACATATAAGAGGAAAACTTGATGGGTTTTAAGATGAGTACGCAAGATAGCGCTTGCTGCTAGATTTTGCTACTCCTGTGCTCAATTTTATGAAATTTTTACTTACAAGCATAAATTATTTTATAAGTATTTGTCTCATTACGGAATATGAATATTATATGACCATTTTTTGTGTTATGTTTTACATTCTATCAAAATATATTTCTATGTTTACGGAAATACTTTTAGCGGCTGAATCTCATGCTTGCGCAGGACGCCATAATGCTTCGTTGCCAAACTTGCATGTCTACTGTTGCAGTCACAGTAGTAGGGTAATTCCTTGTTAGCGTTTCAAGTCCAGAGGCGGAACCTGTGAATTGTGACAAAACTATTATAAATATTTAATAATAAAAGTGGAAAATAGGGAAACGGAAGGAATCATATACAAAAAAGAAGAATCCAACTCAAAGCAAAAGATCGAAGAGCAAAGGGAAGCGAAGAGAAAGGGAGAATAATTTGAAGAAACAGCTAAACGCTTTTCAATTTTTAACTGTTTGTTTCCACGTAAATATTATGCACACGTGTAATACAGAGGTAGTTTATTTTGACGATCATTTTGAACGTTAAGTATGTAATGCGTGTTCTTTCTGTTTTCTTCTTTCCTTTTTTTCTTTATTTATTTTTGCTGAAACTCATTTTGCTTAGGTAAAATATTACATATTCTTGAAAATAATTTATATGTTTTTGAGCTTTCATATATACACGAATAGTTGCCTGAACTCATTAGTGGAAAATACTAATTAATTTCACTTACTACGGAAGATCGTGGGGTGTTACTCTGGCTTCATACTGACACTATGCTCAGTTGACTCCTTTTTACATATGAAACAATTAGGCAACCGGAGAAATCCTCGAGCGCAAGCTTGTTCGAATTATGAGCGTTGAAAGTTCAAAATTGAACAGATTTTGAGAAAGGTTTGAAGTAACCACGCTTTTTGATATACACGCTTCAGTTTTGGTACTGGGGTGTTTTTTTGGGTGCTCGACAAAATGGTGAGGTCAAAACGTACGTATTTTGCAAGATAAGGGAACTTATTGAGGAAGGATTGAAGGGTAATGGCGTCTTACAATTTGCATCCTGTTTGGCACACCGGGTCAATAGGCTAATAAAATGTATTTTCCACCAACAGTATTGCCATTCAAATGTCACTTTTCTGTGTGGCCAGCTAAACATTAAACAATGACATTTGTCTCCGAAACGCTTTGTCGCGGAATTAACTTGAACGGGACTCCCAACCCAGCCGGTCTCTGTGTATTGTGGAGAAAATGAAATATTTCAGTTTAACATCCGATGATTATACCCTTTAGGCTAAGAAAAACGATGATTAAGGCAAGAGAATGGTGATGGAAAAATTGATGGAATGAGAAGAAGGGAGGAAACAGGAGTACCCCAAGAAAACAAATGGACATGATGGTATTCATTATGGAAGACGGTGTTTCAATATCTCATCCATAGCCATTTTTTATAATTTTTAACGGATTTTAATGGGGATTATTTGAAAATAGTGGCCAAACTTCAGGTAATATTTTACGGAATTCCGCGAGAAATGTGACCAAAAAACAAAAAAAATCGGCTAGCGATGATGTATGCAAACAGCGGTTTTCTCGAGAATAAAAGTCATTTGGTCCACAACTTTGAGTGCACATTCCCGCTAACCATTTTTTTCTTTAAATTTTTCGGTCAATTGAATATCTTAGAATATTTCCTGGAGTTTGACCAATATTTCCCCACAATCGACATTCCAATTCGCTGAAAACTAAGTACATGGGTGGCGATGATGTATTAGAACACCGTATTCTGCCATGCATAAGCATAGGCCGACAGGGTTCGAAGTACCGCTCAGGAGTTCCACGGCAGGCCTGTCTGGCGCTGCGCGAGCTGTTTGGATCGCATTTCCGCACGATTTGGGTCTAACTAATAAATAAAATACCGGTGATATAAACTAATATTCGTATTCACCCTCAATGCCAGACTTAGTAGATAATATATTTGATTTAACTTCATTTTAACAATAACATGATTTTCGTTTTCCACATATGATACTATATTTTAGTGTGGCCCAGTGCAAAATTTTTGCTAAACAACTGATCCAGACAAAACAACACATTGGTGACAGAGCTTTTTGAGAAAATATTAGTCTCACTCCTAGCTACAGAAGGGTAAGAATCAGGCCTGTAGCCAGCCCAAAAATGTTGGGGAGGGGGCGATCCAACCATATTATAGTTCATCATCATATTATTGCTCATTTCCAAGCCTACCGTGAAAATTTAAGGGCAGCAGTAAAAATTTAAGGGGAGTCCGGCCCCCTAGACCTCCCATGGATACGGGTCTGGGAAGAACACTACAATATAGATCATCACAAGTTTAATTGTGAATACCACGATGTTCTTCATTTGAATTTTGCACGCCTTGCAAAGCATTTTCAAGACAAATTCTTTGGTTCAATTTGAAGAAGGTTACACAGAAAGTGATATTTGAATAACAATACAGTCGAATATGGGTATCAAATACATTTTGTTAGCTTATTGACCCAGTATGCCAAATGGGGGGCAATTTGCAAGGTGTAAGATGCCATTACCCTTCACACCCTTCCAAATAATTGCTCTTATCTTGCAAAATGCGTAAGGTTTGATCTTACTACTGTGTTGGGCATCCAGGAGAACTCCCTGATGCCAAAACTGAAGCGTCTATCTCAAGAAATGGTTCTTCAAATTTTCTGCAAAATCTGTCCAATTTTGAACTTTTAACGCTCATAATTCGAACACGCTTGCGACCGAGGATTTCTCCGGTTGCCTAATTGTTTCATATGCAAAAAGGCGTCGACTGAGCATAATATCGATACGATGTCAGAGTAATATCCCGCGACCTTCCCTAGTTAGTATTTAAAAAAATCATAAAACCGTAAAGCTTGATTATTTTTTTCCTATAATGAAAACAAAGTATGTATATCTTCAGTTGAGAAACGCAACACTCATGTAGAAATGCAAATCCTTTTTCTACTCCGGAGCTGCAGTGGCTCCGTGGTAGAGGATTGACATCTTGTATGTGGGTCACTGGTTCGATCTCAGCTTTGCCAGGTGGGCTTTATGGTGGGCAAACACCATGTGTATGTGGGTTTTCTCGAGGTTTCCCGTGTGCTCCTACTTTTCTCATTCTACCATTTCATTCATTCTTATCATCGCCGTCTCGTTTAGCCTACATGGCATAACCGAGAGACATTAATGTTTTTTTTTTTTTGTAACGTCCTATCATTGTGTTCCGAAGGAAAGGTGATGATGATGACAATGAATGAAATAGTTGAATGAAAGAAAGGGAGGGACCCGCAAGAAACCCACACATATGGTTTGTCTGTTGTCTACCACAAAGCAAACTTGGTACGAGCTGGGATCCAGCCAAAAATCTCACCCACCAGAAGTGAGTGCTCTATATCTAGCTCTTATTGATCCAATATTCTGGCCGTAAGTAATACGTGTATTACTTGCGGTTTCTTCAACTAAGAATAAGGAGCGCAGATAGAACCTATGCTTGGGACGCTGAATCTATACCAACAAATAATTGCTTGTTATCACTTACCGTCTTTGCTCTTTGTAAATTGAAATTGTGATAAGGGGCAATGCAGAGTGCCTGGATGAAGCAGCTACAATCACTGGCATAAGTCATGGTTCAATCTATAACATTTTCCACGCTGTGCTCAGATTTCGGAATGTGGGCGCCAGGATGGTATCATGCCAGCTGATAGACGAACTGAAGCAGGATGTGTTGATGTGTGACGAGATTTTGCCACTCCGCAAACTTTCAGAAGAGATTCGTTATTTGGAATGAAATATGGGTGCGCTATTACATTCCGGAAGTAAAATATGAAACTTTTAAGTTTCCATTCCGAAAGTAAGAAAGCGAGCATGCAATAGAGGCAGTATCCATTATCGGACACAATCATCTGCAGGAAAGTTAGTACTTTCTTCTGGGACCAAAAGGGTGTCATTTTGGAGCATTACAGCCTACGGAACTCATAGTCAATAATAGCTTGTATTCCGATCTCCAAAAAATCGTAAACCTACTATACGAAGTAACACGGACTTCTGAAAACAAATTTCCTCTACAACATAACAATACTCGGACTCATACTACTTCCTGTGCAATGGCTGCGATCATTGAAAATCTTTGTTTCATCCTCCTTGCGTACCGAATTTCGCCTCAGTGGTTATCACATATTTGTATCTCTTAAAGGCACTAAAGAGAAAGAAATTGCAATCTGATGAAGAGGTACAACAAATGGTATATGACTGGTTGCGTAGCCAATAATAATAATAATAATAATAATAATAATAATAATAATAATAATAATAATAATAATAATAATAATAATAAAGTTCTTCAGAGGCATTGGGACACTTTGTAAATAACTAACTAACTAACTAACTCTATGGCCTATGGAACCCGGAGGTTCAGTGCCGCGTTCACAAAAGCTCTCCACTGACTTCTATCCTTAGCTAATTGGATCCAGTTTCTACTTTGTATTCCTATCTCTGCGAGATCCATCTTAATATTATCCTCCCATCTGCGCCTAGGTCTTCCTAATGGTCGTTTTCCAATGGGTCTACCAGTCAAGACTTTGAAAGCGTTTCTACTTTCTTCCATTCTAGCTACATGACCTGCCCACCTAAGCCTCCTAGACTTGACGACCCTAACAATGTTGGGTAAACCGTATAAACTATGTAGTTCCTCGTTATGAAGCTTTCGCCATTCCCCATTCTCGTTCCTCTTGGGTCCGAATATTCTTCTCAGGATCCTGTTCTCAAATACTTTCAGTCTATGTTCTTCCCTCAGAGTAAGCGACCATGTTTCGCAACCATACAGAACAACAGGCATGATTATCGTTTTATATATTTTAAGCTTCAAATTCCTCGACAGAATTCGCGACGACAAGAGATTTTGAACCGAATAGTAACACGAATTCCCTGCTTTTAGACGACATTTAATTTCTTCGTGAATATGATTTTCATCTGTTAATATTGATCCTAAATATTTGAAAGTATCCACTTTATCAAAAGTATTATTTAATATTTTAACGCCTCCACAATTTGCCGTATTACGGTCCCGACGAACTTCCATGTATTTAGTTTTCTCTGCATTTACTTCTAAACCCATGTCCCTGCAAGCGTTTAATAATATCTCTGCATTTATTTCTACTGTTCTCCTATCATCCCCTATTAAATTTACATCATCAGCATATGCCATAACCTGGTGAATGCCGTTCAACTCTAGGCCCTGGTTGCTATCTTTGATTTTCCTTATGGCGTATTCCAGCACAAAGTTAAATAATAATGGCGACAACGCATCTCCTTGTTTCAGGCCATTTTCGACGTGGAAGCTCGTGGACAAAAATTTTCCTACCCGGACTTTACTTTGGGATTCACTTAAACATATCTTAATTAATATAATTAGCTTTCTCGGTATTCCAAGCTCTGTAAGAACGTTGTATAATGTTTCTCTCCTAACCGAGTCGTAAGCCTTTCTAAAATCAATAAATAGTTGATGTACCGGGGTATTGTATTCCCACTTCTTTTCGAGTATTTGGCGAATGGTAAATATTTGGTCGATAGTTGATCGATTTCGTCTAAATCCGCACTGATAATCTCCAATAATTTCATCTGCGTATGGGGTCAATCTTGCTAACAGAATATTTGAAAGGATTTTATAGGATGTTGACAGAAGAGAAATGCCTCGATAATTATTACAGTCAGTTTTGTCGCCTTTCTTGTGAATTGGAACAATGATTGACTCTTTCCACTCTTGTGGCAATTCTTCCTTGTTCCAGATAAGGAGAATGAGTTTGTGTATCTTGTTCCACAATTTTTCGCCTCCAGCTAAAATTAACTCAGCCGGAATTTCATCTACACCCGGAGATTTGTGTTTCTTTAATTTCTTTATAGCGGCTTCCACTTCTATTCGATTGGGTTCTGGAATATACGGTTCTGCGGTGTGTATCTCCTTTCCTCCACGCACATTAGTTTTTGGCTGCGTGTTCAGCAAATCGTCAAAGAAATCTTTCCATCTATTTAAGATGCTATCCGTATCAGTGAGAACTGTCCCGTCAGATTTCTTTAATATATAAGCACGAGGTTGATAGCCTTTCTTAAATTCGCTGATCCCCTTATACATGTCCCGAATATTTTTATTTTTACTATTATCTTCAAGTTCCTTAATTTTAGCTTTCAAAAAATCCCGTTTCTTTGTTCTAAAAGTTTTGGAAGTTTCCCGCCTGATATCTGCGAAATTTTGTGTAGTTATTTCATTCGGATTTTGTAGCCACCGTAATTTTGCCTGTTTTCTCTTCTCTGCTAGTTTAATGCATTCTTGGTCGAACCATGGTTTGTTCCTACGTATTTCCGCGTGTCCCAATTTTTCTATTGCTGAACTTTTAATGCTATCCCTAATTTCAATCCAAGTATCCTCAACACTAGTGCACTCCGAGTCTTCTAAAACCGAGAATCTATTCGAAACTTCAATCTGGTATTCCTCTCTTACCTGGTTCTCTTCTAATTTCTTTAAATTAAATCTCTCCGTTTTCGGACATTGAGTATTACCTTTATTCAACGATAATCTCTCCCGTATTATCGCTGCTACCAGGTAGTGATCAGTGTCACAATCAGCCCCTCTAAACGACCGGACGTCAATTGTGCTAGATTGTCTTCTTCTATCTACTAAAACGTGATCAATTTGATTATGTGTTTTTCCGTCTGGGAACTTATATTGAGCGTAGAGTGGATTGTGTAGAAAAATTAAATTCGTGTGTTTCATACTCGCTCAATGTTAAAAGAAAAAGTTTTAAAGGTTTTTGACACCTCATAAAACTAGAAAATTGTTGTTTCCGTAAGTATTGGATATGAAAGTGGAGATACAATTTTAACAACCGGTTCCTAGGTGACTGTCACAATTGAGCAAAGCAATATGCTCTGTCCAGCGGAGCATGGGCAGCGGAGGCAAGGGGATAATGGCTTTACTCTGCATTTTCGAAAGGTGTTTGGCTGTTTCGAAACATTTTTATCCAGAAACACACGTGAAGGCATATTATATTTGGTTACACCCATTAGAATATTTAATATACTGTAGGCCTATTTAATGTAGTCCACAAAGTTATGCAATATGCTTCAATAATAATTGTTTTGCATTAGGCGTTATGCATATCAATGTATGTCTGGCTTTTGCCCCTTCCCCGCCCTTGGAAAAATCCTGCAGATGTTTCTGGATATGTGTTCTTATTTGGAACTGTTATAATCTTCAGGTGTGCATGTATAAAATGTGATCGTCTCTAAACACTTTTCTATTCGTAACTCATGTGGCAACATCGCATGTGTCGCAACGTGCTCTGCCTAGTGAGAAAGTTTTACCCTAAATGTGACTAGCGATCCAGCTTAAAAATCGCTCGTTTCTACATTGCACATTACTATTCCTCTCCCTCCTCCTCCTTCTTCTTCTTCTACTACTACTACTACTACTGCTACTACTACTACTACTACTACTACTACTACTACTACTACTACTACTACTAATAATAATAATAATAATAATAATAATAATAATAATAATTGTAATAACTGTTTCTTCAGCCCGTAAAGGACTTTTGTCCAAAAATAACGCACTCATTTAACTTGAGTGATACAACACACTATGCGAGAGATACTACCTAAATGTTTGAAATTATTTTGCATGGTTTTATCTCTATTTTTCCCACGGAACCTTTGTTTTTTTCTAATGTTTTAGTTAGTTCACATGATATCAGCATTTCAAATTATTCAAGTCATCTTCTTTCTATTTGTCTTTGCACGCGTATGAAGAAAGATTTCCTTAGTTGTTTAGGCGCTTACTAAACATATAGATTTCGTACGAAGCAACCGTCCTGACAGCTATAGATGACTATTAAGCGAGATTGTGATTCAATCAATCATTGGTGCTTTATTTTATTTTATTTTTCTTGTAAGTTCTCTGATCAAAGACATACAATGTAACATCATCTTAAAGGCGCTGTATCACACGTTCTGCTTTCACGTTGTTTGTTACTGCAATTGATTGTTCGGTTCGGCTGAAGTCATATCCATTGAAAGATCTCGGAGTATGTAATGTCTTGCAGGTATGGGAAAGATTTTTTTAAATATATATTTTTTATTTTTTGACCTTTCTGTCATGCACTGGCAAGAGTTCGGTGCCGCGGTGGCGGACTCCCGCTGTGCATTTTCCCCCCTTCATTTGTTTTAGTGGTTGCACGTCAAGGGCGGCGCTGTGTGTGCATCAGCGGGGGAGAGTTGACGAGATATCAGCGGTATGTGCTATGAAAAATGTTTCGTCCCTTTTTTCGCATTGCTGCCATCTTATCTATCTAGAGGGAGAGTATAAAGAATACAACGACATTGTGTGGACGGTTGCTAAGAAAAACAAAAGGAAAAAAACAACAGGATCTGTCTGCATTCCTAAACCAACAGAATTATGCTATTAGATTATAAAGTTATTTTTTTCTTCATTTATAAGGTTTAGCTTTAGATTATAATTTAATAAACATGCCCACCAACTTCTAAAACAGTAAGACTAATATTGATTAGGTTTCAGGTGGCAGAAAATGTTAATTAAAATTTTCTAAAATTATTTTCTTATTTATTGTTGCCAAAAGAGAGCGTTTTATTTCAGAGAGGAGCACTAAATTTCACCATAAAATATGAAAATAGTTTGTGAATTTATATTTATACATTTTTACATAGTCTTAATCAGTGGCGGATCTACGCCGGGACCGCGGGGCCTAGGCTCCCCCAGTTTTTTTAGTGACAAAATTAATTTAATCTATTATTTATATATTTTTGAAAGTTTATAGTAAACTCATGATATACCTATCATAGTCTGGGTTCTGGCTGTCCCCCAGTCTTTACCTTCTAGATCCTCCATTGGTCTTAGTTTAAAATTCCTGGCAACTCAATTTTCTAAGAAAAGTCCTATAGGATCAATTCATATGAAGTGATCCAATTGGAGAGTTGCTTTACCATCGTTATATTTATTATTATTATTATATACTATTATCAGCTATATTGAAAGCGCTAATTTGGTTTCATTTCTTCTTAATCTCAGCCTATTTGTTAGTGGTGGCCACCTTTGTACACCATGCACGTTTGCTTTTGTTACTACTGCCTACACAAACTTTTGTTTCCAACATGCATATCATCGTTGTTCCCATTACGCGATATATATGCAACCCACTGTGCAGTACTGCTTCGCTAGGTGCCTATGCGACCGGCGTTTGCATCCTTCCTGCGTGTTTTCTTCGTGCAATGAGATGAATCTGCGCCTCTTTCGCATACGGGCGACGTATGCACCTAAAGCAACAGCACATATTTTCCGTTTTCGTTTCTTCTTCCTTCCTGCACTTGCCATTTTCTTTGTTCATTTCCATAGCACATTGTCACAATGTTGTATACACGACTCCAAAAGTCGACTATACTACCCATAGTAGACGCAAAGGTAATGAAGTAGAACGAACGAACATCCGGATTTGCACCAAACAAATCTATACGCGACTCCAAAAGTGCATTACCACCTGCAATAGTAGGCAACCCAAGAAGCTCGGCCGTTGTGTTGGTTGAGAATTCGAAAGGCGTTGGAACAATTCTGTTAAAAATATATCAGTGTGGCAAACTGCAAAAAGGAGAATAAAGTAAATTGTTAAGAATAATAGTTTTGTTATTGTGAGGGATATGGATTACACAAAAAGTTATAAAATGTTCTTACTTAAGCAGTCGAAACAAGATGAATGGTAAGAAATAGATATCAGAGGAAAGCAGCTTCTTTCCTTTTTCAAAAATAAGAAAATAGGTTACATAATGTAAAGGTTTAATATAAACGCCTAACAGCACAGGAAATGGAAAGAGAGAGACAAACACAGACTAAGGGATATCATTAGCGTAGTAGATTTGCGGGCCTCCCATGCAAGATAAACAGACGGGACCCTACTTGTAAACCCAATTGTTACATTATTATTATTATTATTATTATTATTATTATTATTATTGTTATTGATATTATTATTATTGTTATTGACTTGTTTCCTTTCCCAATCTCTGATTCCGCCTAGGAGCATGTCTGCATATAGCGGTCATGTGTGCAGTTTTTGTCAATGAGCGTTCTCAAAGGCCAAATGGGATGGAAATCTCCGAGAGAGAGGAACAAAAACACTTTCTTATGATACGTAAATTCAAGGTCAAAGTTCGAAGCACTTGTTTTTGGCAGTACTTTTTTCTTTCTTTCTTTTTCGGGAAGAGAAAAGTTTTGGCGCCTAAGAAATTATAGTATATAATATTGCAAATTTGAAAGTGAATTTATTTACATTTCTTTTTGTGATAAAAAAAATGTCATTGGAAGATATTATTGTAAAAATTAAGTTTTGTTTCGCCACCCATCGCAAGTCTTAGGGGCCTCGTATGCCTCGCTCCCGATATTGATTCCCGGTATGTTGATATATTTGCGGTATCGAATGTTGATATGTATCAATATCGATATCCACGATATCGATATATCGACATATCGCACAGGCCTAGAGCCGAGAAATGATGCTTGAAATATCCTGGAATCAATAATCAAAATCTAAATTATGCTCTTGGATTCCGTATCAAACGTAGAGGGGGAAAGGGGTGAACCCGAACAAACATTTTAAACCAAAAAGTTTGTTAAAATAAAAGTAGTTATACTTCCCTCTTAATAGAAAACTATTGCTGTAATTTATCTTTTACCTCTGTTTCTGATTGTTATCAGAAATCAGCGACAGTACACATACTTTACATACTATAGCAATATACTCTATAATTTTTCACAACTAAGCAAATCGGAAGATGAAATTTTTGTGATAATAAAGTGGAATGTTCTACAAAGCAATCATAATACATTGTCATTTTTTCTGTCAGTAATTTTAATACAGACTAAGAACTACAAGATTAATACAACTAGAAATGATACATTTAATTCCTTTTTTCTCTCACACTAAAAGACATCTGCATTTTGCTAAAATTAACATTTTTAATATATAAGTCCCCTATCCCGGGCTAATTCTGGCTACAGTAGTATTGGCTGCACTTTGCCGAACTTTTTGGCCCCTGGGTCCCTGCCTCAGGACCCATGGTCCCTGGCCGGGGTCAATGACCTAGGGGTACATAGGACCACCCCCTCTAAATTTTGGCAGGGGTACCATGGCCCACCCCCTAAATTTCGGCAGGGGTACATAGGACCACCCCCCTTAAATTTTGGAAATTGCCAAATCTAAAAATTTGGTATGGTAGCCTAGGACCATAGTATGTACCTCTATCAGTATTGGGTGTCTATGTCGTTCCCTTTCATGGGTAAAAAATTGCCAAAAAGTCAAATTTCGGGGGTTTTTGACCTAATTTATCCCCTTGGATGAGGTGTTATTACCCTATATGGTTATATGGGCGTATACAGGGGTCCATTCCCTTTCATAAGACATGGGTATATTAATGCACCCCTTGAAAAATTTGGGAGGGGTACCTTGGCCTACCCCTTAAATTTTGGAAATTGCCAAATCTAAAAATTTGGTATGGTAGCCTAGGACCACAGTATGTACCTCTATCAGTATTGGGGGTCAATGTCGTTCCCTTTCATGGGTAAAAAATTGCCTAAAATTCACATTTCGGAGGTTTTTGACCTAATTTATCCCCTTGGATGAGGTGTTATTACCCTATATGGTTATATGGGCGTATACAGGGGTTCATTGCCTATCATAAGACATGGGTATATTAATGCACCCCTTGAAATTTTTGGGAGGGGTACCTTGGCCCACCCCTTCAATTTTGGAAATTGCCCAATTTCAACATTGGGTATTATAGTACAGGACCCTAATATGTATTATGATAAATTTGGGTGGTCCACCTCATTCCCTTTTAGGGGTAAAAAATTGCCAAAAATTCAAATTTCGGGGGTTTTTGACCTAATTTATCCCCTTGGGTGAGGTGTTATTACCCTATATAGTTATATGGGCGTATACAGGGGTCCATTACCTTTCATAAGACATGGGTATATTAATGCACCCCTTGAAAAATTTGGGAGGGGTACCATGGCCCACCCCTTAAATTTTGGAAATTGACCAATTTAAACATTTGGTATTATAGTACCGGATCCTAACATGTATTATGATAAATTTGGATGGTCCACCTCGTTTCCTTCTAGGGGTACAAAATTGTCAAAATATAAACGTAAGCAATACGTTGTACCACGTGTTTGGTCTTTTGGCCCAATTTAACCTCTTGGATGAGGTTCTATTACCTTATATGGTTATATGGTTATGTATAGGGGTCTATTCCCTATCATAAGACATAGGTACATTTGTGCACTCCTTTAAAAATTTGGGAGGGGTACTTTGGCCCACCCCTTAAATTTTAGAAATTGCTCATTTTATATATTTGGAATTATAGTACTGGATCCTAACATGTATTATGATAAATTTGGGTGGTCCACCTCGTTCCCTTTTAGGGGTACAAATTGCCAAAATATAAACGTAAGCAATACGTTGTACCACGTGTTTGGTTTGACCTAAGTTATCCCCTTGGATGAGGTTCTATTACCTTATATGGTTATATGGTTATGTATAGGGGTCTATTCCTTATCATAAGACATAGGTACATTTGTGCACTCCTTTAAAAATTTGGGAGGGGTACTTTGGCCCACCCCTTTAATTTTGGAAATTGCCCCTTTTACATGTTTGGTATTATAGTATAGAACCCTAATATATATTACTATAAATTTGGGTGGTTCACCACGTTTCCTTTGATGGGTACGAAATTGCCAAATTTTAGTACAACCACGTGTTTGGTTTTGGCTCAATTTATCCCCTTGGATGAGGTCCTATTACCTTATATGGTTATATGATCATGTATAGGGGTCCATTCCATATCCCCTTAAATTTTGGAAATTTTCCAATTTAAGCATTCGGTATCATAGTACATGACCTCAACATGTATCATGATAAATTTGGGTGATCCATCTTGTTCCCTTTCATGGGTAAAAATTACTAAAATATAAACATAAGCAATATGTTGTACCATGCGTTTTGTTTTTGGCCCAATTTCTTCCCTTTGATGGGGTTCTATTACCTTATATGGTTATATGGTCATGTATATGGGTTCATTTCCTATCATAAGACATGGGTACATTGACGCACCCCTTGAAAAATTTGGGAGGGGTATTTTGGCTCATCCAGTCGGTTTTAGAAATTGTTTTAATATAAGCATTTGGTATCATAGTACAGGACTTCAATATGTACCACTATAAATTTGGATGGTCCACATCGTTCCCTTTCATGGGTAAAGAACTACCAAAAATCGAATTTCGGAGGTTATTGACACCTATTTAGCACGTTATATGGTTTATTACCTTTATATGTTTATGTTCCCTTTTAAATTTGGGAATTATCAAATAACAAAATTCCGTAAACGTTTTCTAGGACCCATTGGTGTTCCTCTTATGGCCAAATATTCAAAATTTAAATGTTATTGACCGGTTTTATTATTGAATAAGTACAGGATTTATTACTTTTTTTTCATAAGACACAGGTGTATTTGTGTACCAATCTTAAATTTTGGGAGGGGGTACATTTCTTATTGTCGTATCAATAATTGGTAATTGGATAGTATATCATTCATTGGGTAAATCATTGTCAAATATGAGTATGATCACGTGATCAGTTATTAACCTATGATGGGATTAGGAGTGCAGGACATTGGTACATTAAAACTTTGTAGTATAATTTAAGAATTGTCAAATGAAATTACGTCATTGGTTTTGATTATTTACGCCAAATATAAACGTAAGCAAGACGTTGTACCACGTGATTGTCCTTGATGAGGTAGTGTACAGGGATTCATTTTCTTTGTTGTGGTACTTCTTAGGTTTGAGTACACACACTTCTAGAAAACAGTTGGTTCTACTCAGGTAAACAATTGACGGACATTATTGACCTTATTGAACATATAATAATATGATTAACTCTAAGACTTAGGTATATCAGGAGAAGTATTCTTTAAATTTGGGAATGGTGATAAACAGAATTTTAACATAAGGCGCGAAATTAGAAACAATACATTGAACTTTAGTCACAGCTCATAGTCTAAGATCATTGGTGGTGATTGATTTGAAATCTGATAGCTATCCTTATTGAATCTTATGACTCATAGACGAAAGGCAATACATGCTACAACACTGGCAAAGTTATTGTTAATGCAATTTGATTGGTTGATCACTATCTTTCCTGCAATCTGATTGGTTGATCACTATCTTTCGTGCAATCTGATTGGCTGATGATTTTCAAATCTTTGCTGTATTCAGTTTTAAGTTTTGTTTAACATTTAAAAATCTTGGTTTCGTTCAACATTTTGCACTCACTGATAAATATGATCAAAACCGTTTATTTGTTAATCGAATAGTTAAAAACCGGATAAAGTTTGACGGTTAACCGTGAAACGTAAAATTTTTTTAGTTTGAAATTTTTTTGCTTGAAATTTTTTTGTTTGAAAATTTTTTCGTTTCCAAATTTTTTTGTTTCAAAATTTTGTTTGAGATTTTTTCGTTTGAAATTTTTTGTTTGAAAATTTTTTCGTTTGAAATTTTTTGTTTGAAAATTTTTGTTCGAAAATTTTGTTTAAAATTTTTTGTTTAAAATTTTTCGTTTCCAAATTTTTTGTTTGAAATTTTTTGTTTCAAAATTTTGTTTGAAATTTTTTTCGCTTCAAAATTTTGTTTGAATTTTTTTTGGTTTGAAATTTTTTGTTTGAATTTTTTTTCGTTTCAAAATTTTGTTTCAAAGATTTTTGTTTGAAATTTTTGTTTCAAAGTTTGAGTTGACATTTTTAAAAGTTTGTGCACCTATTAGTAAAGAACCGGAACTGTTTAGAACAAAAACCTTTGACAACATTGTGGTGCAATAGTACACGTCAGAACCTGGGGTTGTACTTGAAATGAAAAACACAATTCATTGAAATGGATCATTTTATTACACTCCACATACATCCATACCAGATAGTGGTTCTGGATATTGTCGATACAATGTATTTTGAACTTCTTGCACTAGTTTGTCTTTAGCATATAATTTTAATTCCAGTTGAAGTCTTTTAAGGTCTAATGCAATATCAATTGGTGGAAACTCAATGTCCATTTGATCACAAATAAACTGTTTATCAATACAGGTATGCACCCACGAACGATGTTGACAACCATCACAATATCTAGATACATGTTGTACAATATGCATAACACATTTTTCAAAATAGTACTTTTTCAGGAATATACTAGTTTTGTTGCACACTTCCACTGCATGTTTAACACACTGAAATACGCTGATGAATTTGTTCCATTCAGTTTGTGTTAGATACACCATGTTACGAGGGACATGGAATGTACTCTTTTTACGTAACAGCACCATCTTCTCTTCGAGGACTGTACGCAGCACCACTTCATGATTTGAGCCTAATGATTTGACTATGGTCACATTTAGCTCATCATGAAAATAATCGTTCATTTGGTCGATTCGTGAACATAATATTTGCCATTCTTCACAGGTCAGTTGTACACCAAATTGTGCTGCTTTGCCCAATCGAATCACAGGTTCAAATGTTCTAGCACTGATACCAATCATCACATGTTTTGTTTGAAATATATTTATTGGATAATAGCTTGCGAAGATGAACTCTTTATCGTTAGAAGTACACATCTTTCCTCCTGAAAAGCACTTGCTCAAATGATTTCGTGGGATGACACTGTATTTGCTGGTTTATAATTATTGCTGACGTCATTGGTAAGGAATGTGCTGACGTTTGAATTCATGATTTCATCACAGTTGCTGACGTCATGCCGACCAACCACATTCATACAACTACAGCTGACGTCATTGGAAAGAAATGTGCTGACGTTTGAATTCATGATTTCATCACAATGGCTGACGAATCTGGCTGTGTACTAAATTCAAGTTGATGACTTCGACCCAAGAATCCTTTGTAACATAAAGATACAGATCCAGTATTTAAGAAACGCAGCAGTTCTTCTTGTTTTGATGGTTCCATGGGTAAATATCTTGCTGGTAAAATTATATTCTTATCATTTTCAAGCTTCACTACGATTCTTAATCCAAACTTTGTAGGGATCATTTGGCTAGCTAAGATTCTATAAGGTACATTCTGTTGTAAATCAGTAATCTTGGTAAATGATTTCATCACATCACGTGTGTTTAGAAACTGGAGACAAGTAGCCATGATGACGTTATCATGAATACTAACTCGAACGATACTTATATATGATGCAAAACTGATGACGTTGCATTATTATGTTCTGACGTGTATTATTGCACCATGATAAACAACGTTGCCAGATGTTTTTGTTCTAAACAGTTCCGGCTAGTGCATACCTGTATTGATAAACAGTTTATTTGTGATCAAATGGACATTGAGTTTCCACCAATTGATATTGCATTAGACCTTAAAAGACTTCAACTGGAATTAAAATTATATGCTAAAGACAAACTAGTGCAAGAAGTTCAAAATACATTGTATCGACAATATCCAGAACCACTATCTGGTATGGATGTATGTGGAGTGTAATAAAATGATCCATTTCAATGAATTGTGTTTTTTCATTTCAAGTACAACCCCAGGTTCTGACGTGTACTATTGCACCACAATGTTGTCAAAGGTTTTTGTTCTAAACAGTTCCGGTTCTTTACTAATAGGTGCACAAACTTTTAAAAATGTCAACTCAAACTTTGAAACAAAAATTTCAAACAAAAATCTTTGAAACAAAATTTTGAAACGAAAAAAAATTCAAACAAAAAATTTCAAACCAAAAAAAATTCAAACAAAATTTTGAAGCGAAAAAAATTTCAAACAAAATTTTGAAACAAAAAATTTCAAACAAAAAATTTGGAAACGAAAAATTTTAAACAAAAAATTTTAAACAAAATTTTAGAACAAAAATTTTCAAACAAAAAATTTCAAACGAAAAAATTTTCAAACAAAAAATTTCAAACGAAAAAATCTCAAACAAAATTTTGAAACAAAAAAATTTGGAAACGAAAAAATTTTCAAACAAAAAAATTTCAAGCAAAAAAATTTCAAACTAAAAAAATTTTACGTTTCACGGTTAACCGTCAAACTTTATCCGGTTTTTAACTATTCGATTAACAAATAAACGGTTTTGATCATATTTATCAGTGAGTGCAAAATGTTGAACGAAACCAAGATTTTTAAATGTTAAACAAAACTTAAAACTGAATACAGCAAAGATTTGAAAATCATCAGCCAATCAGATTGCACGAAAGATAGTGATCAACCAATCAGATTGCAGGAAAGATAGTGATCAACCAATCAAATTGCATTAACAATAACTTTGCCAGTGTTGTAGCATGTATTGCCTTTCGTCTATGAGTCATAAGATTCAATAAGGATAGCTATCAGATTTCAAATCAATCACCACCAATGATCTTAGACTATGAGCTGTGACTAAAGTTCAATGTATTGTTTCTAATTTCGCGCCTTATGTTAAAATTCTGTTTATCACCATTCCCAAATTTAAAGAATACTTCTCCTGATATACCTAAGTCTTAGAGTTAATCATATTATTATATGTTCAATAAGGTCAATAATGTCCGTCAATTGTTTACCTGAGTAGAACCAACTGTTTTCTAGAAGTGTGTGTACTCAAACCTAAGAAGTACCACAACAAAGAAAATGAATCCCTGTACACTACCTCATCAAGGACAATCACGTGGTACAACGTCTTGCTTACGTTTATATTTGGCGTGAATAATCAAAACCAATGACGTAATTTCATTTGACAATTCTTAAATTATACTACAAAGTTTTAATGTACCAATGTCCTGCACTCCTAATCCCATCATAGGTTAATAACTGATCACGTGATCATACTCATATTTGACAATGATTTACCCAATGAATGATATACTATCCAATTACCAATTATTGATACGACAATAAGAAATGTACCCCCTCCCAAAATTTAAGATTGGTACACAAATACACCTGTGTCTTATGAAAAAAAAGTAATAAATCCTGTACTTATTCAATAATAAAACCGGTCAATAACATTTAAATTTTGAATATTTGGCCATAAGAGGAACACCAATGGGTCCTAGAAAACGTTTACGGAATTTTGTTATTTGATAATTCCCAAATTTAAAAGGGAACATAAACATATAAAGGTAATAAACCATATAACGTGCTAAATAGGTGTCAATAACCTCCGAAATTCGATTTTTGGTAGTTCTTTACCCATGAAAGGGAACGATGTGGACCATCCAAATTTATAGTGGTACATATTGAAGTCCTGTACTATGATACCAAATGCTTATATTAAAACAATTTCTAAAACCGACTGGATGAGCCAAAATACCCCTCCCAAATTTTTCAAGGGGTGCGTCAATGTACCCATGTCTTATGATAGGAAATGAACCCATATACATGACCATATAACCATATAAGGTAATAGAACCCCATCAAAGGGAAGAAATTGGGCCAAAAACAAAACGCATGGTACAACATATTGCTTATGTTTATATTTTAGTAATTTTTACCCATGAAAGGGAACAAGATGGATCACCCAAATTTATCATGATACATGTTGAGGTCATGTACTATGATACCGAATGCTTAAATTGGAAAATTTCCAAAATTTAAGGGGATATGGAATGGACCCCTATACATGATCATATAACCATATAAGGTAATAGGACCTCATCCAAGGGGATAAATTGAGCCAAAACCAAACACGTGGTTGTACTAAAATTTGGCAATTTCGTACCCATCAAAGGAAACGTGGTGAACCACCCAAATTTATAGTAATATATATTAGGGTTCTATACTATAATACCAAACATGTAAAAGGGGCAATTTCCAAAATTAAAGGGGTGGGCCAAAGTACCCCTCCCAAATTTTTAAAGGAGTGCACAAATGTACCTATGTCTTATGATAGGGAATAGACCCCTATACATAACCATATAACCATATAAGGTAATAGAACCTCATCCAAGGGGATAACTTAGGTCAAACCAAACACGTGGTACAACGTATTGCTTACGTTTATATTTTGGCAATTTGTACCCCTAAAAGGGAACGAGGTGGACCACCCAAATTTATCATAATACATGTTAGGGTCCAGTACTATAATACCAAATATATAAAATGAGCAATTTCTAAAATTTAAGGGGTGGGCCAAAGTACCCCTCCCAAATTTTTAAAGGAGTGCACAAATGTACCTATGTCTTATGATAGGGAATAGACCCCTATACATAACCATATAACCATATAAGGCAATAGAACCTCATCCAAGAGGTTAAATTGGGCCAAAAGACCAAACACGTGGTACAACGTATTGCTTACGTTTATATTTTGACAATTTTGTACCCCTAGAAGGAAACGAGGTGGACCATCCAAATTTATCATAATACATGTTAGGATCCGGTACTATAATACCAAATGTTTAAATTGGTCAATTTCCAAAATTTAAGGGGTGGGCCATGGTACCCCTCCCAAATTTTTCAAGGGGTGCATTAATATACCCATGTCTTATGAAAGGTAATGGACCCCTGTATACGCCCATATAACTATATAGGGTAATAACACCTCATCCAAGGGGATAAATTAGGTCAAAAACACCCGAAATTTGAATTTTTGGCAATTTTTTACCCCTAAAAGGGAATGAGGTGGACCACCCAAATTTATCATAATACATATTAGGGTCCTGTACTATAATACCCAATGTTGAAATTGGGCAATTTCCAAAATTGAAGGGGTGGGCCAAGGTACCCCTCCCAAAAATTTCAAGGGGTGCATTAATATACCCATGTCTTATGATAGGTAATGAACCCCTGTATACGCCCATATAACCATATAGGGTAATAACACCTCATCCAAGGGGATAAATTAGGTCAAAAACCTCCGAAATGTGAATTTTAGGCAATTTTTTACCCATGAAAGGGAACGACATTGACCCCCAATACTGATAGAGGTACATACTGTGGTCCTAGGCTACCATACCAAATTTTTAGATTTGGCAATTTCCAAAATTTAAGGGGTAGGCCAAGGTACCCCTCCCAAATTTTTCAAGGGGTGCATTAATATACCCATGTCTTATGAAAGGGAATGGACCCCTGTATACGCCCATATAACCATATAGGGTAATAACACCTCATCCAAGGGGATAAATTAGGTCAAAAACCCCCGAAATTTGACTTTTTGGCAATTTTTTACCCATGAAAGGGAACGACATAGACACCCAATACTGATAGAGGTACATACTATGGTCCTAGGCTACCATACCAAATTTTTAGATTTGGCAATTTCCAAAATTTAAGGGGGGTGGTCCTATGTACCCCTGCCAAAATTTAGGGGGTGGGCCATGGTACCCCTGCCAAAATTTAGAGGGGGTGGTCCTATGTACCCCTAGGTCATTGACCCCGGCCAGGGACCATGGGTCCTGAGGCAGGGACCCAGGGGCCAAAAAGTTCGGCTAAGTGCAGCCAATACTAGTGCTACCGAGGTTTCGAGGTAAACGGAACCGGAAAATGTAAAGTTTGTTGACTCTCAGATCTCGACAGTTTGTTAAAAGAGATTTCACAATTCATGTTGTTATATCTTCGTCATAAAAGCACTTCTGATTTACTACAATATATTCATGGTGAATTACTGAAATTATACACTCCACATAAAAAAACGACTGCTAACACATTGCAGCTAAGCCATCCAATACCCTAACAGCAGAAGTCCATAGCAGGCATATGCCTATCATATACCCTCAAGTACATGGGAATGTGTCCAGTATGTGCCTTATATACTTCTGAGAAAGAAATCACATGGATGGCAAGTGATAGTCACAGTCTATGTCCGCCCTTAGACACATGCCCGACACGCACCTGGGGAACGTGCCTAGTATGTTCTAGGTATGATCCTCATGCCGTAAGCGTCAATGGACTACAAAATTACTGTCCCAAAATATGTTAAATCGCCTATATGCGTAATGTGTTTACATTAAGGTGAGTCTAAACAACACTTTAAAGAAGTAAAAAATGTAGGGCTACCCTAGGGTGGGTGCGAACCACCAACCTTTGGATTACTGGCCGCCTGCACTTCCGACTTGGCCATAGAGGGAATGAAGAGAATGTCGCTTGTAGAAAGAAAATTATTGAGGTCTTTTGCATTCGACTAATCAGAGTGCTCCTTTAACCGCATATTCGATTATAACCGTTTGGGATCAGAAAAAATCTTCTTGCCATGTAATTTCATAACAAATTGACGAGTGTCTATTTACTTTATTTCATGGTTCTTCCATATTCACTTTCAAATGATCATCGGCACTTGCCATCTAATAAAGTTGATGCGTTTATTGCTTCTAGTACACAATCGCTTAGAAAAAGAAGCAGCAAATGCTCAAATGTGGGAGATGAATTTAGAACACCTAAATGGCGAATGCCTAGTACATCTTGTGCTGTTAGTGTATCTGAAACAATATGTATCTAAAGGTCGTACTTAGAACATGACAGATATATGTCCCAAGTGACGACATAAAAACAGATGACTGTTAGAGTGCGAAATCGAGCCAGGTATATAAATGCAATATTTGTCGTTCATAGTTGCAAATATCAATTAGGTATAACAAGTACCTAAAACTGTAGGTAGCTGAAGTACATACTTAGCACATGAATATCATATATGCCAGGTGTTGGGTACCTAAAAAGTAACTGGGACACCTAAATGTCACATGCCCAGCACATCTTGTGCTGTTATGGTACCCACTTGCTTATCCCACAATCGTGTCTGGTAGAGAGACCCCTCCTCTCTCTCCTTTTCCTCTCTCCCATATTAAAATCAGTAACAACCTGAGCACAATTTTAATTTTAAAATATACATGTATTAGTGTCAATAACGTGAAAGAATACAAATGAGACGAAACGAGATTCATAAGTTGATGTAGAGAGAAACTTAAATATATCTCAATGAAAAATTGAAACCAATAGATATCTGTTAGAGGTACGGAAGTGAGACAGAGAGAGAAAAGGTGATAGAAGAAGAAAAAGAAAAGGGAGCACAGATAAAAAATATTGGATTTAAACGTAGTAAGAAAAGTACCTAATATTTTATGGTTCCGTTTCCAGTAGTTTCAACACTAATATAGAAATAACGTTTTTTTTAGAGTTTTGTCAGAACTATTCAAATAAATTCGTAGAGGATGCTTGAAAAATTCATTAAGTCACTTTCAAAATGAATCCCAAACTTGGTGATCGAATTAAACACTCAATTTACATTAAAACTGAAAATTTGCGAGACACATCTGCGATCATGCTAAAAGTTTAACACACACCCTGTCTTTCTGCGTGGTTCGGTTCCAAATTCGGTAGTGTTCATTAAACGTACAGGTCTGAAATACATTATAATAAACCTAGTAGTAGCGTAGATGGTATCTTCCATTCCAGACTACTAATGCAAACTGAACAAGAAAAGAAAAAGAAAAAGAAAATATAGAAAACGAGAGAAAGAAAAATTATATGAGTCCCATTTTACTGCTAAATTTCTATCAGAAAGAGCCTACATTATAACTCGAAATTGTATCATAATGAAAAGCTACAAATGTTTAAAAGAAAAATTGGATATTGGTTCCTTACAGACGTAGCAAATCTTGTATATTTCGCATTTAATACATCATCATCATCATAGGTATTCTGCCTTAATTGGCAGGTCACTTGCCGCAGCTGAGAAGCTTCCATGCTTCACGGTCCTCCGCTAACTTCTTCGTTTTCGCGTATGATCTTTCTGTTTTTATATCATCCATTAATTGTAGTTTCCTTCGCCTTCTCCCTCTTTTTCCCGCCACCATACCCTCTAGGACGTCCCTCATGATACAATCTCTTTTTAGGCAATGTCCCAACCAGTTTCTCTTCCTCTTCCTAATACTATCTAAAAGTGTTCTTTTCTCACCCACCATTTCTAACACTCTCATTCGTTTTGCTCGACCCAACTAATTCTTTCCATTCTTCTCCACACCCACATTTCGAAGGCTTCCAGTCGATTTTCATCACCTTTACGTAATGTCCACGTTTCCGCCCCATACAGTACAACACTCCACACAAAACATTTTATGAGTCTTTTTCTCAACTCTTTATTCAAGGTCGCACAAAACAGACTTTTCTTCCTCCGAAAGGCTTCTTTCGCCATTCCTATCCTTGCTTTTACTTCACGTTCGCACTTCATGTTATTACTAAGAATACTATCCAGATATCGAAAACTATTCATTTGTTCTACTTTCTCTCCTCCTACTTTTATATTTGACACATACCCCTTCGTTCCAATCACCATGGCTTTTGTCTTTCTAACATTTATTTTCATCACATATTCTTCAAAGCCCTTTCTCATTTTTTCTAACATTTTATTGATTTTCTTTTCAGATTCTGCAACAAGCGCCATATCGTTTGCAAATCTTATGCATCTAATCATTCTACCTGCTACCGAAATGCCGTCATCATCATGTAAACTCTTTTTCACTATCTCTTTTAGATAGACATTAAATAGTGTTGGCGAGAGGCAGCATCCTTGTCGAACTCCCCTTCCAATTGCACTCTCTTCCGTCAGTTCTTCCCCTATCCTAACACTTACTTGTTGGTTCATGTATAAGTTTCTTATAGGTCTTCTATCTTTCCATTCCAACCCTATCTTCGTTAGAACTCCCAACAAGAATTCCCAATTCACGCGGTCAAAAGCCTTTTCTAGATCAATAAATATAACATACACCTCTTTCCCTTTTTCTATAAATCTTTCACCGATCGCCCTTAATAATCCAATTGCATCTCTTGTGCCCTTGCCTCTTCTGAACCCGAACTGCTCCTCCTCAACTTCTTTATTTGTTCTTTCATATAGCCTCTGTTCAGTATTCGGAGCAGAATTTTAGCCACATGAGATATGAGACTAATAGTTCTATAATCCTCACATCTCTTTGGGTTTGATTTCTTAGCCATCGGTATCATGATCGTTTTCAGAAAGTTTTTGGCCATGGATAAAACAAATTGAAGAATTATAGGATGGAAACGAGTTTTTTGTAAAATTAATATAAATAAAATCTCTCTTGAAATAACCCAAAAGGGGGCCATTTTCTAGTCATTTCTGAGCATTTGTCTGTTTAGAATATCCACTCTCGATTGCACCTATTGCGGGTATAACGTTGTAATTCGCAATGATAGAATGAACACACTAAAGCTGAAACGGTAATCGCAGTGATATAATGATTCGATTAAGAACAGACAGAAAAAAGACTTTGCATATTTCTTGACATAGATTGTGTATTTGTCTGTGTGTGTATGTATGTGTATGTGTGAGAGAGAGGAGAGAAGGAGGCAAGAGATGATAAGGAAATGCCAAGAAAGATGGATAGAGTGAGAGAGAGAGAGAAAGAGAGGCGAATAAAAATATGAAAACTATTTATCATTACTCTGTATGATGAAGACTGAACACACTGTTTATTTGGATTCCCACATTGTAACTTCTCCAACCAACGTTGGCAGCGAATGTTTTATGAGAGAAAAAGTAGTATGTGATGGGGATTTGAACCGAGATTTTCCGTTTGGAAGTCTAGGACGATACCAATACACCAGCGGTTACTTTAGTCCAAACATGTTTAACAAAAGTATAGTGTGTCTTTCTAAGAACAATAACATGAAAAGTGGATACTACAGACCAATTAAGTGTTTCGGATTGTCATAGTAGCCTCCATAGTTATTATTTGCCCTTTCCCAACCAACATTTGTAAATCGTCTCTATCATGATACAGGTGTTTGCTTCCACGTTCTTACGGATTACTCGTTTAGTATCAAAATTCACTCTTCGATTCTTAACGAGCACTTTATGAAAAAATACCTTTGTCTTGACCAGGATTCGAACTTACGCATTGAACCTATACTGCTCGTGAGTCCATTACGTTATCCCTTTCCTACGCTGCCACCTGAAACTCTAACTCAAATCTTACTAAGTTCAGTTCTGCTCTTTGAACCGGTTTCTTTCTGTAAGGTTATTTACAACAAAGTGCGAGCCGAAATTCATTCATTCGAGGACCTGGAGACAAATTAGTGCTCACTAATAAACGAAATAACATACAATCCAAGAAAAATTACAGAAATAATAACATACTATGCAGTAATTACGCCGTGCAAGTTCAAATCCCATGCCGTAAATGTCGCAAACACCTAGGGGCTCACTTGCTGGTAAATGTTGATCGTCGCTATACCGAAGCGTCGAAGGATTGCCACTGGCCGCAGGTTTTCGTCGAGTCGAAAGAGATATCTAAAGTCGGGGTATTGAAGTTACCACCGCGTAGCTGCGAACACTTCATTTTGATCCGCATTCCTTCGATTCGTCGCGGAGAATCGCGAAGGGACCAACACGAACTATCGCCAGTCATGTGCATGCGGTTATTATTATATACTGGCCGAATATACTCATTCTTCGCATGGAGGCAGTATTTCGAATTCAACGCCATTGGGGAGTATTACCATTCATTTCAGCGATCGCGAAATGTATGGATTTGACACTAATTTCGGTCAGTTTGCTCTCTTTTTACATGTCTCGGTATCCCTTCGTTGGCCCCCGACCAGCATACAATGGTAGGTAAATTTGCAAGTCACCGCTAATGGAAGTGTCACCATTGATCTCAGATACCGCGAAAATTATGGATTTGACACTTAATATAGGTCATTTTGGATTACTTTTATATGTTCGGCCAGCAGCCAAGTAGGGCGAATTTGGAAGTTAATATGATGGGAGTTTCGCCATTGATTAGAGCGACCGCGAAAACTATGAATTCGACAGTAATATCGGTCACTTTCTAATACGTTTACATGTGCCGGCCAACGTCCCCCCTGAGACTCCTCTGTTTCGAATTTTAACAAAAGTGCTTTGCGTTTGTCTAGGGCCTGGACGATGGTATCCCTGACCAAAATTTGGCAACTGTCGTTCAACTTGTCTGGTCCCGAGGTCGATCCCCTTAAAAGTTCCCCATGAGACCCCCTGTTTCGGATTTTGATTAAAAAAATGCTTCGCCTTGGTCTGGGGTCTGAACCAAGGTATCCGTGTCCAAAATATGGTAACTCTCGGTCAATTTATATGTTTCCCATGCCGGTCCCGGCAAACGCCTGCCTTCCCTAAGACCCCTGTTTCGAAATTAAGAAAAAGGCTTCATCTTGAATTGGACTCTCGACCAAGGTACCTGTGACCAAATATTGGTAACTGTCGGTCCACTTGTCTGGTTCCCAGTCCACATACAGGCAGACAAACACACAAAGAAACCCTTTATTTTATTTATATTAGATTATTTTTTCCTGACGAATTGTTCCTAAAGTTAGCTCCTGGCATACATCATGAAGTGAAAAGTCTTGAGATGAGTGCGTATAATTGTTTGAATTTAGATGGCAACTATCACCGATCATTTGAAAGTGAATATGGGAGAACCATGAAATAAAGTAAATAGACGCTCGACTTTTTGTTGTAAAATTACATGGCGAGCAGATTCTGTCTGATCCCAAACGGTTATCGTCGAATATACACAGTTAAAGGATCATTCTGATTAGTCAAATTCAAAAGACCTCAACGATTTATCCCTCGTGGATATTCGGAACAAACAAATGCTTAAAAATGACTAGAAGATGGCCCCCTTTTGGGTTATTTCAAGAGAGATTTTATTTGTATTAATTTTACAAAAAATTCGTATCTATCCTATAATTCTCCAATTTGTTTTATCCACGTATGAAATGCGAAATATGCAAGATTTGCTATGTCTATAAGGAACCAATATCCAACTTTTCTTTTAAACATTTGTAACTTTTCATTATGATACAATTTCGAGTTATAATGTTGGCTCTTTCTGAGAGAAATTTAGCAGTAAAATAGGACTCATATAATTTTTCTTTCTCTCTTTTTCTATATTTTCTTTTTCTTTTCTTGTTTAGTTTGCATTAGTAGTCTGGAATGGAACATATGACCTACGCTACCTACTAGGTTTATTATAACGTATTTCAGATCTGTACCTTTAATGAACACTACCGAATTTGGAACCTAATCATACAGAAAGACAGGATGTGTGTTAAACTTTTGGTATGATCGTAGATGTGTCTCGCAACTTTTCAGTTTCAATGTAAATTGAGTATTTAATTTAATCACCAAGTTTGGGATTCATTTTGATAGTGACTTAATGAATTTTTCAAGCATCCTCTACGTATTTATTTGAATAGTTCTAACAAAACTTTTAAAAAACCGTTATTTCGATATTAGTGTTGGATTACTTTAAACGGAACTTTATAATGTTACGTTCTTTTCTTACTACGTTTAAATCCAATATTTTTGTTTTTCCTTTTCTTTTTCTTCTATCTCCTTTGCTCTCTCTCTGTCTCACTTCAGTACTTCTAACAGATATCTATTGGTTTCAATTTTCATTGAAATATGTTTAAGTTTCACTCTATATCAATTTATGAATCTCGTTTCGTCTCATTTTTATTTTTTTATGTTATTGACACTACTACATGCATTTTTTAAAATTAAAATTGTGCTCAGGTTGTTACTGATTTTAATATGGGAGAGAGGAAAGGGAGAGAGAGGAGGAGTCTCTCTACCAGACACGATTGTGGGTTAAGAAAGTTTGTATTGGATGGCCCTGCTGCAAGGTGTTAGTTGTCGCTTTTTTATGCGGAGTGTATAATTTCAGTAATTCACCATGAATAAAGCAAATCAGAAGTGTTTTTATAACGAAGATATAACAACATGAACTGTGAATTTTCTTTTAACAAACTGTCGAAATCTGAGTGTCAACAAACTTTACACTTTCCGGTACCATTTACCTCGAAATCTCGGTAGCCAGAATTAGGCTGGGATAGGGGACTTATATATTAAAAATGTTAATTTTAGCAAATGCAGATGCCTTTTAGGGTGAGAGAAGAAAGGAATTAAATGTATCATTTCTAGTTGTATTAATCTTGTAGTTCTGAGTCTGTTTCAAAATTGCTGACAGAAATAAGGACAATGTATTATGATTACTTTGTCGAACATTCCACTTTATTATCACAAGAATTTCATCTTCCGATTTGCTTAGTTGTGAAAAATTATAGAGTATATTGCTATAGTATGTAAAGTATATGTACTGTTGCTGATTTCTGGTACAATCAGAAACAGATGTAAAAGATAAATTACAGTAATAGTTTTCTATTAAAGGGGAAGTATAACTACTTTTATTTTAACAAACTTTTTGGCTTAAAATGTTTGTTCGGGTTCACCCCTTTCCCCCTCAACGTTTGATACGAAATGCAAGAACATATTTAGATTTTGATTAATGATTCCAGGATATTTCAAGCATTATTTCTCGGATCTAGGCCTGTGCGATATGTCGGTATATCGTAAAAAGCACCAGTCAAAAAAAAGTGCTACGAACTTTGACCTAGACTTTATCATAAGAAAAGGTTTTTGTTGCTCTCTCTTGGAGATTTCCATCCCATTTGGCCTTTGAGACCGCTCATTGACAAAAACTGCACACATGACCGCTATATGTAGACATGCTCTTAGGCAGAATCGGAGGTTGGGCAGGGAAAGGAGTCTTCAATAACAACAACAACAACAACAACAACAACAATAATAATAATAATAATAATAATAATAATAATAATAATAATAATAATAATAATAATAATAATAATATAACAATTGGGTTTACAAGTAGGGTCCCGTCTGCTTATCTTACATGGGAGGCCCGCAAATCTACCACGCTAATGGTGTCCCTTAGTCTGTATTTGTCTTTCTTTCCGTTTCCTGTGCTGTTAGGCGTTTATATTAAACCTTTACATTATGTAACCTATTTTCTTATTTCCGAGGTTTTTTGAAAAAGGAAAGAAGCTGCTTTCCTCTGATATCTATTTCTTACCATTGATCTTGTTTCGACTGCTTAAGTAAGGTCATTTTGTAACTTTTTGTGTCATCCATTTCCCCCACAATAATAAAACCGTCATTCCTAACGATTTACTTTATTCTCTTTTTTGCAGTTTGCCACACTGATATATTTTTTAACAGAATTTAGGTTTGTTCCAACGCCTTTCGAATTCTCAACCAACACAACGGCCAGCTTTTTGGGTTGCCTACTATTGCAAGAAAAGCAGAATTGCAGGTGGTAATGCACTTTTGGAGTCGTGTATACATGTGATTGGTTCAAATCCGGATGTTATGTTCTTATTTGACCCTTTCAGTGCGCTTATTGGGCGACATAAAAAAATACGTGTCGCTTCTTTTTCGATGTTCTTTATGTCTGTGCAATCTTATCACAATCAGCGTGTTACACCGATGTACCCTACCTTGCAGGAGTTTCAATGTTGCAGACAAACGGTGTGTTCTTGATTTGGATTTGTTGGGTGACGACGCTAACACCTGCTGCATTCGCTCTTTGTTCTAAGACGTGTTGAGAGTTTTTGCCAGTTGGCAGTTCTATCTGCAGGCGGCATATGCAGTACAGTGCAAATTGCGTTTAAGTGTTTGGTAAAAATGCAATGGTCTTCGGTTTGGTGCATACGTTTTTACTCTATCCAATCAATAATGAAATAGAAAGTTGTGGTAGATTTCTACCATTCTAGGTTTTAGTATAGAGTTAGAGATGGAGATGCAACGTATACTTGAGGCGTTTAATCGAGTGTAGGAAACCGATTCTCTCTATCTATTATCGTTTTTACTCTATTGTGATCACTGTTAGAACCGGCACTAGTTGTTTATCTGCCACTTTCGGTTTTAAAACAGAGATTAGAGTGTAGATGGAATTGCTTGGAAAGCTTAATTGATTGTAGAAAACTGTTTTTCGTTATCTGTTACCGTGTTTACTCTATAATGATCAACGTTAAAGCTTGGAATGGTTTATTTCTGGCACTTCTGGTTTTAGCAAAGAGATTAGAACGGAAAAAATCTACCCTTGGGATGCTTTTAATTGATTACACGCAAGCACTTCTCACTATCCATTATGGTTTTTATTCTGTGACGATCAACGTTAAAGCACGTACTGGATTATTTCTGTCGCTTCTAGTTTTCGTAGATAGAGGTTGAGAGAGAACATGGTATCTATTCTTAGAATGCTAATTCGATCCCAGAAAATCGCTTCTCGCTATCTCATATCGCTTTTACTCTGTGTAGATCAATATTGAAAACGGAAATTGTGGTGAATTTCTACCATTTCCGGTTGAAGTGGAGTGCTAAGGATGGAGATTAAATATGTTCTTGGGACGCTTAATCGATTGCATAAAACCACTTATCTCTATCTAGTAGTTCTAGTGTTTTAATAGATAGAAGTAAAAACAAAGTGTCGTGTAAAGAATCGTTTTACATGTGATTAGCATCGTACTAAAGGAGTGATTAGTGAGTTATGTGATTATAATTTCTGTATTCAGAAATAGGTTCGTGATATTAACCCTAACTTATGTCAAAAAGTAGCAGCTACTACTTCCCCTTAGAGTTGTCCAAGTACATTAGGAGAAAACATGGTTAGAGAAAATATTAAATAAATATAACGCTAACATAGGCGTGCCCATCAAACATTTTCTGAGGGAAGGGGTCAGTACCTTCCACTCAACATTGTGGGCTGAATTTAAAGAAAGGCTGATAGCATTGCACTCCCCCCCCCCAATTTTCAAAACATCACATGACACGAATTAATACTGCAATTTGGGATCAATCCCATCAATGGTAGGTAAGAGGTTCTATTCCAGGGGCACCTATTTATAGTACTGTTGCCAAAATTTATTAAAATTAATGAGGTTTCCAGGGCGATGGTGGGTGGTTTGACTTGTAGGTATCATGACAGCACAATGAATTCAGTAGGTTTCAGTGACAGCATATTATTCAAGTTCAAGTCTTCATTTATGAGTTGCATTGTTTCCCATTTTGACTCTGAAAATGGGCTTTGAAGTGTCCTGTTAAGAAGCTCCAATCTACTAGTAATATCTCTAGCCATTATGAATCTAAACATCAGTTTCCATTTTACATGAATCTTGTAGCTGTCATTAAAAAAAGTCTTGAAACCCTATAATATTTCTCCATGTAAACATAGTCTTGAAAGGGACATACAACATTTTTTCCATCTTGCAAGAAGTTAAACCATGTGGAACTTTCTGGGTCGTCTTGCTTGCTACCTGCTATCACCCTCCCGCTGACATAAAGGAAAAACGAGTTTTGCCGCTTCCGAAACTACGGATACTTTTGGACAAGGAGGGGAAGCGCTCCAAAATACACGTTTTTAATGAGGAGGTTCACTATTTGTCCACTAGAATGCAGTGCTGCATGGCTGGAGATATCTTTCTTGTATTCAGAAAGTTGTATTATGCAAACAGTAAATAGAAAGATCGGGTTGCAAGATGTTTTTTATGACCTACAAGATTCATGTAAAATGGAAACGCTGTCTATGAAACGTAGAACCTTCTTCAAAAAGTCGCGAAAGCGCAGCTACTGATACTGAAGATGTGTTGACAATTCCTTCAGTTTTCATCTCTTCCAACGTAGAGAGAATTTCTTTATAATGTTCAACTACTCCCATTATTTCCGTTATTTGAGTGAGTCTACAAATTCACCTAGTGGAACACAAAGGTTTAATGTTTACAATGTTTGAGACGGGACCACCAGCATTAGCCTTGATCAGAGCAGAAAATCTTCACTTCACTGGAAGTGACTGCGGAAACAATACTCCTAGTTCATGCACCCACTGTAAAGAGTTTCTCACTATTTCTGATGCACTATAGTCATCCTTAATCAGAAGATTAGCACAGTGAGCTGAGCTCTACAATATACGTACAAGGCAAGAGGTTGCTGTTCCCATATGATAGATTGAACATCAATGTTTGCACTACTCATATTTTGAGCAGCATAATAAGCTTGTCCTCTGAGTTGAGAAATGGGAAACTGGAGTCGTGTCCTCTAAATGCGAAACCTGTCTTGCAAGAAAGCGTATGTTTGGAATTATTTTTTCAGGCATTACCTGGCTTTCAGCTGTTGATTTGAAATTTGTCTGTTTAGTTGGTTTTCTATTGGATTTTTTCTCTACGTGTAGCGCACTACAGCTAATTTATGGCATTCTGAAGTTTCGTGTACACGGAATTTCTCTTTAGCCTTCTTCTAGTTGCAAAATTTTACAGTAGTGAAACTATTTTCCATGTTTTTACTAAGAACATTTTCTTCATTGTTTCTCAAGTACTCCATATAGACCTAATAAAAGCATACAATGACATTACTTTTGTTGAGATTGACGTGCACCCAGGGAAATGACTGGAACCAAGTTGGCACAAAAGTTAATGTTCGACCTCTCAGAGGCTGTTATGGAAAATTTATAGGTAACACAAAAGCCTGATTGGGCCTCGAAAAGTTTAAAGGGGAGAAGATAACCTGAGCCACTTGCTAGACAAAGAGATTGATGGGTTTCTCCTATAGACATTGATGCTGATGGTGACCTGGTACGGAAATTTCAATTTCTCTTGTCAGTTTTGGGCTGTAATCCATCAGATGGATGAATTCACTTGAATTAATTTTTCACTTTTTTCTTCAATAGTAACACTGCTTTGGCCCACGTACTGCCTTCTTTTCTTTTTTATGACAAATTTATCAATTTCAAACAATAAAACAACATTAATAGAAGAAACAGATGAAAAACTTCAGATCAACACATGAATATTCACAGACACGCACATGAATATAGTTATGTAAACAACGTTACTGTTGGAGAAAACACGCAGCCAAACACGTCCTCGCAAAACACGCTCGCGCGTACATCCCAGTTGACGAAGTTGAACAGTACGTTAGAAAGAACATGCAAAAGAGACTTACACACCCGCACACGAAGAAAAAGGTCAATTTAGACAGGTTTTCAGTCATATTTCCGAAATTAAACACAGTGTTGTAGTGTAAGTCTTCCTTCGATTGTCGAGGTTGGCACAATGCTACTATTTTTACACGAAGCCGGTAGAGCAAGAGTTGATATAAAAGGTTTCATTGCACATTTTCTCTTTTCTCTTTGTAGTGCTATAGTATTGTCGAAGGAAAGGAGCCTCTTTAGATACCTAGAAAGAGATATTTTATTTCTTGGAGCTATTGCTTTCGTGGAAGACTAAAGATAAAAGCTTATGGCAGAAATATTTGAAACTGAGCATGAAAATTTTGATAAGTACTAAGTGAGATTCGAAATATTTTTGCCTTGGAAGGAAGTTGTAAGTCTTACACAAAGAGGTAGCTGTACAAAATAAAAAGACGCACTAAGAACTGTGTATTTTCAATTAGAATCTACTATTTTGTTAAAGGTATATTTCAAAATTTTCATTTTGCTGCAAATGAACGTGTGTTTTCGATGTAGCTAATATAGTCTCAATACGTTCTGTACTTTATTCATATACCCCGGTAATTGTTGCAGAATTTTGTGATATTCTAATTCTTTTCCTATTTCACGAATCATTAATTGGCAATCGACGTTCCCATTCCAGAATTTCATCATTTTTGCCGAGATATTTGGGAAAGAATCTCTGCTATATAATTTTCTGGGGGGACGCATCTCTCCCATCCCTCCGGCGGGCATGCCCGTAAAGCAAGATTTAGCATTTCAATGGAAATCCAACAAAGCAACAACCCTAAATGATAAAATACTTGCGCAATTATCTATAGTACTACAGTGAGATATTATTTAATACTAAACATTTGAATTGATGCAATTAAAACCACTTCATATTGGATATGATTTTTACTAATAATTATTTTTTTCGTTGCACGCCATGTAGTTGTAATCTTACACCCTCTATGATGTACGTATAACTTATTTCACTCCTTTAAATTTAGTAGGAATATAATGAGACATTATCCAACGACGCGGACGTCGTTCCGCGCTAGAAAAAAAAAACACCAACACCAATATGGTTATTTATTTATAATTGAAAGTGTTGTTCCCTATATTTCTCTTTTTCTTCAATAAAGTGCTGTAAAAAAATGATTTCGAATGTGAAGTAGTTTTGACTGCAACTTCAGTTAAATTTTGAGTATTAAATAACAGCTTATTACTATTATTATTATTATTATTATTATTATTATTATTATTATTATTATTATTATTATTATTATTATTATTATCTTGTAGATACTTGCGTTTTATTATTTGATACTTAATTTCCTTTGAAATACAGTTGAGTTTTGATAACCCAAACCTCGGTAATTCTTCGGTAAAAATTACAACTTCGATAAGTCAAATTTTAAGGTTTTCATAATCATATTTTTAAACTTCGGTAACTCGAACTTTCGTATCAATAAACTTCTACGAGCCGAAGTTTACCTCTATAAGTCGAATATCTCTTGATGTGACCTCAATAACTCGAAGCTATAGCTCTATGCTTTTATGTAATTGTCATTGTTGCTAATGTGTATTGTAATTATGTTTTACTCATGTCTAGTATTTTATTTTTACTTATTTAATTTAATTTATTTAATTTAATCAATTTATTAATTTAATTTAATTTAATTTAATTTAATTTTACTTATTTAATTTATCATCTTATTTAATTTAAGGAACTTTCACAACTTCGAATTATAGAGGTTGAATGAATAGAACACCGAGTTATAGAGATTATGTAGTCATTTCTCATGACGAACCTCGATATCTCGAATTTTTGTTGTGGCCAGCTTGATAACTCGAACATTAATTACTCGAAAAACTCAATAACTCGAATTTTTATCGATTCCTTTAAGCTTCGAGTTCTCGAGATCCCACTGCATTAATTTCTAGCGTTACGGTATATTTGTTTAAAATTCCCTCTTACCCTTACGGAAAAGTGGATAGCCTTTTCCGGTATAAATTTTGGATAACACAACAAACCTGTTTCTAAATTTGAAAAAATATAATCATGCGTTAGTCATACTCTTAGTACGACGCTAATGACACATAAGATCGTCTCTAAACATGGTCCAAAAAGTTTACGAATTAATCATATCTCATTAACCATATTATGTATTGTCATCTTGCTAGTGACATAGTGGAAAGTTTAATGAGAGTATACTTCAGTATTAATTTCATATTGTTTAGTGTGCGATCAGCATCAATTTTTAGGTGTACTAAATAATTAATTTTTTATCGAAAACTACGCATGATGCTTTACTCTCAGTTATGGCATTTTGTTCAACCACGTGAGATCTATGATTGATATATGTCTAATCTGTGAACATTTTCCCATTATTTCCAAATACTATGTATTATAGAATTAGGTAACATTAATAACACTATGAGTCATAAAATGTTTCATGTGGAGTATTGTTCTATATGGGCCAGAAACAGACTCGGATCCAGATGGGTGATCGCTCTCCCCCCCCCCCCCCAGAAGGGGGAACTTTCTTATTTTATATATAAATAAAACCCATCCCAGAGTTTGGAGCTCTTAAAAGTAGCTCTAAGTAGCAGTATTACAATCCACTGCTTCCTCCGCTCCAGAAGTCCGTCCTGGAACCGCTCTTGGTCAGAAAAATGGACATTAAGAAAAATGATGGAAAACGATTGGCTTTTGAAATGTGAGTGTGGAGAAGAATGGAAAGAATTAGGTGGGTCGAGCGGGAAACGAATGAGAGTGTCTTAGAAATTATGGGAAAGAAAAGGACTAGACATTATTAAGAAAAGGAAAAGAAACTGGTTGGGACATTGGCAACGAAGGAACTGTATCATGAGGGACGTGTTAGAGAATACGATGCCAGGAAAGAGAGGGAGGGGGCGAAGGAGACTACAATTAATGGTCGCTATCAAAACAGAAAAGTAATAAGTGAAAACGAAGAGGTTAGCGGAAGGCCGTGGAGCATGGAAGTTCTCAGTTGCGGCAAGTGAGTTGCCAATACTGGCAGAATACCTATGATGATGAATAGCACAATTCTTTAGCTGGGGGACATATTCAATAATTCTCCAAACAAGGAGAGAATCAGGGAGGCTTTCGGGTTATAAACAACCACCCTGTATACACTTTAGTTAGTTTCTTTTCTTTCTTTTTCTTAAAATAGTCTTGGATCGTTTAAGGGTTAATGAAGAGTAAACAATCTCTCACGAAAATGTTGATCTTTGGTTGATAATAACATGCTCGACAACAGAGATCCGGATTTTACAAAACGTCTACATGGATGTGGCGCTGTAAAATCATAAAAGTTCATAGGGAAGGTGGGGAAAGAAAAAGAAAGGTTATAAGTACGTAATTTATTCTTTCCTTCGAGGACAAACCACAGTAATCACCAAAAGGAACCTTTGGAATTTCATTCATTTTTATAGACTGCAAAACAGACGCTTTCAACACAGCCATTCGAACCTATGATGCTGTTAGCAGGGTTGCCATACAATTTTAAAAAATCGTGTTTTGTATTTTCGGACATTGTATTTTCGATATTCAGATAATACCATGAGCAGCGGCGCAAATCTGTCTTCAACATTTGGGGAGGCAAGTAAGACTTTTTTTTTTTTTTTTTTTTTTTTTTAAAGTGATGCTCAAAATATTTGTGAAGTTGAAAAACAATTCTGTGGAGGATCAGGAAGCAGAGTTGTCTTTAACATTGGGAGGCGGGCAGTTTTGAGGCTTATTCTGGGGGACATTTCAAATCGGATTATTGAGGGAAACAGTCATCCCCAGATCCAAGATTGGAGGGAACATGTTCCCCTCATCCCCCCAGGATTTTCGCTAGTGATCATTAGAGTTTTTTTTTCAATAAAATTGTTTGAAATGATTATAGATTTGTGTTTAGCGAACATGAATTTCAAAGCAAGCATTGAACGTATTCAAATGTTCTTTCAGCATTGACATTTATTTAGAATGAAATCCACTTTAGACGACAATACTTAGATACACTGGTAAAAGTGGATCTGAAAAGGTAGGGTTACGGTAGGTAGTGGCATGACGTCACGTCGTCCCCTTGCCTATCTTTGCGCATTGTATTTTTTTATAAACTGGGGGGACGCCGTATATATTTTTTGCAGGCGAGGGACGACGTCCACCCACGTTCCTCCTCATTTTACCCATGGTTAGATACTTATAAGCAGCTGGGTGCCCAAAGGGATATCTCCGGGTTTTAAATCTCTTTCAGCAAAATATTATATTTAAAAATATGGACATATAATCATCTACCCTATTAAGATATGTATGTCCCGAAAGAATATAAGTGAACTTAAATCCCCTCTTGAATAAATTCTGTGTACGCCATTAATCATAACGATATTTAATATTAGGTGCTCAATTTCAGGCAACTATGGGGACATGAAACTAAAAATCATTCGGCATTTTCAAAATTTTTGGCTTTAATATAAATAAACATTACATTAAAAGTGATAAGCGAGTAATGTACTTTGGGTATAAATGAATATGCCGATAGATAGCAAGTAGGTATTATCTCAATTTGAAACAAGTACTGCTTTCAAATAATAATAATAATAATAATAATAATAATAATAATAATAATAATAATAATAATAATAATAATAATAATAATAATAATAATAATAAATAGGCAATATATTTTATTCAAATCTCTTTATCTTCATTAAAATGCGCAGATTCTTTATTACCAGAGCAAGTCACATGGTTGAGCTGTTTAAGGCCTGAGGTTAGCGACTGTAAGACTTGTCTGCTATGTGTTCGAATCTCAGTCAGGGCATGGATATTATGAATTGTCCATTCACCGTTTACTTTATTATCAGCGTCATTCATTTCACGCTGTCTCCTGTGCAAAATTGTTGAACGCAAAATCCAAAAATAGAAACAGAAAAATATATTCATGCCAGAGACTATTCTTTGCTTAATTTTACTCGATCTCGCACATTTATCAGCCTCAGGGAAATTCGAGCTAATTCAAATCTGTTGTAGTTAGGGGCGTACCCACAGGGGGTTCACCGGCTCCGGATCTCCCCCCCCAAAAAACTTCGTAACTCGACTAAAAACACGGTCTTAACATAACTATACTTGTTTAACAGAGAAATGATTGATATAGGCTGAATATTTCATTTTACACCTTCCTTTCCAATCTAGTTCTATCAGATTTTCTGAGAATATAGGTGACAGTAATTAACAGGGTCTTTATGGGTGCAGAATGGCCCAGGTTTAATACTACATAGACATATTGGACCCTTCCCCAGAAAGAACTATTAGACCCTTCCCAACAAATACAACCATAGTGAAACTCACCTGAATCGAATTTTCACTTGAAATTGAGGTCACAAAGTAGCGAGTTGGAGCGTCTCTGCCTCATGCTCAAGATTTAATTCATTACTCTCGTAGAATACTGTTAATATGATTTTTATGATTTCATAGTCGAAACTTACGGGGGGAAAGCTTCGACAAATAGGCTTGATTTTTACCCAATTTTGACTACAGTTGACGGATTTTAATCATTAAATACTATATATGTATGTATCTTGAATTTTTCACCGAATTCCAATAGTGTAATTTGATATTTCTTTACTTGAAATTTAAATCCCTTTTCAACATCGAGGCTATAGGATTGGTGAAGTACAGTTTAATGTAGAATCCAAAGCATATTGCACCTATGATTGTGTGATATTTCGATATTTCTATATCAATCGATATTTTTAACTATCGCAATACCGATATCAAAAATAGCTGTTAGTAAGGGAGACCAAAGTATTTAAGCTTGCAATATAAATAACTCTTATGTTTGCAGATAACAAAATGTAGGTATTTTGTCTATGGAAATTTTGGAGTATATGTTCCGTTTACTGAAGTGTAAAAGAAAATTAAAAGTAACTCTTTTAAACGAAAACTGACAGTTTTTAGAAAGATTTATCGTTGTTCGGGATCCCCCCAGTGATTGAGGTAATCCCGAACATACTGCAAATATAGCTATAAAAGATATGCAGCAATTTTCTTATTTATATCTTAAATAAACTTTATATTTCATTAAAAAAAATACCATAATGAGGAACTTGAACAAATTCATTTAATCTTTTGATTTATTTCAAAGGAAAACTAATCATAGCCTAAACAAATGCTCAGCTACTCTTGTGGAGAGAATAAAGAAATATAAATTTAAAAAAGACTGTTATAAAAATCGTAACATAGCATCAGTGGCGGATCCGGGGGGGCGATCGTCCCCCCCAGAAGAGGAAAGTTTCTTTATTTTATATATAAATTAAACCCATTTCAGAGTTTGGATCTCTTAAAAGTAGCTCTAAGTAGCAGTATTACAATCCACCGTCCCTGCATAACATTAGGTCTAAGTACAGAAATGAAAATGTATGCGTTAGCCTTCTGTTTCCAAGAGCTGCAATCTTTATGAGTCTAATTCTTTCATGCGCCATTCGACTCCGGGGAACGAAGAAGTTTCTATTTGGCATTGCACCAGGAAACTCCATTTTATTGTAAAGGTTTAGAAATACTTGTTGAGTACACTACGGCTAGTAGTATTATTGCTATAGAATTAAGGATGAAAATAAGGAATGGATAATGTAGCCTGGTCTGTAATAATCTAGGTATAATAGAAGTAAACTTATGTGGCCCTAGCCAGAATGTATACTCGAAGTTATAAGGCAATCGGGAGAATAACAAAATATGTGATTACCACCAATCTGCTAGTCACCCACTAGCGCTAAAATAAAATTAGCACTAGCGTTAGTGGCTAACGTGTCAACGCACACAAAGCTTATTTAAAAATAAGAAGCAACAACATCTTGAACATTAGCGCTAAAATAAAATATTTACCTAAATATATTATAATTAAATATAATAAGTTACACACATAACAGTGGCGTAACTGAGGGACTCGCAGGACCTGCAGTGCGGGGAGGCCCGCAAGTCTTGAGGGTCCACCGCGAAGCAAATGCCAAGAACTATAGGCTACAAAAAGTGAGCTGAATACGGAATATCCATTTCCCTGAACAACATTATTTACTTTAGAAAAGAAAAATATGTTCTGGGTGAAAATTTATCCATTCTAGCAATATCAGTTTAAAAATCATCTTAGCACTCGAAGGTTATTAGCACGTGAGTATTAATTTTAATTGTAATTTTATTATATTTTAAGGATTTATTAACCATTGTCTTCTACAGGGGCATAATATAGTGGGAAGTTAATGGGCATGGGAAGGGGGCCCGACATTTATATACAAAATTTATGTTCTGATTTTTTCCCAATTTCATCTACAAGTTTATCAGAATCCTTCAGTGTCACGGGAGGTCCACAAAGGGTATAACATGATTTCTAAATCATATTTATTATTGAACTTGAGTATCGTTAATCATTGACAAGTGCTCTTTATGGTGTTGTACGTATAATCACTTTATTATTATTATTATTATTATTATTATTATTATTATTATTATTATTATTATTATTATTATTATTATTATTATTATTATTATTATTACTATAGTATGATCATGGAATACTAAAACAGAGCTTGAAATGTAAGACTTGGGTGAAGTAGTGGGTTGCCTACAAGACTCGAGAAATTTCTCGTCTCGAAAATTTTCTAGTCTCGTCTCGAATTTGAAAATATCGAGTCTCGCCTCATCCCGAATTAGTCTCGTTTTCAAGAGAAGACAAATATTTATCGACTCGCTGACAATACTAGAGGTACATATTGAAGGTAGCGACCAACTATAGTGTTCATGTGGATTACGACGTTATGTATCATAATGCGCACAATAAATTTTAAATTAATATGAGCATGTACTGATAAAAAAAAAAGAATTATTGCACTTATTACTTAAGTACAAGTAACGCACATAAAGCATTTTAAAAGTAAGAAATAACAATACGTTAGTTGTTAAAGATATTTTTTTTTCTCTTGAGTTATGGCAACCTTGAAGATGATGGCGAGTGGTGGTGGATGATGAGAAGGTATCAAGAGAATATCCTGAAAATACTGTTCCTCCTCTTCCCCCCCCCCCCCCTTCTCTCAGCATCATTTCCTCTTCTTCTCTGGTGGCAGACGTAATGACGGCCTTTTGCCGTACCTCAGCCACGCACAGACTGGCAACCGTCAATTATAAATCCCTCATTCACTTCGTTTATATTCCATAAATCAAAGAGTCACACACGGGGAGCCAACCAGCGAACACGATGCTCCATAAAATTGGAAGGTCAATAAATTATTTTCTTTTTTTTTTCCTTTCTTCTCAAAAGAAAGAAAGACAGACAGACGGACGGAGGGAGGGTGGTACGATAATCAAATAATAACATTGAAGAGATGTGAAAGGGAAGGCACAAACATACAGAACATCCTTTCTCTTTTGAACTATTTTTCATTCCGGAAAATTCTATGAAAAAAAAAAAAAACTGGCTGGACCAAACCAATAGATTCATGATCTATTTGGACTTGGAATTCTGAAATAAAAGTTTCGATCAGTCTATCACATGAGTTCCCAAAAAGAGGAAAGTATGTGTTTTTAGTGCCTTTCTTGTAAATTCTGTTTTTCGTTCAGAATATAACCTCCTCTAATGTCCTGAAAGAACATCTAAAATTCTATTAATATGTTGTTTTTTTCTAAGTGATTATTTACCCCAACTGTCACTCTGTATAGATATAGATATAGATATAGATATAGATATAGATATAGATATAGATATAGATATAGATATAGATATAGATATAGATATAGATATAGATAGATATATAGATATAGAGAGAAAATAGAGATAAACTATTTTTCTAAACCTTGAAGTAAGTGCTGTATGATAACCAAGCTGCATTTAACACTAAACTTACCCTGAAGTATACCTTTATTATGATTCCAAGAAGACGACAGTACACAGTATGGTTTATGAGATACAGGCCGGAATTTGATTAACACTTAATTTTCGTTTATTTGTAAGTATTGTCCGAAGATAAGGCAAACAACAGTCGATATATGATATCGAGTCAAATAGAATGAGATGCTTCTTGAATGCCTAAGTTTCGACAAAATCGACGAAAACAAAATTTTTTATAGCTGTAGAAAGCGTGTCTTTCATTATCAATAATGCCTGATATATATTGACTATCTGGAACAAATTGTTAATTTTATTATGTAAAAATATTCACTGTTTAGTAGCAAGTGGTTTCACGGTCAAGAAAGTTTGTTGTGGACAACACCGTGTCCGTGGATTTTCTGGAGTTTCTCCCATCTCTTTCTTTATTCTCATTCCACCAATTCTTTCATCACAATCCACTTGCCTAAATCATCTGTCTCTCTTAGCCTAAAGGGCACAAACGTGGGATGTTAAACTGAAAGCAGGCAAATTTCAAACTAGCGGTTCGTATCAGTTGTTGATAATCTTTTCCTAACAGTGACACACACACACTCCTAGCAGCAATAGACACATACTTGTAACCAGGGTTAAAGTGAGGGGGAACGCTGGGGGACGACGTCCCCACCTTCAAAAAAATATGTACGGCATACCTCCAGTCCTAAAAAAATTACAATTGGCAAAGATAGGCAAGGGGACGGCGTGACGTCATGTCGCTACCTACCGTCCCTCTACCTTTTTAGATCCACTTTTAACCTTGCTTGTAACTTTTTCTAAAGATTCAGGCTACCTGATGCTTATAGGAAGTGAGAGTACTTCATAAGGGAAGAATTATTAAGTAATGCGTGCAACTTACTGAATCAGTAATGAAACCATATAATTAAGATACGTGATTTTCTTGATCTTAATTCTCCATTTTGATCTTAATTCGACCTCTTACCTTCTATAAAAAATTCTAGTTTGTCATATTCTTTTTAAATTGGACATACACAAAAAGCAACTATCTCATCCCTGCTGTACTTGCTTAGTTGCTCACTTAGCTACTTTAAAGTAAGTGGGCTAGAACCTGCCTTCAAGTAAAACACACACACATAATACAGATATCAAGGAATAAGAATCACACATAAATAACATAAACACTCTGTTAACAAATTAAAACTATGGATTAGCCTCAGCATGATCGAAAAAATGATTCTGTAAATTATAACATTGTAATTTAAAAATAAATCTATGGTACACTATGAATTGTAATGGTGACTTACTCTTTCTTTTACTATTCAACTTATGGGTAATAAAGAACGTAGTATGAGTGGGTACAGGGCGCAAACGTTGAACTAAAAACCAACTTGTTAGTATACTATGTGAATGATGTTGCAATTGGAAAATAATCATGACGAAATTCTGCAGATGGCAAGATAAATGTAGAAAGAAGAACAAAATTAGGTTACATGCACAACGAATAATCATTACAGCTTCGAAACAACGGGCAGGTTCCAATATCTAGGCAAAATTTTCATAATTCTACATTAATATTAGCATTGAACAAAGAAAAAATCTAAACATGAGACAGATATCAACCAGCAGAAGTTATTAAATTAAACGAAATTATATGCGTGGGTGTAAAACTTCATGCGTAGTTTCCGATAAAATACAGAAAAATGAACTTGTTTGTAAACCTAAAAATTGATGCTGTTCGAGAATCATGGCACGTACTGAGGTGAAATTGATATCGAAATATACCTTCATTAACCTCTTCATTATGACACTAGCACCACAGCGACAATATATAATGAGATACAACTTAAAAGTAGTCTATAATTAACTCTTACATTTTAATTTATGTTTAACTACTTTTTATCTTGATGGCTGGAATTGTTACTTATTTTATGTAGCAAAACTTATACTGTTAACTAACAGATTGCATCTGTTGTTCATTCTCTTTTCCTAACGGTGACACACATATTCCTTAGAGCGCATAGAGGTGTAAAAGGAAGCCAAAACAATAGTCAAATGTGTACAAGCTCTAAATGCAATGTTAAAAATCGAAGTTAATAATATATGAGACAAAATTATTATTATTATTATTATTATTATTATTATTATTATTATTATTATTATTATTATTATTATTATTATTATTATTATTGTTATTATTATTATTATTATTATTATTATTATTATTATTATTATTATTATTATTATTATTATTATTATTATTATTATTATTATTATTATTATTATTATTTTGAATACTGCGAAAAGCTTACAAGCAAAAATACAACACTTAACACTTGTAACACATTACATAATAAAATCTGATAGAATAGAGTACAAGTAAAATAATAATTATAAGTCAATTGAGGAGTTTGATGTAATAAAGGCGTAAGCGATTTTACGTCATTTTTCCATCAAACGCATTTGTGGTTTTTGCCATGCTTTTTTAGCCTCCTCGTAACATTTCAATTCAATATCGGAATAAAATGCTGCATTCACATTGTTTTATGTAAGAGAGAGAGAGAGAGAGAGAGAGAGAAAACTACTTAAATTTTCAACATCGTTTTTTCTGCAACTGCATGTTTCAGACTTACGCCCTTACTGCATCAAACTCCTTAATTGTAAATTGTAATCTTAGGTTAGCAAATTGTAAACCTTTATCAGAAAGTAAAGATACGCAAATTATTTAATTCAAAATAGTTTTAACACCAAGATCTAATAAATATGGTCAATGTACGAAAATACAATTTTGCAGACAAATAAAGTTAGTTAAAGTTCTATTTAAAATAAATTAGTCTTTCATATTGGTTAAAATATACTCGAGATAAAAATAACAAATTTATTAAAGAACGGCAGATAGTTCTTTGTCATAAATTTAATATATTCGTTAATCTATGTGACAGATACTTTGTAGAATTTCTAAATATATGATTGAGGTTAGTATAAATTATACCATTTTGTAACTCTTTTTGTAATAAGTGATATATAACAATTTATACTTTATAAAAACAAGATTAAACAAAACAAAATACGGAAATTTAGCTGTTTGTTTAGGCAAGTAGTAAAAATTTTCACTTTCGGTATGACCAGGCCTGAATTCAATTCATTTTTGGTGTTTATTTAGCGTGGTAATGGTACAGGAGGAGTTATATAAAGAATAAACACGCGAAATCAGTGGACAATTTACTGAAGATATTTTCAGCGAAACAATTGTGTAGTGGAAATGGAAAAGGCTGAAAGTGCCAAAAAAAAAATCGATTTTTTTTGCATGGAATGTGTTGTAAACGACATCGCCAATAACCTAGAGAAGGTCTAAAGTGCCAGAAAAATTCCTACTAGTTTCTAGAGCACTCGCAAGGAGCAGCACCTTAAAGGATAAAGTACAGTTTTAGGAAGTTTTTATTGAATACTGGAAATTTTACTTTGTGGCACTTTCAGCCTTTTCCATTTCCATTACACAATTGTTGTTGTTCCCCTTCTTTTGCGAAAGCTTCATCCTTACCCATATAAGTGTCTACACGTTCAGCCGAATCTTTATCGAATTCATCGTCTGAACCGTCTGAATTCTTCTCAGCTTGTCAGAATTTCTCTCGAAACTGTTTTCGTATTGAAAACATGGATGATAAGTTCCGAAGGCTTTTGGCAACAACAGATCCTTTCATTTCTTCTTTGGGCAAATCATTTCATAAGAAAATGAAGAATTTGTCATCTGAAGCTGTAAATCTTTTAATTATTTTCAACCGGAAGCTGACAAAAATTTAGACGACTCAAACGAAGGTGATGAAGGGAATAACTTCCAAGGAGATTCGGCTGAACATGTAGACAATACCTATAGAGTTATTCCATGTGGAAACAACAAATTATGCCAAAATCTTCGTGCGGTCGCATTCGAGATTTGAGTGTTTGTCTGAACACTTATCAATATGTGATAGGAAGGAAAATGGAATGGTTTGTAATGCACGCCATTCATGTTGAAGATACGGCCATAGTTGAATCTTAAGTTATGTTCATTTTCTTGGAGCTCTATCGAAAATGAATAAATAAATAAATAAATTCAAAATTGCACTATAGATATGTGGACAGTCCTTTTTTTTTTTTTTTTACCACGTAGTAGTGACACACATTTTGGGTTACGAAATATTTGGATCTTTTTAGTCCAAGTCGATGAATTAAACCAAAATTATATTTTCGGAAGAAATATTGAAAAATTTGTTGTGTCAAAGGGAACGTAATTTTGGGAGAATAATAAGTATCATCTGTACTTTCTATAGAAAAAAAATCATCTTTTGTGTTTCTAATTCCTATTAGTGCTAGTGGTATAAAGTATATAGTGCATAGAGAACGGATGCTGAGCTATGCCCCTTCTAACTTCTGATCGGAAATGACTAAAACGCTCAAATTTGTGTTTCTGAGCCTCACTAAAATATCTGTTTTCATGTTGTCACTTTATATTGTTGTTGTTGCTCCAAAATTCAAAAAAGAAGAAGAAGAAGAAGAAAGGAAGAAAGAAAGAAAGAGAGAAAGAAAGAAAGAAAAGAAAGCAATACATATCAATCTCCAAAACAGATGTGACATTACAGACTTTTGACGCTCCAACGCTACATCAAGATTGTTGTGTTGTCTGCATTCCAGGGTTTGAAACCGCTACAAACAAAATCAAATTTTGGAAGCAATTACGTGAACTGAGTCTACTAAAAGAAGTGAAAACAGAAAAACACGACTCTCGTTTGTGATTGCATTCCTTTTTACACCCGGACTTTATTTACAAGAATGTTTTGTGGAATTTTACAGCTGCTAAGGAACGTGAAGCAGCAAGGAACGTGCAGCCACGTAAACACATGCCGGGACAGAAGTAAGTCGAAATACAAATTGAAATTTTCACCACTTGTGGAGGAAGCATATTTCTTGCTGAAATCAAAATATTGTTAGTATTCCACTGTGCCCTTTTGTTCCACACGGTTTAGAACTTTATATATATTTCTGGTTATTATCATTCACATAATCGACCGTCTTGCTCGATTTTTCGCTTTCAGGTGGAATGACTCTATATGGTTGAGGACTAAGCTTTCGAAAAATAAGGGGGAGAAGAACAATTGTTTAACTGAAAAATTAAAATGACTTCATTAAGTTATATTTTAATTAATAAATGACTGGTGGATTGACTCTGTCCTAGCTATTGAAGTAGACAAAGTATCTTTCCCTCTCGAATCTCAAACTTTTTTCAGACGCAATCCGCTATATGGATCCGCCATTTTGAATTTTTAAATTTTAAATGTCAAATTAGTAAGTTTGTAATCAACAAAGTCAAATGCACCAATGTACCAAGTCCAGTTCGCCAATTTTACTTTTTCCAAATTTGGTCCTCCATTTTTTTATTTGATGTCAAATTGATAATTAACAAGATCAAAAGCCTCATTATAGCAATTTTTTGTCCATTTTTACTGATTTTGAATTATGACTACGTTTCAAGCATTTGATCCATAGTTTATCGACCTCTGTGCGTCGTCCTTTTGGACCGTCGCTCTCCTGGCTGTCGCTTTCTTTGTGCGTCGCCTTTTGACCCGTCGATCTTTTGGCTAACGCTCTCCTGGTCGTCGCTCTTTTGCCATCACTCTCTTTGCTGGCGCTCTACTGTCGGTACACCCATGTTTATTACAAAACTCGATCCTGACATTATTAACTATCTTCTCTTCAATATGTATGATGGTACTTGCAAAAGAATACCATATCAATATCACAAATGTAAACTATGCGAGACCGCGAGAAGACTCGTGAGACTTGCTGAAGTCTCGTCTCGCGTTCTCGTCTCGAATAAGATATCAGGTCTCGTCTCGCGTTCTCGTCTCGCAAAATATTATAAGTCTCGTCTCGCGTTCTCGCGTCTCGCGCCCATGCTTAATGAGGGCTACATCAGTCTTTCTAGTTCCTCGATTGCAAACTTGCTTCAGAGTTGCCAATTGACATAATTGTTAAGCATGATTTAAAATTTATACTTGTCAAAGCCATACACAGAGAGGATCTAAGTTTATCAAGGGAAATTAAGGGCAGGCTTGAACTTACAGTGGACATGCTTGGTTACTGGGTTCATGAGTTAATGTAGAAAGAAATGTACCAGCGATCCTTTCTTCTTAATACTGAAATAGAGGTCTCTCTAGTGAAGAGCTAATCACATTTATCTAATTGATAAAAGGAAAGTGAGACCATGTAAATCACATAGTTCTTACGCTAATTTAAATAGTATGTAGTCAATATATAGGCTACGTGTTACGTACATACATACCTGCCGTTGCTGTAAGTTTTCCTCTTATTCTGAAGGCTCTTTATAATAATGCAGGAATTAGATTCCAATAATAATAATAATAATAATAATAATAATAATAATAATAATAATAATAATAATAATAATAATAATATTAATAATAATAATAATAATAATAATAATAATAATAATAATAATAATAATAATAATAATAATAATAATAATAATGTCACTAACTTCATCAATAAACATGAAAGTCCGAATATTTTAAAGTTCCGACAGAGGACGCGGGACATTTTCTCCCAAATTGGAACTGTCCCGATAAAATAGGAACAGGTGGTAATTCTAAGATTGATAAATATACAGGGCCATGCCGTGGGGAGGGCGAGCGGGGCGACGACCCCGGGCGCCGAAGTAAGGGGGCGAAAAATTAGGGAGAAAAAGGAAAAAAGATAGGAAAAATGCTTGGAATATATGTATGAGGGCACCGTCGTATACTCTCGCCCCGGGCGCTGATTTTCCACGGCACGGCCCTGCAAATATAATTCTTGCTTCCGTAATGTAGGTATATATACAGTCTTCGATAAGAGTTCTTTCCGTTTGGCAAAATTTATTTTTGTAAATAACGATGGTATGGCTGGAAGGTACAGAAAATAACATTCCTTTAAATTTACTGAAAACTGTGCTCAAATTGTCCTTCCATTCTACATTTATTTACAAAAATAATTTCATCAAATGGTCAAAGAACTTTTGTCACTGACTGTACAAAACATCAACATATGGTTATTTCTGTCTTCGTTTTCCTTCAGAAGCCAGGACTTTTTCTTATCCCATCCACTATCGTAAGTTTATTTAAGACACGCAGGAATTGGAGGGAAAGAATGCCGGTCTCAAAATCTCAAAAGTATCTTACTACGCATCACTTAATCGCCTGCTTCGCTGGGCTAATGGCTACCGTGCATGCCTTTGATGCACGGGATTTTGAATTCGATTCTCGGTGGGAAAGTCTTGAAAGTTGAACACTTTATGATGGTTCGGATTCCACTTTAAAGTGTAGGTCCTCGCCTCATATAGCTTTTATTCTGAAGAGGAACACTAAACTGCAACCAACCAATTTCAATTGATTTAACTTGAGTTGAGTTGAGTTGATTTTGAGTTTAAAGTCCCTTTCAGCAGCGAGGCTATATGAGACGGGACCTACTGATTAACGTGGAATTCGAACCACATGAGGTCCCGCCGAGAATCGAACCCAGGTCTCTCACGCCACAAGCGCGGACGGTAACCGCTTATTCACGAAGAAGCTCTAATTTAACTTGAGTCATCATGAATAATTAGTACGTATACATTAGGGTCATGTGACTCAGTGGTATAGTACGCTCACCCCCCTTGTCCATGGGGTCATTGGTTCGATACCAACTCTCGCCAAGTAGGTATTCTCGAAATTCTTCCGTTTCTTCCCACTTTCTTCATTCTATCCTTGCGCTCATTATCATCATTACCTTAAACTAAAAAGCACGCATATAATGGCACTGATTTCGAGGGATTCTTGTTATTTATTTGAGAACAAAATGATATTTTCGTTTCATTTTTCATTTCCGGAAAGTACATTCAATAGTTTTTTAAAAAAATAAATTAAAATAAAATAATTTAACCCCATTTGAAATTTTATTTCGGCGATCGGCAGTGTCTGTCTTAATCAGCAGCGCCATTTCAAATTTTGACAAGGGAAGGGGGTAAGATTCTCCACCGACATAAGAATTTCAGGTTTTTTAAATTAGTATATTAGTGTACAAATTATTTTAAAAAGCATGTGTTTCTCAAACTTGGGGAATCAATTTCCTCCTTTGCCTCCTCAAATGACGCCTCTGTTCTTAATGTATATCTGTATTGAGCAAAGAAGAATAAATAGCATGAGATATCACATTAAGAACCACCTTTATTTATTTTTAATTTAAATCTTCTTCATTGTCTCCTTAAAATACTGTCAAGGATTTTATCATTATACTTAAAATGTCATTGTAAACTTCAATTACCAATTATTTGCTTTTTTTAAAAAAAGAAACAGTACTGAGTTTATCGTTTACGATATTGGTAACAAATATTACTGTTGGAAAAACAATAAAATTGTCATGGACTTACGCAACATGCTGACAAGTTATGTACTGGTGTCGCTAGATGGCAAGAGAGTTCTTTTGAAGGACCTTATAGTCACTACACGTTCACTAGATGGCAGCAGTGACTCACTTTCGTATTTCCCAGTGTTGACTTACCAGAGGCCCTGTAATAGGAAAAGAAGCTGAAATGTAATCGAGATTAATGTGCTTATATCAACCTGAGGAGACTTTTGCATATTAGTTCTGCTGCTGGGTTGTCCATGTTTTTACATATTTATCGCAACGGTGAGGTTCTGTTAGTATGAGAAATCTGAGGTTTTGAATTGGTTAAGTGCATTCGTAAAAAAATAAGGCACAGGGGACATTTAACCAGTTAAATTTAGACGTAGTGACTTGATATGTTTGCCAAATTGAGGTATAAACACGACCGTCTTAAACAATGAAGCTCATGCCGTTGGGAATTCGTATGTTCACCCTTCACTATTCCAATTCGTATTCTTGATTTTTAGGGGTGAAAAATCTTATTTTCCAGTATAATTAATATAAAAATTGTTCTGTGATAGCAAATTGTGGACGTAAATATGTAGTAGCAAGTGTTCAGACTTAGAGGCAGTGGCGGCTCTTAAATGAAGTCACATCGGTTTAAAAAAATCGTTAGAAGCTAAGGGAAGGAAGCTTTTAAAAATTCAAATTCTTACCTATAGCTTTCTGAAGTTGTACGGATATTTCTTCCCATAGCTTGTAGCGACAAAATTTAAGTATTTATTGATTTGACTTCCCTCAAGGACCGCCATAGGTATTAAGATTAGTATTATCTCTTAAGATAAAATTAAAATTGTAGGTTTATTATTTGAGCAACCATTTATCTACACTGCTGAAAGAGGTCATTTCAGAAACTGGAATGTAGTAATTCGATCATTGAAGTCAAGCATTGTGTGGCCTAAACAGTACTTTCTGCAGGTAAACATAGAAAAAAAAAAAAAAAACATGATTTGACAATGTGAAGTTAAGCTATAGGACACTTGAGGCGACACTTGAATGCAATAATTCGCAGACTTTAGTTAAGAGAACCAGCAACAACAGCGATGTTGCACCAAACTTAAAAAAGACAATTTTGGTTGGCTAAAATCCTTTGGAATTTCATACTACGGAGTTTAGTTTAGAAATGAGTAGTTAGGCCTATATATCTACACGATATTAGGTTTCAAGAAGTCAGGTCTCTTTTCTCTCCTCCATTCTCGTGTTCAACCCCTTTTATCTAACAGTCATAGAGTGTTCTTACCATTTAACATAACATTTTATCAGCCGTCGTTCGCAGATAAAAAATCATATCCGCCATTTTATGTAGGTGAAATACAAATTCGCTTTTGGTTGAATTCTAATTCTGTCTGACGATCTTACCAAAATAACCCCTATATAGCAGATGAAAACACTGTTTCAAACCACAGCTTCATACTCTGTTATCAGCTGAGATGTTATAATATGGTCATGACATTTCTAAGCTAAATACAATGAACCATATTTAGAAACAATTTTAGGTGTGATTAATGTCGTACTAAGAGCTTGATTAAAGCGTGATTATGATTCTGTACTAAGCAACATTTTGATTATGTTATCCAAGGCTTAGTAAAAGGACTGTCCTATTAGTAGAAAAAAGATATTTTTTTTATTTAAAACAATCACCTTTCTGTCCTATTTTTTTCTCATAATATAACTATTTGCAGAAACCTGCGGAAAAGTCGTGGTTTGCATCTTCCGATAAAATTCGTGGATAATATACAAAACAAACGTGCTTCTGAAATACGGAAATTATATTCACGCGGTAGCCAAATTCTTCGCATTCACGCTAATCACTCGTAAAATTGTTTTCGAATATGGCAGAATATGTACACAGCTTGTATTGCTCTTTATTTTCATAAAACAAATGTCTTCGATTTCCCTCCCCCTTCATTTATTATTAATATAAACAAGCAGTTTAAATGATATAATGAACACTTTACCAAGGATTCAAGATCAGCAACCTGCCTGTAGTATGCCAAGCATTTTCCCATTTTTTTTTTTTTTTTTCTGATCCATGTCTACTGGTTATCTGTTTAACTTGCAGATGATCTGAAACAAAAAACCTGAAATTAACACCAGTTCAAAAAGAGTAAATAAAGGGCTGAATAAAACAATGGTTCCCAACTTGTTTACCTGACGTTCCCCTTTATAAACCTTGCATATTCCATGTAGGATTGCCAACCGTCCGGTTTTTGACCTCCTTGTCCGGTGTCCGGTATCACCTAAAAGTCGGACATTAAATGTCGTATTTTCCCCTATTTCTAGTCCTATTCTCTGTTCTATTTAGATTATTATTTTTTAATTCCATGGGAAGTAGATTTAGTTTAATCTGGATTCTAAAATGAATTGCAAGTAAAGCTTATATAATTTGCTTTGACACCAACCTATCGTGTGCGGAATTTGGTGAAGATTTAAAGACAGGAAAATTTACTGAACTTGTCAAAACTGCTAAAGGTCAAGAAAAGTACATTTTCGAGAGCGCAACTACCACTGCTTCATCCTCAGCTACATCTTCCAATTAAATAATGTATCTAGGGGTAAAAGTGAGGGGGAACGTGGATACGCCGTCCCTTCACCTCGAAAAAATATGCATGGCGTCACCCCAGTTCCTTAAAAAAAAAAAAAAAAAAAAAAAAAAAAACGTGCAAAGATAGGCAGGGGCAACGGCGTGATGCCATGCCGCTACTTACCGTTCCCCCACCTTTTCAGACCCACTTTTAACCCTGAAAGTATTCAGATCCAGTAAAAAGTATGTAGGAATTATGAGACATTATCAGGCCCACCGAAGCTGGTAAGACATATAGGCATATATTTCGTGCATGCCATAATTTTATTGCCAATTTATATTTGCTTTTCTGTTTCAAATACGATATATTATTGATGGTAGACTACAAAATTTGCATGTGCATACTCAACCAAAATTGAATAAATGCTTCAAAGTAACTAGTTATTAAATTCGAATTGCTCAATTTTATGTGAAGCAACCACTTACAGGTTGTTCATATTTTTGACGAGCTATGATCTTAAAATCTTAAGAGTATACGTACTCCAGGAGGGTGTCCGAAATTTCCACTTTCGAAAGTTAGCAACCCTAATTTTACATCCCCTTCCCCGTCCTTCTTCCTCGTTGGTCGTGCATACTTTTTGGTCGACCCTTTCTGTAACTTCAGATACAACATTGAATATTCTAAAATCTTCAATAATAATAATAATAATAATAATAATAATAATAATAATAATAATAATAATAATAATAATAATAATAATAATAATAATATCTTATTCTCACGAGTTTTTATTTGTTTCCAGCAAGACCTACATTCCAATATAATGCATTATTATTATTATTATTATTATTATTATTATTATTATTATTATTATTATTATTATTATTATTATTATTATTATTATTATTATTATTATACTTTCAAACACATTTGCTGACGATTTAAAAATCTATCGTAGTATCTCCACGTAATTAGACGCTATTTCTTTGCAAAGCGACATAAATTCTATTTTCCAATGGTGTGAATCAAACAAATTGATGTTAAATATTAAAAAATGTATGCTTTTTAACATATAAAGAAACAGGGATATATTCGAAATTTGAGAAGTATGAAGATCTTCGAAGCAAATATTCATTACAATCACTTGAAAGCGGGAGGACTCACTTCATTTTATCTTTATTGCATAAGATAATTCATAGTACAGTAGATTCAGAATATTTATCAGAAATCAAACTTCACGTCCCACATAGAGCAACCAGACCCCATAATAGCTTCATCTCTCAGCGCAAAGGACTAATGAATTGGATGTATCGCCTCGCCTGTCAGGAAAAAAAAAATATTGTGTAATAAGATGTCAGAAAAGCACACAGAGATAGACATTTTTAGCTATAGACAGAATTTTACTCTAAATAAATAAGGTGTAGATCATGTTATATGTATTTTGAAGTGTTTTTCTATATTATTGTGTTATCATATGTGTATTTTAAATTATATTATCATGATGGAAAACTGTAATTAGGCATCCGCCTGTTGTTTTCTGAAATAAATCAATAAATAAACGCTTTCAACAATTGAATAAAAAAACTAATGTAATTACTAAGAAACAGCTTTAGAAACAAAGAGTTTCGGGTAATGTCGAAAGAGAACAAAACAATGTTTAATATTTCTTTTCCGCATTTTTTTTAACAATTAATATATGAAAAGCCTACATTACTTAGTTTGAAGCTTGATTAGTGATAAATTGATAACGGACTCTTTCTTTCTTGTTTCCACAGGTCGCTATTGCACTTCTGAATAATAAACATAACCCTAAAGCAGACTGTCTACATCTGTAGTATGAAACCACTTACAAGCACTGATGCCAATGCCAATTTAGCCTATTTTTGGCTAAATCTAGCTTATTTGGAGAGGCATTTAGCCATACAAATCTACGAAATGCTTATAGCCATAAATATGGCTTATTTTATGAAACCCTTTCGCAATTTTTGACTTTTTATTAGCCGTTAAATTAATCCTAAAAATACTTTTTCTTTGAAAATAGTGTATTTTTTTTTAAAATAGCCTATTTGTCATTATACAGTATATTATCGTATTAATTGATTTATCTAGACAGAGGGTGTTTTATTACGCAACAAACACTTGTTTCTCATTCTTCTCTTTCCCAACCCACAAAATTACAACTACTTAACAATACTTATCAACTCAAAGAATTTTGATGTCGCTCCTGTAACTTGCCGCTTGCTACTTTTTTTAATTATTTCAATTTTCGCATTTCGTTGCAAGAATGAAAGTTTTCTAATACAAATTTAGTAAACTATTCCCTTCCTCAAGCCACAGAAATTGTTTTTGTTTACTAAAAGAAACAAATAGGATATCTAATTAGTTGAAAACTCTCAATGCAATCATGATTATTCATGTGGGTGTACGGAGAAATAAGTGTTGGTAAGGACTATGACATGCTGAAAGAAGTTACTGAAAATTGGGACAATGGCAGTCTACACAAACACAACTAATCCACAATCCAACCATGGTGCACCCAGTTCCAGCGCCTTGGCTAGCTGCGACGTCATCAACAATTACTTACTGTATTTCAATTCAACTGATAATATGGCTGTTGACTTTCAGAAATCAGATGAGTTGTTGATGGATTTTATTGTGATTTAGTCATGTATGCTGCTTCGAATAAAATTCAACATTTCAAATTTTACTATAATTCACTTATAATTCTACACACAAAAAGGTTAGTAGTACAAAATCTAGCCATTTTTTTGCATAAAAAAAGCTTATTTCTGCTTTTTCTATCGATCTAGCCTATTTTCTTCAGAGGTTGTTGGCAACACTGCTCACAACCTATTGTTCGTTTCATTAATTTTTCAGACCACTGTTCTGATTTGAGAAGTTTATTTTATGGTGTTACGAATGCTGTATTGACTTTGTAATCTCTCGTTTGTGTCAAACTATGTGGAAATAAAATGACAGCTTTCCGCTGGAAGAGAAAATTGTATAGTGAAGATTATATCAGGTATGGTTTTACGTTCATTGAAAAAGATGGTATTCAACTACCACAGTGTGTTATATCCCTTGCTGTCCTTAACAATGGTAGTTTCCACCTCGTCCGATTTAAACGACATTTGGCAACAGTACATCCAGCCTTAAAACAGTGGCGGATCTAGAAGGTAAAAACTGGGAGGGGGCAGCCAAAAGTCAGATTATGATAGGTAATTATATGAGTTTACTATAAACTTTAAAAAAATACGTAAATAATAACTTCAATTATCTTTGTTACTTAAAAAGCAGGGGCTAGAATCCTTAGTCCCAGCCTAGATCCGACATTTCCTTCGAAGTATTTTTTTTTAAAATTCTGAAAAGAAACTCGCTGAAAAGTATGAAGTTGGACTCCTCTAGAACCTTCCACGAGCAAAATGAGGTATTTACTTTTCTTCTAATAGCCATATATATATATATATATATATATATATATATATATATATATATATATATATATATATACAGGCTGCTAATGAACTATACCGACAAACTATAAGTAGTGATTCCTCACATCAAAATAAGGCAAAAAGTTCATATGGACCTATAGCGAAAAGTGCATATTTTCAGAGCTAGGGCTATCCAAAATCGCGAAAAAGCCAAATTTCAACAGGCCCTATTTCGAATTCTAGAATCTGTGGATTATTATATATATATATATATATATATATATATATATATATATATATATATATATATATATATATATATATATATATATATATATATATATATATATAAGTTTGGCGTAGAATATAGCACTATGTAACAATTTTAAATTTAAATTATGTAACAATACGATATTATTATAAAAAATTCTAAGTGGATAGAAATTATACTGAACATGGAAAAAATAATATTCACTTCTATATTTAAGGTTGTTCAAATTGTATTTTGTGTTTGAGTAACATCTTTGTAACGTTAAAGTATGCTGAACAATACAATGCATAGAGAATCTGCTATGATCCGTGACTGATAGAACTGTACTAACGAAATAAATTTTATATATATAAGAACAACTTATACTATTGGACTTATCAAACCTTGCATAGCTAAGGGAACCAAAATTGTACTTGGGGAAGAAAGCTAGGAAGAAATTGACAAAATATCGCTTTCAGACAATACGTGAAACGTAGAATTAATGAAGTTGCCTTAGATTTAAAAGATCAGGTAGCTGGAAAAGTAAAGAAATTTATTTTTTTTTTCTTTTGCCCTGCAGTGTGATGATTCCACGGACGTATCTCAATGTTGTCATTTAATAGTGTACTGTCGGCTAGTAAATAAAAAGAAGTTAATGAAATAATATTGTTTTCAAAATGTTTGCAGACATCATCCAAAGATTCTGATTATTTTTTCTGTTATCAACATTTCTTTTGGAAAATGATTTGTTTTGGGACACAGTTGTAGGAATATGTACTGATGAAGCCCCTGCAATATTAAGTTCGCGATCTGGATTTATAAAGCTGGCAAAGGAGAGAAATCCTGCAATTATTGGTTCGCATTGCTTAATTCACAGGCAAACTTTAGCTGCATAAACTTTACCAGAACACCTAAAGAAGGGATTATCATTGGCTATTGACGTTGTTAATTTTGTAAAGTCAAATGCTCTGAATATTCGTCTCTTTGAGGCTTTAGATGATGACCTCGGTGCTGAACATAGAAGTTTATTTTTCCATATCGAAGTTTGTTGGTTTTATAAAGGTAATATGTTAAGTAGGCTGTACAAGCTTTTCAGAGTAGAAATATTTCTCGTGAGTGAAGGAAAAAAATAACTTTATACTTCTTTTACTAGTGACATACCGTATTTGTATTTTCTCTTTCATATCTTGCTGACTTTTCTTTTTTTTTTTCTTTTTTTTTTTTTTTTTTTTTTTGAATATTAAATAATCTGAATCACAAACTCCAAGGTAGAAACACAAATATACTAATTTCTTATAACGCGACAAGAGCTTCCATGCAAAAGATTCTACTATGGAAACGCCGTCTGAATATTTGTACGCCAACTTTCCATTTTTTCCCCTCAATTAAGTGAACTTCTTGACAATTAAGAGTGTAATTTAAACATATGGAGAAACAATATCAACTCACACGTAGACTCAGTCTATGATGAATTCAAGCAATATTTTCCTGTTGGTGTGAACAAGACTGGCAGTGCAAATTAGCAAGAACACCTTTCACCATTAATGTGGATTTACTTCTACATGAAATTCAGGAGTCAACAATTGAATGGAGGTGTGATTCAGGTGCCAAAGAATTGTTTCAGTCAACGTCTTTGGAAGAATTTTGGTTTGTTTCCTGCCAGTTTACTAGTGATATCAATCGGCTCGGTTCGATTCAATTGAACCAACAGTTCGAGCCGGCTCGATTGGAATGAGCCATTCGCTCGGTCCGGCTCGGCTCAGGTGAGCCATCGACTCGGTTCGACTAATTCTAATTTTAGAAATAAGACAAAACTGAAAGCGAACAATTGTATGCTACTGTACAATACATTATAATATTGGTACTATGAAAACATAATTATAAACTATGCTACCAAAATAACAAGCAACCTTGAAATAGACTTTTATTTAACTTATACCGGTACAATTGCATTGAAGCAAACATTTCCCTCAGTCCCGGAGTTGAAACACCAAAACAGACGGACATGATATCATTTATGGGGACTGACTTGAATTGACTCCTCATGCATTCCAACAAATAACGTAAAGTTTCAGAGGAAGTGAGCTCAGCCCCCAGGACACCCCCTAGCTACTGATCACATGTATGTACAGAAAATATTGTAGTTATCACATATTTTCTCATTACTCTCTCCAGTATGACGTTCATGAACAAAAAAATGAAATGAAATTTTGAGTTTTACGTCCCACGTTATGCCGGTTACGCTAAAGGAGACGGTGATAATGAATAATGAATGAAATGGTGGAATGAAGAAATTGGGAGGAAACGGGAGTACCCCGAGAAAACCCACGCACACGGTGTTTGTCCACAAGAAAGTTCATTTTGCGGGAGCAGGGTTTGAACCCGAGACCCCTAGCACCAGAGGTGAACGCTCTACCACTGAGCCACCGCGGCCCCAACGTTCATGAACAATATGTTACTATTCCCACATGCACGGTTTATTATTGTGTTCAACGAAAGTCTGCGCGATCTCTCCCATTTGATGATGGAGCAAACTATCCTAGTAGTTTCGATAATAAACGAACTCGGTTACTAATTACTTTTGGACACCACAAACTTCGTATGAACTTATACTGAACATTTGGGAAAATGTACACACTTTGTACAATTCACGTAAAACGTATTTGTAAGCGAACAGTTTCTTTTGAATCACGAATTTTATGAACTACTCTATTTGCAACGTTGCTAATTCTCCGTTTGTTATAATTTGCCATACTTTACTTGTCCCTTATTTGGTCCCTGCGCGAACTACCCTACCGCATGATCTGTCCTGGCTTTACCTTACCCTTCCTAATAATGATTCAGTTTAAATAGCATTTCACTAGAGTACGAACAGAATACCCCAACACAACAATGATAATGATGCATTTTCATGGATCTGACTTAACTACACAGATGACAACAGCATTGTCAAATCGGTCCGATATAAACTGAAAAACCTTGTGTAATTCTTTACATTTCAAATATAGCAGGTTCTACATAACATTAATGAACATTTTGTTTATTAAAATTAAATGAACATTTGAAATTTATTATCTTCGTAATTAAATGATCAACATAGCAAGATAAAGAACCTACCAAAGGAAAATAAACGTTTATTATAGCCTCCCCTGTCTGCATTGAGATATTTCAGATTTTGTTATTCTTTTATTATTAAAATGCTTTTAAGTTTAAATTTCTCAAATTTGTTTTTATTTTAAGGAAGTAGAAAATTCAAGCTCTATACATTGGTTACTTTCCTCTCCAGAAAACTTTCTAGTTTAGACTCGATTTCTACTAGTGTATTATCTAATGTAAGTCATACAAAATTCGTCTGCAAGAGCATCGCATTGAAAGCAGATTAAAAAGATAACTCAAACCTCGACTTTTCGAAATTTTCAAACAACCAATGATAAACCGGAACACCCATTGAGGTAAATTCAGACATAGCAATCACATTAGAAGTAACTATACTTTGAAATAAATCACTAACGCAGTTTTTTAAAGAATAAAATTACAAACATAATATAAAGGTTACGAATAATTAATGTCTTGTACTGATGTTATTACAATGTAAGCACGTATAAACAATAACTAATTATGCAACCATAATATGGTTCTATATTTAAGTTCAAATACACAAAATGTAAACAATTTCAAATACAGACATATATTAGTTGTTGACAGTCATAATACACTTTATAATTAGACTGGACCCCCTCTAGCTGTGACCTCGACATCGAAACGTCTATGGCTGTTTACCATGCATTTCAGAACTAAAAGTAACAGTTTCTTATGTTCCTACGTTAATTAACTATTAGGCTGGAACAAATGAAATGTCTGTCCCGAGTGAGTCATTTCCAAAGGTCTAAAAATGGAAATTACAACCGAGACTGGACACTTACCACCGGTTAACCAACAATTGGATTTGGTGGCGAAAGAAACCCGATGTTTGCGATGCGAACAAGACATCAACCGATCATAAGGGAAGGTCATTCCTCCCGAAAGTGTAATGGTAATCGGAGGGAGACAAGCCAGGATAACATGGTGGATGAGAAGGGTTTCGTACTGGAACTCATGGAGAGTATACAACGTCCTTTGAGCGACATTTGTACACTTCTTATCGTGCAACATTGGGACACCATGTCTTTTTGCCATTACTGAATAATTTGAGTCACAGTTCCGTATAATCCATTGAATTCAACACAGTGACGATATGCACGGGTGATTTTGCCTTGGCGGGGAAAGACGAAGATGGATCAACCGCATCATAGAGCACATACCAGCAACAACATCTTCTAGGGATTTTGGAAACCGCTCTGAACTTTGATCAAGATTCAATCATTGTGTTTGTCGTGGCAGTGCACTTTTCATCCAATTATTGCCCAAAATGGAGTAAACTTTTACTGTGTCCGCATTCACTCCCTTTTACCACATGTCTGCTGTTCCAAAAATGTACGTCGTTTTTCGCTACTCGAACTGTGAGGACATTCTCAAGAATCTTTATACTCCTGATGATCGAATTGCGGCGTTGTTCAAATATTATTTAAATATTATTTAAATACTATAATACTAGATGCCAAGTTCTAACATAATATATAGAATTTCTATATGTAAAATTTAGTGAACTGGGCCTATTTAAAATAATAAAAAAAATTCAATTGTTTGTGTATAGTAAAAACGTTATCAAAAGAGATTCAATGTTTCCAAAACATTATTAATCTTGGAAATTCGAGATTAATCTTCGACCTGTACAATGATCGAGAAGCCTGAAATAAAATGAACTAGATGTATAATTTTAATATTTTTTTTAAATGAAGGCCTGGTTCAAAATTATTTTGTTATCGCGTTTTACATTCATATGCAATATAATAAATAATGGATGATTTTACTTTTTTCTTTTTTCTTAATCGATCTCAACACTAACGAGGGAACCTATCCAAGTGTAACTCTGACTTCGAGTCGAGACTATGGCCGTTGGATACCTTGTCCCAAAAGAACATAACACGAAAAGGGATACATCCTCGATCGCAGCCGTTGCGAAGATATAAGCGTGAAAAGTTAGAAATTGAGCTCCATACTATACATTACAAAGTCAGATTTCGGGTCTGATTTTTCGGAAATGGTCGGGTAAGAAAACTCAGTGAATACATATCGAATTAGTGTGGGGAGCCCAGCACCTTTTGAATGAAAAATTTGTGTCCTCAGGGCACTCGCAGGGTCCCAGGCGGGATCCAACTCAAAATTTGCAAATGGAACCTGGGGTCAAGTAGCATATTGTATGAAAGCTATTCTTAAATAAAAGAATATAGAACAATTCTCAACTCTCTACGATAACCCTGTGCAAACGGGCAACTGGTCAAAACGCCAATACAACCTACATCAGAAAATCTATGGCCTTCTTCTAAATCCGTTAAGTTGCGATAATAACAAAACAAAAAATACGTTTAAAAGTGCAAGGTATTGACGGAAAGCAAATTGCTCTAGAGTCTCTCTCTCAAAAACATCCTCCGATACATTTTATTTCTGCACCATTATTCCAGGTTTGTCCAACCTCACTCCTCTCCATGTTGCCTCACAGTTTCAAGGTCACTCCTATTCGTCTTTACCATCATGTTTCTCGTTCAGCAAATCTTCCGAGAGAAATTTCACGGTGCAATCTGTAAATCTGGGGTCCCGATGCGCGAAGGATATACCGTTGCCTTTTGACCTTCTCACCCTCCACGACGGTTGCGATTGACAATGTAACCTTTCTCTTCTAGGACACGAAATCCAATGGTCATGGTTATTCTATGGCCCATTGGTCATTCGAAGCCACACTTACACTTAGATAAGGTCCGTTGTGTGACTATGAGACACTGCAGCAATTTGCTTTACTTCAATACCTTGCACTTTTGCAAAACGTGTTTTTCTGTTTTGTTATTGTCGCAATTTAACGGATTTAGAAGAAGGCCATAGATTTTCTGATGTAGGTTGTATTGACATTTTGACCAGTTGCCCGTTGGCACAGGGTTATCGTAGTGAGTTGAGATTTGTTGTATCTTCTTTTATTGAACAATAGCTTTCATAAGTATGCTACTTGACCCCAGGTTCCATTTGCAAATTTTGAGTTGGACCCCGCCTGGGACCCTGCGAGTGCCCTGGGGACACAAATTTTTCATTCAAAAGGTGCTGGGCTCCCCACACTAATTCGATATGTATTCACTGAGTTTTCTTACCCGACCATTTCCGAAAAATCAGACCCGGAATCTGACTTTGTAATGTATAGTATGGAGCTCAATTTCTAACTTTTCACGCTTATATCTCCGCAACGGTTGCGATCGAGGATATATCCCTTTTCGTGTTATGTTCTTTTGGGACAAGGTATCCAACGACCATAGTCTCGACTCGAAGTCAGAGTTACACTTGAATAGGTTCCCTCGTAAGTTACTAAACCTCAAAGATAGAACAACTCAAGGTTAATTGATTAATTGATTATTATTATTATTATTATTATTATTAATAATAATAATAATAATAATAATAATAATAATAATAATAATAATAATAATAATAATAATAATAATAATAATAATAATAGCAACAACAACAACAACAACAACTTTAATTCCAGTGATAATTTTGTTTTGAATTTCTCGGCATAATTTCTGTTTTACTAGTCCTAATGTGCTCATGTGCAGTGAATAGTTAATATTTGTGTCTCTGGTACACGTGATCCTGGCTTCGACTCCCAATGGAGGCAGTATTTTTGATTTTCACCTAACATCAGGGCACAATTGAGGAGCTTCTAAATTTAAGAGCTTACAGACTCTGGCCTAGAAAGCCAGAAATAACAGTGATCAGAGCCGATATGGTGACAACATTACAGCCTACTAAAAGCCATCTAGTTGGTCATAATTCTTCTTGGCTTCTTATCAGTTTAGTTTTTTGATATTTTATAGTTTCATAAAATCAATACTATTTCTTTTAATCTTGTATGTTCTTGGTTCTTGATCTAAACATTACGATAATTTGTTATTGCTATCTTTTATAATTGAAATCCAACACCTAAGGACAATATTTGGAAGTCAAGTATATAAATATGAGGTTTCCGTAAGTTAACTGTACAATACTTAGAGAAAATGTGGAGGTGGCTTCCAGGGGAATTATGATGCATTGGACAAAGACAGAGGCTCGGGAACAAACTTCAAACATCACTGGAATTAGAGCGAATTATGTAGACAATATGTGATAAACAAATAACGAAAAATTCAGAATAAATGAAAGGAAGTTAATTAACGGGATAATGAACTGGAACATACGGAAGTAATTGCCACTGTTAAACACGTTAAAAGGAAATAAAGGAAACAGTTATATTTGCTTAGTCAGGTGAATCTCTTTCCGTTTAACTACACAGGAAAAAATATATATATATATAGTTTAATTAAACGAAGAGTCGTCTTCAACAATCTACACTGAGAAAAAAATGTATGTGGCGTACGTAAAATCGTATTTTACATTTGTAAATCCTGTAGTTTTTGGACTTAATGTACAGCAAGCATATAACTGAAAACGCATGTTTTATAATATTTTCTGTAAGTGTTCCATCTGTATGTACTTTCCGTATGAAACAATATAGGCGGTCAGGATCTCACATACAAATGGAAGTATATAACATATAGCTGAGGAATGTAATATAAGTATATGTATGTAATATAAGAAAATTGTTAGATATCAGACATCCTGCAACGGCGTGATGTAACATCTAAGGGCAGTGCCTGTGTAGCATACGAATAACGTATGCTTCGTACTGATTTCTGTAGTAAGCAAAAGGATTCCGCGTATTTGTACCGCTGTCCGGAGAGCGGATGTTTCTCAGTGTATTCTTATACAGGGGGTACCTTAATACCACCAAATATAAGACTAATATTGCTAGCAGAAACTCCTGTTGTGCGCACTGGAAGAACGTTTATGGAAAATATTTGAAAGGTAGTTTTGAACCCACTCCTTTCCTTTAGAATATATATTTGAATCAAAACAAAATGATAAAAAAATGCGCAACCTAACTTCTAAATCTGTTCCAAATGAATTTGAAAATGAAAATTTTAGTTTAGCGCTCCATGATTATACCCTTCACGCTAAGGGAAGATTAAGGCAAGTGAACGAAGATATAAGAATTGGTGGGATAAGAATGTGGGAGAAACTTGAGTATCCTTAGAAATCCCACGGGCACAATATTGTTTAAATTTAATTTGTCTACGAAAAATTTACTTACTTTCTACTTACATAGTTTAGGATACATATTTCAATTAAAGCGTAATAATATAAACCCAAGTCAACCAAATCCTAACTATTTCAGAAATTCATTTTAAACGGTTCAACCATTTCCTTGTTTTTATCGTTTTATCAATAGAAAATGAGAAATTAAAATAGTATGGAAATTGCTCTCCTTTTCCCCTTAGAAGCAGAATTTTTGGAAAAGACACTGGAACACTTTCTCAATTACTTTTAGTCAGCAGTTTTTATACCAAGTTTGATAATTCCAACTTGAAGGGCTCCTGAGAATTCCATTTCTGATATAAATTTTGAGCTCCGCTTAACAGACGCGTTTTAAAAATTCTGAACCCATTACTGATACCTTTTATACAGTTATCTTGACGTACGCCAAGGGAGTGGTGTAGCATGTCAACTATGTGAATTTGTGTAAGGGGCAAACATAAGCATTCAGCTTTATATGTAATGAAAATAAAATATAAAATTTTTCAGTTTAACGTCCCACGATTATGCCCTTTAGGCTAAGGGAGACGAATGGTTAAGGCAAGTGAATGTGTAACGTTAATTTCTTCTGCTACGTTACATTCCCTGATTCCAAATGTATATATTGAATATTTATACAGATCACGAGATTATGCAGTTATATATATATAGTGTTTGTCACATTAAAATATACAATCAGTCATTACAAGATGGCTCTTCGTTCTATCTATCTTTTTTTAGTTACCACAACAACGACATCAAACAGATAAACAAGTTGTCTTAGCAACGAAATTAAGAAATATTTTAATATGACACTAATATTTAAATTATTTCTTTATATTTTTCATCTTCTTAATTGCTTCTGCCTTTAAAATAGCACTTTGGCCCACAAAATATTAACAATACTTAGTAAGTACATACAAAAATAGACACTATCGTTGTAAATGATGATGGAAGAATTAGTGGAATGAGAACGTGGGAGGAAACTGGAGTACCCGAGGGAAACTCACGGACACAATGTTGTCCACCGCAAACTTGCTCGTCCGGGGATCGAATCAGGGACGCCGCGTACCTGAGGTGAACGGCCTGCTACTGAACCAGCATGCTTCTCTGTAAGATAAGCGTATAAAAGAAAATAGAAAACATCCAAAGGTTAAATCACTCATTGAACTGATAAACCACATCGAGCAGAATAAAATGACGTGCGTGGGGGTAAATTGTCGTGTGTAGTTTTCGAGAATTGGTAAAAATGCATTTTTATAACGCTAAACCGTATGTCATTTGTTGCCAGGTTCAATAGTACCAGATACTAAACTGAAAATATTACTAAAATATATTGACTAATAAACACTATAGCTAATTAGCTATCGTAACTTAAAATTATCATAAACTCTTAAACTCTAATTTTAATGCCTTTCAATTAATATTTTCAGATTGAAAATATCTCTTGTAATTTATAATCCGTTAAAAAAAGAAAAGAAAACTCATTTCAAGATCAAAAAAGCATACTCTAATTTGGAAATTCAATATTGATTCCTTTTAGCTTCAGATTCATGGTTCTAATCAAGCAATCTGAAAAATAAAAAGACTACATTAGTAGACTAATTTACCTTTACAATGTCATAGTATATACAGATAGTTCATTAACTGTAATAGAAACAATATTTTAGCGAGGGAGGCATTACTTTTTGATCCACTCTCATATATATTTAATGCCCCTATTAAAACGGAAATTTTCATAAACACTGAGACATGTATCCCCTTATTTTTACTGAGGAGTTTATATAATGAGTTTCCTCTTTGAAACTTGACGAGCTCGTAAAATGCTGTGATGTTAACATTATTTTTGAGTTCCATCTACCTCTCTTCAAATAAGCCCTTTGGTGAAAGTATTGTGTCAAAAGCCTAGGTTAGGTCAACATCCCACTCATGTACCGAAAACCATCAAAATCGGTTCAGCGGTCTATGAGCAGTTAACCATAAAATATTTTTATATGACATTTTATTATTCATGCATCTATATCCACGCTTACTTGTTGTAAAACGGACATATTAGTATAGAATCGATATTTTATTTAATTTACTTTACTACTTCAATTGAAGTTTGATATTTACAGGTGCAAATTTAAGTCCTAGTCATTTATGCTACTTACTATATATTGTTGTTAATAATGGTTTGTAATCATGTAAATTGTAGAAATAACGGGGAGTTGTAGAGTCTATATAAATATAAATTGTTCCAAATATTTTTAAAATTGTATCAAACTATTAAAAATATCTAAAAGTAAAATTGGTTAATACTGATTTTTTTTTAAAAAAAAGCAAGATTTTAACACTTATGTACTTATCTATCCGACCGCCATCTTGATCCCTACTCATATTTACAATATATAGTAATAAACTTTACTATAACAACGTTGTAAACAATAACTTATTTTCTCTTTATTGGGTAGGCAACAATGTAAAACACTGTAACAGGAATTATAATGTTATTGTTATAAACAGTATGAGCTACAAGTGAAATGCACATAGTCACAAAAAAATGGTCCTTCATTTGATTTTTTTCCTGTCTAAGACTGATTTTCAATTGTTCTTGACACAGTACTTATTGTCCAAGACTGATTTTTAATTGCTAATTAAAATATTTATTACGTTATTATTACGCCCAATATGTTGATTTACAGATTTATGCACAACTTAGGAACCAAAATTCTCTGCGTCATAATATTGCACATGTTTATATGGCACGCCAAGATCTATCACCGTACTAAGTTTGATCACGATCGCATGACTTCTGTATTCGACTTTCTGTCTTCAAAACTGTGACTCAAAATTTGATCGTCCGTAACTTGGGAAACGAAAATCTACACAACAGAATATTTCACACTCTTTTATAGCCAGTCAAGATCTACCACAGTGCCAAGTTTGATCCCGATCGGACGTAGTCGGAAGGTATAATAGTCTTCTTGACTTTTCAAGGAAAATCTAATTATGACTGGAAAGTAAAGATTTTAAGAATTTACTTAATTACTTAGTTAATGTTAGCAAACAAAGAAAGAATTTCCATTAATTGATGTAATAGTTTTCAGAAAAGGTAAAACACAAAATATATTTTACTTGTTTACCTATCTAAGAAGTATGGTTTTAGACACGATTGTTTTTTCATTTACCAATGCTATTAGTATCATAAGTAAAGTATCAATACCCTACTTGCTATTTCATAAACCTTTTCAATTGAATGTCCAATGATTATGACCTTTAGGCTAAGGGAGACGATGACTAAAGCAAATGAATGAATGAATGAATGAATGAATGATGATGATGCAAGAGTTGGTGGAATGAATAAGTAGGAGGAAACAGGAATATTCCGAGAAAACTTACGGATAGAATGTTGTCTACCACCAACTTACTTGGCCGAGGACCGAACCAGGGACACCACGCACCAGAGGTAGGCGCTGTATCACTGAGCCACCGTGCTATTTCATAAATAAACTATAGAGTAAATGCACCAGCCTTCGGCCATCAAAGAATTTTTTTAATGATTAGTCTTACAGGTACAATTTCTAATATAATATCTACACTGGGTAATTAGAAGTATTGAAAAATCTAGTGTACATATATAATATTTTTATATGTGTACAGTCATGTCCAAAATAATTGTTGCATGTCTATAAATAGGTTGTAGGAATATAATTTGATTCGCCAGGTATTTCTTATAATGTTACTATGTTTATAATGGGCAAAGCCATGTATGTGGTAAATTTCATGTCAAAAGAGCAGTAAATAAGAACAATAAAACGAAAAAATATTTTATTGTCCATTTAGCAAAATTTTGATTTACTCATTCTAATTTTCGTATTTATAATTCTTTTCTTATGAAATTTACCACAAATATACATATCCCGATTATACACATATTAACAGTATTAAAAGTACCCTGCAAAATCATTATCAAATTATATTCCCACAACAAGACAGTTATAGATATGCGATAATCATTTTGGACATGACTATACACTAGATGGAATTATTAATTCAGTGGTGAAGGATTTTTCATCATTTAATTTAAAAGTTCAACAGCTGCCTTCTTTTTTCTCCGCATTATTGCCCTACACATTTTACAATAACGTCATCAGCATCCTATATTCGTACGTTCGTACATGTTATGTTTTTTTCTGAGTTCTCTAGTGGCTAAGTAAGCCCTCCCTATTGGTCTAGTGGCTAGCACGTGCGCCTTTGATGTACGAGATTCCGCGTTCAATTCCCGGTAGGAGAGCGTTTGGATTTTTAACTGCCCTGGATATGTATGTGTTCGTGTCCCTGTCGAATTTAGTAAAAGATCGAAGAGGCCTTGTAGACGAGGAAACTCGGATTGCTCAGGAAACTGAGGTATGATAGGTTGATCTTTTTTAAAACTGGTTGGGATACGCGCCTTTGGCGTGAGGAACACGGGTTCGATTCCCGGCGGGGGGTCGTGTAGTTCGGATCCCACGTTAAGCTGTAGTCCCACTAGATTACAAATGCCTTTTTATTTCCGAGGCAAGACGAGAAATTTGACAATTGTTGTCACATTTTCGAGACGCGAATCGAGACGAGACAAAAAAAATTACAGGTTTCGTGAACAACATTAGCTCATTCAAGTCTTAGGTCTCAAACATTGTTTTAGTGTTATGATTTTTATATAAAAACTATAAATTGGTAAAATAATTGTACAAGATACAATATACTCCAATAATAAATGTTGTAATTGCTCTTATACCTCATCATTCATGAACCTCTTGTGACGCGGAAGGATTCTGTTTACTTCTAAAGGAAATTAAAAATGAAATGAGGGCTTAAATTTTGTACATAAATTTACAAAACCATGCAAGGTGAGTAAAAGACGCTATGAAAATACCGATTGGTGAGATTACTGCTCTAGCCTCTGTATTGCACTCCTTATTCATACATCACATAAATCACTCTTTATTTCAGATAATCTATTTGATTGAATATTGATCCCTAAGGGCTGTCATTCAGAAAGCTTTTGATTTACGTATATAGTCCTCAAATGTAATTTATTCCATATCACCCTAAACCACAACGTATTCCTCTGGTCTGCCTCTCATGGCAATTCTTTCGAGAGCTTCTTTGGACCAGAAATTCTGAACACACTCAGAGTTCGTTATCAACTTCATCACACTGTCACAAGCTACATCTTAGTATACCTGTAGAAACAGCGAAAGTGAGTAAAACCCTTAATCGTCTTGTAGAAAATAATCCACTTCACTCTGTATCGGAAACGTTGGAAACATTGCGTCAAAATATATCAAAACAACTTGCTGAATTCCCATTACAATATTTGTCTCCACTGAAGTGAGGATAAAGCAAACATGCTGCTATTATCTTCAAAATATCCTTACATTTCTGGAATAGACGGAAGACTCATTATCAATCTTTAAATAGGACAACGAATGAAGTTGCGCTTGAATGAAGATAAACCAATAGTGTGGAAATTGGAAGAGGAGTCAGGCAAGAATGTAGCATGTCGCCCTAGTTATTCAAAATTTACAGTGAATGTTTAATTAAGAATGTATTAATTGGAATTGGAGATATCAAGTTTGGAAGGCAGATCATTAACAAGAGCAGGTAGGAGATGACTGACAAAATAGTTGTAACTGGGAAATTATGTGGAATGGAAATCAACATCGAAACATCGAAAGGCATGAGAATACCCCGTGGAAACGAGCACTTAAGGGTCAGAGTAGAACAAAGAGAACTTAAAGAGGTCGATAATTTCACGTATCTGGGAAGTATTTTGACGAAAGACGCGCACTGCACCAAAGAGATCAGGTCAAGAATTGCTATAGCAAGAGAAGATCCCTCTTAACTAATAGGCTTAATTTTGAACTAAGGAAGAAGTTTGTCATGTCCTATGTAAGAGTATTGAACTGTATGGTACAGAAATATTAAGAGAGTTTTGAAATGTAGTGTTGTAGGAAGATGAAGAAGATAAAATGGACAGAGAGAGTAACAAACGAAGATGTTTGAAAAAGCATAGGAGAAAAGAGAACGCTTGTAGCCAGTATTCTTCGTAGAAAGACTAACTGGATTGGAGACATCTTGTTACGAAATTATCTTCTTCATAGCGCCATAGGAGGAAAGATAGGAGGAAAGCTAGGAGTAGAAAGAAGAACACAACTGGTCAATGATTTGAAAAATAGAAGAAAATATTGAGAGTTAAAAGAGGAAGCTGAAGATCGAGAAACGTAGCAGAAACATTTCCAGGCCTAAATCTAAAAGTTAAATAAACCATTAGTGCCAGGACCTGCCAAAAAGCAGAATGCTTAATAATAATAATAATAATAATAATAATAATAATAATAATAATAATAATAATAATCTCTAGAATAGGGAATTACTCATCGCATTCACCCTGTAAACGAAAGAAAAGCAGCGTCTACCCACTTAAATCAGGTGTCTTTCACTCATTTTCCTCACTTTTCTTTCAGCTAGCTACACCTTCTAGAAGTCCGAAGAGACTTTATAGCAAACTAGCGTCTTCTTGAACCCAACAAACCATCATCTGAGATCTCTTTTTATATGTCAATTAAGTTAACTACTACTTTCAGTAAAATATTCAAACATAACTCTCGTCGAATGACTCCATCCAATGGCAAGCGACAGCTTCTAGACAAGATTCAGACCTCATCAGACATGTTTCAGACCTTCATACTCTATAAACGATCAACTTGTGCTTTTGAAGTTCTAACTGACAATCATTCCAATTATATTATTAATCATTCTTATTTAATTCAACATAGAGAAAGCGTTTGATACATTGTGGCGTCTCGCGGCCATTCACAAACACATCCAGCTTAATCCGGTATTCCAGTTATATGTTTAATTTTCTTCTCGATTATCCCGCTTAACATTTACCATCAATGATCATTCGTCACAACTACAGCAGAAAACATGGTATCACAAAGAAGTGATGATAGAAACCATTTAAACCGTTTGGAGAAGAATGTAAAAAAAGCGTGGTAGAATGAAATATTAACTTAGGAAGTATAAGAAAAAGTTCGGGAGTTAAGGACAGAAGTGGAGAACAAAATAAGAGAAGTTGTTTACGAAAATGTTTGAGAAGAAATTCCTTAATTAGAAATTGATAAAAAGATAGTAACAAGACAAAAGAGAGAGAGAGAGGCAAATCGAGTTTGCAATTCATGGATGATACAAAAGAGTGTAATTTTTATATCAAAACGAATAGAATAACAGGATTGTAAACTATGAACCTCGTCCTCTGACATGGTAGGTGAGTTCTGGGACATAAGAACGAGATTTGATTGTGAAGCTCGCTTAGGCAGAGTGGTGAAAAAAAGAAAAAGGAGAAGAAGAAAGAAAATTTTAACAATGTGCACAAAATAATTATGGCAGATGGAGGTGACTGTCAGAATATCGGCGAGTAACCTTTGATGATGGATGACCTTTACATGGAAGCTTCTAAATTTGTGACAAATGATCCCCGACCAGTGATAGAGTACTGTCTCGGTCTTGCGCCTCCTTTCTGTACGTCTAAGGATCCTACAAAATCTCTGATTGTTGAGAAGGTATAACACCTGTCTTATTTGAAATTAAAGAAAAACAATATTTCGGATGTTCATAATGTAATAATAATAGTGCATCTTTCATGTAGTGACTTAATTTGATTTGTATAATTTACTTTTTTATGTAGAATGAAATATATATAAATGAAAATTTGGAACTGAATTGAAAAATAAAATGTATCACTGGAGTGAAAAATAAAGAAAGCAATACTTAATTCTAACTCACGCACTGACCCAGACACATTTCATCATTGGCATAAATATTTCTCTCTTATTTCTATGGTGCGTGCTGATAACTGACACCCTCTTCCATTAGATTTCGTCATGTGAAATGATCACAAATAATTAATGAATTAATTACCAAACAAAAGTACATCATTTGACATTTACTTAACACTGAGACCTATCACGTCAATGACTTTTTTTTTCACAAATCACTTTTGTCCACCTTTCTTTTGTTACTTAATCTAAACTTTAACTTTTCACGTGGGAACGGGTGTTTTTTAAGACACAGGGAGCGAGTTAGAGGTAACAGTATGAATGGCTGCTTCAACAAAATAATTCAGATTCGTAATCACTTTACTTGAATATATATGAAGAGTCTTGGACTGTAGATGAAATTCAAATAGACAAGATATATTCAGGATTACGTAAACATTTTTCAGAGGCAATTAACAGACCAATTAGAGCAATCTATATTTAAGAAACGTGGGTCGAAATGAGCATGTTTTCGGAATACCAGATATCGAAAGACTGAGAACAACTATTTGGCCTATGGAAATATTTATATGATATTTGAAGAATATCATACAAATATTCCCATAGATAGCCTTCCCTCATAAATATACTTGCACGGATACTGTATAATTCTTCAACGTAACTATCCAGAATGACATTTATGTCTACCTTTTTCACAGTGGTATTTACAGGTCCCTTTTTTAAAATACAAAATCTTTATCTACTCTTTCGGCAGCTTTTAACTCTGAAACTATGCGTTTCTCGATTTATGTAAATTAGAATTTCTTTGTTCCATGATACAACAAATTGCCTCCAGAAGATTTTAACATGGTCTCAAATACATCCTATATATTTTTATACGTTCATCTAAGATAGTAAGATCAATCAGCACAATATACCGCAGAAGATATCTAAAGTGTTCATTCAATAGTTGAAACCTATACTAAGCTTACTGATGTTACAGCCTACAAGAGACTACGGTTTGTCACATTGTCACATATATATTTTTTTACTTTAGTAATATGTGGTCAGTACAACGACTCGTTAAATTTTTCATCATTCATTCAAATACTAGGCAATATTATTAGGCTAGAGACAGCTAAAAAATATGCCTCAGGCAGCAAGTAAACCAACAATGAACGGGTATTCAAGCATCAGTTGACAACTCCTGAAGCTTACTCGAGTGTACGAGGTATTTCTACTATAATCAGGGGTAAAAATGAGGGTGAACGCTGGTGGACGCCGTTACACCACTTTCAAAAAATATCTATGACGTCCCCCACTTCCTAAAAATATTACAACAGGCAAACATAGGCAAGGGGGACGTCGTAACGTCATGGTCCCCCTACCTTTTCAGATCCACTTTCACCCCTGAATATAGTCAATATCCACTATTAAAAGATTATTACTCCAACTATATACAGTAACTTTTGATTATCCGTGGAATTGGGTGACGCGGTAATCGCGGATAATCTGCAAAATGGCCGAAAAAGAACATAAATCAACATGAAAATGCTTTTGAGCAATTTTCATTTGCAGTAGAAGACCTACACATACAAATATAACTTTAATATATAGTAGTTTTCTGTAGTCACAAATTCGTTGGTTCACTTTTTTCACAAAAAAAATTGGTCAATTGTTTTTGTTTCTTTGTGTTATATAACATACTTTCTCTATATGTGATTAAAGTTTTAAACAACATTTTATGAAAAAAAAACGAAAGGAAGACCGCGGATAATCCGCCCTCGTATAATTGATAGTTTACTGTATATCGAATATTTACTATTGCAGCTAGTGTTGTTAAATTTATTCCAATAATTATTCGGATTTTGATCACAAATATTCATTTTCAATACATGAACGTTTACAAATTTACTTTGTAGTACGGGTAATTGGATTAATATTTTTGAATTATCTCGATGTATGCCTAAATCGTTAACATATAAAAATACATTTCACATTATGTGGTAATTAGTTAATGTTATTGTTTGCAGAATCAGATGTATATTTATTTTCTGAGTTTATCATTGAATATATAAATACACGTATTTCACACCAATTAGCAGTCAATATCTGAGTTACCATACAAGCTGTCCTAAAGCCCGGTCTCAGCGAATATTGAAATGTAGCAGATTTTTCAATACACATAATGGAATAAATAGAATATAACTATATAGAATATTGTAACAATATTAGCTGTAAATATACAAGGTGGTCAGATAATATACCGATAAACTAAAGGAGATGATAGTAGACATGTAATTTAGCCAAACATGCCAAATGAACATCGGTCGAAAGCGACAACATCCTACCGCTCCTCTCCCATCTGTATGTACACTCATGTCCAAAAATGATTGTCGCATATCTATAACTGTCTTCTTGTAAGAATATAATTTGATAATGATTTTGCAGGGTAATTTTAATACTGATACTATGTGTATAATCGGGAAATGTATATTTGTGGTAAATTTCATAGGAAAAGAATTATAAATACGAAAATTAGAATGAGTAAAACAAAATGTTGTTAAATGGACAAGAAAGTTTTATTTTCGTTTTATTGTTCTTATTTACTGCTGTTTTGACATGAAATTTGCCACATACATGTCTTTGCCGATTATACACATACTAACATTATAAGAAATACCAGACGAATTTGTTATCAAATTCTATTCCTACAACAACATATTTATAGACATGCGACAATAATTTTGGACATGAGTGTATATTATTGTGTTTGTCGGATGAGATTTTCTGTGCAATCTTTTGACCCGATACCGATATCTTTCCACGTTCGTGAAGTATTTGGCATTATTTCAGTACCTTCACCACCTTTTCCAACGTCTCTCACTCGGAAGTGCTTTCGATATATGTTTATTAAACTCTTTTCTTTTGTTTAATTTCGTGTATATAACATCTTCAGTTTGTAGGTGTATTATCTTAACATCCTATATAGAATATTATAACTTTAAGAGAGGGGAGGACACTGAAATAAACAAAAAAATGGTACTTCTTTTTAATGAGATTTTTGTATGTAAACGGATGTAGACGAAATTCTAAAGGTCATGGATGGTAAATACATAAGCAAGAGAAAGCCGAGATTATGATCCTGTACTCTGCTTATACAACTATGTATTTCTAAGTTTGACTATTTCATAATTACCTATCACATCATAATTTTGGGACACTGTATTTTGTATATTCAGAAATTACTACAGAGGTATTTGTATTTCGAATAATAGTTTGTTTATTATTGGAATACAGTTTCTGGCCTTAAAATCTATTCCTTAAAGAAATGTGATAAAGCATGTAATTAAAGTTTAACGTTTTCATGCTATGAAAATTATTAATTAAGTTTCAATTTATATTAAACCTGCATGAAGGTCCTTATACACAAAATAAAATAAAATGAAATTTCTAGTATGTATGTATATATACAGTGGTCGAAGTGAGACGGTATGCGGCGGTATGCCATACCGCTTCTGGTTTTACTGTGATGAAGGCATACCACTTCTGGTTTTTAGTGATCAAGACATACCGTCACTGAAGAGCAGATGCTAAATATTTTTAATAAATTTCTTTTTATACGTACTAATTGACGAATAGCTTTGCACATAAAAATATTTTATTTCTTATGTAGAAATAATTTCTAAGTTGAGAGCATTGACATTTTTGTTAGCTTTTCCCTATCTTTTGTTTTTAAAATGAGGTGTTTTCAAAGAAGTTAATCTAGTTTATATTTTGATGTGCCATATTGAACTGTTTCTTTCTTAGGTATGTGTGTGTCTACTTGCCTTAATGCATGTAAATGTCGTGTTTTGAGCATGAGCCAATTTAGCGGTTGGCTGCTGTAGGAGTGGATTTTCCAGGGGTTTGGAATATCCCTCAGTCGAATAGAGGATCTGGGAGTTTTCCGCAGGAAATTAATATAAAAACTCGGTTTTTGAACATTTTCGTGTATAATTCTCTGTAATGCAACATAAGGAGATGTTTTTCTTTTCAGAAAGTTGTTGGCGGGGGATCAAGATTTCTTCATGCCCCTCTCCCCGGTAATTACAGAGAAGCAATTCAATGGTTTTGAGCCATTATGTAAATAGAAATGCAATCTTTTGCACAACATACCCTCATTGCGTTTCAACATTTAGATAGACGGTATGTCGAGTCAAAATCGTAATAAAACATACCGCCTCTGCTTTATTTACACTTCGAACACTGTATATAAGTATGTATAATTTCATTCCGATCCGAAGATGGACGGTGCCTACTCTAGGGCCGTTTTCCCAAATTTCTAGTTTGAAGTCCGACGTTTATGCTCCGAAACTAGAGACGGTGATGATGGTAATGGATGAAATGGTAGAATGAAGAAAGCGATAGACAATGGGAGAACCCCGAGAAAACACACGTATACAGTTTTGATCTATCATAAAGTTCACTTGGCACGAGCTTGAATTCAACCGTGGATATTAGCCCAGGGGCGGATCCAGGACGGACTTCGGGGGAAATCGCCCCCCCGGATCCGACCCCTGCATTAGCCCCAAAGGTGAGTGCTCTGAAACTGAATCACCGCGGCCTCTTTAAAGTGTAAGAAATACATCGATATCTCTAATTTATTGACTGAAGTTTTTTGTATAAGATTTCCTATTAAATCACTAACAAATAAAATACTTTCAAAATCAAATCAAATTAAATATATTCTAAAAATATTTCTAGAAAAATATCTACAAAAGACATTACAAATGCGCTATAACAGTCACTACTCATTACGAACAGAGAATGTAAAGAAGCACTTGAATCAAACGGTACACCTACGTAGCATTGCGTTCATTCTATGCATATTCAATATACGTATGTCCGGTCTCCTTTTACTGCAATGAACGAATCGCCGTTCATTCAAGTGAAGAGTGGCTCCCGTGGCAACGCCATCTTTTGGTGGTTTTCCTCTGTATGCAAGAACTGTCCTCTCCTCCTTGGTCATCAATTAGTGCTCGACATGGCACGGTCCAGTTGTAGACATGGTTCGATTGCTCTTCGGCTTCGCTTTTCGGGGTCTTTTGCTAGATTAGAAGGAAGGTTTTTGGTGGGACGTTGCTATAGTGATTGCACACGAGAAGGCGGTAGAAAAATAGAGAAAAAAGTAAGGGTACTGCACACACATTCAAAGAATAGATAGAAGGGGGCAAAAAAGAGAACCTGCAGTGTTGCAGACACCATCTTTCTATACATTTAAGATATAGGTACCATTATGAAAATATATAAAAAGAATTATAACTTCAGAGAGAATTTCAGAAGAAAAAGTAAATTTTTAAAATCCAGTTAAACCATGTTTTATTAACAACATCTAAACAACAAAAAGAATAAGAACGAAACAACGTAATAACAAAAATAATAATTCTACTATATTATTTGCGTTTAACGTAAATAAATGTCCAAAGATGAGAATATACCAATCTATATATCTCATAGAGCTAAAGGGGAACACTTGTCTCAGTGGTAGAGCATTCACCTCTGGTACGTGGGCTTTGTGGTAGACAAACACTGTGTTCGTGGGTTTTCTCAGTGTTCCCCTGTTTCCTCTCAGTTTATTCATTATACAGTTGCATTCATTTCTCATCATCACCGTCTCCTTTAGCCTACAGCTGGCATAATCGTGGGACGTAAAACTGAAAGATTTCATTTCTTGCTCATTGAGCTAAACAAGATGATATGGATGAGTGTAAATCTTCATGAGCAGTTTTCGAGAAAATCAAGGAAAATGAGCTTTTTTAAATAAAGAAAAATGTAAAAGTTGATGGTGAACAATAACCAATCAGTATTTATTTATTTATTATTATAATAAATAATAATAGATAGATTTTATCTATTGTATTTATCTATGTATATAAATACAATAATAGATAAATAAACACAGCAGATAGATGCATAATATTATCATCTTATTTATTTATTTTCTATTCCTGTAAAGGTACACTGTTCACTGTTAGCTACCAGGTTGTATTCATTGTTGCTTGGTTTGTCCAAACAGTGACAAATATACTTCTGCCATATGACACAAATACTCCTAACAGTAACTCATATATTTCTAACTGTGACATGCATACTCCTAACAGTGACACAAATACTGCTAATAGTGACAAACATAGTTTTCACAGTGACTGAAACAAAGAAAAATTTAAAAGTTGATGGTGAACAATAAAAAGTCAGTATCTATTTATTATCACAAACAGTGATACAATAACACATATACTCTTAAGAGTAACACAAATATTCCTAACAGCACACATATGATCCTAACAGTGACACATATACTCTCAATAGTGGCACATATACTTCTATCAGTGAATCATATACTCCTAACTGACACACATACTATTCAATTAACATTAACACGTATGATCATAACAGTGGCATAAGTACTTCTAACAGTAACATACATACTCCTAACAGTGAAACATATTGCTAATAATGGTACCCATGCTATTTGTAACTTACAATAACGCGTATGTCTTTAGTTTACATGGTCATGGTTTCGATTCCCGGTGGGAGAGCCCCAAATAATTATATTCACAATCATTCACTTTCATTAATCATCTGGTTCCTCTATTCTAGAGGACGAATCGTGGGATTTTTAAACTAAAAAATCTTATTTCAGTAATCTACAAAATGTTACAATAGATTGGTTTAACTCTTTCCAACACCTAGGCTGTATGAGATGGGACCTATTGTGTAAAGTGGCACTCGAACCACTACTTAAAATTGTATCCGAGACAAACATCTCCAGCATTAATTGAGCCCGGGATCATGCATACAGAAAGCAGGCGCATTAGCCATTTTTCCAAGTTATCTATATTTCAATAACTTTAACTGTTCATTACTTGATTTTTCTGAGTTCACTTGGTTAATTCGTGCTTTCACTTGGATCTTATTCGAGAGGAACACGAACACAGAAACATCGAGCACAGTTAAAAGTACTCATAATTTTCAGTGAGACTCGAATCGATGATGATTGTCCAACTTACAATCATCAACCTAACATTCTAAACCACTTGACTACACGATACTAACTGGTACACGGGGTAGAAAAAATTTATAATGAAGACATTTATATTGACCGTGTCTATCAAATTTTGGTAATACCATATTTTAAACAAATTCCTACATAAAAGATTCTAACAAAATTTCTAATCAATATTTGAAGATAACAATGTAAATTAAAAGATACCTTACCACATCATCTGATAGGTACTTTGAATGTGCGTATCCGTATCTGACATTTTATATGTTTTTCTCTTCTTATTCCTGAGTAAATTTAGAAAGAAAGGGTGATAAAGTATATTACCGTATACTTTCACAGATTTGTTCAAATTAATTCTGACGTTCGAAAAATAATTACGTACTTTTCTTTATGTGCTACTTTCCTTTATGTGCTTTCTGGTTTGCTATGGAAGTGAGAAATTTTCAATATTGTCCCGGAATTTTGAAACAATTGAGGAGCTAAGTGACTGTAAAGCTAGAAAACTCTTTGTCTAGATAGACAAAAAAGGCGGGAATAGTTACGGCACGGGTGTCTATTCCCAAATTTACCACTCTTACACCATAATTTACTATTCTTCCCTAAATTTACCTTTCTAGTCCAAACTTACCATTCTTCTACAAAATTTACCATTTTCTCCTGAAACTTACCATTCTTCCCCGAAATTTACATTTCTCCCTCAAATTTACCATTCTTTCTCCAAATTTAAATTTTTACCAAAAAGTTATCATTATTCCCCAAATTTACCATTATCATTGACATTTATGCTTCATCATACTTCATTATTTTTCCCACAAATTTTCCTGCTCCCTCAATTTACCATTCCTTCCCCAAATTTACCTTTCTCTCTTAAATTTACCATTCTTCCTCCAAATGTACCATTCTGTCCCCAAATTTATCATTCTCCTCCATAATTTACTTTTCTTCCTCAAATTTACAAATTTGCTCCAAATTTACCATCCTCGAGTTTGATTATATTTTTTTCAATGATAAATTTTGTCTTCTCCAAATAATCTCTTGGTAGCAATCACTGGTAATGGGAGCTTATGTGCTAATCACACTCACTCAACTAGAAATGCATCTGGCCGAACTAAACACTTCGTAACAAGCTATAGAGCCATGCACTTAATTTTATTCCCACTTTCCACAACAAGGCACTATGGTTGGAGCAAGCACGATGTACTTCGAATACAAGATAACAACTATCATCATCTTATTTATCATGCAAAAACCAATCAATTATAGTTAAGTTGCATGAACATCTTGGCAAAAATATTTAGATAATCATATTATAAATGCAAGATGCTTCAGTAACGCTAATTCCCAATAGTTGACAGTTCAGATTAATAGTTGTCGCTAGCTACGCTACCGCTAGAAATGTCCCTGTTAGCAATAATCAGGCAACTGGAGACGAGTTGAAGGTTTGAGGAGAACTAGTTATTTTAAAACGGTAAATTGTATGAAATACTTGAAGTAAATCGCAATGAATAGCGTGGGTGTTTATAAATACCTTTAAATATTATTTCTAGAGCGGGAAGGACAAATGTCTCAGATTTTCATATTAATTAGTCTTGTGCCTTAAAAAGAACAGGACCCAATACTGATCCCTTAGGAACACCGCATATACAGGATGAACAGGTGAAATCAGCTTGGTAAATTTATATCGAAAAAAGTGCGAATAAATTCTATTACTGCTGAATAGATCTGTATGAAATTTTGAAAAAAGAAGGTCATGAATTAAAAATAATCAAATGTTTTAGTGAGATTGGGAAAAAATTTCTACTTGGCTATGGAGAATATTTAATATTGTCCATACACGGTTCAAGAAGACTTGAACAACAACTTGTACGATATGAAACTAAACGATTTAAGTAAAACTGAATAAAGCTTCTGAAAAGTCGTGAAATAGATATAGTACACAATATGGCATGCTTTTAATGTGCACGAGACGAGAAATTTCTCGTCTCGTCTCGAAAACGAAACGAGACGAGACAATAAACTTTTTGAGTCTCGTGTTTAACACTAGCTCTCTCAAATCTTATATCTCAAACACTAGTTTAGTATTACTTGATTCATTGTAGAAAAACTATAAACTGATAAAGAGATTATGTGAACATAATGAAGAACATTAATCAACGTTTAAATATGCGTAAGTCATTACACGATATATTCCAATAATAAATTTAGCTTAAATATTATTTTGTCACACTCTTTGTGGACCTTTTGTTCTGATAACTTCTAAACTAAGTTGAGAAAAATCAGGGCATAAATTTTGTACATAAATTTACAAAATGAAACGAGAAAATTTCGAGAAAACACAAGAACTTTTTCCGGGAATCGAGACCAAACGAGAGGGAATTCTTCGAGAACCAAGACGAGACCAGAGTTTAAAAAAAAGAAGTATGAGACGAGACGAGAAAAACTTATTTCTTGTCTCGTTTTGTCTAGCGGGCAACGCTACATGTAATTATTGCAGGATTGTAGTGCTTAACAGTAAATGTAAACCTATTTCCCAAAATGAGCTTCTAGGTCTAACTTAATTAACAATTAACTTTCTAAAAAAAAAAAAAAACGAACCATTAATAACAATTAACTAAGTTTCCTGGATTTTAGTTGATTTATTTTTTTAAACTGATTTTCGTTATAATTCTCAGAGGATTGAGTATCGTATAATTATTATAGGAAGAGGATTAAATATAGCATAGAAGAAACAGTTCATTTAAAATAGTCCAAGTAAACTCTGAAGTGTTTATGTGATTGACAGTTGTCAGCTCTGGATTAAAAATATTTAGAACAGAAGTCAAACGAGATTTCCTGGTCGTCAAAACCAATGAATTCAAGGGCATTGAAGGCAGAAGTGAAGTTTCCGATGACGCCATTTTTCATTTAATGTCATATTTAAGATTTCTTTAATACTGTACTATAGAACTAGCTACCAATGTCTGTTAAATTCTGTCTCATTTTGTTTTACATTTTTTCCGGACTAATGATTGTTGATTTTCTGGAAGTGTCCCGGCTATTCTTCATAAAGTACGTTGTCTGACAATTTAGGCCCTATATGAATGGAAGCAAGCACTTATTCTGTAAGATTTTCATTTGAGTATTATCTCACATTCATCAAGCGGATGTATATAGTCATACTTTATGCGCTTTACAAGCACAGGTTTCTGTCTTGAAACTTTGAACGAGTACTGTACATTAAACGTTCGCATTCGACCGGCATGCAGAAGGTGTGCATTGTACGAGTATGCTACATGCTGATCAGGAGCTACACATTTATGAATCTCTTTCTTCAACTGCTTCAAATGATAGTAATATTTGCCCATTTCAAAATGTATCTTAACTTGCTACATCCTTCTAACCAACGCTCATGATATCGACATGAAACTTGGATTTGTAACAACAGAAGATCTTAATTGTCACTGAATCATAAAGAAAATTAAATAAAAATTCAACATTACTTTTGGAAAATTATTAGATCGTTTTTTGCACTAGTTTTACCTCAATTTAGAGTCTTTGCGCTAAGATAAATAAGACCTTGTTGAGGAGTTTCCCGATTTCGATCTCAGGACTATGTGGTTCCTATTAATCCAGTTATTTTGATTTTAAAGTCCCATAATGGCTTTTTCTTGATTTCTAAAGTTACTATCTGACAGTGTGAATCTGTTTTAAAATAATATCTTGGCTTAGTTTAGCACTTTTTTTCTATTTTTCTTAGCGATATTGTTTTGTGTTCCTTGAATAAGGACTTAATTGAATTATATTCATTACACACGCTAGATGTAAAAGGATTATCAGTATTTAGAGTCCAATGGACAAAAAGTAGTACAATGGAAGAGTGTGTTCACTATATATAAATTTGTGAAACAGAATCCTTTGTGGAAAATAAATAAGCTGATAATATAGAAACTAATGTAATTACTTTCTCAGGTATACCATAGAACGGGGAGAAGAATGGTGTCAGAACTGGTACACCTGAGTAGACTAGCCAAACTTGATGACTGAGAAAAAATAATTAAAAAGGAACATATCTAGAGACGATTTTACCTGTGATTAACATCGTACTAAGCATTTTGACAAACGCATGATTATATCTCCGTACTGATCATTTTGTTGTTGTTGTTGCTATCCACGAGTTATATCAAAAGAAGCAAGTCACGACTTTTCCATAGTTCAAACATATTAGAAGAAAAGGTAATACTGTATATAAAACAACGTTCTCAACCTTTTCTCGTAATGTATTAGTACATCCCTGAAAAAAATTTTGGTTTGCATCTTTTGATATGTCATGAATAGTATCTCAAACATACTTCTGAATACAAACTTATAATAACGCATTAGCCAAACCGGTAGTACGACGCTAATCACACGTAAAATCATCTTTGAATATACTACAAAACGTTTATTTTTATTAGCACAGTAGGTGCGTGCAATTTCGCCACTCACAAATATTTTGAAAGTCTTATAAATGATGAGTCAAAAGACGTTATTATTTAGTTGCTATTTCATGTTATCTATGTTGAAGAACTTGTCCAAGAGAATGACTAAGCAAGAATAGAAGGTAACATTATTTGTTTTTGTGTAAGGCTTAGCTAATATTGTGTGAATTGGAAATTCGCTCAACTGTGGCATATCATGTAAGTTTGTTTGTATGTTAACTAACACATAATCAAAGTCTAAACTGTCTTCATTCAATACTATGAACAATAGATAGGCTTACATTTGAATAATGCTTTTGCTCGATTGTAGTGGCTTTAATTTCGACATGGTGGAAATTTTAAACTGTGTTGCTTTGTAAGTTTTTTGTTCTTGTTTTTCATTTTGAAGTCAAAATACTTTTAAAACTGAAGAGTCCAGTGGGCATTATATGACATTATTTCTGAACAGGTGTAACTAAGATAAGATGATTTTAGAACTATTTGAACCAGTATTTAAATGAGTGTTACGTAATAACCAGAAATTTTAAAACAATGAAGGTTTTGTAAACATTTACATAAGACATTTTCAGACAGTACTGACTTGGACAACTTTTTCAACCTTAAAGTGAATTTTATTCTCTTCATTAGTTTTGAACTTTCTCTGTAAGACTGAGATCCATAATTGTTTATCATGAATTTCATGAAAATAGAGAAATCGAATACTGGATTTCGTAGCGATTTAGGAAATATATACTCACGAAATCTCCGTTTCCACGGATAACACAAGTCTGCAACCAAAAAGCTGTTAGCATAAGTTTGGCTGGATTTTGCGCTTCTGGGTGCAGCGAAGTCGAAAATGACTCCCGTTTCTTCCTGCGACTTCAAGTTTTTGCACAATCGAAATGTAACGTGATCAAACAGGTAGCTGGAAGTAACTAAATTGCAAATGCATCACACGAAAATAAAAATGAACATGGAAGATTAAATGCAGTTGTGCTCTCCGAAACATGAAAATACATGTATATTGGTCCGGATGTGGATCACTGACACATATCGTAATGTGTCATGAATGAGAGTAGAGATTACAAAGAAAAACCAAAAACAATAAATCTGTTCATAAAATGAATTTAGAAAGATTACATCTTAGATTTGTAAAACGTTGGTAAGTAGTTCTGGCTACACTCTTTGTTGCTCAAATACTACGAGCACACGAGTACGTGGGTTTTTTGTTGGCCCTGATATTAGAAAACTCATATCCAACAAAGACTTCATCAGTTCAATGACTCCAACTCAAAAAGAGGGTTGGATTGCCTTTACTGTGGTCATCAAAACGTTTTTGAGAAACCGAAAGGACCCACAGTACAAGGAAATGGTAGGGAAAATGTTGCAGGTGTTCCGAAAGCTTGGTTGCTTCATGAGCTTAAAAGTCCATTTGCTCAAGTCCCACATTGGCTACTTTCCTGACAATGTGGGAGCAGCGAGTGAAGAGCAGGGGGGCGTTTCCAGCAAGATATCAAAGAAATGGAACGATGGTATTAGGGGAACTGGAGTGTTACGATGATGGCAGACTACTGTTGGATGTTGTTTAGAGATCTTCCGGTAGCCACCTACAAAAGGACAAGCTCCAAACGAAGTTTGATCTTTAAACAAGACGACTTCACAAACAATCTGATTGAGGGTGGTATTACTTTTTTGTCTTTACGTGTGTGCGAGTTTCTGTGCATTAATTTGTGTTACGCTGTTAATGGTGTTTCTGTAAATCGCATATTAGTGTTCATATTTTTGTTGAACAATGACCAACCGTGTGTTCGAAACACAGACGTCCCAAGACAAAACGGTTTTCTTTCCTGGATTCAGCGCACCCCAACACATACGAATCAGTTAACTAAACCGAAACAGCTTAGCATTGCTTTATTTTTGCAGACCTGTGTAATGATTCTGGAGAAATTATACTATTACCCACGATAAACATGTCAGATTACAGTAACAAGATAGAAGTACTTAATTTCCATTCATTGGTAGAGATTGATCCTTTATTTTTATTCTTAGCGCTTGCTCTGTAATCCAAATATGACGGAAATATTAAACTTTGACGTTAATACTTGCATGTAGCGATTATTTCAGTGACTGGCCCAGAGGGAATTCTCTCCACGAGCTACAAAATTTCCTACGGGATCTTAGATAGTGCTCAACGTGGATTATTAGTATTTTCGCAGTTCTATCTTCATTTCGTGTGTATTAAAAATCTCCCCTTATGAAATCTTCTGAAATCATCACTGTTTGCATATCAAACAAACAAATATGCTGTTGTAAGGAAAGCAAAGAGAATTATACAATATTTTGTGGTGGCCACACATAACTTTACTATAAGCAGTTTCGTTTGGTGTTCATAAGTTTTCCTGAACTGTAAAGCCAATGAAATGCTGCTTTCGGGGGAAATAATTAAAACTAGCTTGTGCATACGCCTATCAGAAACGAAGAAAATCATTAATAGATATAAAAATTTTCTCCCTACTGGATGTAATATTTCATATACGAAATATTGAGTGAATGTTATGTTTATAATCTAGGAAAGGAACATGTACACCTACTTTTATCTTTTATCAGCTGGCAACATTGCTGTAGTTTTTATTCCGCATCCTTTTCTACCACTGCTCCTACACGATAAAAATTAATGTCTCTTTTCCTCCGTGTGTAGTAGCGTATTCCAATCAAAGAATCTTGCATTGATTTCGGCCGGGAAATTTGCCAGAGATCTGTGTGCACTCAGGCAGACTACAAGAGGTCAGAACATGTTTTCATTCTTCCTCCGTTTGGTTTTTCTATTCTTTTTTCTCTTCTTTCACTCTGTTTTTCACTTGCTTCTTTGTCGTCTCCATGGCAGAGGAAGCAAGTTGACCATTCTACGAAGAGAATATGTATTGAAAACGTATTTCAGCAAAGGTAACCAACTATGAAAATAAAGATGTAAAAAAAAAATATATATATATATTTAACAAAGAGTTCGAATACGATATGATTCGATCTAGTGTTATTTTCAATTCTTTCCTTCTCTATACCAGTGACCTGCTTTCTTTCTTCTCTGATATTGAACTATTATTTTCCGAACTAGTATTAGGAAATCTTTCTCACGCATCAGCATCTTCAAAGTGATTTTTCCTTTTAACGTTTGTGCCTTTCATCTCAGGACTCAGAAGAATAGATGTTAGTGTTAGGCCACGGTTTAATGTTTACTATTATCTGTTCCGTTTCCACATTCACTCATGCCCATTCATTCCTACTAAAATGGGAAAAGAATATCTAGCCTCTGTGGCTACTTAACTCAGTCATTATCCAAAAATGGAAAGAGAATGCTTTATCATGAATTTCGAAAACCCTGAAAAAAGTTGCCATATTTCTTTATGACTTTCGAATATCCCTCCACTCTCCTTCAACTTGTCACCATTCCGATTGATTATGTTCTTCAGTCTTCGCTCTTTCTTATTAGATTACTCTTTTAATAGCGTTATTGTCTCCTCATGACAAACAATGAGAAAATGAGCAATTCCAAGAGTTTAAATCAGTTTCGACTGCTGACTTCACTTGAAGTCAGACATGTAATGGAAACGGGAACAATATTACAGCTACTACTTGTTAACACTTTGCATTAAGATATGTATATTTACAATCTTCAAACCAACAACGGAAGAAAATAATATGCAACAGGCATATAACAACCACAAAACCTGTTACGTGAAGAAGAGGAGAGCACACGGAAATCACTACCACCGACGAAGAAATAATGATAGCAGCAGATGAACTTCTGGCCTGAAGAGAAATTCACACTCACGTCAAGACCCAAGCACACACCAAGAAACTATAACAAAACCACTTTACCTTTGTAAGCTCACTAGAAGACGGGTTATATCCTCCAATCAAGAAAAACAGAATTAACTCAGTTAAACAACAACAAAAATCCACTGAACAAAACAGCCAACGCTGGACGTCCTCACTTTCCAAACACAGGAAGGGAAATTGACTTGTCACTGACTGAATGGCTCTGGTAGTTTACAACGAAATTTTTGTGCGGACGCTTTTCGCTTACATGTAATTAAATTAAATGAAGATGCTTGCATTTGCCCATGTAAGAATGATAGTTTTTTAGTGAAGATTTTAGCGGATGCAGTGCTTACAACTAGCTTGAGTTTCCCTATGTCTCCTGTCGTCAGTGCGAGTACGGGTCTAATGCATGTGATTAATTGCTTCGTGAGATTTCTATTGCTGTGTAGACGATGGCTATCTTACTCTAAATATCTCATAGGTGCTTGAATCTTCTTGGCTTGTTTGGATGTGATTTTTTGTGTGCTTGCTAACTGGTGTGTACTGGAGGTGGATTACAGTATATTTTGTATGTCTTGTAGTACTTCTTTTGGTTGATTCGTGAATTCATCTAGACGGACCTCATAAGGACCTATTCTGTTTTTCTCTTTACGACATGTATCTCCTTCTACCGTTTAGAATTTTCAGATTTAGTGGTGATAAATTGGATAGACGTTGTGAGCTGTTGCACGTCCCAGTGCTGTGTCCCATGGTTTTACAGGTAGCACAGAGAGATAAATTGCTTTTTCTTTTGTGTGGTTCTCCACATCTGTTGCAAATATGGTTTCTGTTACACTGGCAGAAGTATCCCCACATTGGTAATATTCCAACGTGGTGTAAGCTGGGATACTCTTTGATTCCACCATTTGCTGTTTTCTTTCCTTAAATAAACACATTGACAGAGTAACTAATTACTACTGGATAGTAGAAGAACAAACATATACCGCATTGGATCTTTAAATGTTATAATTTCGAATAAATTGTGAATATTGATCTCTTGCTGCTGGAGTTCCTCTTTAGTGTTCTCTAGGTTGATGTACGCTAGTAATTACACAAGTAAATCCGTTTTTCTTTGTGGGTAAATGTTGTTGTGAACTATTATTTGTTTTAGATTGTGTGGTCGTGAAGAATGTTCTTTGTTAAGGTGAAGAAAGTGTACTGTTGTAAGTAGTATTTTTCTTTCTGCGTTTGGTATCTGGAGTTGCTAGACGACTGGCACTTTCTATTAGAGTATCTTCTTCAAATTGTTTAAACAACTGCTCTCAATATCTGTGTCTTCTTATATTACGTACTGTTTTTCATTTTTTTTTCATTTTGCTCAGTTTCTTGTTGTGAACGGCCTGGTATAACAGAATATAGTACAGTGACTTCTGGGTTTCTTCTCCCATTTTATTCCGTAGTTCGTCACATTGTGATTCTGTAAGACCGACTATATCTTCATTATTTTTCTCTTGTATTTTATTGTTATTTTTTTTATTTTCTTAATCCTATTCGATCTTTCGATACATGGTTGACAGCAACCAAATCCCTAGCAAATCCCAATTTCTAGTTTACTTCCAAACTACCGTAAACAATACCAGATGAACTGAAGCACACTGATTACTGCCGCATGTACTTTTACGCAAAATGATTCATCACAATTAAAAAAAAAAAACAAGTACAATTTGATTATAAAGTAACTGTATAAAACTAAGAAACTAAAATAAGAGACAGTAATTATAAAACTACTGTATTTTTTCAAAAAAAAGTCTTCAACAATTTTATACAATTGACCCACTTGTTTAAAATGCTATAAACAACACAGACAGTATAGTGTACTACTAAAGTGTTTTAAAACTTTACAGTACAACTCCTGTGCTGTTATGCAACCATACTTACAGTAGAGAATGTATGGTTGCCTATAAGGATGTTACTTTGCCGTAATTAACCCAGTATCCATTGAATTGTTTCATAGTCTAACTCCAAGTATTGTCATCAGATTCTACATAAATTTATATGGGATCTCCAGAAATGTATCTACTCTTTCAAACAAGAATGAATAATCAAAATCGGTGCACCTATGTCGAAGTTATGCATGAACATACCCATTACATATATATGAACGAGTGGAATTGAAAACTTCATCATTTTTCAAAATCCGTTAATAAGAACATAACTTATGTAATATTATTGTCATTTCGTACATTTCATGAAATAATAGAAGTATTTTGTTTAAGATTCACGATGTTAAACTTTCATTTGGAATCAGTTCAAACTGTGTAGATGTGCGCTATGTTTTTAAACTGGGAAAAAAGCTGACTCAAGATTTTGCATGTGCTGTAGTGGAACAAAAAAAGGAGATGTTAACGTACTACTACTAATAATAAAAACACGCCTAATGTATTGATCATTATAACTGTTGTTTGCTCATAATATTTAAAGAAAGGAAAAAGTAATCGTTTTACAAAGCACTGCTATATGTACTCTACATAACCCAAACTGTCGAAAAGCTTGTCCCTCCCTTTGCGAACGTGGGAGTGTAGCATTACTAGCCAAAAAGGTTTTCCAGTAACAGAAGAATAAAAATATTCACTGCTTGTTTATTAGCGTTTCGAACTAAAGAGGAACGGGGAGTTGATTTTGATACAATCTTAACAAATTGTGACAATATTGTAAATTTAATAAAAACGGAAAACTAATTTACAACATCAATGAGTCATTGAAAGTACATTCAAATAAGTATAGCAGAAGCAAATCAACATTCTACTCTGTACAGATAGAAACTATCACTGCTTTCCAATAGCATATCAATTGTGATCACGAAAACATTTATTAAGAGCTGATCGCGAGTGTAAATCTGCTTCTAAACATTTATTTTTACATTATTTTGATTAATTTCAAATGTGTTATAACAAATAGTGAAAATCTGAAATATTCTAACTGTGAATATTAATCCTTGTAAGAGTTAAGCTAGCTACATACGAAAAGGTTGGTTTCAATCTTTGTCAAGGAAGAGATGTAACTTAAAAATAAATAAATATATAGAAGCAACTGAGGAGTATTGTTTGTTGCTGTGCAAATACAATGTATTTGTCTTATAATCTTAATATTACTCATTGTATAGCGTCGGGAAATGAGTTAGTTCTACTTAGGTTTGAAAGATTGGAGGACACGATCCAACCATTATAAGGTAAAAGAAAGCACGTGAAAACCAAAATAGAAGGTAGAGGGTAAACATACAAAAATTTACAAATACGTTGTACACAAATCCATATGGGCTGATGTTGAACCGTGGAACCCTGCAAAAAGAAGTAAACGCTTTATTGTGTCACTGTGAGAACCAACAAACAAAAAATAAGTTTTTGAGAATATATTATGTTTAACTGAATTTAAGAGAAAAGTGTTTTGAGGATCTGAATGAAAATAAGATAATAAGAACAAGAGAAACACTCTACTACTGCTCCTAGTAGGAAATACAGTGGCTCATTGATGGAGTGCACACCTGTGGTACAATACGAAGCAAAAAACCTGCAACATGAAAGTTTAAGTTCATTGTGAAACTACGCCAACAACATAGGCAACCAACCTAACGTCTTTGTGGCACTGATCACGCCAGGATAACCTTCGGCTTCGTCCCCCTGCACACTTCGTTTGGAGCAAGAAATGCATAGACCACGTGACTACAAACCACAAATTTCTCACAAGATGGAGTAATAGATTGAGGTTCTTCTCATTTCTCTTCTCATTTTACATCCTCAGTTTTAAAGAGAGAGAAAGAGAAAAAGGTCAACGTGATAAAAACTAAATAAAGAGGAATATGCGAAATATAAAGGAAAAGAAAACGTGCGCATATATTGACAAATGACACATGCACTTCAAAGGAGACCATCTCAAATTTTATTATGAACCATATATAATAACTGTGAGAATCAGCAAACCACAAAGACATAATTACACACAGTAAGTGTTATACAACACATATTTATTTAAACAAATAAAAATGCTTGCAGAAAGCTGAAAATGTCTTTAAAATCTCAACCTTAACTGAAACAAGAGATTACTTCTCTATTGTTTTTCTTCGTAGCATCCATCTACATGGAGAAATGAGAAAGAGATAACATCTTAAGAGATTCGCACGTATACAATATCGGAAACTGCTAAATGGAAAAAAGTACCGTCTTTGGCTGGGATTCGAACCCAGAACCATAGTGTTAGAAATCCAACACTCTACCGATGTAGCTAGTCTGACAGTAATACCCTGTTCCTCCATCATTACCTATGAAAGATGGAATGGAGTCTGCAGAAAACTACGTCTAACATGTCCACGACAGACCGCCTATAACCTATGTCTAATAGGTACTTAAAAAAGCTAGTTCTACACGTGCATAGAAAAGTAAAATCAAATGAGTAGTTAGTACACATCACTTTGTCTGTCTCACTCTATCTCTGACTATAGAAATCGAGGAAGAAGAAAAAAGTATAGAGGTGAGAACACAGGAAGAACAAGCAAAAATATAAGTTGCAGGAAAATGAATATCAAGGAGAGAGAGAGAGACATAGAGACAGAGAGAAAAATAGAGGGAACGGAGCAAATGATTTAATATACATCGGAAAAGAAGATTCACAACTGTGCTATACATTTAATGTATTGAATACTGTGCAGGCCCGTATCCACGGGGGGTTAGGGGGGCCGCCCCCCTAAACTTTGGCTGGCCCCAATAAAGGTTTCACGATAGGCTTGCAAATAAACTATAATATGGAGATGAAAAAAATGAAATGAAATGAAATCTTAAGTTTTACGTCCCACGGTTATGCCGGTTAGGCTAAAGGAGACGGTGATTATGAGAGATGAGTGAAATGGTGGAATGAAGGAAGTGGGAGGAAACGGGAGAACCCCGAGAAAACCCACGAGCACGGTGTTTGTATAATATGGAGATGAAGTATAATATGATTGGGTCGGGCTCCCCCTAACTTCGGCCGCCCCCCCCCCCTAAATTTTTGGGCTGGCTACGGGCCTGATACTCTGTTTCTTCTAAATTGCTTGCTAGATGACAAATATTAATTTGTAAAAACGTAGCAAATGCCCGCGTTGTCTTGTTTTCTTACTATTTCAGTAATAGTGGAAAACGTGGTTTATGCAACATAATAAATTACTAATTTTCCCACAACAACCATGTAGATGTTATTGATGATTTTGAGTTTAACGTCCGTTCAGCAGCGAGATTATATGAGACGTTGACCTACTTATTAACGTGGAATCCGAACCATATGAGCTGCTGCCGGGAATCGAAGCAACCATGTACTGTTGGTAAGAAATTTCTAAGCAAAAGAAAAAACTGATCAGCAAAATACATAAAACGATAGTCCTGTAAACTATTACTTAAAGAGAATTTATTGTAAAATCAATACATCCATGTGGCGGTATATAGTCGTAAAGTGATTAGAAAACTTAATATTAAACTGTCGATCACATTGTTTTACTTATTTGAATTCAATGTCGTATAGATTCGGTTTTAGCTCTAGATTTCAGCGTTCTCACTTCGATTCTTAACTTGTTGGAAATATGCATTAATCGAAATTATAAAAACATACGAAATTTAACTAGCTAAAAGAAGAGAATAACATAAAAATCCGGATTAGAGTATTACAATAAACATGTGTATTTTCTTTAGGGTTTGCAAGTCATAGCTTATAGGAATTATAGAAAAAACTTTCTTTGTGAAAGCACAAGAAAAAAAAAAAACAGAGAATAGACACAAACCTTAGGTGGGTTTGAACACGAGAAGGCGGAGGTAGTAGACTACTCTACTAAACCGCTCGGCTATATCTTAATCGTCTAGTACGTTTTGATAAATATTGTCTATAGTATTTGCACTTTACTTGTTTCTGTTTTGTTGTTTGTCATATAATGTATACGAGTGGCGAATAATAGAATAGAACTGTTTTAGACGAGTATAAACAAATTTCTCGGACAAGTTGTAATCTTATATGTATCTAAATTGCACAAATAAATCAGATTAAATCTGTAAAGTGCTTCGTGGGTTTTGATGGAAGTTAACTGTTGCATAGTTACGAGTTTTTGTTTATGCCCACCACTCGATGGAAGTTATGTTCTTAAAAAATAGTAACTGCTACTATATTCTAATGTATTGGATTTAAAAAAATGGAAAATATTTTGTTACTAACAGTGAGTGAGTATTTTTGCGTGCAACAACAGTTGATTACAGGCACATCTACTTCTTCTACGCATGCCTTTCATAATACGACGTCATGTATAGCAATATGTTGCATTATCCTATATTCAAAGACGTTCTAGCACTTTTACTTTGGTGTGTAAGGATGGCGCAATATGATCATTCTGTATCGCTCTAATTGAACATGCGGGATTGAGTGTTCCTGAAGCAGGCGCTCGATTAGGCGTGCATCGTGCAACAGCGTTCAGGTGGTGGAAAAAATATGAGGAAACTGGAAGCCTAACTCGAAAATCTGGAAGTGGTCGGCCACGAGTGTCCTCACCGACACAAGACCAACGATTACTTGATCAATGCTGTCGACAGCCTTTCATGTGTGCCCGAAAACTGCAACAGTCTACCGCCTTTCCAGGTTATGTAACTACAGTCCGACGGCGAATTCGGGCCGCAGGCTTAAGGTCCTTCCGGGCTGCTGTTAAGGAGAGATTGACAGAAGATCACAAAGTCGATAGACTGGCGTTTGCAGATCTAAATATTACTTGTCACTGGGACACTGTTGTCTTTACAGATGAAAAAAATATTTTCCACTGGAAATTTTGGGCCAACACGTGTGTATCGCCCATCTGGAAGACGGTTTGATCCACAATATATGGCCCGTTCAGCGCGAATGGGTCATGTGACGATTCACTGTTGGGGATGGATATGCGAGACTGCAGGTTAGGTGGTATCCATCGAATTATAGGCCGATTTAATGGTAAAAAAATGTTGATCTTCTCGACTTTATGCTCCCTGAAATAAAAGCACATGTTGGCGACGACGTACTCTAATCCGGATTTTTATGTTATTCTCTTCTTTTAGCTAGTTAAATTTCGTATGTTTTTATAATTTCGATTAATGCATATTTCCAACAAGTTAAGAATCGAAGTGAGAACGCTGAAATCTAGAGCTAAAACCGAATCTATACGACATTGAATTCAAATAAGTAAAACAATGTGATCGACAGTTTAATATTAAGTTTTCTAATCACTTTACGACTATATACCGCCACATGGATGTATTGATTTTACAATAAATTCTCTTTAAGTAATAGTTTACAGGACTATCGTTTTATGTATTTTGCTGATCAGTTTTTTCTTTTGCTTAGAAATTTCTTACCAACAGTACATGGTTGCTTCGATTCCCGGCAGCAGCTCATATGGTTCGGATTCCACGTTAATAAGTAGGTCAACGTCTCATATAATCTCGCTGCTGAACGGACGTTAAACTCAAAATCATCAATAACATCTACATGGTTGTTGTGGGAAAATTAGTAATTTATTATGTTGCATAAACCACGTTTTCCACTATTACTGAAATAGTAAGAAAACAAGACAACGCGGGCATTTGCTACGTTTTTACAAATTAATATTTGTCATCTAGCAAGCAATTTAGAAGAAACAGAGTATCAGGCCCGTAGCCAGCCCAAAAATTTAGGGGGGGGGCGGCCGAAGTTAGGGGGAGCCCGACCCAATCATATTATACTTCATCTCCATATTATACAAACACCGTGCTCGTGGGTTTTCTCGGGGTTCTCCCGTTTCCTCCCACTTCCTTCATTCCACCATTTCACTCATCTCTCATAATCACCGTCTCCTTTAGCCTAACCGGCATAACCGTGGGACGTAAAACTTAAGATTTCATTTCATTTCATTTTTTTCATCTCCATATTATAGTTTATTTGCAAGCCTATCGTGAAACCTTTATTGGGGCCAGCCAAAGTTTAGGGGGGCGGCCCCCCTAGCCCCCCGTGGATACGGGCCTGCACAGTATTCAATACATTAAATGTATAGCACAGTTGTGAATCTTCTTTTCCGATGTATATTAAATCATTTGCTCCGTTCCCTCTATTTTTCTCTCTGTCTCTATGTCTCTCTCTCTCTCCTTGATATTCATTTTCCTGCAACTTATATTTTTGCTTGTTCTTCCTGTGTTCTCACCTCTATACTTTTTTCTTCTTCCTCGATTTCTATAGTCAGAGATAGAGTGAGACAGACAAAGTGATGTGTACTAACTACTCATTTGATTTTACTTTTCTATGCACGTGTAGAACTAGCTTTTTTAAGTACCTATTAGACATAGGTTATAGGCGGTCTGTCGTGGACATGTTAGACGTAGTTTTCTGCAGACTCCATTCCATCTTTCATAGGTAATGATGGAGGAACAGGGTATTACTGTCAGACTAGCTACATCGGTAGAGTGTTGGATTTCTAACACTATGGTTCTGGGTTCGAATCCCAGCCAAAGACGGTACTTTTTTCCATTTAGCAGTTTCCGATATTGTATACGTGCGAATCTCTTAAGATGTTATCTCTTTCTCATTTCTCCATGTAGATGGATGCTACGAAGAAAAACAATAGAGAAGTAATCTCTTGTTTCAGTTAAGGTTGAGATTTTAAAGACATTTTCAGCTTTCTGCAAGCATTTTTATTTGTTTAAATAAATATGTGTTGTATAACACTTACTGTGTGTAATTATGTCTTTGTGGTTTGCTGATTCTCACAGTTATTATATATGGTTCATAATAAAATTTGAGATGGTCTCCTTTGAAGTGCATGTGTCATTTGTCAATATATGCGCACGTTTTCTTTTCCTTTATATTTCGCATATTCCTCTTTATTTAGTTTTTATCACGTTGACCTTTTTCTCTTTCTCTCTCTTTAAAACTGAGGATGTAAAATGAGAAGAGAAATGAGAAGAACCTCAATCTATTACTCCATCTTGTGAGAAATTTGTGGTTTGTAGTCACGTGGTCTATGCATTTCTTGCTCCAAACGAAGTGTGCAGGGGGGCGAAGCCGAAGGTTATCCTGGCGTGATCAGTGCCACAAAGACGTTAGGTTGGTTGCCTATGTTGTTGGCGTAGTTTCACAATGAACTTAAACTTTCATGTTGCAGGTTTTTTGCTTCGTATTGTACAAGGAGTCCCTTGTTCGATCCCAGTCCATATGCGTTTGTGATGGATAACATTATGGTCGTGCATTTCTCGGAATTCTTCTGTTTCCTCCCAGATTCTCTTACCAACTCTTTCATGATCATTCACTTTCTTTAATTAGAAATGTTATTTCTGGGATGAAAACCAACAATTCAAAGGGTTTTCATATCGGTAAATGCAAACTTCAAATCAAATTTTCGCTTTAAGGGATAGTTTCTCAGCAATTTCCAGGATCCTCCAGTAATTATACCGTAATATGATCATATAAATAATATGAATGACAATAAGGAATTTACAATGATAAATTCAAATTTGAAATAAGAATTTCACTGTTGGAGATAGTTCTACAATAATTCTATTAATTTATGATTTGAACATATGGATAATATGAACCATCATTATTTGCAACAATAGTGAATTTGTGGAAAGAGTGTGGTAACATTACTTTTGCATTTATGACACTTTCTTAGATGTTGACATTACTGTTTCAGATAGTGTGGGATGATAATCCTACAATGAGAAAGCATCGATTTGTGCTAAAATTGATTTATTTGGATTCTCTGGAGATACAAAGCCAGTCTAAATGTACAGATGGTGATCAGAAAAATGGAAACACCTGTAGTTGGCAACACGTCAGATGTATGGGTTGGCAGTGGTGTCGTGGCGCCCGCAGCGCCGGACCGCTGGCGGTGGTGTGTTAGGTCGGTCTCCATACTACTTCAGGCGCAGTGGAGCAGCAGTGTCCAGTGGCTGCAGCAGACGGAGGTAGTGTAAAATGGGAGACCTCTGAGATTTTCAAAGAGGGCAAATTGTTGGTGCGCGGTTATGTGGAGTGAGTGTGACGGCAGTGGCTACTGTGTTAGGTGTGTCGCGTGGGACAGTGTCGAAGGTGATGACGGCCTACACAGCACAGGGAAAAACATCGGGGAAGCGGAACAGTGGGCGGAAGAAAATCATGAGTGACAGGTCATGCCGGGTATTAAAGCGCATTGTCACGCAGAACCGTCGTGCCACTGCGGAGCAAGTGACGGAGGAACTCAATCAGCACCTCCCCCACCCTGTTTCGACAATCACAGTCCGCCGCGAATTACATGACATGAACTTACGGGGTCGTGTTGCACAGGCCAAACAGCTCATCAGGGACCATAACGCTTTCGCACGGCGCAAATGATGCCGCGACCATGCAACTTGGACCGTTGAGAACTGGAAACGTGTGATATGGTCGGATGAGTCATCCTTCACCCTATTCCCAACCACGGGCCGTGTTTATGTGTTTAGAACGCCCAAAGAACCTTATGATCTGCAGTGTCTCCGCCCAACTGTGAAACATGGCGGCGGCTCGGTGATGCTGTGGGCCGCCATATCATGGTTTTCATTGGGTCCTGTGATCACATTTAGCGGACGAATCACTGCCAACGATTTTGTCGCAATTTTAGGAGACCACTTGCATCCTATGGTCCGGATGTTGTTCCCGGACAATGACGCCATCTTCCAGGATGATAATGCACCCATTCACACAGCTGGCGTTGTTGTAGCGTGGTTTGAGGAACATCGGGATGAAGTTCAACACCTCCCCTGGCCCGCCCAATCCCCAGATCTCAACATAATTGAACATCTGTGGTCCGTCTTGGAAACACGACTCCGGCGACGATTTCCACCTCCATCCTCTCTCACAGAACTGGCCGATGCCCTGCATGAGGAATGGTGTAAAATTCTACTTGCTACCATTCACGACCTCTATGCCTCCATTCCACGTCGCATCAAGGCTGTTCTGAAGGCGAAAGGTGGCCCGACACCATATTAATCTGGTAAGTTGCAATTTCGTTCAGGTGTTTCCATTTTTCTGATCACTATCTGTATATCCATGGTATTTCTATGAATTATCCGTTCCATGTATATATTCAGTATGTTTGTAATTAAGTGTCGCCAGTACAGTTGTTTAAAAATGTCCAACCCGAAAATCTAGTTTCTCCTGAAAGTATACTTTTTGCATCCTTAAGATAGAATTGGTCCTAATTAAACAACATTTGTAAAGAACATACGTCCAACAAATAGAGGGTTTGTATATGCTGCTGACGAATTTCCTCGTCTATCAGAGGTTAATATTAAAGATGGCAAATAAGGGTCTTCAGATTCGACAACTTCAAGAAATTGAAAGGTTTGAACCACATGTAACAGACAAGAAAATCGAATATAGATGTGTTTGCAATAGGAAGTATCGCAACTTCTGTATAAAATATATATTCCATATACAAGGAGTTTGTCAATTAGTGATCATGATACAGCATGCTCTTCAAAATATATTTAAAGATTTAAATATGGATTTCACTCCAGAAAATTGCAATGATGTATTAGACGATCACGGGGGAGAACTTGATCAGGATATAACTATCATGGAGAAACAATATGACGGAAAACTAATGCCCGTAATGTTAGCATAATATTGCTGGACTATAATTTGGGACAAGAACATTTATTACGAAAGGAAGAAATATAAAACATTCTGTCTATGGAACACAAACACTGTAGCTTGGAAGTTTTCTTGGGGAAAGGGAGGAGAATTAATATTTAATCTAGAAAAATAAAAAGTTTGCTTTCTCTAGAAACATAAGAAATATGACATTTGGGCCTTCCTAAAATTTAAATCCTTTTAAACACCTACATTACTTCTATGGGCCCCAGTTGTAGCTTTACCAAAGTTGCGCCCTTGCCTTCCCTAACAACTTAACGAACTGACGAACACATATGTATTCAGTTTTAGTAGGTATTCTAAAGGAATGCTTACAAGAAATAGGCAAAATTTGAATAGTATGTCTTATTTCCTCCTTTCATACTGAATATCCTTCTTGTCTCGAATTATAGTCCAGTAACACTGTTAACATTGTGGGCATCAATTTCTCTCCATACCCTTTTGTCCATATTAGCTAACATCTGACGTATTATGTATAAATAGATGTCTAAGGAAGGGTCATAAATCAAAAAGTAATGTCAGTGTCGGATTCAAGGGGGGACTATAGGGACTATAGTCCCCTCCTTAACGCTCAGGTATACACTGGATAAAATGGGCTTCAATCTTGCTTCACACTGAATAAAACGGCAAACTATGGTTTAGCCCCTCCCTTAATCATATCCTGGATCCGCCACTGAGTAATGCTACTAATTCTTTCCATATATCCAATATGCCTGCAGATAATGAAAAATAATATTATTGATATGTTTAAATTATATATTACTGGAGTTACTAGGATTACTGGAAATTGTTGGAGAACTATCCCTAACAGTAAAAATCTGATTTACTGCTGAAAATGTCTTATTAATTTATTATCTATTAATATTGTCCATAATGTTTAAGTTTTATTTGCTGGATATATTGGAATTACTGAAAAGTAACCGGAAAGAAAACTACACGTAACAGCGAAATTCTGATTTCAGAGATGAATTTTTTGCTGTAAATTCCTTATTATCCTTGATATTATTTGTATGTACAAATTACATTATAATTACTGGAAATTCCTGGAAAACTATCCCTGATAGAGAAAACTAAAGCCATTTTTGAAGCCAGCTCTCAAATGTGTATAAGAATCACAACTTTTCTCTCCAAGAAATAAGTTTTTTGTGTAATAGTGTTATTTGTCTCCTTTAGTCTAAAGTCCATTGTGAAATGCAATATTAGCATTCATTTTATTTCTCTATTACTACTACTATCATTATTACTACTACTGCAGCAACTACTACTGCTGTTGCTACCACTACTACTATAACACAATATATTGAAGTTTCATGCTTTGGCAAATTGCCTCTGGTTTATTTGTACTTCAATAACCAGTTTGTATTTTCAGAAGCGAGTCTATATAAGATCTGGCATTGCCAGAGGGAGGGGCTCGAACCCTAGACTTCTAGAACAAAGAAGAGAACTTTAGGGCCTACTCTTATTTGGCAATGAGGGAGCTAGAACAACTCGCTCTGATTAACACGTAGAACACAGCATACATATCACACACTCTAGCAATTGGGAACTTAAAGTTATATACATATATATATATATATATATACTAGCAGCGTTCACCCCGCTTCGCTGCGGTCACCCCGGAACGCAATAAACTTTGTTACTTAGATAATTTTTACTTTTTCGCTTTCAAGTGATATGATAAAAACCATAGAAGATTGCAGTAAATCTTAACATTATATCGCCTGTCATTTATGTTAACCCGCCCCGCTTCGCTGCGGTCATCCCGGTGCTGGCATATTGTAAAAGTGTCTGTAAAAATAAGCAAATCAATTAAAAAATTTTAAACAGAAGATTCAAGCTATTTTCCGCTGTATATCGCCTGTCATTTATGTTAACCCGCCGAGTGACACGGTCATGCGGGTTGCATATAAATACGTTTATTTTTACCTATGATGAACTAATAACAAAGGATTTGTACGTTATGGACACTTGAATGGTCAATTATCTCAAGACACTGGTAATTAAAAATTAAAGTGATATGATAAAAACCATCTAGGGTCCAAATCCTAATAACCCCCCAAAAATGAAAGAAATTGGTTCAGTCGTATTAGCGTGATGAGCGGACAAAGGATTTTGTACGTTCTCTTTTATATATATATATATATATATATATATATATATATATATATATATATATATATATAGAGAGAGAGAGAGAGAGAGAGAGAGATGTGTGTGTGTGTGTGTGTGAGTGTGTGCCTAGGTGCGTGTGTGTGTGTGTGTGTTAAAATATAGTCATATTTAGAGATTAATAACAAAGGGTCTAACACACAAGGAGAGAGAAAAAAGAAACTACGAACTAATCTTAATATATAGTAGCAATTAAATATGAAACAAGAGTAATTATGTTTTAACTAATGATATGATAATTCCACTTTCACTACACAGCAACGTATAACAACAGTATAAGCAGGACCTTAGTTTCTTTTCTTTTTCTTTGTTGAAACACGGCATTAGCTTTATTTAAAATGCAAATGACTTTCTGGTTAATTAACTCAGCAGGTACATTGAAATGACGACATTTCGAATAGACTCTAAAAAGGCAATTAAGACTTTGCTATCGATTTTCTTACTTTTTCTTCCTTTCTTTCTCTGTTTTTTCTCTCTCTCTCTGATACTGCCTATCTTTAACCTTCTTTCTTTGACGAATGAAATCAAAGAGGAAAAAGTGGATCAAAGAAACATTTCAAGAGTTTGAATGTTGTTTTTAATTTTTGTTCTTTCTATTTTTTAATAATGTATAATATCCATTCAGGTGCTTACTAAATTCTAGCGTAATAAGTCTAATACAGCGTTTCTTAAACTGTGGTCTTCGAGATGTGCCCTTGTGGTTCCGTTAGGTTGTGGTTTCCACTAGTCAAAAATAAATCAATCTAAGTGAAATGTGTATTACATACTATAGATAAGGACCCCACACCAAAGCTAACGAACCTGGAGGTTCAATGCCGTCTTCACAAAAGCTCTCCACTGACTTCTATCTTTAGCCAACTGGATCCAGTTTTTACTTTGTATTTCCATTTCTGCAAGATCCATCTTAATATTGTCCTCCCATCCGCGTCTAGGTATTCTTAGTGTTTTTTTTTCAATTGGACTTCCGGTTAAAACATTGAAAGCGTTCGTTACTTTCTTCCATCCTGGCTACTTGACCTGCCCACCAGAGCCTCCTAGACTTGATGACTCTAACAGTGTTTGGTCAACCGTATAAATTATGTAGTTCCTTTTTATGAAGTTTACGCTATTCCCCATTCCCGTTCCTCTTGTGTCCAAATATTCATCTCAGGAAATTGTTCTCAAATACTTTCAGTCTATGTTCTTCCCTCAGAGTAACGACCATGTTTCGCAACCATACAGAACAACAGGCACAATTATCGTTTTATATATATTTTAAGCTTCAAATTCCTGGACAGAATTCGCGACGAGAAGAAATTTTGAACTGAATAATAACACCCCAAACTGGTATAGGTTATAGAAATGATAGATTATGGAATTTAATAAGGAAAATGAAATAAAATGAAATTTCTAGTTCAATGTTCCATGTTATGCACCGAGATTAAGGAAGACCGTGATGATGATAATGAAAGAAATAGCGAGATGAAGAAAGTGGGAGGAAACGGGAGAATCCCGAGAAAAACCACAGACGTAGTATTTTTGCACCAGAATATCTACATTGCGCGAACTGAAATTGATCCAGGGACTCAAGCACCAGAGATGAGCGCTCCAGCACTGAGCTCCACTTAATAAGGAAATGGTTATATAAATTCTAGTACCTTATGTATAAGTATCATTATGAATATTTTTGATAGTCTGCAATATTTAAAAAAAATATGTTTTGTTTTATTAATTACTAATACAAATTTAAGATTTCATTCAATATATAAAAATACTGTTTTTTAAAAAATAAATAATACTGGTTTAATGGTATATATTCAAAACATCAATAATAGTCTACTACTACTACTACTACTACTACTACTACTACTACTACTACTACTACTACTACTACTACTACTACTACTACTACTACTACTACTACTACTACTACTACTACTACTACTACTAATAATAATAATAATAATAATAATAATAAACGTGCATTTCGAAGGGTACGAGAATAGGATGGTTCATAGAACATTCTAATAGATGTTGAGTTGAGTTGATTTTAGTTTAGCGTCCCTTTCAGCAGCGAGGCTATATGAGACGTGGGCCTACTGATTAACGTGGAATCCGAACCACATGAGCTCCCGCCGGGAATCGAACCCGGGACTCCCACGCCAAAGGCGCGTACGCTAACCGCTTAGCCACGACGGAGCTCAACATTCTAATAGATGTAGTCTCCACTTGAATAAAGGTTGAAGGTTTGAGAATTGATGACTGCGTTTACTTTCAGTTTTTTTTAAAAAACTAGATCTTTTAAACAATTGATAATTTAGTCTTCTAAACTTGTTCTGCTGGCCAGTTAGTTTCTGCAACAATGCATAGGTAACAAGAAAAGGGATATCATTATTGTCATTATATATATACTTTGCCATCTCTGGTAAGTCACTTGCTGCACGCTTATCTCCTTGTTTTGACATAACAATTATCTTCTTTAATATCATTTATCAATCGCAAACTCCTTCTCACACAAACAGTAGTCATGATTTGTAAATTGCTAGAATTCATAAATTGCAGATTCTTACATGAAGGTTACGGATTCCTATATTTAGTTTATTTGTCACAGTCATTAATCCAGTACAATTATGAAAGTTCTTTTTTATAAGTACATAACCACTTAAAGAAAGGAAAAAAAATCAGTAGCAGAAGATCCAGTAATTACTCCAAATTTCGAAAGGGGGTGCAAACAGTATTATACAAGGCCAGAAATTTTGTCGCAGTCATTTAATCTTGTAGGATGTTGTAAGATTTGTTTTAATACGAGCATAACCACTTTAAAAAGAAGGAAAAAATCATAATCAGTAGTAGAATATCTGGCAGATGCTCCAACTTTCAAAAGGGTGCAAACAATATTATACAGGTTGAGAAATAAGTTTTAGAAGGAAGCCATAGACAATAGAAAAACTGATTTTGGAAGTAAAGTGGACTGAAACAATCTACGGAAGGAAATTCCTATTGATTGATGATGGAGAAGATTCCATTCGCATTCTTGTAAGCTTTACATTTTTTTCGTTATTGTAATTGTTGTGCCACTTTCTTTGACGGACATACGATTCTCCAAACAAATGGACTGAAACTCTTTTTACATGAACCGATTTTTGTTGTTGTTGTTGTTGTTGTTGATTTGTATGTTAAGAACTTCAAATTATAAAGCAAGTTAGAAAGTGGCGATGAAAATTCAAAATCTCAAGCGTCTGTGATACATTTTTAAGTCCTTACATACAAGTATTCACAGATGCACTTTTACTAACTTCTTGATGAACAGAAGTATGCTTAGTAAGTTTCCTTTTCATTTCCATTTGTACACATGTCAGTATTATAAGCGAAAGTTATATTTTGAGCTAGTACAAACTTGGTTTATACTAGCGCGCTGCGCTTTTTCAGTCCTTTCTTTAACTATGGTTTATTGTAGTCTTGTGTAAATTGTCTTCAAAATTTAACTGACAAATAAGAATGCAAGGATAATCAGTGAGCTAAATTATGTCTCCATTTCTTAAATTGTTCTTCAACCATTTAAGTAATTATGTAGTTATGATATTCAATAACTATATTTGTAATGAAAAATGTTGATTGTTATGGTATCAGATAGGAAAAAATGTGTTTAACGATTTGTTCGCATGCATTATTTATTTATTTGTGTTCTTGTTCACAAGTTTTTGGAACATTGGCTTCAAGGTACTGTACAACAATAAGACCATTCTTATGGATAGTGGATTCAAATCTGTACCTACATTATTCGCAAAGTTGTACACCTGCACGGAAGTTACTTACAGTGCTCATTTCCACTGTTGCATTTCCTTCTAAATCCTAGGATATCTACAAGTACTTAAGACTGTTTCACCTCATTGAAGAAACTGCAAAGGCAAACGATGTTATATGAAGTGTTGAGAATATTATTGTTGATTTTGAGAAGCAAGCGATCAACGCGATTGTCCAATGTTTCTTTTCTATTCATTTTCATAGATAATTTTTCACTAAGTGTATTTGGAGAAAAGTACAAGATCTGGGTTCATCTTTAGCGTATCAAGAAAATGAAGAGACTCCGTTGCACAGGAGCTCTTCCTCTTGTTCTCCTGGGAAGAGTCAGTGAGGCGTTCTTGTATGAGTATTTAGAATAAAATGCTCCTGAACTGCCTATAAAGCAAGACTTCCATAACTGCAATGTGGAAACTTGGATTCATGATGCAGATGCACCATGTTCGGCGTAAATAATATTTTCTATTATTATTATTATTATTATTATTATTATTATTATTATTATTATTATTATTATTATTATTATTATTATTATTATTATTATTATTATTATTATTAGTGGAAAGCATATTACCAGGCATAGACTGGGGTTATGCAGCTTTATATTTTAATTGCCTAATTTTTGCAATGTTAAATTTTTCATAAATATTCTGGTTTGTCAATAAATAGTTTTAATCTTGAGCGAGTGTCCATTCTAGCGAGATTTTTTTTTTCATTTTGAAATAGTGAACGATATTGAAGAAGCATGATATGTATTCCAGAGCTCGTATAGTTAACATTTTAGAACTTGGTATGTCTGTGTTTACTGAGTTTATTTTTAGAAATCTAATTGGCTAGTCTTTAGAAACTGACGTTGTAATGCATTATTTATTTATTTATTTGTTTATCTTTCTAGAGCGGTGAACAGAGGACGACTAACTAAATAGAAGGATGGCATCTTAAATGGAACAAATGTTTCTCTAGGCGTCACCCGAATATTTTATCTTTCCTTCAACAAATAAAGATAGAACAGGCCGAAAATGAGAGAATCATGCTGCTGTTGGATGTGGAAAATCATGGCGGTCGCCAGAATGGGAAATGGAGGAGACTCAATAATAGGATCAATGTGTTGAGGGATAGATTACTAAACCAAGGAATGGATTTGTTTCAGTACATTGATGCGGTGTCGTATCATACTATGTCCGTATGGGTGATTAGCGTACATTTTGTTTGTGTAAGGATGAGATTTTGCTACTTCTTTAAAGTGTAAGTTTTAGATTTATAACTATAATAAATGTGCACATGGAATACCAATGGTTGTGGTTAATATTTCTGTTAATTGACAATGTGATACTTCAGTTGTAATTTAACCGCTCGGAGTTACGTTATGCCTAGCGGTAAGCAAAGAATGTAAACGGAAGATAGGATATAGTATAAAATTGATGTAGTACTAGGAAACAGTCAAATACTTCTCTGTAGGTTAAGTTTTCCACTTGATAAAATCGTTAGGTGAAATGGGAATTGCAACTTCACCTAAAATGGCGGAGAAGATTTTTATCTGCAATTGACGGATGATAAAGTGTTAGGCGAAGTGGAAATTTAGTGAAGTTGGAGAAAATTATTTTGTTATTTGTTTCTTTTTACTTTTCTGCATCAAAGATGAGTTTTCTAACACTTATTTTATTTTATTTTATTTTATCTTATTTTATTTACTTATTTTGTGTTAAAGAAGGATTCGACAGGACACAAACACAGAAACTTCGAGGACAATTAAAAATCCGACCATGCTCTACAGAGGAACTCGAATCCCCAACAGAATTTCACCTCACAATCGTCAGCTCAGCACTACAAATCGATCACTGTGGCCCAACGTCGCGTAGTCGCTAACGCTCTCGCCTTTGGTGTGGGCGGTCCCGGGTTCGATTTCCGGTGTGGACACACGGTCGAAAAAGTGTACAAGCTTTTTCAGGCCAGGTATCTTGAGTGAGATTTTCCTTGGATTTCCCTCATTCACACCAGGTAAATGCCAGGATGGCACGCAACATAATGATTCCAGACCGTTTTCTTCCTTGCCTTTCATTGGATACTGTGCTCGTCATCCCTCATATACGTGACGGGCTAAATGGCCTTAGATGCTGACAACCCAGAAATCTAATTCCTAATTCTAATCCTAAGATCGATCACTGAGCCACCTTACTCTCCAGTCATTAATTAGTTTTACCTTATACACGCGAATATCTTTCTGAAACTAATATAACCAAAATCTGAAGGTATGGCTTAGTCACCCAATAATACGTATTGGAATAAGATGCATATTAGTTCTTCAATAAAAATATTAACTACATTAGTTTTAAAATATTGTCAGTTTCGCAGAACTAAATGCATTTCTCGAGTAAAGAATGCTGAATGGCAACCTTGATTCAGCACTTCATGTAAATGATTCACACTTACCTCAAGAATAAGGAGAGATCATTGGGAAAATATGTAGCCTCGATAAGATGAAAACTGCCACTTTGAAGAATCGACCCTTCTTAATTTGTTATTCATAATTTTTGTTACTGCAAATCATCTCCAATGAACCTTAACAACACAGGAAATAACAAATAAAAAGAAAAAAAAAGAAAGTTAAGGAATGAAACGGAAGATTATCTGGCTACGACTGACCCAAACTACTGCCACCATCAATTTCAGCACAGTTTGTTTCTCTTATTGATGGGTTGACTAGCTGCTATTATATCTTCCATGTAATAAAAGGGGCGTGGAAATGTTTGCTGCAGACTAAGGGATTGTAGGTTCTGGTTAGCTTCTACCTAGTTGTTAGTGAGAATTTGAAGTACAAACACTATCTTGTCTACTAAATCATTCATTGTTAGCAAAACAGTGGTTACGAAGGTCCGGTTAGCAGATGATATTGTCGCAACTACCAGAACAGATGGAAGAAGGAAAAAAGGAAAAGTTGATGACAAATTTTCTGCTTGGCGTTGCAGATGGTGTTACTACCTAGTTAGTACTTAACTATCTTTTGTCAAATGATGTATTTCCTTTTTATATGGTGGAAAAGGGATTGTTCAGTTACGAAAAGTGCAATAACACCGTTTTAGTGATATTTGTAGCATGACAATAGTAAGAGTTCATTGTTCAAATTATTGAGAATTCAACTTGTATGACGTCCTCCATGCAGCAACTGCATCAAATGATTACTCAAGTCAACTACACAACTTACAAATTGCCAATTCCAGAATTTTTACTTTTCGGAATCCGGAAAGTAAAATCGGAAAAATTCCAGAATTCGGAAAAAATCCGGAATTTGGAAAACTCCAATGTCGGAAAAATTTCGTAATTCCAAAAATTCCGGATTTTTTCGAATTCCAGAATTTTTCAAAATTCCTAATTTTTTCGAAATCCAGATTTTTCCGAAATTCGGAAAGCGAAATTTCCGATTACAAAAATAAATTTTCAAGAATCCGGATTCCGGAAAATTTTGGCCATCCCTAATACAAATTAATGCTTTTTAGGGATTTTTCTTGATTACGTTAAGAGATTTCCCCCTTAGCCGAGCGTGTTGTTTTGCGGTTTGGTTCGGTTTAGTTGGTTGAAGTTTAGCATTCTTTTCAGTACCGAAGCTATACGAGATATGGACCAACAGTTTAAGGTGGATCCGAACCACAGTAAACCGAACAAATTTCAAGACTTTCCCACTGAGAATTGAACCCGAGACCTGGTGCATCAAAGGCTAGCAACTAAACCAGCGAAGAGGATGATATTGTGATGTGGGATCAGAAAGCTATATCATTGACATGGATGACTCAAGACCAGGTAAAGCATACCTATCTCACTTATTGTATGAGAGGACATTGGTTTCAGATTTTGTTATTGTTAAAAAGAAAGACAGCATATGATATTGTTTCACATATTTTGGAAGATGCAAATGCGAATTTCCAACGATGCTAATCCGATGCTATGTTTGATTCTATTGCATTACAATTCTCTGCAACCCTTCCGTGTATATTAACTTTGTCTTGTGTCTTACTGCTGTTATACCTTTAAAGAAATGCATTGCCCTATGTATATTGGGTCTGAAAGATAACTGACTCACATGGCGTATCAATAGCAGTAAAAACGAAAGTCATTAAAATATTTCACTGTGTTCCTCACAACTTTTTTCGAATGTCGTCAACAATATTATGGGAGAAACTTTTCGAGTTTCCCGGAATCGAACAAGGACGTCTGGCTTGCCTGAACGCGAAACAGAAGCAACAACACTTAGCCATTATTTGAAATTTAATTTCGTATTTTAACAGCACTTTCTCAATTATATTGGACGAGGAAAGTTGAATGTCTTTAGTAAAAATCTAAAAACGCTTTGGTTTGAATTTAACGTCTCTTTTCAGCACTGAGGCTGTATGAGATGGAGAACTTACAGCTGAATGTAGGATCCGAACCATTGGAACCAGTGCCGGGAATCGATTTCTACCCATATAGTTACGAGACATTTGGCTAATAGCAGTGGTTTGCATCCCAGCTTATTAGTAATCTCCCGACTTACGTTAACTCATAAATACGTAATAAATTACGAAAATTGTAACTACTAATACTCTTGAACATGTTTGGGCCTTTAACATCAATTACAGGATACAACATACGTAATAGACCTATATTTAAATAACGCTTATATGAGTAAAAACGTGTAATATACTGTAAAGCAATATATCGGAGAACACGTTGTTCCGAACACGAGGGATTGTGAAACTGACATTCCCTAACTTCCAACTTCCTACCAATGCATTACGTGTTCACTACTGTCAAGGTTTACCTTTTGTCTTCTTTTGATCCACTTTAAAATCAGAGCATATCTAAGATTTCTGTTGGAAGCATGTCTGGGAACTACACCCTGTAGGAAATCCCTTGCGCACCCATTACACATTACTGAAATATGTATTTTTGAATAGCGTATATATGAATTCCTTTACGCTGGTATGGACTGCCACTCCATAGTTTCTCGCGTTCGAAATAACGTGAGTTGAAATATATGTATTCTATGCTTTCGGACAGTCCTTGGTCTGAAACTATGCACTTTCGCCCACGGGTTCGTATTAACTTTTCTTGTTGTATGAGGTAGATTTTGTTGGATTAGGTTTTGTTGATATAACTCATTAACATCCTGTATATACGCCATAAATTTTTCATACTTTTGTAGTTCATATTCTAGTAAATACTGCTGCATTGTTTTTAATTCTTTATTTTCGCAATAAAATGTAGAAGTTTAATATATATTGGACAGGATGGAGAAAAATAGATTTCTGTATTATTTTTAGTATTACACTTCAGGAATTTACAAATTCGACTTCGACTGAGCGACTTCGACGTTGTAGGACAACTAATTAAGTTACGTTAAGTTTTACAGAACGCATTACTTACATAAGTCCGGAGATTACTGTAACATATTCCTAAAGTATTTGTAATATATGTAAAACTTGCTACTTTCCTTTATCGATGACTGTACAAGGAACTTAAAAAACAAAATCACAATCATATTTCATAAAGGAAAGAAGCATTAATGAAGACAAGGTGAAAGCACGAGAAAGAGAGAGGAGACAAATCCTTGTATTCTTCGGCGTATAATTTGAGATATCTTTCCTCGAGCTATTTCTACAAGAGCAAAAGCAGACTACTACCAATCTGAGAAAAATTGATTCTAATGATTTTTGCGTCCTATTTGCAAAATTGTAAGGAGGCCATCATGTACAAAGGATGTTTCATAAAAATGTACAGCTTTATCTGGAGTTCCTCAAGGTTCAAATTTTGGTCCACTCTCATTTCTGTTGGTCATGAATGATCTACCGTTTTATATTCATTATCCTAATACTCTTCTATTCGCTAACGACCTGAAAATATTCTCCAAGATTAATTCGCTTGAGGACTGTGTAAAACTGTAAATAGCTTTGTGCAGTAGGCCTATTAAGAACTGGTGTGACAATAAAAAGATCAAGTTGAACGTGAATAAATGCAAAACTCTTTCCTTTACCCGCAAAGAAAGCAGTATTAAACATGAGTACTGTATTGAAGTAACTATTTTAGAGATAACTAACTTAAATAAAAATCTAGGAGTGGCATTTGATTCTAAATTAACTTTTACTTAGCATATTAAAACAGTTATTAATAATTCACTTTGAAATCTCGGCTTTATTATGAAAATAAGTAAAGAGTTACAAAACTATGTGAGATTAATGAAACTTCACTTCTGTTTTGTGAGATCGCAATTAGAATATGCAACTCTATTTTGGTCAACAAAAACACTGAATCATATTGATATGAGTTGAAAGGATATTAATTCTTGAAATAACGTACTTATAGAAAAAGTGGCATGTATCCAAAAATATGAGTCATATTCAGAAATAGTACAAAACTTCAATATGCACACTTCGAAACAGCGGAGAGAACATAGGGATCTATTATTTTTACACAAGTTACTACATGGTAAAATTGATTGTCTCCATCTTACTTGAAAGGTTCAATTGCATGTCCCGTCTAGTAAAACCCGCGTAGGAAATAACACATTTTACTGCAAAAAGGCAAGAACAAATATCCTCGCAACATCCTCTCTAAGTCTCCTATACAGAGGATGAGTGTTTCCTAGAATGCAATTGAAGGGATACTTGGTCTAGATGTTTTTGGAATATCGGAGACAGTATATAAGAATAGACTTAAAATATATGTGATAATGAAAATGTATAAATGTATAAATCTTGTCGAACGATATAACAGTGGGTAAATGTAAGGAGTGTTTATAGAAGAACAACACTGTAACTGGGCCTAGAACCTATTGTGTTGAATAAATAAATAAATAAATCACTCGTACCTAGTTCAAATTAATGAGGGAATGAGATAAGATTTCTTACTAGAGCAAATGAAATTTTACAATGCATAAAATTCTTCTAATTAAGTGACATCGGCTTCTTGAATGTCAAGGACGTTTTTGTGAGTGGAAATTCCTCTTTACATGCAATGTAAGTAAATATGCACTTTTTTCACTTCCAACATTGTTAAGTTGCATGCTGCAATGTCAAGATATAGTATATTTGGTTGTTTATACAAGTGAAATACATTTCGTTTTTTTTAAGAAACAGCAATGAAAACACATTTTTTGTAAAAGGAAGAAGATTACTAACATACAATAATGAAGATTTTATGTATTATTATTATTATTATTATTATTATTATTATTATTATTATTATTATTATTATTATTATTATTATTACCTTTATTTTCCAACTACAAGGGATGCAAAATAACTATGATATAATGTAATTAATATATTGACAGACACTTACTGATAATGATATCTGCAGACAGTACGTAGTAAAATATTATATAAGACTAGCTGAAATGCCCGTTCTTCGTACGGAAAGAATACATTTATTGAAAATATTTGAAATCCTTTCCCCTTAGAATTCGCATTTCAATGAAAATGAAATTGTATTTTTACCCATAAGATAATCTTGTATTTTGCAATAAATTTTGAACTACTCTCCCGCTGAGAATAGGATCTACTATCCTTAATCAATGTAACATGATTTTTTTTAAAAAAAGCTTAAGGTAGGTGTTATGCTCCAAAATTAATTTCAAACGAGTAAGCAGATTGCAAACAATAGACAACGTTAATTTCCATGTGGCGAAAAATTTAGAAATTGCGCCTCCACTTAAAACCAGAATTTTGGAAAAATGGTAGGTCAGATGTCCGCTTATTTGTAACGTGGAATTCATATTAAGAGTTTCATCTTCCAAACTTGAGGGATTCGTGAGATATTCTGTTTTTCGCAATAATTCTGAACGTCTTGTCCTCTTATGATATGCTCTTTAATCAAAGTAATGATTGGAGCCTAGTTCGAGGTAGGTACTTAAGTATACTATGTTTCAAAATTCATTTCTAAGTTTTTGGCCGTCTTCTCGTGATGCGATCATAAACAACAGGCAACCTTGCTTTCAATGAGGAAAAGAAAAGAAAACTAGATTGCCCATTCTTCTCAAAACGGGAATTTTCAAAACCGCTAGGACAGGGGTGCATCCAGGGGCGGTCCATCGGGTCCGGACCCCTCAAAACGCATTTGTACATCCTAACTATATATATAAAACTACATGAACTCACATAAATTATTGAGCACTTCCTGCAGGGCTACAATGATTAAATTTGGCATGATTGTAGCTTTCCGGAACTAACCCACAGGAAAATCGCCAAAAGTGAATATTTTTAATTTTTAGGGGATCTAAAGAGGGGATGAAGAATTTCCCTATGTTATTTAAATTGACCTTTTTTGACCTATAATCTCATGTTTTAGGTACTTAGAATTAGAATAAAAACTTGAAATTCCGTATGCTGGTACGTTTTCCTTAGCGTTACCTAAGTAAATTATCAGAAATAAAAATTTCCAACCGTAGAGTGGTTTTATGGGGAACTGAAAACTGTTTCCCATGTTACTTATATGGGATGTCTTCTACATCCCAAAATGTTTAGCCACTTCCGCCAGGATTAGAACGATTAAATTTGGCATGATTGTAGCCTTCCAGGACTAACCGACAGAAAAATTGTCAAAAGTGAATATTTTTAATTTTTAAGGGGTGTAAAGGGAATGAAGAAATTTTCATGCTATTTAAATGGGCGGTTTCTTGGGATACAAAGTCTTATCTTTTAGATAGTTGAAATAGGAAAAGAAACGATAGAATTGTGATTTAAGAGGTGCGAGGCGGCAGGCCGAGCAAAGACAGTGTGAGAGGCGAAGCCCCCGCATGGACAGATTCAGGAAATATGAAGAGCAATTTCACGAAGTTCAGTGTTGATGCAAAGGGCCATAGATAAGAAATGCGAGGCCGTAGGCCGAACAGGAGTGGAGGTCTGGGGGCGGAGCCCCCAGCTAGCCAAAGTCCAGTCTTCTCAATAGCATGAAAATTTGATCTTAGATTTCATCTGTATTCCTTTTCTTATAAAAACAATCTAATTCTATCATTTTTTTTCGAAAATATAGGTAAAAGTACTTTACAATTATTTATAAGTTTTTCGGATGCAGAATAATACCTATTAAATATTATATAGATGTAATGGCTTGTAGTATTGAAACCCCTCTCCCCCAAAACTTGGATTCCTCCCAATAAAAATTTCTGGGTGCGCGCCTGCGATCCGCTAATTTTTAATGAGGTGTTGATATGATGGTTTTAATCTCCCTAAGTTCAGGGATTCATGTTGTACTATATTCTCGGCAAAACTCTGAATCCCTATTACTTCTCTTAGCATAGTATTTCTTTAAATATCCTTCCTTATTCATTGTTTCCCTAACAAAAGGAGTTTTTTTTTGTCTAAATCTTACATTTTTAGATATATTAGTATGGCATGGAAGTCACTTACTTTTACTCTTTTATATAATAGCGCAAATTGCTCCCTTTTCCCCTTTCAGGAGCGGAATTTTCGGAAACCTCGAAATACCTGTTTCTTTATTTTTAATTAAGAGTATATACAACGAATATTACACCTTCAACTTTTGTGAATCCTCACATTAATGCTGGAAGATCTTAACATTATAGATTTTATCCCCCTTTCCCTCTTCAGAAGCGAAATTTCTGGAAAACGCTGAACTACGAATTCTCTTAATATTACTGACTTTTCACATCTTTATCTTTAAACGAATGCTCACATTGGGCACTGTACCAATAGAGAAAAGGAAAATTGGGATATTATAGATATAATCCCCTTTCGAAAACGTAGAAAGACGTGTTTCATTATTTTTAATTAATAATTTATTTAATTAAATTCACATATTCAAATTGTTACCGTACCCGCCTTTTGGCCCGAGAAATCCTGGTTCGATTCCCGGTAGGAATTCATGTGGTTTAAGTGCCGCGTTAAGCTCTATGTCTACATATCATATAGCGTCGCTGGTGAAAGACCCACTAAACTCAAATAATAATAATAATAATAATAATAATAATAATAATAATAATAATAATAATAATAATAATAATAATAATAATAATAATAATAATAATAATAATAATAACACATCTCCAACTGAAACGAATCCCTACATTCGATACTTTGTGAACAAATAAAGAGAAGTTTCAATGGTATAGAAATTGCCCCTTTTGTTTTCTTAGGAGCTAGATTTTCAAAAAATCTGAAATACTTGTTTCGTTATTTTTAATTAATGGCCTATATATAACGAATTTCAGATCTTCAACTTAAAAGTAAATTCTTACAGTTGGCCTTTTGTGATTAAACAAAGAAAAATTTGGGTATTTTAGAAATATCCCTATTGTTCCTCTTCGGAGTAGAATTTTTGGATACATTGAAACACATGTTTTTCTTATTTTTGATGAAGATTTTTATATACTGGGTTTGATCTCCCTATCTTCAGAATTCATGAGATACATAATCTTGGCAAACAATACTTAATCCTTTAGCACATACATTTTAAAAAAAATCCTTTAATCCTTGCTTTCGTGATAAAAGGAGTATTCTGTCCAAATTTCACGTATCTACCTGTAGTGGTATGACGTAGGCGATGATGAGTCACTCATTTCTACTCTTTTATACTTCAGATTATAGAATATATCATAGAAGTAACACAAATTAATTTTCTGCGACATATTCTTCAAGCAAAGTCACTAATACCAACTTTAACAGTGTATTTAATATAATTTCAACCGTGTTTACTATACACAATCTTTCCAGATTATTTAAAGCAATTCAAATAGGAGAGAGTGTTGTCAAAGTGAAATATGTTAATGCTGCATTCTATAATATTAATAATATTAATTCTATTCGTTGAATGTTACTGCAAGGATCTGACCATCATGCCACTGGTAAAAAGTGGCCACGCCTGGATAAATTTCTAATTGAGATTTTTATACCAATTTAGGAATGCCGACCCAATTTAGTTTTAAATAAATATGTCCATGGCACTGATGGAATGAATTATGAGTAGGGGGGCGGAAGTTAATGAAGTGTCATATTTTTTCTGGTGTCGCGGACACATTCCCCATCAAATACACATAATATTACACTTCATTCTGAAACAAAACATAGTAATTTTGAAGTGTTTTTTTTTTCATATTTTGCCAACTTTCAGCTTTTATTTATTTATTTATTTATTTATTTATTTATTTATTTTTTACGATTTCGAGTCATTATTTTTGTCATTTTTCCTAAGTTTGATGATTTTTTTCGTCACTTCTGAAATGTTTCGGTAATTTTTAAATATTATTTTTTGTCATTTTTTTGATTCTAGTAAAACGCTCGAGACTTTGCACCTAGGTAAACACTTTTTCTCATAAGATAACAATTTACAAAGAAAAGAAAGAGGATCCAAACTACAGACATTAGTCTTCGTTTCAATGTTGCCAACACAATAGTGAGGTACTATGATCATATGTAAGATAAATAGAAGAACTTGAAGTTTTCATTTTCATTAAATACCTCCAAAATTAATTTGTGTGTGGACGTAATATTTTAAAAAATCATTTCTGACATTTAATTTTGTTACTTTTTCGTCGGTCTGTATCTTTGCAGAGCATGTGTAGAAAGTACCCCGAATAGTCCCTGATTTTCACTTTTCAATTTTCCCTATGTATAGTATCATAATTCTAAACAATAATTACACGATTTGCATGGATAGTGACGCCCAGGACACGGAAACACACCACACTACTCGCAGATAGTATATTAATTTGCGGGAGATAAGTGCATTATACGCTAAATAATTTGCTGCACATGTCTTAATCATTAAGGGCCATATGCAGAGTCGTTTTGACGCGTGATTTAGTGCCATACTAAAGAGTTCGTCTAACATATGTTTTCTGCAACAGTCAGGCCTTTAGTATGACGCTAATCATACGTCAAAATGACTCTGCATAAGGCGGTAAATGTTTATATTTTATTTGGTTATTTTAACTTAGTATAGGCTACTATATTTCAACTGAAGAAGCTACTTTTTTTTCGTGTCTCGGACACAATTTCCATCATTTGTTGTATTCTTTTAGTCACAGTTAGAAATTTAATCATTATTTTCTTTTTACAACTTTTAGGTCTTTTTCACAATTTTTAGGTCATTTTTCCATATTTTTCGGGCATTTTATAGGTCATATAACTATTATTTTTAGGTCATGAACTTCCGCCCCATCACCGGATCACATAGGTCACTTGGTTCACAATTTTTGTTCAGGACATCCGGATCTGGGCCTCGCTTCTGAGGCCTGGTCTGATCCGGTGACCCAGTCAGACCCAGAAACCTAGACACAGCCGGTAACCCAAAATGATGTTCAATGCCTGAGCTTGAACCATGCATTTGTTTGATTCTCAGTGTCATATTCCTTAATCAAAATATTGTATTTGGAATATTTCATGTTTTCAATAATAATAATAATAATAATAATAATAATAATAATAATAATAATAATAATAATAATAATAATAATAATAATAATAATAATTTCATGTTTATTCATTTTTCCACATGTGCTTTTTAAACATAACCTATACAAAAAGAATGAACAAAACACTGTTTGGGCTAAGTGGTATCTTTTGTATATTCCAAACGACAAGTTTTACAGGTAGATTAAACTTTGACCATCCCTCAATGTAACTTAAACATACAGCTTAAATTTTCTGTGATTTTAACGCGTTTGTACTCTAAAAAGATAAACCTTGCAGTTATCTTTCAGTGCAATGACTGACACACCTAGTTGGAAACAACAAGCAAGAAATAAAATTGTAGCAAACATTCTAACCCAACCAATTAACTCATTTAACACTTTTTTTTAAAACCTCATCTGTGAAGGTTAATGAATGAATTTAAGAACTCCTTGGCAATGATCACACATTTTACATGCAATATTAATCCCGAATTATCACGGACTCGATTATTGTTTTTTTTTTTTTTTTTTTTTTTTTTTTTTTTTTTGTGACAAGCATTATTAACCGCGATGATTGATGTATTTCTATATTTGAGGTTCATTCTCCTCAGGTTTTTCGCAATTATCTTTACTTTGTATACAATGTATCGCGAGCCTCTGTTGTATACTATAATTTATCATTTTCGTCTCAATACTTTAAGAAATAAGGAGAACAAGGATGCCTTGGAACAGATTTTTCACGTCTAATTTCCATTCAAAATTACACTCTGACGAGGCAATTTAGACACTCAATTCAAATACACACGCACACGCAAACAAACAACAACACATTTAAAAAAAAAAAAGAGAAGAAAATGGAAATGGTGGGGAGAGGAGGAGAGAAACATCAGAAATTAAACATTTGAGCTGAAAAATTAGCTGTCTGTCAGTCGTTACTGTTATTAGCTCCTTGTTATGGCAAGACATTCCCCTGTCAACTGGAGAAGACTTCAATATTCTATCTCAGTATAGAGAGCAATACGAATTAAAACAGATATCTTTATTTTTTATTATTATTATTTCTTTTTTTATCTTTTCGTGGTAGGGCAAATCAGCGACGTGCATGCTTGAAGGTAGGGAAAAAAAAACTTATTGCATGCACACTTTCCTCACGATGAAGCGAGGACGCTCATACGAAGGAATAATTGAGTGCAAAATAATACACTTGCTGCCTGCACGCACACTAAAAGCTGTTTTATTATATTGCCAGGGAAAATTCTTGTATTTTTTTTTATTTTTATTTTTTTTTTTCTGTTTCCTTACCTGCCTTGTTAGCTAGGTAATTTACAGCACTTGTGTGGTCGAGGCTATAGCTATGCTCACTTTATGGCCAGCCAAACAGCAGAGACTAATCCACGCAAACTCTTTCTGACCAATACCTTCTAGTTTTTTTCTCTCTTATTATACATATATATATCTTTTTCCGAAGAAATAGTTCTCTTAACAAAATAACCTCTGGCACTTTCCCAGTGTGAATATTGTCTTTTAATAGTATATAATGTACTTTTAATGACACAGACAGTTTTACACCGTCGTCTTGTCTCCAAAATGCCGTAAGCGATAAAAATCGTTTCGTTTTTGTTTCTGTCTTCATCATCTTATTTCTACTGTTGCGTTTCTTTTTCAGCTAACTCCAACTTTAAACACCACCAGAGTATCGTTATTGTTAAACATGGCTACAGGGTGCAATAACTTAAGTTTAAATCCATAGTCGTCTGCTCACACATTCTTGCTATCACTTCTTTCAATCCAAAACTTTTTACCAAATCAAAAGGAAAGAAAACAAACAACAAAAAAATCTTGTTGTCAAGATTTGAAACGAGGGGCCTCATCAAACGTTGCATGATTTGGTTTTATAATGAAAACGTCTTCAAGAAGGCATTATCAAGATACAACATCCTACATTGTATCGCTTGCACGCATCTGACAGCTGAAACGTATCAGAGGTTGAAATGGAAGGGGGAAGGACGTGATGGAAAAATGGTAACCATTAGATAAACAAAACATTTATATACCATCTGACTGTATTAGTAAAAAAAAAAAAAAAAAAAAATGATTTAGCTCAAGATCAATTGTGTACTTTAGTAAGTATTCCACTCCTCAATGATAAGGTTAATGATATTTTACGTTTAGAAATCATTTTCTTGTTATTTAATAGAGTGCAACCATAATTTACGTCCTCCTTGATTTCCTCTAAAAAAAAAAAAAAAAAAAGAAGAACAGTGTGCATATCGTACGCGATAGATGGTTCTCATTCGACCTTGACCAAACTTGGCATGAAGGTTGACCTTGTCTTGGTTAGTATGTATGTGAAACATTTTCCTATCCAGATCTTTGGTTCCCGAGTTTTAAGCCACCGAAGTTGGGATTAGGATTAGAAATTAGATGTCTGGGTTTTCGGCATTTGTGGTTATGTTATGAGGGATGGTGTCCCTCTGTGATCACAGTATCTGAGGGAAGGAAAGAAGGGACTGAAGAAGGAAGGAAGCGGCCTAGGATCTGTATGTTAGGTACCATCCCATAATTTTCCTGGTGGGAATGAGAAAAAAAAACAGGAAAACTTCACTCAGGATGACTGACGTTGATGAAATTTTTAACTTCCCCGACCGAGTGTTCCCACCAGGAATCGAATCCGGAACAGCTCGCAGCAAAGACAAAAGCGTTAGTGACTACCACGCGGGACCATGCCACCGAAGTTGGAGTATGTATCGTAACCAATGGCGTATTTAGAGGGGTTGGCTCTTGGGCTTAAGCCTCCCTCCCAAATAAATTTATTATATGCAAAACTTCATTAAAATTTGCCGTACTCAAAAGCAAAAATATAAGTGCTTGTCCATGTGTTGTGCATAGCCCCTCCCCCGAAACAAACTCCTAAATATGGCACTGATCGTAACAATCTATAGAACTCATCTGATCTTAACTAAACTTGGCACGGATATTTACCTTGACTTGATTAGGACGTATGTAAAGTAGTTTCGTGTGCGAGCCCTTAGTTCCTGAGTTATGAGTATAGTTTAAGCTAGAGTATATATCGTGCATAATCTTACAGAACAAATCTGATTTCGACTAAGGTTGACGACAACACGAGAACAAACGCTTTCATGGTTTTCATGACGAGAGCTCTTTCGATAGAAAAATACGCACTTTCCGAGACGAAACATCACTCTCACGATATCTTTCCGAGATAAGACAGAATCAACTCTTGTCTCGTAGCAATCCTAATTTTCATTAAATTTGACACAGAGGTGTATATTGACTTGTTTAATATCAGTATGTGATACTTTCCTATGCATACGTTTGAACCTCGAGTTATTGACCGTGAAAGTAGGGACTTTGGACTTGCGCTAAAATTTTCGCTAAAAATTTCACTAACTGCTATTTAGAAGAATTAGTATAAAATGCATAGGACAAATCTCTGAAACGTTAAACAAATACAGCGTGTAATAATAAAGATTCTCTAAAAGCAAGGAGGGTCGTTTTTTTTTCCGCGACCAGGATACTCTTTACTAGCTAAATGTGTAAGAATATGAACGCGTTTTTTAGATATAGTAAATAATAGCATAAATTTATTTGTCGCAAACTGAATACTATGTTAATTCGTCGTACAAAAGTAATCTATTCCTATGATATTCTATCTTGCAGCTGGAAAAAGAGGGCCAATGAGTGAACCTTGAGGAACTCCAGATCGACGGTGTGTATATTGTTATCACAAAATTTCTCTAAATATTGAAGGTCATTTTATTGATTCACAAAACACATTATAACTGATTATCATCGTTCATTCATTTTTGTTTAAAAAAGAACTTTTTGAGTACATTTAAAATTCTTCCTCTTTTTTGGAGGGTGAAAACGTGTCATTATAAAATAGCATCTACTGTTGAGTTAAAGGGAGAGAAGGGCATAGGTCAAAGGTGGAGTAACATACAGGTATAACAAGGTGAAGATTGTGTGTTGTTGGTATAGGGTGTGGGTGTGAGACCAGGATGAAAAATGATGAAAGAATAAGGATATTGGAACCTCTCTTTCTGTTGCAGACCATTCAAAATGAACGAGTCGTATAATCACCCGTAGGAATTTGAATCATTCAACCATGCGGCGCCAACATTGGTAATGACTGTGTTAAAAGTGGGAGGAGGGAGATAAAAGGAAGAAAAACCAATGCATAAAGTGGAAAAGAGGATGGAAAAGATGAAGAAGAAGAAGGAGAGAGATTTGAATTATGGCAACCCTGAAGAACGCGCACCCTGTAGTTTCCCTAACATAAAATTAGAGCCGTCATTGATTACAGCCAAGGTGGTCTCCGTGAATGAAGAGCCCATTTTCAAACCTCTTGTTTGTTTTACCCTGATGTAATGTTCTCCTGCTTGTTGTAAGGGGGCGGAGTTGGAAGATCCTCTGCTCCAGGCTACAGGAACAGGTCTTTCTCTTCTTGCTAGATGCACTTGATGTACTGGACGATGGATATGCTTTACGGTACAACTTTAAACCCTTTCCTTCTCAATGTTCATCATGCTCTCTCTATCTCTCCTCCTGTCTGTCCTCATTCAAATTTCTGAAGATGCATTTTCTCGATATACTAAGAACCCACCTTTAATTGTTGCACTTTCCAAACTGTGCAACAGTTGAAATATTTCTGTCTGTCTGTCAGATTTTTTAAAACCAAAATGCTTCTCATATATATATATATCAGACTCTTGTTTTTTCTTTATTCCTTCTTTCAAAGAAAAAAGAAAAGGCTTCGAGACTGTGTAGCAAGTTTAGCTCCAATGCCTGGTAGAGAAATTATTCATATACATTATATATATATATCTTCTCCTGTATATTTATCCTAATATGTACTACAAGAGTATTCTCAGTCCAATTTATTCGCTGATAACTGCAAATTATAGGTGACTGCATCGTGATAAATATCAACTGCGTCGATTTGCTAGAAATTCGATACCATATTTAAGAGTAATACATTATGACAAGGGAATCAACCTATTAAATGTAGTTATTAAGATAGTTAAAAATTGAAAAAAGGGCATATGTAAAAGTACTTCCATGGTTTTTCCTTCTCTTCCCACTATACGCACACATATATTAAATAGTTTTTAAATATTAATACCAAAATATACATCAAATTATTCAAGTAGAACTATTGTAAATTTTATCATTGATTTGTAATACAGCTATAATACTATACATACTATACTTTCATGTAATTTTCGCGCTATTTTAGCTCTTGAAAAATCTGTGTGCATAAAATATATAGATTTCGTTCTAGTATACCATATTAAGATTATAGTGCTTTTGTCAATATTTTATTGTAATTTTGTACCATAGGACTCAGGGGGTGTAGCTACAAGGGTGAATGAGTGCTCGGCTACAAAGCAATTTCCTGTCTTCATTCCAAATGGAGTTCGCCTGTTTAAGTGTTTACTAAATTTGTTTAGTACTTAATACTTGTTTAATAACAGCAAATGAAGATTAATTATAACCTAATAGAATAAGTAGGAAAAAATATTTTTTAAAAAGAAGTGTAAATCCACGTCAACTCGTTAAAACTATTAAAACAAGTAAAATTAATTATGCAGTTCGTTACTTTTATTTGCTTAACTAGCTGTACACAGTTCTGAACTTATGAATTTAATTTCATTGCTTCGTTAAAAAATATATACACACATACACACTTAAACAAATGGACTTCCGTAAATAGTTTATGTTTTCTTTTGAATAATTTATTCGTACCTTTTCTACAACCTGTGATTTTACAGTCAAGACCGATGTTTCGAAGAGGTAACATGCTGGAAATACAATAATAATAATAATAATAATAATAATAATAATAATAATAATAATAATAATAATAATAATAATAATAATAATAATAATAATATATTGTAGCGGACACTGCGAGGCTGTAAGGGACCAAGCTCGATCGTGTCGCGAGGAGAAAGCAAATATAGAATTCTGCGAGTATTTGACCATGAACTCTGTATTATATTGATAGAAGAAAGAGTAATTGTGGGTGATAACTTGAATGGATATCTCGGTAAAAACGGAAGAGATGAGAGAATAAATGATGGCTGGGCTGAGAGAGAAATGAACGAGGAAGGATAAAAAATGATAGAGATTACGATGGCATTCGATTTGGCGAGTTGCAATATATGTTTTCAGAAGAGGAAGAAGCATTTTCTGACCTACAAGAATAGTTGGAAAAGAAAGACAAATTGATTACCTTTTGTGCCAAAGACAATATTTTGACGAAATTAAAAACTACAAGGTAATAAATAGTGAAAGCGTGGCCTTATAGCATAGAGAAATGCCGTCTCCTTTAGCCTAACCGGCATAACCATGGGACGTAAAACTCAAAGATTTCATTTTTTTCATAGAGAAATGAACATAAACTGGAAGTTAATATGTAGATAGAATAGGAGACCGCGAAATGTCGAACCGAAAATTAGATGGTGAATTGATAGAGGAGAAATTAAGGGGATTGTTGAATGAAAGTGGAAAGAGTAAATCTTCAAAAATAGAATGTGCAAAATAGTGCGGAGTAAAACAGTGGGGTCATATATATAGCTGCAGAGAATGAGAGAATACATTCGGTAGAGGTAAAGAGAGGTTCAGGAAAGTTCAGGAAAGAGGTTCAAGAGTAGAGGTAGAGGTTTAGGAAAGTTTTCCAGGAGGTAAAGGGACGTAAAGATGGGAGGAGGAAGTGGAAGAAGCTATTAATGCGAAGAAATAAAAATTGGGTTGCCACTGGGACAGAAGGGGATAAATATATCTTCAAGGTGGCTAATAAGACAGCAAAGAGAGCAGTGGCTAGAACAAAAGCGCAACCCTGGGATGGAATGTATGAAGGATTTGAAACACCAGGTTAAGTGAAGAAACTATACAGGTCAGCAAAAACTAGAGACAAAGTAACTTACACTAAAAATACAAATCGCTGAGAAAAACAATGTTTATTTATAAATAATAAATGTGTGACAGTTTTGTCAACTAACTGAACATATTGACTTCATCAGACACTGGAAAAACAAGAGAGAGTTGCATATAAATAAACAGGACCCCAGAAAAAGGTTCTGAACGCTGATTGGCTGTTGAAAACAGATTCAGTCAATCATAACACAAGTTAACAAAAATAAAACTAAACACAGCAGATCAATTTCCCTCCCTGGTCCAGTCGAAATCTAAGCTACAAATTAAGTCTTTTCAATAACTTGCCGCATGTTCGTCAATTTTAAATCCTGTATTCCAATTGATAACACAGATTTTCTCTTCTTCAGAAAAATCTGGCCTCCTTCCATTTTCTTCTTAATGTCCCTTGTTCCCGTGGTAACACTTCAATCCCACTCCAATTAATATTATGTCCCATGTCCCTCACGTGCTTTAAAATGTCATTTCTTTTTCTTGCTAATCTCATATCATCTCGTGTTGTTTTAACCGTTATTTTAGGTTTTCCCTAGTTTCACCAATATAACAACTATTACAATCACTGCACCTTATCATAAAAACCACTCTTCTTCTTTCCTATTACAATCACTGCACCTTATCTTGTAAATCACTCTTCTTCTTTCCATCAGCTCCTATCGGCTTTCCTCCTTCTCTTCATTCTTCTTTTTCCTCATGCATAACAATGCCAATAGTCTCCAGCTCCCTTTCCTGTACGTTGAAACGTTCCCTATTTTCTTTAGAGCTTTCTTGATTATCTCAGTGTATTCCCCCCATACTTTCTATTCCCCACCATGGCTTTTCCCTCCCCTCTATGCTCCTCTTTCTTACATTCCTTCTTCTTACTATTCTCTTTCTTTCTTTTTATCCTTTCCACTTTAAGCTTTCTTTTATCGTATCCATTGGTCTCCAATTAGTTGTCAAATTTTTCTATGTCTTCCTCTGCTTTCCTTCTGTCACTACTAATCTACACGATCCTCTCCTCCATATTTTCTATGAAATTTTCCTTTATTGATCGATCAACATCTCTCCTTTTATGACAGAAGTTTCTTGATGACACCTCTTCTGGAATCATTCTGTGACATCCTGTCTCCCCGTCTGCTTATTTTCATGTCTAGAAACACAATGGTCCCTTTTCCTTCTACTTCCAATTCGAGTGCTATGTCCTTCTCTTGATCTATTTCCTTTACAAATTTGGTAAGTTGCTTCCGAGTACCCTTCCATATCCCGAAGCAATCATCGACATACCTACTGAAAAACATAAGCTTGTCCTCCTTTCCTTTCCTTTTGGCTTCCTTTTCCCACCAGTTAATCACTATCAACGATCTTTGATCAGCCAATCAGCGTTCAGAACCATTTTCTGGAATCCTGTTATATTTAGATGCAACTCTCTCTTGTTTTTTCAGTGTCTGATGAAGCCAATATGTTCAGTTAGTTGTTGAAACTGTTACTTTATTTTTTTAAAAGTAAACCTTGAATTGCTCAGTGACTTGTATTTTTAGTGTATGGTGTTTAAGATAGCAAAGCTAGTACGAACCAGTTAGTTAGAGACAAAGTAACAAAACTTTGACAAATGAAAGATGGCCAAGGATTGGTGCTTACCGATAAAGACATGGTCAAAAAGAGATGGTCCAGTTATTTCAAAATGTTTTTAAATGAAGAACATTAGAGGAAAGTTTTTTTTTTTTTTTTTTTTTTTTGCGATTGACCTCCAAATCTTAGAGCAAAACCTAAAGTAGGTCAGAAAGAAGTGGAAAAAGCATTAAAGAAAATGAAGACGGAACAAGCGATATGTTCAGATGGTATTCCAGTAGAAACATGGAAGAATTTGGGACCAGAAGGTATATATATCGTATGAAACTTGGTGCATAATATTTACTAACGGCAAAAAATGTCAAATCAATGGAAGAACAGTGTTCTTTTACCTTGACTGTGGAAACTATACATGAATCGAACTAATATCGTATACAATGAAAGTTTGGGAAACGTGGAAGGAAAAAACAACTGAAGAAGAACAATTTGGATTTACACTAGAAAAGAGTACAACGATGAAATTTTTACACTAAGACAAACTTTGGAGAAACATCAGAAAAAACAAGAAAAGGATTGCATACATGGTCTTTTTGAGTTGAAAAATCAAACAACAGAGTATCTCGTCCGCGAGGAAGAAAGGAATCGCAGAGAAATACGTAAGGATAATCCAAGATAAGTATCCAGGAGCTACAACTCAACTAAGAAATAGTATGGGATTATCACGCGAAAATCCTGTTCGAATTGAATTGCAGCAGGACTAAGCTTTAAGCCCGTATCTCTTCAACATTGTTATAGATAACGCAAGATGTAAGGGATGAAGCTTCCTGGTGTATGATGTTTGCCAATGATGTTGTACTAAGAAATACGAACAGGGAAGAAGTTGATAGAAATGTAGAAAGTCGGGGGAAAACCCAAGTTTAACGGAGAAGAAAATGAAGTAAGACTACAAGAAAAAAAGATTGAATGAAGTGAAGGATATTAAATACTTAGGCTCATCTGTTGCCAAGAATGATGCTTTAGACGTGGAAATAATGCGCAGATTACAAGAGGTATTGGGAATTTGGGAGAAAGTTTGTGGTGTTCTGTGTTACCGCAGAGCCATTGTAAAGAGTAAAGGAATGATTTACGAAACAGTGGTTAGGTCAGCAATGATTTACAGAGGAGAAAGAAAGCACATGAAGAAAGATTGAATGTTAACGAAATGAGAATGCTATGGTGGACATGTGGGAATAACAAGAACAGAGTGGGAAATGAGAGAGTAAGGGAAATAACCAAAGTTTTAGAGATATCTAGGAAGAACCAAGAAAGAAGACTGAAGTAGTATGGCCATCTAATGAGAAGAATTATAGGGGTATAGGGAAACTAAGAAGGAAATGGATGGACATGTGGAAAACATCGACCGCACATAAGTGGGAAAAGACGGAGAGAAAGAAAAAAAGTAGGTTCTTTAAGAATGGAACAAGGAATATTAAATATTAGGTTGGTGTGAATGGACTTTCCGCTTTGAGATCTGGTAATAAACTAACCATGCAAAACAAAGGACTAAGTTCACGCGTCTAGCATCACAAACTTTTTACATGTCCAGCAAATAGACATGTAAAGAGTAGCCAATAATCAGGAGACAATGCGTTGTTGAACATAGTAGTGTGAAAGTGCATGCGAAATATTTTCTTGTGCAGACCTTGGGTTCTTAAGTTATTGGCCATCATTGGAATTTAAATCTAGGTTGGATGATTCATTGATGGTTTAATGAGAACGTCATAGCTTCCTAAATAAAAAAGAAAAGCATGACATCCAAAAACAGAGGGAAAAATTTTAAAAAATCGGTATAAATATAAAATTATAAAGTAATTATAAAAGATAATTAAAATAGAAATTATGGAAAAATTAAAATAATTAAAAGAATAATATTTTAAATAGTAATACCTCAAAAAACAAAATAATAAAGGTAAAAATGTTAGCAAAATGTTAGGTTATTTCTGTTAGTAGTAGGTCACGACGTAGCTGGCCACTTTTTATACGGTCGCTTCAGCCTATATTTTACTTGAACTCACCCGGGATGGGAGTAAGAATACTAAGCTGACGTTCAGAATGGAGTCATGCACTACTGCGCAGCCAGGCACTCCCTATGGGACTATTCCAACTTGAATACTCATTTAACAGGTGTCTTACTTGAAGTGGTAGTGTAGCCAGACGCTCTATATAAGGTTTCTCCAACCTGGATTCTACAAATTCCAAAATGGCACTCAGTGTGTATTGTACAGCCAGGTACTCCTTATAAGATTTCCCAACATGGATTCTTTTCGTACATATTTGAAAATAGAGTCCCAAAATCTGAATGGAAAGAGCGACTATGACGGTCAGCATCCTAAGCAGACCAGTAATTTCTGGGGCGAGCCGGGGATAAAGCCAAGCTTTCAGAAACAGGTTGTCATGTTTGGAGCAAACCTTAGTCATCAATTTCCTAAGTAGACCAACAGTTGCTGGAGCATACCTGAACTGGAGCCAAGCTTTTAGAAACCAACAATCAAGAAATCCACAAGGATTAGGCTAGGATGATTCAATCAAACCTGTAATGTACACTCAGGCCCGTATTTGTATATTGTGCGCCCCTATGCTCTAAATAATTTGCCGCCTCTTTTCCCCGCTGTAACGTTCCTTTTTAGATAGGAGGTCGTTACTCGATACTGCCCTTCCTATAGAGGAGACCGCACAAACGTGTGTCTCAAACAAGGAAAGAAGTAGTGATTTTGCAAACATACTAGCTCCTGTTTAGTAGGAGTTTAGGTATTACAAGTTATAAAAGTTAGAACGTAATTTTAAATGGATTAGTTCTCTCAATGATGATTATCATGTGGTGTTCTGCCCGAAGGTAGGGGTTTGACCCGAAGGTCCGTAGGCAAGGTGAACCAATGGTAGTTTGCCATTGCCTTCCATGGGATGATGATGACGTACTAAGGGCGGGCCCTACAGCTTAACTTGGGATCCGAACCATTTCTGTCTCCAGCGGGAATCGAACCCGGGACCCCTTGATTACAAGGCAACGAGCTAAACCACTCATTCGTTGGGGATACATTCTCTCAATAGTGTCATGTAATTTATTCATGTTGGTTTTAATTTACTGTCCGGCGAAAATGCATTCTGTTAATTCTTAATCAACCGTTATGTCATTTTTGTATTTCATAATCTCACTTGAATTATGATTGAATTTCTTAAATATTGATTCTTATCAGTGTAATAATAAAATATTGACTTTAAAAAAACTAGGTAGTGTTTTTGACATTGTTTATTTTTAACTTATCAAATAATTAAAGATTATAGTGAGTTTAGTGCATTTTATAAAACTTTATATATAAAAAAAATATATCAGCTTACATAATAAGTGCGGGTTCTTATGTTTTTAAGCTACTTGAACGAAAGAGACACTATGTCTGTCTGTCTGTAGCACTTTTCAAATCGAGAACCATAATAGATAGAAACATTAAATTTTAATGTGTTTTAAAGCTCTCAGACAATTAATCCAAATGACCTATTCCAGGTCCCTAGGTCACAACTTAACTGAGGTATGGGGAAGCAAAATCCCCATAAGTAGGGTAACATGAGGGCATTTTAAAAACAATCGAAAACGATCAATATTAGAGTTGAATTCATGGTTTTTGGGGTCGCTGAGATGAATAGTGACAGTTTTAATCAAATTATACTTCAAGGTCATTCTTCACTCCCCAGGGAGAAGCGAGATTTTAGAAGTGATCGAAAACGACAGATAGGGGCCTATTAGTATTGAATTCATAGTTTTCGAGGTTGCAGAGTTTCACGGTATCTGTTTTTATGAGGTTCAAGTTCTTCCTCACCTCTTGGGGTGGGAGAGTATGACTTTTTAAAAGGAATCAGATAGCTAGCTAATTAGTAACTACTGTAATTAAATACATTAACATATTTTCTCGCGGAACTCTACGAGTTGTTAGTTTTAAGTATTACTTTATTGTGAATCTTAAAAAACAATCCAAAATTTTGCCGCCCCTAAATTCTGCCGCTCTGTGCTCGAGAACAGAATAGCACTTACCTAAATACGGGCCTGTGTACACTCCATGTTAATAAGATAGCGAGGCCCACACTACATACAAAAATGTTATATGTGCTATAGCTAGTAAGGAAATGAGTAGGACTACCATAATTTAGATGAAGTATTTCTCTCTCTTGAAGAAAATCTTCACCTGAATGACCTTTTAGGTGATGGTATGCGGTAAGATTGACAAAACAATTCAGAAGGCTCAAATGAATGATTAAACTGAAGTAGATCATCTGCCGTAGATCTTGGAATATCTAAGAAGCAAATCGTGAATGAGGGAGGAAAGGAAACTTGCACTCCAACTGACTGCAAACGCGTTGTGAAAAGTATTCGATACACCAATGGTGACTTTGTCAGCAGTTAAACCATCAGTGTGCATATAATTTCTTTAGAAGGTGTAAAATGGTAATACAAAAGGCTGCGACGGCCAAAAATAAGTTTCCAACAAGTATATAGTAGCTGATGAGTAGTCAGGGACCAGTTGATTCAATTCCTCATAGTGATGCTGAAGTCTTGTTGTTCATTAAAGAAACTCCATATTGCTGCTTTTAACAAATGTTGCCTCGTGATCCAGATTCCTATCAGTTTGTCCTCCACCATTGGATCGAAACTGACTTTCAAACCAATGATTTCAGTTTCCTCTGAGGAAGGGTATTGTCGCTAAGATGACAACGTATATGCTGGCTTAGTTTCATGCTAGCCATGTATGGCAAGTAGCGATGAGGTTGTCATTTCAAATATAATTAGGCCACGTCCATTAGATCTCGAAAGATGCCAAAGGTATGTCGATAAATGAAATTTACTTTAGAAAGTAAGAACTTTCAACTTATTTCTCTAGCAAATATTTTTCTTTACGTACGTTTAGATTTCAAAATACAACGTTCAAATCTTCAGTAAAAAATCATACCTACATAGTATTTACTTATCAACAATTTTGAAATAAATGGACGATTTTGAGTATGAGTTTCGGTAAGTTACAATGGATTAAGATTCCTGTACTCCAAAGAAAACCCACTTTAACCCGATGTAACTTTCTTCTGGAGGTGCTACTCACACTTCCGCTTAGTCTAGTGGATAGCGCGCGCTTCTTGGTGCACGGGGTTCGGGATGGGACAACTTTAACATTCAAACATATTACAAAGGTTCGAACTCCACTCTAAACTGTAGGTCCACAACTCATTTAGCCTCGGCGCTTAGAGAAAAGTATATTTCTAATCTAACCAATGAACGAGCTGCTACTGTCGGTAACTCCCGTGAAATTTATCCAACTTGAATGAAACCTGATAGTTTCCTCCAACTTGCGGAAACAATCTTGTTCTTTGGTATTGGAATTCATGAACAATTAGAATATAAAAGAGGACAACATGCACCCAATGTTGTAATTTTGCATATGCACATATTGCGATAATTAAGTAGTATCTGTAAAACATATGGAACAATTGTTCGATTTGGGGTGAGAATTTTCTGTATAACTTCTGTTACCTGTGGATAGCACAGGTCACAGTCAAGTAGATAAACTAGAGCAACTTCCCTTTAATTTTAAAGTTTGCTTATTTAAATGATACGATACAAAAGTTGTTTTCTCCGTTAACTTACACCAAAATTATTTGGTTTTCATACAATGTGGCGTATATTTTCTTTGAGGGTTTCCAATTACCCAGACTCTGTGAGGTTGAAATTATCCAGACTCTGTGAGGTCAAGTATGGTGGAATGGAATTTAACTCTCCCCTCGAATATAAAAATAAGTTTCATTTTAATGTTTGTAAAAAAAGTAAACATATATTCAATTTTGATTAAATATGGTCTTTCAGTTTTCGGAATCGCACTCATGGCATGAGGTTAATATTAGTAAAGAAAAAGGGATGAACTTACTTCTCTCCATCGAAATTCTTATTAAAAAGGGTTCCATTCTAATAAAAAAAATCGATATTTGTATATTACTTTTTCAGACTTTTTCACGATCTCTACTCCTCGGAGGTAAAATCAATCAAGAATGATTGCTGAATATACGCAATGAGGGTGATTATATATACAACAAGGAGTAACGTATCCCTCTCCAATTTAAAGCATATATATCATTAAAACTATTATAAGAATTTATTTGTCTTTAATGCAGCGTGGCACATAACTGTTCTTAGATTTAGAGATCATTCTCACTGCTTGGATTCAAAATCAGCCAAAAATAAGAGAATGACTCAAGCTTTCCTTTATCCCCTCCGACTTCAAAAATAACTTACCACGATAACTCAATAACTCATAAAACTTATTCCCTTCTAACACAATATGGCGCATATAGACGGTACTATGCAGCCACCTCGTATTAAAACATACACATACACCATAACTTTACAGAAGAAAAAAACGTTTGAAAAAGTTGAAGATTAGTTAAAAGTCAGCGAATTTTCCGAAAGAGTCGCTGACTTTCAACTTATCTCCAACTTCTCTTCCAAACTTTTTGTTCTTCTGTAAAGTAATGTTTTGTTTTTGAGATATAGATAGCTGCAGAATGCCGTCGATATGCTCCTTGTGGTTTTCCGACAATCCTCGCTGGTTCAAGTTCTAAACCAGTCAATAGCATAGAAGTGACTTCCACCTCATCTCATACCGATTTTTTTTTAATGTTCCAGAGTATCTTCCGTTTAAAATATCTTATTTTCAGCATTTAAGGATTATTTATGATAGTTGGGATTGAAGTTCGCGGCGAAAATGCAATATTGACCCCGGAATCCAAATGTCTCAGAATTTTGACAAATTGGCATATGAAGAACTCAAGGAAAATTTTGCCTTGGAATGTGAACGCTCTTTGGAATCCGAACAACCGGTACGTATTTCGTGTGTCTGGTTTGCATGCGGTTTCCTGCGCAGCCAGTTTGCTTTGTTGTTTAGTTCATGTTGGAAGCTGGAGTAAAAGCATCTCGTCAGATTTTCAGTGTTAATTTTATGCCTTTGTACCTGTTTTGGGTTATTATCTTGTATAGTGTATTCATCATGGCACTAAAAAGTTCATTTTTATTCAAGTATTATTTTTCTTAATATTTTAGCTTATAATCCAATATATTTACTTTTAAAAACATTTGAGTTCCTGCAACTCAGGAACGGATTAATCCAGTGTCTATTATCTTAAAAAGAACAATTTATATTGGAACTTGAAAGACTTATAACTCGAACAGAGTTCTGGAAAGGATTAAGTTTGTATTTTAAAGTATCATTGTATTTGATTAATAAATAAGTAAATAAACTTTCACTTCCTTCTATAATGCACAGTATTACTGGTGTAGTGAAACTTTATTAATGGTTGTGGATAAAAGTATGGAGGAGTCAAGTAAGCTGATGGAATTTTAATTTATAGTATTTAGCCAGTGGCAAATGTAGCCTGGGGCCAGAGGAGCTTAAGCCCCCAGTTTTTTGAGTAACAAAAATAAATGAAGATATTATTTATATATTTTTGAAAGTTTATAGTAAACTCATGATATACCTATCACAGTCTGTGTTCTGGATGCCCCCTAGTTTTTACTTTCTATATCCACCACTACATTTAGCTGTAAATGTTAAACATGTTCCGTTTTGTAGATTATTTTAGTTATACAGTGTGACCCAAAAATAGGTATACACACCTGCATTGATTAAGTATAACATTCTAGCTTCTAGATTTATTTGTTTCGGCTGTTCCGAGCTTAAAATATAAGTAAAAAGACATTAAGAACAATTAATAAGGAAACTAAGTCTACCTGATAACAATAAGAAATGGTATAAAAACAATGAGTTGATCAGTATTGGTCTGCATACCTACTTTTGGGCCACCCTGTATATACAAACACAGCATTAATTACGTCAGTGGGGACTGCATGCAAATGACTTTTGAGTACTATGCTTTTAATATAGAAAATGAAAAAAAAGAAATACAATTTAGTACATGCACGAAATATACCATTATTTAAGCCATAAATGATGAAAAATGTTTCATTTGAACATCCTAACTGTAATTTTTATTACACTAGTAAACTACTATTAAGATTTCACTAGATTACTGACATAATATTCCTTGACAATAAAACATGAATATTGTAATCTTCGTGTACGTTGTTAAACACATTATTGTCACCGTTGTAAAATTATCTCCTTTGTCAAAGAAATGAAAAGAAGTGTTGAAAACTTTCATGATAATATGTTTTGTATTTATATATATTTTGTACATCATTATAGATAGTCACATATATGTATAAAGGTAAAAAAAAAAAGGATTCCTTGTTATAATAAATAATTATTATCTATATAGTTTTCTTCCTGTTGCATGAAACAAAGCGTTCTTTATATCTTATTTGTATTCGTTGTCATGGTGCTAAACTTCATTAATGTGTTGATGTATGCGTAGACGAATAGGAGGGAGAAATAACTATATGTGTGTATATGTATATAAGTATAGTGGCTTTGCGTGTGAGAAAAAAACCCGAAGGCGTTATAAACACCACCCAAGAAAGAAACTTGAGGAGAAAAAACAGAAAAAAATACTAGGTAAAGACATAGGAGAGGAGATGGGGGGGGGGATCGTGGGATGAAGACAGAACGAACTGCTTCGAGACACCCAGAGAAGTGATAAAGCAATTACTGGAAGTTTTAAACCTGACTTTGCATGTTGGCTTGAATTTCAAGGGCATCACCTTCTTACATACTTGTTTCTGCTTGAAGTTGCTTGAAAAAAATGTTGAAGTGTTGTTTCAATGATTTTTAGCTAGCAAAGCTTTTTTTTTTTTTAAAAAAAAATAAGAAACAAGTAGTAGTATCATAGTGCACACCACAGGAAGAAGTTTGGTTCGTCACAGTGTACGACAGGTGAAAATTGAAGTTTGAATTTTTGCCTTTCGCCTCACCTTCCATTACCCACTCAAAAACTTTAGTGATATTAATGAATATTTCAAAATTTAAAAACAACAACATATTTTTAGATTTGTCGAATAAAAAGTAATTTAGTTTGATTTTAGTGTTGTATTCCATGGACTGATTAGTATTTTGTATCCTGAACATTATATTAATCCGTTAATCTTAACAGCGTTGCAGGCAGTCTATCAAGCAAGGATGGTAGTTTTAATAGTCTGAGTTAATCGAAGATCTGCTTGTTGACTGAGTGCTGGCTTGTACTACACGACTAATCGCCTACTGTACTTCTGATCTCTTCCTGACTTCGGACTGACGACTGACCACTGACTGCATGACTCCGAGATTGGTCCAGCTGTTTCTTTTATAGTGCCAATAGCGTGAGGACGCTTACTTGGTTCTCACGTGTTGACGACTTGTGATTTTTCTTTTTATTTCTTTTTAAGATTATCTTGACGTAGGTGATTACAAAATGAAAGATTTCTTTTGAAATCTTGACCATCAATTGAGAAAAGTACTTTACTCATCGATATAAGATGCTGAGAAGATCTCAGATTTAATTGAAGAGAGGGGATAAGTTTTTCTTCTTTTACATGGAAACGTAATTTAAATCTAAATACGCGATGTTTATATTGTCACTCGCACAATCCTATAGTCACTGTCAGTTTTTATTATATATAAATTCATGATGAGAGCTATATTAATCATAGGTGTTATTTCATTATTTGACGATGTCAAGACAAAAGCAGAAAAATAATTATTATTCATTCTCTGATATTGTATGCATTACTGCAATATGAGTTTCTGTGTCAGTATACTGTAGCCACCCTACGATCAATGCCACTAATTACCTAAAATTGGTCTTATGTCCATAATTAGATGTCTCCGACCAAAGTCACAGATAAATTTTTTTCATGTATTGAGATCCCGGACACTTATATAACGTTTGTCGTTTTATTTCTGAAACACTGTTTATCCCTGTTGTTGTTCCCTGTTGTCTAGAAAATACGTATAAACATCATCATCATCACAGGTACTCTTCCAATATTGGCAGATCACTTGCTTCAACTGAGAAGCTTCCATGCTCCACGGTCTTCCCCTAAACTCTTCATTTTCACGTACGATTTCTCTGTTTTTTCATCGTCCATTAATTGTAGTCTCCTTCGCCTTCTCCCTCTCTTTTCTGCTACCATACCCTCTAACATCCTAACGATACAGTTCCATTTGTTCAATGTAAACATAGAAACTTGGAATTTCAAGCACCGCTATGTCGTGGCAGGAAGGTGGATTCTAATACACGTATTACTTAGCCTATATCATGATATTACCAACCTTTACCCAGAGTGCCTAGAAGGAAATATCAACACTACAGAAGGTGGTAGGAGCAATCATTCTTTACAAAAAAGTCCTATTAACACATCGAAATAAATAAGATCATTAATAAAATAATAAAACACACACACACACACACACACACACACACACACACATATATATATATATATATATATATATATATATATATATATATATATATGAGATTGTCTTTAAACTAATTCTATACAAAGGCAACTACTACACTCACATTCTTGTAAAATGTAAAATGAAATCTTTAGTTTAACGTCTGACGATCATGCTCTATAGAGTAAATAAAAGACGGATAATTAACGAAAATGAATAATGATGAAATTAAATTTTGTACTCTCTCTCTCCGGGAATTGTACCCGGGACCACGTGCATCAAAGGGACTTCGCTCACTACTAGACCAGCGAGGAGAGCTTACCTTTTCGTCTTTTAGTTCATTTCCCCTCATTATGAGAAGTTCTTGGTGTGGGAAAGGAACCCAATACATCTGTTTTAATACTATTCGTATCTTCTTTGATTTAAGTTCCGCAGCGATAGATATTGCTAGGGATCAGTTTTCAAAAATTCTTCCCTTATTATATAGATATCCGTTGTCTGCATTATAGTATAAGCTTATAATTATTCATTTTAGGACACAATCTATGCTAGGCAAAGGCAGACATCGTCTCCAGGGACACCTGTGACGTGGACCAATAAAAGTGCAATTTTTCCCCGCAAAGAACGCGGACAGTATTTCTTTCCTTGATATCTCGAAACATTGATTGTTTAAATAAATATTTCAAGGAACATTTTAATTAATGTATCACATTAGTTTTTGAATGTAAATATTAAATTCGCATGCTAGTAGAAAACCCGCATTTGTAGTATTATACCAAATATAGGATGTGCTAAAAGCTTGACTGAAGCTTGATAACATCAATAGCGCGAAATGTACTTCCTCCTAGTCATGAACGGAAACAATGTGTTTATAGGACTTTTTCTTTTTACAATGACCTTCTCCTTCCACCTTTTGCAGTGGACCTACGAGACGAGATTTGGATAGTCTCGTTTCGAAAAGGCGTCGTGATTGTGCTGTTTCTTCTTGGAAAGTATATGTTATGAAGTTCTGCTAAGCAGGTACAAGGTAGATCAATTATATGTGGGAATCGATTTTCTCCTACAACCATTTCTTTACAAAACTTCCTGTTATATGAAATAGTATGATACAATTTCACTATACAAGCATAAAATTCACTAATGACTTAGGGTAAGTGGGTGTCTCAAGGCCCAGGTAGCCTAGGGAAGGATTAGCATAGAGTTCCAGTTTAACCAGCCGAAGACTGATACCGGATGTGGTGGGGTTTTTAATTTTATAGCTGCTTCTGTGAAGCGTGGCTGGTTTTCCTCCCCCATTACATGACTTGTGGGGCCACTGGTGTTCTTGAAGTCTGCCTCTGTAGAAGTTTGTAGTAGGGACGCATCTGATATTGTTTATAAATGCAAGCACGTGTTGATTGTTTATAAATAAAACCATGTGCAGGATATTACATGTTTATGTTGGAAGAGCTATGTCATATCTCGTATTTCGATACGATGATTTTGTGTAATCTTGTTTCGTGGACAACGCTAGTGTTAACATTTTCCCACGAATACCATATGTATATGTACCCTCTGTAATCTAACCCACATTTCATATAATCTCAGTGCTGAAAACAGACGTCAAAATCCAAATTGCTAACTTATCTGGTCCAAACCGTTATTAAGTGTTTTAAGTAATAAATCAATGATTAATTAAGATTTAAGTGGGTAAATATGCGATTGAAAGATAATTTGATTATGAGGAAGAAACTGATATAAAACTTCCATCTCTGATGGTAACATTCTCGGTGGACATCAACAAAATTTGAGACTCTAATTGGAATATAAACCTGAATGGTGGTTCATTCCACTTTAATAGTTGTCTCAGTACTTCAGTATCTCGGTAATACATAAAACGTTGTTAACCTAAGTGATAGAAACTCCTTGATTATTATGGTTTCTATTACTGCGATTCTTGATTCCTAGCACTTCATTGTTTGATACAAAAATTCCATCTGTTGTGCTATGAATTTACATTACCGCAGACTCAAGATGTAGCCTCCTATATAGGAAACCAGAATTAAGAATAGTTCGGGTCTCCGCGCACCAGACAGGACTCTGTCTATATATATCTTCCGTCCAAGACAGGATAGCTATTTTGTCCATAGTTTCTTTTCTGGATTGATTTTATACACTTCAAGAATAATATATGACTTGGACGGAGCCTGAGACCTAGTTTGATCAATTAGAGGTTGGTGTGGTGCTGGAGCTTCTTGTTGCGAATTCCATTGTGATGAGTTTTTTTTTTTAACTCTCATCCCGATGCTCTTCTTTGATCTCCTGTATGTGTTCTGGTCTTGAAATATTAACTCCCTCTTTCCTTCAAGTTCTTGAAAAATGGTCCAGAAAAAGGTCGTTATAGATTCCAACCATATTTGCTAGCTTCGATCCTCATATTTCCTTGTAAAGTTCCAGATAATGTCCACTTCTCATAGCGGTCTGTTTCTATCTGATCGCCTCTGTTCACCACTCACCGGTAAGTGTCCGTTTTTCAATACTTCAAATAAACACTAAACAATAATCTTGTTTCTCTAAACGAACCTTCATTTTTTTTACTTAAACTATTTTTCTTATCTCATGTCTAAAACTTAATTGATAGACTTGAAAATCCTTGGGAATGATCATTCACTTTATACCCATTATTAATTCCGATTGTTGTGAATTCTATTATTGCGATATTTATCGTCACAACAATAACCATGATAATCGAGGTATTTATATAAAGGTAACCAAGAAAGTTCTGTCGCTTTTTGTGAAGTTCTGTGTTCCATTGGCCCTCACACCGTAAGTTGAATGCGATCGGAGATGAGGCAAAGGTCAGTTGTTGGTATATATATATATATATATATATATATATATATATATATATATATATATATATATATATATATATATATATATATGTCCTTTTTCTAAAAAAAAGAAAACTGAAAAGTCAGTAGTATGCTCAGACTTTTGACAGCAACTATATCATATATATATATATATATATATATATATATATATATATATATATATATATATATATAATTTTTATAAACTTTATTCTTCCGTGTGAAGAACGAACATTCTGCTAGTAATCAGATAAGCATAGAAAAGTTTTTTTTTCTTATATTTATACTGTCATGAGATGGTTAAGTTCAAATTGAACACTACCCTTTTGAAAACATAATACTATACTAGCTGAACCTTCACTGTCTACTCAGCGCATCGTTCTTTTATGACCATGAATCTCCTTCCCGCTGTGCATGTCTCCTTACTCACACGAGTAAAGGATAGGAGACTTACAAAGGAAGTGAATTGCTACGTATAGATGCCGGAGTGAGTTTGTAGGAAATTTGTAGAAGTAACACGATATCTAGTGGAAGTGTATTTTTTTTCTAATAAATCCATATCCGTCCGAGTACGCCTCATTGCGTTTCTTGAGGCCTTTGAAGTTACCAGCATGTAATATGTTTTGCCATTCAAATTTAAACAATACGCCTGCAATGTCCGTCAACCCGCCATACGTAACTTCCCTACTGGTTGCCTTACACCTTAGTATCGGCCTGCAACAATGTTAATTTTATGGGCTCAAAACGACCCCTAAAATATTGAATAGAACGATAACGACACGGTTTTTGAAAATTTGAATGAGAACTGTACAGTCTACACAAAATTTGGAATCGACCAGCGAAAACTGCACGTTTCTAGCACTTGTGGTTTTCGAGATCTCATTGTCGAAAGGATTGGGGATAAACACATAAACCTATCATTTTAATATATACAGTAGATTTTCACTGTAGTATTATATTTTTACTATACTATAAATTTTTACTATAAATGTTTGGTACACACATTTTTAAAGTATTGGTTTGATTCTGACCAAAATTCAGCACTTAAGAGTAAGAAGAAAGTACAAATTCTAGTAAAAAAAAAAAAAGGAGGATTTAGAGACACATATGTTTCAAAATCATTTCTCAGCAAAATCTGTATATTGTTTTGTTCTATTATTACCTACATCATTCTATTATTACTTACATCATAGTTTCCGGATATTAAAATGTGTGAAATGACTCCCGGTCAAGGATATAGCATTGAAGATTTTTTAAAAAATAATAATATAGACACCAATACTTGCTTTAAAGAATATCTTCTTATCTTTTCAATCTTGGCGACACATGAAGTTGAAATTTTAAATAACGGTCTACTCTACTTTAAATGACATAACAGAACCAATCGGAAAATACGTAAATTGTTGTGTTTGACGTCAAAAATACAAGTACCATACGTATGAAACGCCACTAAATAAGATCTTTTTCTAAGTACATCTAAATACATATATTTTCTACCAAGAAAATTGAGTTTAACTTTTCATTTGTACCGTAAACACTATTATTTTCAATATACTTTTATTAATACAATGTACAATTCATGACTGGCAAATATAAACAAGGTAAAGAAATATAAAACAAATATATTTACGTCATACTCTTCTTAGCATTTATATATTCTAGGTGTCTTAATTGGTTTTATGACTTCCACGAAGTGTAATTTATATCTTATTTCACCATCTTCTACTATACATAATTAGGGTGTTTTGTGAGAAAGTGAACGAGGGGGAATATATTCTGGTAACGATTTAGTCATCACCTGACAAATAGCTCACGATTGCTTGTTAAGGAATATAAAAGAACGGTTGACCGTAATAAAAAAGAATTAAGAAAAAATCTTTTCACAAGGTCCCTAAATTACTACGTTTTTTCATTTTCGGAATCACACATCTCAAAATACATGTTGTTCTCCTTTATTTTATTATTACATATGTTGTTTATTTAACACCCATTTTTCTTACAAATAAAGTAATTTATATTGCCAACATAACCACGTATATATAACGCCAAGTTTAACATATGCTGTTTTTGCATAGAAAGTCTTCAAACATGTTTTCTTATTAGCGCATTGCGCCAAGTATGGGGTTATGACGTTATTTTAACTTGAATGCAGATTTAGCTAACAGTTCTCTGGTTGATATCCCAATATGTATACGTGAGAGATCTTCATACAATGACTAATCATGCTCTTTTTGTTTCTTTACAATTCAACCAAGACCTGAATGAAAATACGTGGCTATCTTTCACGAATGAAAGCTTTTATCACGCTTATGAAGATCATAAAATCTCACTACTTTCGATAAATTTGTTCACTAGCATAGGTAGAAAGAAATCTTAAATGCGAGAATCGAATGACAATACCACGATAGAGTGGTTTACGTAATGAATTGACAAAATTTGAACAAAATCGGTTAATATCTTTTACCCCACCCCCTTCCCGCAAGAGGGCAAAAGTTTGGGATAAACCTGAAGAAGAGATAGGCATAATGAAATAAATTTTTAAAAAATATATTGAAATTGCAACAATCATTTCAAAATAGAATGCAAAAAATATCTTTATAGAGCACAATTTACATATAAAAAATCACTTAGTCAGTTATAAATTTTACCGCCACAATGTGTTCAAAGATTTGTCAATAATTGTATTCTGCAGCTAGATGTCAGCTCTGTAGCCTTTTATTTTCAAGGAACGATCGGCGAAAAGAGCAGACAAATCTATAGCTCTAGGATTCACAGCTAAGCTGAGATTTAATTCATTAGAGTGCGAAATGAAACAAAGATTTTTTTTTAAAAAAATAGATAAAACAAAGATGGAAGGTAAAAGAGGGAGAGCGAAATTAGCGTTGTACGTAGTTTACCGCCAAACTGGGAAATTATACCCGGTCTGTGCGGGTTCGTTAAGCCCTATCCAAATAGGACAGTTCGCGCAAGCATGAAGTCATGCATGCAACATGTTATTCTTGAATTCCATACTAGATAGAATAATGAGATAAAATGCAATAACTATAATACATCCGGCCCTCAGCTAACGGATAGCCAGAGGGCTGAGGTTCCCTGTGCCCACCTTCAGCCTCTTGAAACGTTCAGTTGTCTGCTCGAATGCAGCTGCTATGCATGAAGAGTGAATTCAAGTCAGACTCCTAAAAATGATCTCGGTTCCTCCTGTGCTCTGGTTACGAGCCTTAGGTAAGTGTTCGTTTCATTCCTGTTTTATCCGTTAAGTAACTGTCTATTTCAAGGTTGTTATTTTGGTAGTACAGCTTATAATTGTTTTCGTATTACCAATATTAACTAACATATAATACAATAACATACAAATGTTCGATGTCAGTTGTCTTATGTTTCTTAAACATATTTTTATATTTTGTTCATCATATCACGTTGGTTCAACAGTAGCACCGTCGTGCGCAATCTTCATTATCCCTGAAGGAGATATCCCGTAAAATAAGGGTTTTGAAAAGGGCCAACCCTAAGAGTACAGTCTTTATCGACAACAATTACAGATCTAGTGTACTTCCAATTTAGAGCTCTGCGAGGATGCAGATATCTACATGAACATCAAACATTACGATAATTATGAACCATAAAGAGGTAATGCAATTTTATATGAGTTTGTTTGGAGTGGCTTATTCTTATTTCTGAAGGACATTTTTACCTTCATTTCACTTTTACGCCATGTCTTATAAGTAATGATTTTAAAAAAATGCTCTGACGTTAACTGACAGATAACAGTATTACTAATTTGATATTGCTCTTGTTATCAATCTGATTTTCAGGGAACTTAATATCTATATCTATATTTATCTATCTATCTATCTACACACACACACACACACACACACACACACACACACACACACACACACACTTATATATATATATATATATATATATATATATATATATATATATATATATACAGTGAAACCTGTCTTTAGCGGAATCGAGCGGGACTCGTAAAAATTTCCGTTAAAGTCAGGTTTCCGCTTAATAGAGGTAGACCTATTCTGAGAAAAAAATCAATTCAATTTCATGTCTTTCGATTATGGAAGGTAGTTTAGTAACCCATTCATCAAATGTTTCACTATTTATACCACACGATTCATCAAAAAATTCGTTAAAAAAACTGTCTGATGTCTTTTGCGGAAACTTTCTAATCATCTATTGGATGCTTTGGATTCAGTTTTACCCAGTTTTTCAGGTACCGTTTAGCGTATTCCTGTAAAACAGAGTCCCATATGTGGTGATTTTACGGTTTGACACTAACAAACAACTCCCACACTATTTCATTAATCTCTTGGTTTTCAGTTTCCGTAAGTTCTCTCTTTATTTTTTCATTACTGCAGTTTTCTCACCGGTTCAAAGTTTCCATTTTTTTCTTTAGAATCTCGTACACCTGAGTTTTACCAACGTTGAACATCTTCATGATTTGCTTTACGTTCAATTATCTCGTTCACTAGCATGAATATTTTTACTCTGGCATTAAGATCAAACACAACCCTTGTTTTACAAGCGATAATGTCTGCTACCGAACTAATGCAAAAATGTAAGTTTAGAGGTGTATTGGTAAAAGTTGCATTGCAAGGTGATTCACCAGGCGTAAAACCTTAAAAAAAGTTAGATTCATGCAAGGTTGATTCACCAGGCTAAAGAATGGACTTTATTACTTTCTGAGTATTGGTAGATAAGATATTTTTTGTTTCTCTATGGTTATGAGATTTCAGAGCCATAGCTGCTGAGAGCGAAGGGAGAGAGGAATCAGAAAGCGCAAATGAGAAACATGACATAATTCTCTCAAATGTTCTGCACATGAATTTTTTCTTCAGATCATGAAGCATTTCTTTCAAAACGTTGCGCGGTATACTTCAGGACAGAAATGTTTTCTCTGGAATTCTGAAAGTCCTCTGAATCCTTCACTGCTTATCTTCACGACACGTGATATAGAGATTATGACTCCTCTTTGTTACCTCTATTCCTTTTTTTGAGAACCTTGTGTTTTGTCGGCTGTCGATAGTCGCTATACAATCGGAACAGAAGTACACCTACAAAGAAGACTGACATCTGACATGCTCCGTAGGAATAGCCGAAAATTGTGCGGGGTGAATATGAATAACGATTGGGGAAAGTCAACACTGTCCAGAAAGATTTAAGAAAACAACGAAGAATTTATTGCAGACATTGTAAAGTATATGTTTGCCCTTTTATAGGATGTCAAAAATTTTCTAAATGCTATAGTCCGGAACTCCGAATTTTCCGCTAAAGGATTATTTTGCTTTCCGTTGTCCGCATAACACAGTTTCCGCTTAATGAAGGAACTTTTACATGTTTTTTTACTCCAAACTTCATGGGACCGTGAAATATTTCCGTTTAAGACAGTTTTCCGTTTAATAGAGGGTCCGTTGAAGGCAGGTTTCACTGTATATATATATATATATATATATATATATATATATACGAGAGACACTATTTCAAGGTAAACCTGAATTTTATAGATAGCACATCATAGGATCCACATAAGTGTAAAAAAATACAATTGATATGTTAAAAATTAAGGGGATTGTTCAAAGAAAGTGTTATACAAGGAGAAAACCTGCAAGAAGAGGATTTGCAAAAATGGTGAACGTAAATTGTAGGATCGTACTGATGACTGCAGAGAAATTTTGGGTAGAACTTCAGGAAATAGTCTCCGTGCAGAAAAATGGACGTGGTAGTTGAACCAGGAACTATGAGAAGCTATTAATGGGAAGAAAGAAGCAAACAAAAAGGGGATGCTTCTGGGACAGAAAATAATAAATATAATTTCAAGGTGGCTAATAAGGCAGCAAAGAGAGCAGTGACTGGAGCGAAAGCGTAAGCCTGTCATGGAATGTATGAAGAACTTGAAACACAAGGTAGAGTGAAGAAGCTATACACATTAGGAAATATTAGAGACAAGGTAACGAAGGATATTACGCATATTAGACAAATGAAAGATGACCAAGGATTGGTACTTACCGATAAGACAGGATCAATGAAAGATTGTTATTTCGAAATAGTTTTAAATACAACGATAATTCTCTTTTCTTCTAATTTTTTCTATTGTAATTTTGGGCAATATTAGATTTCTAATTATGCACAAGCCAGACAATTTTAGTAGAAGAAGAAGACGCAAATAATCATCTTTGAAATAATATTATATATGTCTTCAATGTATATAATTGAATGTTTTTGTGTAACTAAGGACGACGGGGTTAATCGTCGTCGTAGCAACAAAATATAAACAAACTAAGTGGTACTGGAAGCCATCTTATAATAATGTAAGTTTGAATGTTTGAAGTGTCTCAGCTTTAAAGATCCAAATAGTGGAATAAAAATAATATTTGTGTAATATTATGTGGCTCAATTATAGTTATAAGAACCAGTGACTTAGTGTATAACATAAAAATGGTAACTGAAAGCTCTGGAACTTTGTGTAAACGTTTGTTTGTTGTTATATAAATGAAGATAATTAAAGGATTGTTTTCGGTGATGGAGCTCCAAATCTTGAAGCAACATCAAAAATAAGCCGAAAAGAAGTAGAGAAGACATTAAAGAAATTGAAGACGGGAAAAGTGATAGGTCCAGATGGCATACCAGTAGAAGCATGGAAGAGTTTGGAGCCAGAAGATGTACATATTGTGCGGAATCTGATGTAGAAAATTTATGGACAGTAAAAAAATACCAAGTCAATAGGGAAAAAATGTTATTGTATCCACTTTTACGGAGGAGGTAGATGTGCAGGATTGTGCAAACTATAGAAGAATCAAACAAATACCAAATTCGATGAGGATTTGGTAGAAAATTTTAGATATGAGGTTACGAGAGGAAACACCAATAGAAGAACAATTTGGATTTATACTCTTCATCGGAAGAGTGCATCGGATGAAATTGTTAAACTAACACAAACTATGGAAAAGCATCACGGGAAACAAAAAGATTACAAGTGGTTCTTATTGATTGGGAAAGGACCTAGGATATAGTGCCATGTTAGGATGTATGTATAAATGTCTGAGGAAGAAAAAAGGCGCAGAGCAATACGTAAGGATATATATATATATATATATATATATATATATATATATATATATATATATATATATATATATATATATACACCTAGGAATATACACACAAGCTTTTCCCAAGTAAAAACTAGTATGGGATTAACATACCAATTCAGATTGTATTACAGCAGGACTCAGCCTTTACTTCGTATCTCTTCAACATTGTTATGGATATGACAACTCAAGATGTGAGTGATGAAACTTCCTGGTGTACGATGTTTGCCGATGATATTGTACTATATAATACGAACAGGGAAGAAGTTGATAAAAATGTAGAAAGCTGGAAGAAGTCTTTGGAATATGGAAGCCTAAAAATTAGTAGAAAGAAAACTGAACAATTCGAGTTTAACGGAGAAGGAAATGGAGAAACAGGGCTATAAGAAAAACAATTGAATGAAGTGAAAAATATTAAATACTTAGGTTCATCTGTTGCCATAAATGATCTTTTAGATGTGAAATAACGCACAGAATACAAGAGGAATCGCGAAATTGGGAGAAAGTCTGTGGCGTTCTGTGTTACTGCAGAGCCACGGTAAAGAATAAAGGGATGATTTACAAAAATAATGGTTAGGCCAACAATGATTTACGGAGAAGAAACATGGCCAATAAAGAAAGCACATGAAGCAAGGTTGAATGTTACCGAAATGAAAATGTTACACTGCATGTGTGGGATAACAAGAAGAGACAGAGTGAGAAATTAGAGAGTAAGAGAAACAACCAAGGTTGTAGAGATATTTAGGAACATCCAAGAAAGAAGACTGCAGTGGTGTGACTATTTAATGAGGAGAGCAAACAATTATGTGGTTAGAAGAGTAATGATAATGGAGGTGTATGGGAGGAGAGGTAGAGGGAAACCAAAAAGAAAATGGATGGACACGGTTAAGAATGACTACAGGGAGAAATATTTAACAAAGCAAGAATTACGGGACAGGGCTTTGCGGTGAAGAATTAACAGAAACGCGGTCCCCACATAGGTGGGAAAAGACGAAAAGAATGATGTTAAGAACTATTTTTGAAATTTTAATTGTCGTAGAACAAAAAAGTGGTATTTGTTGACTAATTTTTTATACATGTGGGTGCAAATACAGATAGAAATGCTGTGGATTCAGATACGATATTTTCTATCCGCGCGAACCTCTACTCGTATAGTTGTCTTTATTTTTGAAATATTTACCTAGGAACGTGGCGTAGGGAAGGGGTGGGCCCAGGGGGGCCGAGCCCCCACCAAAAGGGTTCCGACAATTTACTTTGGTGCTTTGATGTTTGTATTTTTTTTTTCTCCGAAGAAACAGCAATTGCCTTCCACGTACTCTATTTCAGAATAAAACATGTCACTAAACAGTTTCTAGACAAGCTGAATGAAAGAAAGGAAGGGTAAAAATAAGGATTTTCCTTTAAGGTTTTGGTTTCATTCAAATGAAAAATATTTGAGGAAAAAATGTTAACAGGAGAGGGTGGAAAACAATACTAAATACTTGTAGTATCTATCTCACAGCAATCTCTGATGTTTGATCAATTGGAGCAATTCAGAAGATTTGCTTAAGTTAGACGAGTTCAGGGTGTCGAAATAAGAACTTCCTTTGCAATTGCAAAATGTCGCAAAACGTTTTACAAATCTGGTTAAAGCGGAAAAAAGGCAATAGTGTTAATTTCGGTGAGGAAAATATGCAAAGAAACAAAAAAAAAAAAAAAAAAAAAAAAAAATGGAGAAAAATCTAAACAAGATATTAATTCAGAGGAAGATTCGCAAAACGCTTTAGAACAACGACTAGAACAAAAAATGATAGTAGTGGTGTGCAAAAACAGAAATTGAGAAGCAACGAAGAAATATCTAGAGAAGTCAGCACTTCAGAAAAAGATAATATAATATAATAATAATAATAATAATAATAATAATAATAATAATAATAATAATAATAATAATAATAATAATAATTATTATTATTATTATTATTATTATTATTAAAACTAAACATTCTGACGCAACAAACGCATATATATATATATATATATATATATAAACACTAAGCTCCCAAACAACAATCCTGGGTACGCTACTGCCTAGGAATAATGGTATAGAAAAGTTCTGCCGAAGAAGTGAGGTACCCATTAATCATCAGTTACTATAGCAAGCGTGTTAGATTCTTTACCCATACCAAGACTCTCACATTATGAGAAGAAATTAAACTGAACTGAATTGAGAAAAGTGAGCTTTCAAGATTTCCTGATCATGACTGTGCTTTCAATAATATATGATATATATATATATACGGTGTTTTAAAACACCAACAACGTTGGGTTGGTGATTCCTGACACCAAGATAAGACGAAAAGTATAGACAAACCTGGGTGCACAAATGCCTCTTTTCGGAGTTATAGGCTGTCGAAAACATGAAACACTGAATTTTAAAGATCCACAGCTCCAAAGTTATGGAATCTAACGTAGTCGGGTCAAGACTTCACTTAGGAACTAATAGTATATGTGCGCTATCTAAAAATACATGTTTCAGAATCCCAAGATACTCAAGCAACAATTTTTATAGAGGCAGTTTGGCTACGTGCATATAATTTGAAGTATTCACCAACTACTTCTATAAAAATTATTGCAGAAGTACCTTAGGATTCTAAAGCATGGATATTTGAATAGAGCACCTACTAGTTCTTAAATAGTCTTGACTCGACTACAGTAGGTCCCATTGGAGTTATGGACCTTTAAAATTTATCCTATAACTCCGAAAGGAAGCATTTGTGCACCCAGGTTGGTCTATACTTTTCGTCTTACCTTGGTGTCAGGAATCACATTCCAAACATTGTCCTGTCAGTGTTATTTCGAAACACCCTGGTATCTATATCTATCTATCTATCTATCTATCTATCTATCTATCTATCTATCTATCTATCTATCTATCTATCTATCTATCTATCTATCTATCTATCTATCTATCTATCTATCTATCTATCTATCTATCTATCTAGGATGGCCCAAAAATAGGTATCCACCCCTACATTGATCAAGTATAATATTCTAGTTTATGGATTTATTTGCTTCGGCTCTTCCGAGCTTAAGATTACGTAAAATCACATTAAGAACAAATAATAAAGAAACTAAGTCTATCTGATGGATAACAAGGAATGATATAAAATACAATGGGCTGATCAGTACGTTACTGTATACCTACTTTTGGGCCACCCTATATATATATAAACAGGGCGTTACTGAATAAGACGACAAACTGAAACAGGTGATTCCTCACATCAAAATAAGGGGGAAAATTCATGTGGACACGTGGTCAAAAATGCATAGTTTCAGAGCTAGGACTGTCGAAAACAGTGGGAAAATTAACTTTGGGGGGCGAATATCTCCAAAACTATTAGCTATTCAGCTGAAGCGGCATGTTATTGTCTTAGACTTGTAGTCTGCTCTATTCAAAAATGAATGATTCTGAATCGTTCAGTGAGGGTCCCAGATAAATTTCACGGTGCTATTTCCTATTACTTCGTACAACGTGACCCACACGGCCATGAAACTTTCCATATTGGTCATCGCAATGATAAGGCGTCTTTCCAGAAGTGTCCATTTGTTTCCTTGCGGTTCTCTCATTGTCTAGCATATTTTCATTCCCTCAAGTCTTTTCACATGTCTTTAATCATCCGTCTCCTTTAGCCTAATGTTCATTTGTTTCAAACACATCTATCTAGGAGGATAAGTTACCAACTTCCCTTCTCGAGCTATTTATCTTCTTATCACAACTTTTCCCTCTTTTGTTACATAGCCAGTAGTGTTGCTTTTATGTGTCATTAGCTCCCATACGTTGTAAACAGTCTGTTGTTTGCTATGTGGGAGGGGCAAAAGGGATACAGGGTAACTCAGTGGTAATTGGTAATGTGCACCTTATGACAAGGGGTCCTACTTGAGTACTGTGTCCAAGTAAGTTTGTGATGAACAACATTGTATCTCTTGTTCTTATTTTAGTTTTTTTTTTTTTTTTTTTTTGCGTAGGATACTCCCATTTTCTCGCGAATCCTCATTGGATCAATTGTTCAAAATAATTACGTATCATTAATATCTGTCTTCTTTAGCATAGAGGTCATGATTGTGGGTCATGAACTTGAAGATGTAATGATTTCATTTCATTTCATTTTTATTCATTACATTCAGTTGCTGCTGTTGTTATGCAACCACACACAACACACAAAAATCCTTCGCCATCTTCATTTTTTTTTTTTCAAAATATTGATGATCTGTCAACGACATTTTGTTACTGGTGGGACATTGTTCCATCTGTCATGAATCGGACCCGTCTGTCCTATAGAGGATCCGGGAACCCCACTTCCTATGGGGAACTCCCTTGCGCCGCCACTGAACGATTCAGAATCATGCATTTTTGGATAGAGCAGATTACAAGTATAAGACAATAACATGCTGCATCAGGTCAATAGCTAATAGTTTGGAGATATTCATCCCCAAAGTTCATTTTCCCACGGTTTTGGATAGTCCTACCTAGGTCAATCCATATGAAGTGGTAAAAAATATTGAAAGTGGTTGCTCGAACATCTCCCAAAGTTATAAAAATTTGAGTGTGATGAACCTTGTGTATGAGAAAGTCAATAATACTATTCACGTTGTTATAAGTGTAAGTGTTCCTGAATGGCGGCCACCTTTCTTTTCTCTAGAATGCCAATTTTTGCATTTGTAAGCATGTATGAAAACTACAGTTGCTCAGGACGTACGAATCAGACGAACACCAAACAAAAACGAATGATTAGAGGAGAGACTGAGATACACGGTCTTGCTTCTAAATAAATATGCAGGGTTGCAAATCAATAAGTGAAATCACAAGAAAAAGTACAGAAAATTACACTTTTAAAGGGGCTATATATTGGGATGGCATAAAGGGAGGAAGTTCATAAATTTTGTGCTGAATACTATTGCACGTAAAGAGTCTGCAGAAATATCCACAGCTATGATACTACTAGCATTGTAAATTTATTGGGGTCAGAAAGTTGAAGTTTCCGATTTTGATGCTACTTTTGGGGCCTAATATCTCAGGAGGGCAAAATGCTAAAAATTGTTGCTTTGGTCAGAAAGTAATTTTATATGTGAGTAAACTATTACAAAAAAAAAGTCATGACATATTACATGGAGGAAAAAGTGAGAACATGGTAAAAACGCGAAGAAAGCACGGGTGTGAAGTTGGTTGTAGCTCCCCCCCCCCCCAAAAAAAAATTAAATGTTTGGATTTTTTACTACGCATGGTTTAGCAATTAGGCCCGCTTCCTTTTACGTTCAACTGTGCAAAAGCTTGCGAATGGCGTTTGTTCCGTCTTTCTAGCTCCATGATCATTGCCACGTCTATATGGGAAAGGGGGTTAGCTCCCCATTGCACCCACGACACCCATCGCCTAACTGGACTGAAGTATTAAGACACTCAATGTATTAACCAAGTGTAATTTAAATCCAATCCCAGTTACGGAAGTTTATGTGTTCACAAGGATGCTTTACATCTATCTTTTTCCTATATAACGCAATCTTATGAACCTTATCGTGACCAAAGCCGCAATATTTTGCATTTTACCCTTCTGAGATATTACGCCCCAAAAGTAGCATCAAAATCTAAAACTTCAACTTTCGGACCCCCATAATCTACGATGCCAATAGTATCATAGCTGTGGATATTTCTGCAGACTCTTTACGTGCAATAGTATTCAGCACAAAACTTATGAACTCCCTCCCTTTATACCATCCCAACATATAGCCCCTTTAAAAGTGTAATTTTCTGTACTTTTTCTTGTGATTTCGCGTATTGATTTGCAACCCTGCATATTTATTTAGAAGCAATGATATATTTATTCCGTGTACCTCAGTCTCTTCTGTAAACATTCGTTTTTGTTTGGTGTTCGTCTGATTCGTACGTCCTGAGCAACTGTAGTTTTCGTACACGCTTTCAAATGCAAAAATTGGCACTCCACCGACAACAAAGATGGCCGCCATTCCATTGAAGAACATTTGTACATATAACAACGTGAATAGTTCATGACACTCAAATTTTTATAATTTTCGAAGATGATCGAGCAACCAGCTCTGAAGCACTTCTTATGGATTGACCCACCTCTGAAACTATGCATTTTTGACCACGGGTCCGTATGAACTTTTTCCTTATATGAGGATTCACCTGTTTCAGTTTGCCGGTCTAGTTCATTAATACCCGGTATATATAATGAGAACAAACAGGTGGTTAAGAACCTGTTTCGAACAAACCAATCAAAGATCCTTCTTAATTTGTAATTAAACTAAAAAAAAGTTGCCATAATCTATATGATAGATAGATGGTAATATCAATATGACAAAGAAATAAGCGTTCTTATTGAATGCTTTGATCAATTTTCCACCTGCGTCCAATGCGGATATGGAACATAACTTTAGTGGACTCAACGTAATTTCAGGAGAAAGAAAAAAAAACTGATACATCTGAGTATACGAAATAGCATATGGAAATGTTGAATATTATTAGTTCGTCATTGGTAATTAATATGAACTAGAAAGCTGGTGGAATGTATAAAGTAATAATAATTATTGAGATTATCATAATGATGTCCAAACATATTTTTTATATAATAAGTAGTACAAATATATATAAAAAAAACACATAATGAACCATATGTGTAATTCGTATATTAGTGAGCATATCGTACAAAACGGTCGCTTCCTGCTGGTCGATTGGAAAAAAAGAAAAAGAGTTTAAAATATACATACGAGTATATGAAAAAAACATAATTAAGAGTTTATCTTACGTCAACAGCGGACATTATGTGGTATTTACATATCTCGTATCAGATATTCTTTAAGTATATAGTGTAAGAGTACTTTTGACATTTTGTCATACACACTTTATTATTTATTGCTCAGCTTACTTATATTTTATAGCCTGCGACAGTTGAAATGTCATTTTTCTTAAAAGAATTATAATTAGAGAAGACATTACCGAAGAGAAATCTGTTGCTATTTTAATATGTTTCTTCCTGTGTGTTGTTTATATACTCTACGTATAGCATTTCATTTCTGTATACTGTGCTATTTGGATTGTATGTTTATTAGAAATGTGCTTAGAACACATTTCAATTAATTAATAATTTCCTGTTTGAGATAAATTTAAAGTAACTTAATTACTACCTAATTACAAGGGAAACTGTCAACTCAACTTAATATATATCCTATGTCGTTTTGTTACTTATTGTTTTAGTTTTCTTTCCATCAGTTTGTGCAGGGTTAGTTGGTCCTTCCTGTTTCCTTAGAATTTTCTTTTTTAAAAATAAGAAGTTAACTTTGCCTTAATAGTGGTTCAATACTTATAAAAGAATCCATTTTAAGCAAAGTTATCAATTAGACTGTCATTTCTTGCTTAAAAAATAAACAAAATAAAGGAATTAAAGAGCTCAGACTAGTTCTGCGTAAAATTGAATATTTCATTACTAGCAGAATATCTCTCAGTTCTTCGCACGGGGAGTATACGTTTCATTTTGGATATAAAGGGGTGAATTTTGATTTAAACTGTATCAGAAGTGTCACTGTTCGTCTCAGCAAGCCCGAATACTATAGATTTGACACTAGTATCGTTTCCGATCATTTTTATATATCTCTCTCCTCTTCCTCCAAGTTCCATAGCTGAATATAGATTTAGCCGGTAACAGAAGTGTCACCGTTCGTCTAAGTGAGCCCGAAAACTATGGATTAGACACTAATATCGGTCATTTTCGATCATTTTTAAATGTCTCCTCTCCTCCCCCTCCCCTAAGTTGCACAGTCAAACTGATACGATAAAAACCATGCCATATGCAAACCTCATTTATGTTGAAAATTTGGTCCAGATCTGTGATACAGATGGGCTTAAGAGTGATGAAGTCACAAAGACAGTCACTTTCCTTTTCATTTTTTTTAAATATCTCTCTTCTCCTTTCCCCTCCCCTACGTTGTACTATCAAAGTGAAATGACGAAAACATTCCAGGCCCGAATCTTATCTGTGTTAAAAATTTGATCGAGATCGGTCGCGCCTTTCAAGTTTTATTCAGTTTATATATTCCCCTTCCCCTCCCTTTCCCCTAAATTCTACGTTAAAGTGAAATGATTAAAGACTTCCCAAATTTGAACCTCATTTATGTTGAATATTTTATTGAGGTTGGTCGTTTGGTTCAAGAGTTATTAAGTTTTATTTATTTTTTATGTCTCCCTCTTCTCCCTCTCCTATAAGTTACACAATCAAAATGAATAGATAAAAACAATCCCAGGCCCAAACCTTATCCATGTTGAAAATTTGATTGAAGTCGGTCTGGTGCTTCAAGAGTTATGAAGTCACAAACATAGTCACTTTCAATTTTATATGTATACTATTCATTCAATTTTATATGTATATGTATACTACGCTTCGCTGGGTTAAAATAAATAATTTAAATGCACACTGATATTGCTCATTTTGGATCATTTTAATGTATGTCATCCCTCCTCATCCCCCAAGTGTCAGGGCTGAAAATGGACTTAAACAGCATCAGAAGTGTCAGTGTTCATTTCGGCGACCGCAAGAACTATAGATTCAACAGTAGTATATGTCATTTTTAACCATATATATATATATATATATATATATATATATATATATATATATATATATATATATATATATATATATATATATATAAATTATATATATATCCCCCACCCCCATGTTGCGGACCATGGCATCAGAAGTGTCACCGTTCATCTCAGCGACCTCAAAAAATGTGGATTCAGCACTAATATCAGTTATTTTCGATGATTTTTAAATATCTCTTCCTCCCCCTCCCCCAAGTTGTGTGTTTGAATTTGGATTTAAACGGGATCAAAAGTACCACTGTTCATCTAAGGGATCTAGAAAACTATAAATTCGATACTGATAGTGGCCATTTTCGATCATTTTTATATATCTTTTTCTTCCCCTCCCCCAAGTGGCAGGGCTGATTTTAGATTTAAACTGGATCGGAAATGTCACTGTTCATCTGAATGATCCCGAAAACTATGCATTAGACACTAATATTTGTTATTTTCGATCATTATTATATATAGCTCCCCCTCCTCCTCGCTGCGACACGCGGCATCAGAATTATCACTGTTAACCTCAGCTACTCCTAAAACTATCGATTCGACACTAATATTAGTCATTTTCGATCATTTTTAAATATTTATCCCCCTGCCCTATGTTGTAACCCCCCTCCCCAACTATCAGGTCTGAACTTGGATTCAAAACAGCACCAGAAGTGGCACTGTTTCTCTCATCGACCCCGAAAACTATGGATTAAAAACTAATATCGGTCATTTTTGATCATTTTGAAATTTCTATCACCCCTCCCCTTACACTACGTTGCATCGTCAAACTGAATAGCCTAAAGCAATTCCTGCCCCTAAACTCATGTATGTTGAAAATTTGATATTGAGATCGGTCAGGTGGTTCAAGAGTGATGAAGTCACAAAGGCAGTCATTTTTTTTACATATATCTCCCCCTCTCTTCCCGCTACGTTGGCTCGTCAAAGTGAAACGATAAAAAACTCCCAAGGCCCGACCATCATATATGTTGAAAATTTGATCGAGATTGGTTGGGGGGTTCAAAAGTTATTAGATTTTATTAGTTTTTATTTATACGTCCTCCTCCCCTCCCCCTCCCCTAGGATCTACCATTAAAGTGAAATTGCAAATATGTTTTCAGATCCGAACCTCATGTATCTTGAAAATTTGATTGAGATCGGTAGGGTAGTTCAAGAGTTATTAAGTTACAAAAATAGTCCCTTTTAGTCTCATCCAGTAAAATCCTGAAAGAACATTTATGTCTACTACTGATAGGAAAGAATGTTATTCTGATTATTTTCTCAAAAACGATTTTATTCGTTTTTAAATTTATTATTCAGAAACAAACATATCATTATCAACACAGGCATAACTTTATTTTTATTTTATAGGTAGAAAAGCTAGTTAGCCTTATTACTGATGAAAGTGAGGTCTTTTTGAACGAGTTTTGAACGAAAAAATGATGAATATTGTTTTTATATATTTCAATTGTTTTATTCAAGAAATACATGTATATGTATTTCCCCGTGTAATATGTAATGCGTTTTTCTTAGAAAAAATTAGAAAGTTTAGATGTGTGATTGAGAATGCTCTATGTCAAGACATGAATGGACAAACTAAAAAATTCCCTGGTCTGGATATGGGGAAAGGATACTAAAGGATTTGCTCTTATTAAGATCACCAGGGATCCAGTTTCTCAGTCAATTCTGACGGACATTTACTGTCAGTGGAAGAAACACACCAAGGACTGCAGTTGAAAGAAGACCTGTCTCAAAAGTGCTCCATAATTTGTAAAAGGTATCGTGGACAAATCTGTGACAATCCAGCGAACATAATAATTGATGCTAATGATGAAGACGATCCAACCAAAGTGTTAATTGAAGAAGTCAAGGCGGAACCAGCTAAGGCTCCAGAGTCAGACAAAACTAAACATTGAAAACTAGCTATTTTATTGCTTACCATCATAATATATACACATTATTATAATATTTCTTCTTTTTATTTTACAATACTTTATTGTAGTATCTACGTTGTAGATTTAATTTTACATTAAAATTGCTTGGCCTTGTTAAAAAGAAACTTTTTACCTATAGACAAACTAGTGTAAATTATCAACTTAAATTCCTTCAGAGCAACGTATTTCCATTGTTATTAGTCCTAGAAAATACTGTATTGTTATATAAATCTTGTAGTAAATTTAAGGTTACTTAATTTTCGTTTAAAACATTTTCCCCTACTAAGTACTGTTACGGAGACATGATCAAAAACTCGACAGAAATTTAAAATAGTGGCGTTTTAACGAAAACTTGTAACTTTATTGCTGCATAACTCTTTACACAATAGTTCTACAGAAACAGTTAGCATACAAAAGTTGTAACAAATTGAAACTCTACAGTTTTAAATCATCTTTTTTCTGTAATGTGCATTGGTGAAAAAACTGCATCGATAAATTCAAAAATATCTAAAATTTCCGAACCCCTTCTGGCGCGCCACGAGGAGAACACAAGAGTTAAGAGATCGAAAACTTGAATTCTAAACCAGGAGGTCGACCTACATGACATCCAAAAATTAGATTACATTGACCTATTGTAAGGTAACGTACCTCTAATTCCTGGAGTAAAAATAATTATATCCTTATAGTCAAATGTTGCTTGGAGTTCATATATAAAAATTCAGTACATAAGTCTATGAAAGTTTGATGTGTACATTATCTCAATTTTCTCGACATACATTGCAATTTACAATTAAAGAGAATTTGATTATTTGTATATAATATATACTTAGTTAAAAAATACGTTTCTGTTGGTTGGAGGGGTTTATACCACCTAACAAAATCTAGTGACGCCAAGGGCTTTAGACCTTTAGAAATATGCTCACCTTACTTATAATCGAAAACGCGTGTAGAATACCTACGGGGAAATCACTTGATAGGCTGCACTTTTTATGAACTCATTGAGGTAATTCTATCACGAGAGCAAGAAAAAAGAGGAGCAAGCATTCTATAGAATTCAAACAAGCCAACGCTTGAAACAAAATATTGTGTAAGAACAGTGGCCACAGTATATATTCCAGAACCTCTTTTTACTTTTTTTTATAACATGAAAATAAATCATTCGAAAGTGGCTAAAGCTGTGTTAAGTTGTGTCGTTTTCAACGCACGCAATCCATAAGAACCACCACACTGTATTGCTTTAACATCATTTTGGTCTTGGAGAATGGAGCAAGATAACTCCAGGCATAGCTTCGAGAAGTTTGAAAAAGAGTGTTTATGTATAGAATCTTTATTGCAGGGCAGGGGGAGAGAGGTTGCTGATCATTATATTGCCTGAACACGAGTACAGAAACTTATATATATATATATATATATATATATATATATATATATATATATATATATATATATATATATATATATATATATATATATATATATATATATATATCGTATTAATTCATGCCTTAGGACGAAAACCATATAAGAAAAGGAATTCTTACTAGTTTGTTTACTTAAGAGTCTGCCTTTTCTATGTTTTTTGTAGCTTCGTGCTAGGGAAAATATAATAAAGAAGTTAATAGTGATAAAAGCGTGAATTTAACTGATACCTGTGAGTTTGAAACTGTTTTAATAAAAAGGAGGAGCATGGAATAATGTGATTTTTACAGAAGTGATGGAAGAAAGTGAGAAATAAACTAGAATCTGGTACTTGCTGACTTCATACTGGTACACATATGTTTATGCTCATTGAAGAATGCAAACAATTGTAAGGAAATATATACCCAAGAATACTGTTCTGCTAAGGGAGAGGATATTATCAAAAAATACAAGAATTATTATTAAAGAAACAGAGGGAGGCAGACAGATAATAATGTTTGATTCCAGAGGTGTACCCATAATTTCATCAAGGGGGAGTCTTTAAACACCCACGTTTACATCGCTGATATTTTAAATAATAATAATAATAATATAATTAAAGTCACCAGATTTTGCTTGTGGACAAGCAAGGGCGGCTCCAGGATATTTTATAGCCTAAGCGAAAAACATGTCTGCGCTCCCATAATCTTCTTCTTCCCCAAACCCAAACCAAAAAGAAGCCTTGTCACCCCTGGCATTTTCACCACGTTGCCATTTGTTTAAGCATTAAATAAAATAAAACTTACTTCCAAAGCCTCTCTCTACTGTATTAATAAGTAATCTATATGCCAATAATTAAAAAAAAAAACATTTTTATTGAAGTGTCATTTGGAATGAAATTTTACCAATATAACTACAAGGCAATAAGAAATTAAAGTTTTATTGTAATGTAAACTATGTCGATGTCTATTGTAAATATAAAATAAAAGATGGTTGTAATTCCTTCTGAAAAGATTCCATAGAAAACCTGATTAGTGACTGTCTAAAATTTAATTTTTGCCTGTTTAAGGAAATCCAAAGTTTTGAGATATACTATAAACAGCTTTCTATTTTGAATTCGTGTAATTATTCTGTCAAAAGCTGAGTAGCTTAAAATATGTCCACGTCAGTGTTATCTGATTATAGAAATTTGGTTGTGGAAGAAGAACCCTTTGAATAGTCGACAGTCTAGGGCGGGAAAGGTGAGTATTTGTTGCTACACAGGTCGGAATGTAGAGCTCCTTCGTGGCTAAGCGGTTAGCGTACGCGCCTTTGGCGTGAGAGACCCAGGTTCGATTCCCGGTGGGAGCTCATGTGGTTCGGACGTTAATTACTAGGTTCACGTATCACATAGTCTTGCTGCTGAACAGGACGTTAAACTCAAAATCAACTCAACTCAAAAGGTCGAAATGTGAAGGGATAATTCTTGAAGTAGGGCTTCAGACCTTACGTTTCCATAGATTACCTTACGTAGAAACTTTAGGTCAGTGACATTTCTGCGAGCATCCGGAGTCGCAATATTCAGATAATGCAGGAGATGTTCTTTAGTCATAGAATGAACAATCGGAACAGGGAAGATAGATGTTTCTCCGCTCTATATAGATGGGCAGTAATCGATCTTGGGTGATCCCACTTTTCATTAACTTCCTCTTCCTAAATGTGTAGGCCCCTGGCGCACGTACATTTTAGCTAATGTTGATAAACCGCACGTAAGAAAATTGCCTACCATTCCGCCCCTACATGTTCCCGGCCTAGGCAGCCGCCTACGTTGTCTATATGGACGAGCCGGTCCTGAGGACAAGATTCTCAGTTTCACGTTTTTGATTAGTATACTCACATTATTATACTATCGATTAATATACATACGAAACTCAGAGAGTGGGGGCAATTTCCCCCTGCCCTTCTAAATGACGCAACTGGTCAAAATGTATTAGGTATACAGCATGTAGATATCTTTTATAATGCTCTTGAACATTACCATTTATACATAACAATCATGGTCATTAATTTTTTATTTGTAAAATAATTAAAATGCTCAACATTGGAAACACTAAAAAAGGAAAAAGAAAATGAAATTACAATGTCCATTATGAAAGAATTGAATTAATCCCAACATTAAACTTAAAGAAAATGAAGATTTCACGATGTCGAATTCGCACCTTATTCGTTAATAGATCTAGGTATATTATATCTTGTTCGTTCTAACAGTTCCGTACTATCATGACAATAAATAACTACAGTGTGGACCAAAAGTCTTAGGAGTCAAATAAAATTAAAAAATACGTGACAGCCAGGTATTAAATATTCCTATAGGAAGAAGGGAAAAATGTGCCAGACCATATCGCGTTTCCGGCGGCCATCTTGAAATCCACTATCTTGAATTTTACTTAAAATTTCAAATGGAAAAATGTGTATGTGAAACATCAACTAGTACAAAAATTTGCTCAGGAATTAATATTTGTGGTTGCTTTTTGTGTAGCTCTAATGATTTTCGAGATTTTTAGTGTTTTTCTCGTTTCTGGGTCAGTAATTGAAGATAGTACTCACGAAATTTGAATGCATAGAGGTTGTTCCGATGTCGGTTGAACGGAGTGTGACAGTCATTGTATTTTCATAGAATCCAATTGAGTTGATAATCATGGCGATTGGGCCTCACATGTGAAGATGATAGAGTGGGTAATCAAAAATTTTATGAAACAGAAAAAATAAGCGCTTCATATTGCGAAATGTATGAAGTTTTCATGGTTTTTTTGGGAGGAATATTTATACGAAATTTTCAGGAAAGTAGATGTTTCAAAGTAGCATAATATGGATGATGCATATATATTTTTGGCTCCCAGCCCTTTATTGTATAGTTGCAATTTTTATGCTTCTGTAATTCACACTGATAACGATGTGTTCACTCAAATAACTGTTCGTTAATGTATTGTCAATGAGGATTCCTTGAACATTTCCCTCCCTCTATCTCTTACGTTTTACGTATCTTCTTTGTCACTTAGGGCCATATGCATAGTCGACCACGTAGGGGTCCCCTAGACGAACCGTACCTGTGGGCTTCCTCAACCTTCCCCTTGACTGTGCAATGCATAAAGCTTCCAAAGTGATCCGTCAGGTATGGTTAACACTGAGAGCTGATTGGTCTAGTACACCTCGAGCGAGGCTAAAATTTTGTCAAAAAAAAGTTGAAGGTAGAACTCCGAAACTCAATTCTACTATGATAAAGAATTAACATCGAAGCAGCAATGGCATGGATACAACTTATGCTATATCAAAAAAATGAAATAAATGTTCTGAACTTTGTTCTTGCCAAGGCGGAAAAAAAATGGTGTAGATTAGGAATACAGTGCTTTTTTTTGGGTTAAGTTTAGAGTTACCCCTCCGCTTTTTATAAAAATCAGGAAAATTTACAGGAGAAATGAGGTAAGAAATTATAATTTGAAGTTTTTATTTGATGTTTAGGAATGTAAGTTCGGCAGGAGAGGTATGTTTAATGCGAGAAAAGATATGTGAAAATTAGTACTATTTGCCGGATGCGGAAGGTTTCAGCAGCATGGTAGTTGTAAAATATGGCGAATATGGCGAACAGGTGTAACGGATGCGCAAAAATAATGAAGAAAAACTTTTAAATTTTTGTGAAGCCCACGGAGTACTGAAGTTACGTGAAATGTAACAATTTTTAATACTTTAAGCATTGTTTTTTGTATGTTGCAAAGTCCAAGGGCACCTTCAGACTGGAGGGGCAACTCTAAACTTAAGCCTTTTTTTTTAATTTTCAGATAAAGTCTGTTAACTTGAAAATTGTTATAAAGTGATATAGAAAAGCGGAAAAATATCGGTGTAGATTAGCAATACATTTCTTTTTTAATTTTCAGGTAAAGTCTGTTAACTCGCAAAAAGAAATATGGATATGTAGCTAGAAAACGTGTGAGGCTGTAGCTTTACAATAGAGATCTCACTAGAAATAAATTACATATACATTGTAATTTTTTTGGACAAAATCAGCCCATAGTATTTTTGTGAATGTAGTTTCTAAACAATTTGCCAGTAAAAGTTAACCTTAGGAGGGCATAAAAGTTATGTCTATAAATATTTTGGGGGGGATATTCCATGCAAATTGCGTAAAACTTCTTATCTACTTATTCCTAGACTGTTATCATCTAATTGCGTACAATTGTATAAGACATACGTACATATAGTGAAAGCCAGACGTCTCAAAACCACGCACTAAACTTTGTAAGCTGCTTATTACAAGCAATTTTTGCATCTACTACGGTTTAATGCCAAGGTGAAGCTGGAGGGCTACAGTGGAGGTCCGTCCGTAGGGAACGGGCGAGTTTGCGATGGTGTGTAAACGAATTAGGGGTTCACTCGAGCAGACACTTTTACGAAATAGAAAATTTATAGGTAAAATACGATGTGAAGCCCTACATTTTTCGTGAAGGAATGAAAGAGTAAATATAAGTAATTATCATCAGTGGCAGCATATTGAAATGATTTAAGTGATAATGAAAGTATTGTATGTGTAAGTGTGCTCTTCCACTATCCTCGTATATACGTATACCCCCATCGCTGACGCGCCTGCTCCCTATGGGCGCACCCGCTCACTATCACTCGGAGTCGCCTGATGCGCTCCTACCATAGCTCAGTTAGGTAGCATTCGTGCTTTTAGCCACATAGCACAAATTGATTCGTATCTTATGTACTGTAGTTTTTATGTTATACGCCCACACTGTATTTATACTGAGCCCTCCTGAAGTTAATCTGCAAGTAGTAATGGAGCTCTTCATATAGACATACTTTGCTAAAAGAAATACAAAGCTCTAACCTAACCTGAAAATGTAAGAAATGTATCAAAATTTGATAGAACTGTTTACTCGAATAATGATCAAATTAGTATAAAAAATATGCATCTATCTGTAGTAGGTGGTCACTAGAACCTAGTTTTCCATTATAATTGCATAATTATGAGCCATACTTCTTAACACTGTTTCCATAATCACGTGATCCGATGCATACTTTGAGCAATTACAGCGCGTCGATAAACAGGAGTTCGATGATTTCCACTTGTCTTTCCTTATACGCATATCACCAACACTAATGTGCCTGCGTCCGCGGACAAAATCATGCGTGATCCCTCAAATTGTGCCCAGCTTGGAATCGGAATAAATGCAAACTTATCCTGTGTTGGGCATGGTTTTTCGTACTTATTTATTTATAATATATAAGTTTGCAAGCATATTATAAATGTGTACGCAGCTGGTGGTCAGGTAAGAAACCAAGAATGCAGAAGACGTTAGATCATTAGTGGAAAAAAAAGGGATGTTAGCACTCCTCAAGTTTACCTATGCTAACTGAGAAATGTAGGAAAACACCAACAGGGAGAAGGATGTAAAACACATTAGAATAACATTTTCACGATGAAATATGTGTAACTATTGAGTCAATTTTTCCCATCAGTGATGATTCCTTTTTTTTTTTTTTTTTTTTTTTTTTTTGGCGATTTCAATATACTGCGGATGAAATGTGTTAGTAACGAAAATACTGAGAATTCACATTGAGCACGATAGGCTATGTGGTCCTGAGGGAATGTCATGGTTCTCGGGGAGAAATTTCTCCCCCTCCCGGCCGATCCTTGAAATCACCACTGGACCCCTAGAATCAATTCTGAAGCTAATCTACAATCTAATCTAAAATCTACTTCAGTACCAATACTGTAACAACAAGTATCTCTCGCTTATTTTATTGCAGGTAGAAGTTGTTAGTCCATTCTTTGACCTTGTATTCAATATTTGTACGAGCGAAAGCAAAATATCCTGCAATCTTCTTTTAGGAATTGGTATATATTTTTAAATTGGTTGCCATCAATATGTCATTTATTATCGCTTAATCAGCTCAACGAATTCGGTAATCTCATTAACATACTCAAATATTTTGTCAGCACGGAACATATGCATTTTATACAACAACAGAAACTGCTACGGGCTAGCAAAGGGTGCGTTGAAGCACCCCTAGCCATCCCCGTGACTTACGGGAAGGTTGCGGGCTTGTTTGACCCTGCGGGAGAACTCTGCAACGCAAATTATCACGTGTCCCGTACGTAGCCCCTAAGTAACCCGCAGAATAACTATGCATACGGCCCATAGTGACCTAAACTTGGATCCTTGTAAGTTTATCGGGAAATCCAGATCTGTACTAAGCCCCAGTAATCTTTGTGTTCTCTTTGACTACGGAACTCGGTTGAATATAGAATTAAAGGACATAAATATGATTCAAACGAAATTAGACTATAGGTTCTATAGTATAAAATGGATCTACCTTTAGTAGTTAATAGCCTATCAGTTGACTGGCTGTAATCACTCAATAATAACTTGCAAAATTTTGAGTGTAGTCGTCAACCAATTTACCGGTGGTAGCTTAACCGGTGATCGCCAAGAAAGGTAAAGAGATTTACATTTATCGCAATAATCATCAGCACGCACTCTAGAAAGAAAGAGAGAGAGGGAGAGCAGACATGGAATTTGACAATGGGTTAGATCACGCACCTTTGGTGTGGGAGACTTGGGTTCGATTGTCGGTGGGAGCTCATGTGGTTCGGATTCCACGTTAATCAGTAGGTACATGTCTGATATAGCCTCGCTGCTCAACAGGACGTTAACCTCAAACTCCACTTAAGTTGACAATGACTTTTCAAGTCTCTCTCAACCTTTCCCTTACCTAAACCTTTATTTAAACAACCTGAATGCAGTTATAAATCTCTCCCTCGCATAACAGAGCATTTCGTGTGTCTTCCAACTTCCAACTGTTAGTTTCCGCATTAGGCACATTTTTCTGTGCATTTATATTCGATTTTAAAACGATAAGAATGTCCCCGCCCCATTTATTGACTGAAAGAAAAATCACAAACTATATTAACGTAATCACTTGACAAAATGATATACCTTGAAATCTAAATGAAGAAAGATGACAATGGAAGGCTTTATAAAGGACAGTTCCTGAAAACGCAGTACAGGTAAATTGCTATGTAGAATTTCTCTAATCATTATATAGTGGTAATTTATCTTTCTCGTTTCTATTTTTCCTGCCTTTGGATTAACCGTTGAATTAACCGTGGATATCTTCCCCTATATTGACTCCGGTAAATTGAAAGTCAACTGTATTAGTTTTACAAATACTCTTCCATTGCTGCTGGAACTTCTCCATAATTTTGAACCCAGAAAAAGTAGTGATTCATGGAAATCACAGGAACTGGACTTGTTTGGAACAAGAATCTAAGATTACCGTAAGATTGTTCGTTCAGGGTAATATCATCTGACATAGTGAGACAAGAAGAGAATGAGATAGAAGGAGGGAAGGAAGAACAAATGATGAAGGTAGGGGAAGATATGACCTTTTGAGAGCAAAAGAGAAACATAACTGATAATGTAATAGTGGATGTGAGAGTCTGAAAGAAAACAGATTTATAGCGCCTAAGTCATAAAACAGGGATAGAGGTTTGTTGATAGGCAACCCGATAAGAATAATAGCGTCAGCGTCTACATGGTGAAGATCGCCATCTAATTTGTTGTTTTGCTAGTTAAAAAGTTAGTATAACTCTTCCTCCTCTTCCCCTCCCTCTTTCCACCTTTCTAACAACTCTACTCTTTTCCAGGAGATAATACTCTTAAGTTTAGTGATAACTTCCACTCTACTTATTTACACTCTTATATTGAGAGAATTGTATATATAAGACTAAAGGCACATTGGATGGCGCCAATTTCTTGCTTTCTTTTCAATACGCGAGTATTTTCCTTGTTTACAATGTCTAAAATATTTTTTAGGTACTGTTCAAGGTAGTAATTGATGATATGTCACTAAGAGCAAAAAGTTAAAAAAAAAAAAAAAATAAGCGTCGTAGCATCAAATAGAAAAAGGAATTAGGTTTTATTTTCTTTTTTAAGCTCTTCACGATCAAAAGACATATTAGTCCACTTTCTTAAACTTCTTAAAATTGTACTGAATCGTTTAAAATGTTTAAATTTTCGTGTGCTTGAATATAAATTAATATTTAAAATCAGTTGAGAATGCTCGATGAGTATTGCCACAGAACGAACTTTAAAATAACAGAAGTCAACAAGATTTTGGCACAGAAATGAAAATACCTGATTCTTTTGAATCTGCAATCAGTTTTTCTCCATCACCCTCAGTTTCCCCGTGACAGAGGATTTTCTGGAAATTCCCCCTCAAATTTCCTCCACTTTTTTTCTTTTCTTTTTTTTTTTTTTTTTTACAATTTTTGTACCTGTAGCTCGGGTACCCTTAGGTATGTAAACACACAAATTGTATTGTATGTTATCTTGATTAATACTTAGTAAGTCCTCTAAGTTTCATAAGAATCGCATTATTCTTTCTAGAGAAATAAACATATTTATATATAAAAAAATATGCTATGTGTACTGTTCATTCTACCATATTCATTAGTGCAGATAAAATCACATATAACTTCCACGAAAATTACTATATAAACACGGTTTATACCTCATTGGACTTCCAATAAAACACATTTTCAATGATGTGTACACCATGTCGCCATTTTTGTATGAGGGAATTTCTAGAGTGATTTTGTTGGAAATTCCCTCCAAAAAGTAGTTTATAAGATTTTTTGTCTCAACTTGTTATTTGTATATTGTGATACAGTAACAGGAACTGCACTAAAACACAGTTTTATGTCTACTTAATAAATTATGTTAATTTCATGTGAATCGCATTATTCTGTCTAGAGATATAAACTATTGTGTCTATTTATAGGTAATAAAGAATATACTATGCAAGACTTTTACCAAACACAAAAACCTAACGTTGACGTATTATTGTCGGCACATAGATGGATACTCAAATACAAGCACAAATACGCGCATGCTTTCTGTGGAAAATAAGTCACTTTTTAATATTTTGATCTGGCAACAATGCATAAAAAAATCGCAACTTCAGGTAGCCTAATGACTCACGTAGCCTGATGATTGTTAGTAGCGTTGAGTGACGGTTCAAGCTGGATGTGTTTTAGATGTGGCCTCGTGTAAGTTGAAGTGTTTGTGCATTGTGGAGTTCGAATAGATTGTGTTGTGTGGTGATGCACTGAGTTGGATTACGCTTATGCTGCTTCATGATTGATGGAGTGTAGATTCGTGTGTGTATGTGTGTGTGATACCTTACAGGATACAAGATGCCGAGGAAGTGTGTAAATCACCCGGACAATTTCTGTTATGTATGTGGGGAGCTGACATTTAAATCGCAACGTCGATGTTTTACTCCACTTGTGAGGAAGTGTTATCAGCAGGGCCCGGATCTTGTTGACCTAAAAATTTTTAAAAAGTGACCTATAAAATGACACTAAAATTCCTGTAAAATGACCCTAAAATCACAAAAAATTGACCTTAAAACTTACGTTTTCTCAAACTTTTATTTCATTAAACATTGACATTTTTTAATATCCATTGGATTTTTAATTAACATTTCTCACTCATATTCAAAAAGTTTTGTTTCAGTTAGTTGCAGTCCATTTATCACTTATGTCGATTGATCAGTCCATTGTACGGCATTGTAAGTATTGAAAGCGTCAGTTCATTCCCGAGTTGAAACTAGGAAGCACTCTTAAACAATAAAACTTAGCAAGTTTAGACTACAGGAAAATAATAGATAAAAACACGTTTAAAGCCCTTGTACGCCTTCTAATGCATTTTTAGTTATTCACGTGAACATTCATTGTGGTCAATAACCCAAAACTATCTGTTTGGCCACCTACCAACCCCCACCTTTCGTTAACCAGCTACAGTTTAGTTTTCATTAGCTTGTTAAGAATGCAGTTTTTCCACTCCAATAGTCAGGAAGTAAGAAAAGAGATTATTCAACTTCGTCTTTTCCACATCCGTAAACCGTGTTCATTTAAAGATTTCCTTATGTAGAAAAAAAGAATAAAAAGACCATAAGTGACCTAAAAGTTACCTTAAAATATTAAAAAATGACCTGAAATTTCAAAACAGCAAAAAGAGACCAAAAGTTGATCCTAAAAAACTATATTTTTAGAACCTAGAGTTGATGGATAACGTTTTTACTTGAACTTGCCTTCTCCTATGCGGAACAGAAGAAAGTTGACTTGTCAACAAGATCCGGGCCCTGGCTATCAGTTATATTTTGGTTGCTGTGTAGGAGACCAAGATAAGAATTGGGCTCCTCACTACATTTGTTGTACTTGTGTGAAACGTCTGACTGGGTGGGCAAATGGTGAACGAAACATGAACTTCGCAGTACCGATGATCTGGAGGGAACCAAAAGATAATTCTTCAGACTGCTACTTTTGTATGACACAGATAAAAGGAATAACCAGTAAATGTAAGCACAAAGTACAGTACCCTAATTTACCATCAGCAATTAGGTCAGTTCCACACAGTGCAGAATTATATGTACCAGTATCTCCTGCTTATCTTACTGTGAAGTAACTGTGTATTTGATATAAAGAAACATGAACTTTTGAAAACTTTGAAAGAAAACTTTGTTTAGAAGTGTACATTCTCAGACACATGTTGTAAATGCACATTTGTTAAATAAACTCGACTAGCTTCCTTCTCTCCTTTCCGCATACCTTCGAGCACAGCCTGATACTTCCCGATTAGGTCATCATTCTTGAATTGATCAAAACCACGAGGAACAGAACAACAAGGGGTATTCAACACACGATTGGGACAGGTGCAGGATCATCGGAGAGAAGCGGATCCCACCATTGGAGGACCACCGACTCCACAAGACAAAGAGTACCATTCTGACGGTTCATCGCCGCAGACACCTTTAAGTTTGTCACCAGAGTAGTAGAATGAAGATGTAGAAGGACATTATCGTAAGACGCTTATCGACGCCCCTTGCAGACCAAAAGGATTAAGATTCAGATGTTGACTGTCTTCAGCTAATCCAGACTTCTCCAGATATTCATCATTCCAGATGACCAGGACGACGCCAGTCTCGATGGATTCATCAGGCTAGTGCTCATTCCTATTCTTTAATTACAACCTTTCTCTTTCTCTCACCCTTTTCCCCAACTAGTCATTTTCTAAATTAAAAACATTTGAATTTTATTTAAATTCAACCACAATTTTACAGTTAAGTACCGTGTTGTGCATCAGTTCCATCCCCATTTGATTGCATTTATTTATTTCATATTCTGAGCTATAACTAATGACACAGCACCGGCACATGATGGAGATGCTGTGAGGCTTATGCCTTTGTTACGATCCTAAAATTTCGATAAATTACGATTCTAAATATTCGATAGATGCTTAAGATCCCAAATTTTGAGTAATTTGTACTGTGTAATTTTAGTTTGTCGAGAGAAATTAAGTAGAGTTATTTTTAACCCACCCGCCCACCCTCGCTACTTTATTCATTTGCTCTGTTAGAGTAATTTTTTGTTTTGTTGTATTTTAATCGAATGATAAGTGGGAGAGAAGAGAAAAAATTGCCAAGTTATTATATTTTGTTTTTCTTTGTGTTAATTACATTTTGGTGTTGGATATATATACATAGTAGTGTAAGATACTTATTATAAGTGTAATTTTGAAAATAGATATAATGGAGAATACTAGTGCTATGTCTTCTGCTATAGATCGTTTAGTAGAACCCCCAAAATTTTCCGGCAAATTGAACGAGTCAGTTCAATCATTTTTTAGTCATTTTGAGGATTTTTCTGTCCTTCATAACCTACGTGATGTACAGAAACGTCATTTGTTGCCGTATTGTTTAGAAAATGGGGCTCGTGCTTATCTGCTAGCTTTACAATCAACCGCAGAATATGATAATCTCATGTATGTACAGATTAAGAAGAAATTAATAGAGGCTTATGAAGATAACATAGTTTCGCAAGTTTTAGAGCAAGAAATGAGAAATAGGGAGCAGTTAGATTCTGAATCTGTTTTAGATTACATTTTTCATAAGTGGAAATTAATACTCGAGTACAATCCGAAGATGCCAGTGACCGAACAAATTAACTTGATAATCGATGGGTTATTGCCTTCATTTTATTCTGTAGTTGTAAGAAAATCGTATAAGACTGTTATTGAGTTAGCAAAGTCCTTAGGTCTAGAGGAAAGAGTTAATTTTCTTGTCAGCATGCGTAGTCAGCAATCGAAGTCCTTGGCAATAACAAACGAATACAATATACATCCTGTTAGTAATAATGCTATACAGCAAAAAGAAAATACTTTAGATGTTAATATTCAGAACGAAAATGAAATTGTAAGTCAGCCTGAAGAAAAAAATACATTGATAGCTCAGTTGGACGGTATCAAAGTCCAGTTACAAGATCTCGTGCAACGAACTGCGCTCGCAAAAGTTTCTCACGCACACAAAGGAAAATCTGTGTGTATACAATCTTATGAGCATTCGCGTTTGGAGCGAAGAAATCCCATTCATGCATCCTCTCCATCCTTTGCTCATTCGTTGCCTCCTGCTTCTGTCAATGTAAATGAGAATGTTAAATCGAATAATAGGAATAAAGTAGACAATAATATGTGTAATAATGTTAGAAATAGTAAGCGATATTATGTTCCTATTCAATATGAAGCTGATTTGCCTCATGTTAAAGCATATATTGATAATAAGCCGCATTTCTATTGGATTCAGGCAGCACTGTTAGCTTAATTTCTGGTAATAGTTTAAGCAATAAGCATAAAATACTCAAAGGAACGACTTTTATTCGTGGTATCACTGGAAATTCTCAAGGAAGTGATCAAATCGCTTTAGTGAAATTTAAATTAGGAGGACAGTATTTTACGCATCCTTTTCGAGTGTATAATAATTTTCCGTATAATAGCATAATTGGCCAAGATTTTTTGAAAAATCATCTTGCAATGGTTGATCACAATAAGAATTCTTTTAGTTTTGTTAAATTTGGTATTCCTCCAAGAATTGAATTGCCGCCATACGTATCTTTTGATGAAATTTCTAACCATATAGCAAAATTATATAAACCTCAATTTTTAGTGGCTCGCTCTGTTGTTTTGCCTCCAAATTCAAGTGTTCAAGTTACATTGAAAAAAGTAAATGATCTTGCAGGAACTCGCAATTTATTAGTTCCTAATGAGTTAATAGATACGCAGGCAGAAATTTTTGTGCGTAAATCAGTTGTAGACGAAATTCATCCGGTAATATCTGTGATTAATCCTACCAAAAGTAAACTTTACTTGAAAAAAGATGTTGTTTTGGGTTCTGCCGAAAATGTTATCAGTGATACCAACTTCAAGAAACAAAATAGCGCTAATAATAAGGTTCATCAACTTAATGCAGTAGATACGAAATCTTTTCCTGAAGGTTATGATAAATATAGAGTAAATGTTAACCCTGAATTATTGCCATATCAACAACAGCAATTATATGACTTAGTAGAAGAATTTTATTCTAGTTTTTCTTGGAATGAATTTGATTATGGTTGTGCTAAGGGATATAAACATAAAATTGAATTAGTAGACAATATTCCAGTAAATCGACCCCAATTTTCGATACCATTTCATCTACGGGATGAGATCAAAAAACAAGTAGACATTTTATTGAAAAGTAAGATCATTGAACCTAGTATTAGTCCGTACAATTCTACGGTAATGCTTGTTAAAAAGAAGAATGGACAGTATAGATTTGTACAAGACGCCCGTTATATTAACCGGAAAATGGTTCCTGACAGCTATCCGGTTCCTCCTATTCAGGATATTTTGACTAATTTGGCAGGACGCAAATATCTATGTTCTAGCGACGTTTTTCGAGCGTTCTTTAATATTCCCCTCACTGAAGAATCAAAACCTATTACAGCTTTTTCGATTCCGGGCGTGGGATCGTACCATTTTAATTTTTTGCCTCAGGGTGTCAAGACATCTACTAGTGGTATGAACAGATTAGTGAAACTCACCTTAGAAGGTCTTCCACAAGATAAAATATTTGCCTATGTTGACGATTATTTTTGGTCTAGTGATAGCTTTGATGAAATTCTGCAGTTAACTCGTGTGTTGCTTCAAAGAATAAAAGAAATTGGTTTAAAGCTTTCCCCAGAAAAAACAAAATTGGGATATTTTTCATTAGATGTTTTAGGTCACACTGTTAGTAAAGATGGTTTGTCTATTTCGAAACGAATAATTAACTCAATCTCCAACTATCAACGTCCCAAAACAAAGAAACAAGTCAAAAGTTTTTTAGGATTGGCTTCTTTTGTTCGTTCGTATTTACCTAATTTTAGTCAATTAGCAGAAGCGTTACTTTCTTTCTTGAAAAAAGACGCTCCTTTTCGTTGGAAGGACGCACAGGAGACAGCATTCAATAATATCAAACAAGCCATCATTTCAGCACCTTGTCTCATGAGGTACAAGCCTGATTATCCTCTGTATCTGTATTTTGATGCCAGCAAACTCGCTCTTTCTGGACTAATCAAACAACCACAAAATTACGGTAAATGAGGATTACGTACTTGAGGCAACTACTGAAGTTCCAAATGAAGATGATCCTATTTATGTAGGAAGCACATCTACATTGGATCCCCATCTGTTAACTCAGGGTGAACTAAATGACCTCGTACGGGATTTAAAACTCTCCAAGATACAGGCAGAACTTCTTGCTTTTATACTTAAAGGCTGGAACCTGCCCCATCGTGACACTAAAGTGTGTATTTTTTTAAATCATCATACATAGTTTCAAAACTACTATTCTCAAGAAAATGATTTAGTGCATTGTAATAATGTCTGTGCTGTGATGGATACACTCGGACATGCATATATAAGTACAGAGTGGAGATTGTTTATTGACTCTTCCAAAACTAGTTTGAAGGCTGTCCTTTTGCAAAATGGCAACAAATTTCCTTCAGTGCCTTCGGCTTATGCAACTAATATGAAGGGAGCCTATAAAAACATCAAAATAGTGTTAGAAAGAATTCAGTATGAGAAATACGAGTGGACCGTTTGCTGTGATTTAAAAGTTATTTCTTTGTTAATGGGTTTGCAGCTTGGTTATACGAAATATTGTTGTTTCCTCTGCGAATGGGACAGCAGGAACAAAGCGGAACATTACATCAAGAAGGAATAGCCCAAGCGTATATTAACTCCTGGACAGAAGAATGTTGTTTATTCCTCACTGATGAGCCCTGATAAGATAATTCTACCTCCTCTTCACATAAAGTTGGGGCTCTTCAAAAACTTTGTTAAGGCAATGGACAAAAGTAATGAAGGATTTTGTTACCGCAAGGAAAAATTTCCTCGGGTTAGTGACACTAAAATCAAGGAAGGGATTTTTTAGGCCCCCAAATAAGATGTTTGATTCGTGACCAAAAATTTGAGGATCTCTTAACTCCGGTTGAGAAAGCAGCTTGGTGTTCATTTAAATGTTTAACAGAGAATTTTTTAGGAAACCAGAAAGCCCCAAATTACCGTGAAATTGTGAGTGATTTCCTGCAATCATTCAAAGAAATGGGTTGCAACATGTCCCTTAAAGTTCACTTTCTAGACTCCCACCTGGATTTCTTTCCTGAAAACCTTGGTGTCGTTAGTGATGAGCATGGGGAACGTTTTCATCAGGACATTTTCTCCATGGAGAAGAGATACCAGGGACAGTCGAGTTCACAAATGCTAGCGGATCACTGTTGGACACTCAAAAGAGATGTTCCAGAAGCCAAACACACAAGAAAGTCGACAACTAAAACTTTTTAGTTAAGGTAAGTAAGTGTTCATTTATTAAGAAGATATCACTCACTTCTTTTGTATTATTTATTAAGTAGACATAAAATTATGTTCTAGTGCAGTTCCTAATCCTGTATCACTATATACAAATAGCAAATTAAGACAAAAGATCTTATAAACTGCTTTTTGGCGGGAATTTCTAACAAAATCCCTCTAGAAATTCCCTCATACAAAAAATGGTGACACGGTGTATACATCATTGAAAATATGTTTTATTGGAAGTCCAATGAGGTATAAACCGTGCTTACATTGTAATGTTCGTGGAATTAATATGTGATTTTATCTGCATTAATGAATATGGTAAAATGAACAGTACACATAGCATATTTTTATATAAATATGTTTATTTCTCTAGAAAGAATAATGCGATTCTTATGAAACTTAGAGGGCTTACTAAGTATAAATCAAGCTAACATACAATATAATTTGTGTGTTTACATACCTAAGGGTAGCCAAGCTACAGGTATGAAAATGGTCAAGAAAACGGGGAGAAATTTGAGGGAAAATTTTCCGAAAATCCCTCTGTCACGGAAAAACTAAGGGCGATGGAGAAAAACTGATTGAAGATTCGAATTCTACGTGAATAGTTCTATTGGAATCAGGTATTTTCTTCCGTGTGCCGGAGAAAAGTATTTTTTTTTTTGTCGACTAGTGTAATTATTTTTTTCGAAGATTATATGAAATTGTATATTAAATTTATTTGATTAAGTTCAATAGATAAGACACATATTTTGAACTTGCATATTAGGGGATCTATTAAATTAGCTGTATTAAACTGTCACTATTTTATCCCCGTATATATATATATAGATGGTGATCAGAAAAATGGAAACACCTGTAGTTGGCAACACGTCAGATGTATGGGTTGGCAGTGGTGTCGTGGCGCCCGCAGCGCCGGACCGCTGTTGGTGGTGCGTTAGGTCGGTCTCCATACTACGTCAAGCGCAGTGGAACAGCAGTGTCCAGTGGCTGCAGCAGACGGAGGTAGTGTAAAATGGGAGACCTCTCCGATTTTCAAAGAGGGCAAATTGTTGGTGCGCGGTTATGTGGAGTGAGTGTGACGGCAGTGGCTACTGTGTTAGGTGTGTCACGTGGGACAGTATCGAAGGTAATGACGGCCTACACAACATACTGGAAAACCACATCGGGGAAGCGGAACAGTGGGTGGAAGAAAATCATGAGTGACAATTCACGCCGGGTATTAAAGCGCATTGTCACGCACAACCGTCGTGCCACTGTGGAGCAAGTGACGGAGGAGCTCAATCAGCACCTCCCCCACCCTGTTTCGACAATCACAGTCCGCCGCGAATTACATGACATGATCTTACGGGGTCGTGTTGCACGGACCAAACCGCTCAGGGACCATAACGCTTTCGCACGCCGCAAATGGTGCCGCGACCATGCAACTTGGACCGTTGAGGACTGGAAACGTGTGGTATGGTCGGATGAGTCATCCTTCACCCTATTCCCAACCACAGGCCGTGTTTATGTGTGGAGAACGCCGAAAGAAGCTTATGATCTGCAGTGTCTCCGCCCAACTGTGAAACATGGCGGCGGCTCGTTGATGCTGTGGGCCGCCATATTATGGTTTTCATTGGGTTTTGTGGTCACACTTAGCGGACGAATCACTGCCAACGATTATGTCGCAATTTTAGGAGACCACTTGCATCCTGTGGTCCGGATGTTGTTCCCGGACAATGACGCCATCTTCCAGGATGATAATGCACCCATTCACACAGCTGGCGTTGTTGCAGCGTGGTTTGAGGAACATCGGGATGAAGTTCAACATCTCCCCTGGCCCGCCCAATCCCCGGATCTCAACATAATTGAACATCTGTGGTCCGTTTTGGAAACACGACTCTGGCGATGATTTCCACCTCCATCCTCTCACACAGAACTGGCCGATGCCCTGCACGAGGAATGGTGTAAAATTCCACTTGCCACCATTCACGACCTCTATGCCTCCACCCACGTCGCATCAAGGTTGTTCTGAAGGCGAAAGGTGGCCCGACACCATATTAATCTGTTAAGTTGCATTTTCGTTCAGGTGTTTCCATTTTTCTGATCACCATCTATATATATATATATATATATATATATATATGTACTGAAAATGCAGTGCAGATATAACAAGTGGTCACCGGTTGCTATTTGGTATCAAAATGTTTACCATCCTCTTGGGTATTGATCAACACTAAAACACTAATACATCGTGAGCATAAACTCCTCCCTTATTATAATTTATTACGGAATAACCGTTGGACAGAATAAGGTAAATTCTGGTCCGTTACAGAGGTTAGTATTTCATTTTTTTTAAAGACCAATAGATGGCACTGCAAAAGTGACGCAGTACGTTACTTGGCGCTCGCGGGTTAGTTGGCGAAATGGCATCGAAGCAGGAGAAAGTGCAATGCGTGCTGTGGTATCACGAAAGCAAATCGCCCATCAGTAACATAAGTAACGTAAGTGGTCTTTAAAAAAAAACTTGTAATACTAACCTATGTAAGTGACCAATATTTTCATTATTATGTCAAACGGTTCTTCTGTAATAAATTTTTGTAATCATTGCAAGATTTTATGCTCACCCTGTATCATATCTCTATGACTTATGGTTCCCGTCCCGAGATATGACTCCTTAAATCTCCAGAAATCGAAACTCTTTGGGCCAATATCTGGGGAACGGTAGCCAGTTGGCCAGTGGCCACAGGTTACTATTTAGTATCAAAATGTTCACCATCCTCCTAGGTATTGCTCAACACTAATATATTCTCTCTATGAATTACAGTTCCCGTGGTATGGTTCCTTAAATCTCCCGAAATCCGAACTTTTTTGGCGAATATCTCTGGAGTGGTAAGAGTGGCGCTAAAAATTCCATCACTTTTTTTTCATATTGTTTTCGATGCTCTATCGAATGGAGGGCTTAAAATTGAAAAATTCGCAAATAACAAACAGACAAACACACAGACATAGAGAATTCAGTAACGAACTTTTTAATTTGTTGAAAATGTTTTGTAAGATGAGAGAGGGCCAAATGGATCAAAAGAAGGAGATACGTAATTTTACAGTAAGTCACCAAATATCGTACAAAAACTGAAATGAAATATCATAGAAAGGTGGGTCCTGTCGTTTGCATCCAATTAAGTGCACGGTGTATAGCAATAAAGCATTTCGTTTATTTATGTATACACGTGTGCTGAGCTGCATATAACACCGCACTACGACGTCATTTTGATGGATAAACTTTAGTCAGCTATTGTCAACCTTCTTGTTATAATTTACATATTGTTATTTTGTTGTTGTTCCTATTATTGCTATGTCATTATTATTATGATTATTATTATTATTATTGTATTATGATTCATCTCTTAGATTTGTTAAACATTCCAGTGTAAACTGGCGTTCAGCTATATCTGGAATTGTGCATATTGTGGAATTTGCAAATAAATAAATAAATAAATAAATAAGGTATTACTGGCATAGTCATGACCTTGAAAGCTAGTCATGTTTGAGGAATGACGTTCCTCGGCAAGCACACTATTCAGGGAAAGGAGAGAGAAGGAAGTGTCCTGGGACCTGTATGTTAGGTACAATCCCGGCATTTGCCTGAAGTGAATAAGGAAAACACAGAAAAAAAACCTTACTCAGGATGAATGACTTGAAAAACCTGTTACATCTTTTGGACCGAGTGTTTTCACTAGGAACCGAATCAGGGACCGGTGGCACCAAAGGTAAGATGTGTTAGCAACTAGGCTACGTGGGGCCACAGAAAGGATTTCTTAAAGACATTTTTTTTACTAGAATATAAATGCAGAACATGGGAATAGTGAGACTGTGTACTGTTCATACATAAGTCCAGATTCAGCAGGGATGAAATGGAGACGAGATATCCTTATTTTCTTCTTGTCCCCTAACGATATGAATAGTTCAAAATTGTACGTACGTTTCCGTGTTTGCAGACGCAAAATTTAGCTATTTTTAGATATAATCATGAAGAATTCATAGATTACCCAGAACAAGCAAACAAATAAAGAAAGATATGAAATGAAATGAAACTTTGAGTTTTACGTCCCACGATTATGCCGGTTAGGCTAAAGGAGACGGTGATGATGAGTAATGAATGAAATGGTGGAATGAAGAAAGTGGAGGAAACGGGAAAACCCCGAGAAAACCCATGCACACGGTGTTTGTCCGCCACAAAGTTCACTTGGCGGGGGCTGGGATCGAACCCGAGACCCCAAGCACCAGAGGTGAACGCTCTACCACTGAGCCACCGCGGCCCCCATAAAGAAAGATAGTCCAATTTAAAACTCATAATACAGTGTCTACTATGATTAAGCGTTTACAAGTTTATTATGCTTTTCGTTCGCATGATAAACATTAAGTCGCTTAACATTGCTATCTATGTGAAACAGTTTGTTTTTCTTTAATCTGTGGTAAACGTATATCAAAAGTTAAGTTGTATTTCAGTTCATTTTAAAATGTATCGGAAGAAATGTCTTGTAATTCTGAATTAACCAAATAGAGCAAATTTTTGTTTTAAAGAGTACGCTTTAGTTTTTATTATTATTATTTTTTTAGTGCTTAAATTGCCAGTATCATAATTAAGTAGACATTCTAATATTTTGCTTAGTTTATTGGAAGTTAAACTTTCCTTTTGAGCACTCAAACTATATGAGACGTGGAAGGAAAATAGATTTGAAGACGGATCCGAACTACATGAACTTCTACTGAACTCAAGCTTGTCGGGTCTCTCGCTCCGAAGGCTTGTACGCTAATCTGACGTCTAAGGAGGAGGGACAGGGGGTTCTCATACTAGCCTAATACTCTATCTGAAGTAGAGAACAATTTAACATTTAAATGACGTGTAAAGAATATGTTTGTTATTATTATTATTATTATTATTATTATTATTATTATTATTATTATTATTATTATTATTATTATTATTAATTAATTAATTAAAATATATATATATATATATTTTATAAAGAAATTAATGGCTATTGGCTAATACTCCTCGAAAATATAAAAGGAATCGACTCTGCAATGTATAATTTGAATATTGATTGGCGTATTTAAAAAGTCTGCAAAATTATAAATAGTATTCCTTATTTCTTATATCAAAAGAAGTTATTTCAAGTATTGAACTAAATATACACTAACAGGTGGTTTTAGGGGGGAAGGGGAGTCAAAAGAAACACGTTAACCAAGAGTAAATTGATTTTTCCTAGGTAAGACCATACAATACATTGACTATATACCTAAGTGTAAGCACACAGTGTGTAACACATCTGTACAATTCGTTAAAATTTTTACCTTTTGCGAAACTAAAATATGCAACTCTTTGATAAAATTAAAGCCGCGATGGTTTAGTCAATAAGGCATATACCTAACAACAGGATAGCCCGGCTTCGATCCTTGATGGGGCATTATGTCTCGGTTCAGACGTGCAGAAAAGTCTGTTGCGGGCCCGCAACAGAGTTTTCTGTTGCGGACCCGCGCGAGCCGGAAATACATTGGTTCTTATCATTCATGCCACACGTGCAGACTTTCCCGCACGACTCTGCTGCGGGCCCGCAGCGGGCGAAAATTGAGTTGCGGGGACTGCTGGCTCGCAGCGTGTCCGCACAGGTGTTGCGGGCCGGAAAACCATTGCTGGCAATGAGTCAAGCCACACGTGCAGACTTTCCCGCGCCCGCAGAAATGGAAAGCGAAGAACTGGACATAGAACTGTTCATTAACGAAATACAAAAATATCCCGAGATATGGAATTTAAAGTGCGAAATGTATAGAGATAGAAATAAAAAACGGGATGCATGGAATAAGGTGTGTGAAACCTTATGTGAGAAATTCAATGAAAAAACAGAAGAAGAAAAAAACAGCATTGGTATGTAGCTATTATTATTACTTTTCAATGTAGAAAATCTAATATTCACGTAGTATTTACATTTGATTTTCGTTTAGCGTCCCTTTTCAGCAGCGAGGCTATGAATACTTTTTTTTTTTTTTTGTGATAACAATAGACAACAAATACGCTTGGAGAACAAGCCTTTATTGTTAATGCAGTTTCTTTGACGAGATTTCTTGTCACTCACTCCGGAGTGAACCGACTGTTTACAGTATATCGTACATTGCATTATACTTTAGGTCGAGGTCACGTATTATATAGCTTCTGTGCTCAAAAGGGACGCTGAAGTCCAAAACAACCATCAACATAATAGCAGTACAGGAAAGAAAGAAAGAAAAAAAAAAAACAGTTTTTCGGCTGACAATTGTTGTCTTTATTTGTTAATTGACTAAATTTTTTTTTTTAAAAAAAATAGAGTTAACACGAAAATTGTTGAACATCAGGGTACTCATATGGTTAAAAAATAAAAAGCATGCTCGAAATGTAACAGAAATATTTTTGTTTCTCGTACAATTGATAATATTGTGCACGTCGTTGCTATTCTAGAGATAACAACTGAATGTTTTCTTACATAAAGAACAACTTAAGCAAAGTTATCTTGCCATGGAACTCTACCTATGTCGCTTACAAAATAATCAGCCCACCTGTTTCTGCTTTCGTTTGCTGCATTGCCTCCTTGTGGTGTGCTACACGTATTGGGGATTTCCTCAAAACCTTCTATCGTTAAAGTATCTTCAAGTTTGTATCCATCTCTACTACGGACATAATTATGAAGTAAACAACACGCCTTTGTGATAAGTATAGCAAAATCCACTTTTACATTGATTGGTCTGTGAAAAATCCTCCATTTATTTGAAAGAATGCCAAATGTACATTCAACGTACCTACGAGCGCGACTTAATCTATAATTAAACACCCTCTTTTTCTGATTCAAAAATTTTCCAGCGTAGGGGCGAAGAACATTTTGTGACAGTGCAAATGCTTCGTCACCCACAAATACGTAGGGTAGAGTAGGCCCATCAGTTCCAGGCAGTGGTTTGCCTTTTGGAATATTGAGTGTGTTCTTTACTAGTTCTTTGTTGAATTTTGAATTTTGAAATATTGAACTGTCAGAATTTTTTCCGTAGGACCCTATATCAACATATAAAAATTGATAATTTGCGTCAACCACAGCTAACAAGACCACAGAATAATAATGTTTATAGTTGAAGTAGAGAGATCCACTCATCTCAGGTTTTACAATTCTAATATGTTTTCCGTCTATTGCGCCAATGCAATTAGGAAAATTGGCCTGGACTTCGAAACGCGACGCAATCTCGAGCCAAGTTTCTTCTGTAAATTGGGGAATGCATTCTTTTCTTAAAGTGTCCCAAATAGCGCTGCAAATCTTTCTTACAATTATGGATACTGTAGAACGCCCAAGTCTGTAGGAATAGTGTAAGTCTACCAGATTGCATCCACTTCCCAGATATCTGAAAGGATGAATTAATATATGTTTCACACCAAATTATCTAATATGTAACATAATTGAATCTTGGTTCAAAAGATCGCGGACAAACATCGCCGATGATCAAATTAAAAAGTAGCCAACTAACACGACTTTTGCAATGTCGGGATAATAGAGAGTAATAAATAAATAAATAAAATAAACTTATCAGTTTAAAGTATTTATTTGACAAAAATTATTACCTATAAATAACAGAGATTAATAACATTATTATTGTTGGCTAACATATATGATCATAATACCACATTTAGGAAGTTTGTATATGTATGATATAGATAGTATTTACTCTTACAATGAAGTCAACATTTTAAGGAAATTTTCAGATTTTAATTTAATTACTAAAACTGAAACTGAATAACGTTTTATGCTTTGAAAATTAAATCAACAATAAATCGATTATTCTTTTTAAATGCTGAAATATGCTTCTGCAAAAAATACGTTTGAACGCATTTACTTGGAACTGATAACTAGATTGGCGAAATTTTGTCCGCGAACTTTCGTCCGTATACAGTCACATAACAGTCCAGGCAATAGGGGATTTTAGCTGGAAAGATTCGTGGTAGTTCTGGAATTATTTTATGTTTACACTTATTTAATGTTTTTTGGGTCGCTGAATTTGAATTTTTAATTTTCCATCAAAAATTCTCTCCGCAACCTCCCCAAGTTTTGAAAAAGCTCCCCAAGAATAGTTTTTTTTTTATTATTTTTTAAAAATACTTCTCTTGTTCTTTTCGAAAAAACTCCAGAAATTCGGAAAGTAGACAACATTTGTAACAAAAAATATTCTATGACATTTTGACGTACGACGAATGGGGAGCATGTTAGCGCGCCTCTAAATTTTCACTTCGGAGCCGAGGAGCTACATATACCTTAAGTTATCCACTCCGCTAAATCATTGAGCTCCTTCGTGGCTAAGCGGTTAGCGTGGGTTCGATTCCGGCGGGAGCTCAAGTGGTTCGGAGTCCACGTTAATCAGTAGGTCCACGTCTCATATAGCCTCGCTGCAGAACGAGACGTTAAACTCAAAATCAACTCCGCTAAACCACTCGCGTCAGTTACGTTCGCTCTGAAAGTAGTTTTACTTGATGCTTTTTGAGTTGTTAAATCAGAATATTTAATTTTCCACCAAACTTTCCCAGCGAAACCCAACCAAATTTTGAATAAAATTTCTCGAAATGTAGCTCAGCGGCGTCGAGGTGCAAATTTAAAATGAAATGAAAATTTTTAGTTTTACGTCCCACTGTTATGCCGGTTAGGCTAATGGAGACGGTGATTATGAGAAATGAATGAAATGGTGGAATGAAGAAAGTGGCAGGAAACGGGAAAACCCCGAGGAAACCCACGCACACGGCGTTTGTCCACCACAAAGATCACTTGGCGGGAGCAGGGTTTGAACCCGGGAACCCATGCACCAGAGGTGAACGCTCTATCACTGAGCCACCACGACCCCTGAGGTGCAAATTTATAGGCGTGCTAGTGCCCTATGAGTTTGTCATAATTTAAAATGTCATAGAATAGTTTTTTGTTCCAAATTGTGTCTATTTTTCGAATTTCTAGGTGTTTTTTCGAAATAACAAAAACACTAAATTTTTTAAAGAAAAGACTATTTTGAGGATATTATTTCAAATTTTGGGGAGGTTGCAGGAGGCGGGAATTTTTGATGGGAAGTTAAAAATTCCGGTTCAGCGATCCAAAATTATAAAGTAAGCCTATTTCCAGAACTACCATGATTTTTTCCAGGTAAAGTTCCTATTTGGTTTATTCCCTGGACTGCAAATACATAATAAAGATGTATTATTAAGTAGTATCTATACAATGCGTAATTTTTTATAGGTCAGAAATACGTCAACAAATGGAGAAATATTCGAGACCAATTTCTCAAGTATGTTCGGAAGAGGACTAAATCTGGCCAAGGTGCAGCCTTTGGGAAACAATACATTTATGCACGCCATCTTAATTTCTTACTACAGTCAGAAGGAACTGAATTAGCGCAATCAACTCTCGATGATGAAGAGGCTCTTTCAACTGCTGAATCTCCTTCAGATGTCAATATTGAACCAGCAACACACTCAAGCAAAGTCACAAAGGAACCTCAAACAAAACGAAAAAAGAATCTGGAATCATGCCTAATTGATTACCTGAATTCTCCCGCTCCTTCATCTGTGACTGAACCTGATGATGATAAAGCCTTTTTTGATTCGTTATTACCTGCCGTAAAGTCATTTACTTTAGACCAGAAACTGGAGTTTCGAAGCGAGGTATTAAAACTTATTACAGGAATAAGATCAAGAAATATACCGAGTATTCCATCTCAGTACCATTACCCCTATCCTTCCTACACAGCCCCTCCAAGTTCCTGTGGCCCGCCACATAATCGATTGTATCCTTCCCGTCCTGAAACCTCCTTTGAAGGTGGGCATTCACAACAATCTTTTCATGGAATTGTGCATCGACAAACTATGCCACAAACCATTATTTCCGATGGACAACCACAACAATCTTTTCATGGAATTGTGCACCGACAAACTATGCCGCAAACCATTTCTGCAGATGCCTATCCCATTTCTCCTGCAAGCTGTGCAACAACGCGTTCTCAGGATGAAAGTAGTGATTCCATAGATGTGTATTCTTGTTAGCTTTTAGGTGTACTCTAAAATAGGGAAGATAAACAACTCACATACTTTATGTTTGCTTATTCATTATAAATTTGGCAAGACTTTTAGCTGGGTGGCTATCTTCTCTCTTATCTTCGGTTTCAGTTATTTTTATAGTTAGTATGTATATCATTTTTGTATTTGGCATTTAGTGACTATTGAGCTTAGACCTTCATATTGTAAATAAGACAAAAGAATATCAAACTATTGCGAGGGGTTTATTACTTAATTTTGTATCACTATACCTTATGGAAGAAGTTCTCAAAAATTTAATTGATAAATATCTCAGAAGAAAAAGAAGAAAGTCATGTTTATGTTTACTGATTCAGATTCAGGTCATTCATAGATTTGAACAACTCTATTGTTTTTAGTTTTTGTTATTCAGGATAATTAAAAGCTTTTTTATATTAATTTTTGCAAAGATAATTATCATCATACGAAATTCCTTGACCTACTGCGTCCGTTATATAATTGTCAATCATATTTCTTGAATGTTGGCTATCACTTAATGACTGTATATATATATATATATATATATATATATATATATATATATATATATATACTTTAATTCGTTTTTTTAAAATCGTTTCCATAAATGTTTTTATACGAAACTAGCTGGAATACCAGTCCAACACTCACGGATAATAGGTTTATCGAAAATATTTGAACCTTCTTTCCCTTAAGGATCGCATTTCAATGAAAGTGAAATTAAAACTCCATTATTTTTGGCATAAATTTTGAATTCCTCTACCCACTTAGACTGTAAATAAAAAGCAGAAATTTTGATATTACATAAATGGCCGCCCTTCCTCTCTTAGCAGCGGAATCTACGAAAGTCTTGAATCATGTTCCATTGTTTTTATATAACATAATATTTCGAATTTCACATTTTTAACTTAGAGACTCTCACACTCGGTACTGTGTGAATAAATAAAGCAAAATGTCACAATTATAAAAATGTTTCCTTTTTCTCATCTTAGAAATGGATTATTCGGAAATACTAAATCCATTATTTTTATTTAAGAGTTTACATTAAGAATTTCACATCTCCAATTTAAGCGAGTCCTCATATTGAACACTTTCTCAATATATAACGGGAAATGTCATCACTATAGGAATGAAATGAAATCCTTGAGTTTTACGTCGCACGATTATACCGGGTAAGCTAAAGGAAATAATGATAATGATGATAAATGAATGAAATGGTGGAATGAATAAAGTGGGAGGAAACGGGAGAACCCCGAGAAAACTCGCGCGCACGGTGCTTCTCGCACCACAAAGCCCACTTGATGCAAGCTGGGATCGAACCAGAGGTGAACACTATCACTGAGCCACTGGACCCCACTACTATAAAAATCCCCCATCTCCCCTTCAAGAGAAAATTTTCAAAGTCACTGAAACCTGTGCTCCATTATTTTTATTATGAGTTTACATGCCGAATTTTGCATCTCTAACTGAAGCGAATCCTCATATTCGGTAATTTATGAATAAATAAAGGGAAATTTTACTATTGTTGAAACGCCCCCTCTTGAGCGGGATGTTTGGGAAGTCTCAAATAAATGTCTCATTTTTAATTTAAAGCCACCAACTATGTCAAAAAATCGAAATTAGTCACGCAATTGTTAAACTATGCCAGTGGCCGTTAATAACATCGGAAAATGTCTATGAATAGGTCTTCGAATGTTTAACTTTCTGTGCTTTTACAAACGATAATTAGTTAACATAATTAACTTACCTTAATGTAACAGCCAACATTTCAATTGGTGGTATCGCAAGTCTCATGAAAGTATCTTCTGCTTTAATTTTATCACTTATTTTCGATAAGCGTTCATCAAATGAAGTGATGCTCATGCGAAAATAATTAAAGAACTTTTCTTCGTCATTGCGCAAATCAATAAACATGGAAGAAAATGCACCTTTAAGCAGTCTTGAGCTTACGTACGGATGAACCCAATATCGTCTCTGTTTCTTCCTTAGGAGTTTACTGGCTAAGTATACAAAAACAGCACGTTTTCTTCTTTCAATTTCCATCTTCATTCAACTGCAGCTGAAAATAAAATGAGCTGTTTTCTATGTCTATGTGAAGTGGTTGGGCTGAGACGCCCGCACGAGTCTGCTGCGGGCCCGCAGCAGATTTTTCTGCACGTCTGAACTGGTTGATCTTTGACGCCCGCACGAGTCTGCTGCGAGTCTGTTGCGGGCCCGCAACAGACTTTTCTGCACGTCTGAACCGGCTCTATATCTCTTCAGTTTACTCAGGTTCGAATGTGGCTCTGCCCATGAACATTTGGCCTGCTTCAAAGAGTGAGCATACCCATACCTTCTAATCTAATAAATAGTAATATTCTTCATCGTGTATTCGTTCTGAACTACGACTCATATATTTAAAAAGTAAGTTGTTCATGGTAAATTTGTTCTGAAGTGTAACTACTGAATTAAAGATGGACATTAAATATATTGGAAAGTAAATGTCATAAAACTTTCTCTAAATTCATCAGTGTAGGAAAGTCTGTTTAACAACGAATTAATACTAATTTAACTTGTTTATATAAATATTTAATGTTTTAAATTCCCTTTAGTACATTTGATTACTTTTTAAAGAGTCGTTAATATACAGTTTGCTATACATTTATAATGTAAAATGCAGTCATCTTGATAACCAATAGCTCTAACCAACTTCTGTTTCAATATCGTATTTCAGAATACCTGTTCTTTGTCTATTTTCATGTAGAGATTTCATTTCAGTTTCAAATGAAAATCTGTGCCTTCTCTTATACGAACGGCTACACTAAAAAATTAAGAAATCTTTAAACATGTTTTTTCCCTAGATAATTCCTGAATTGTATAGAGAAATATCATGTTATGTATTGAGATATTGAGTTTCGGAATACATCGGCAACGTAGTAGTACTTGGAGGTTTCGCCCCAAATTTGTGCTAGGATGGCTCTAATTGGTTGGAGGACGTTACGTGACCGGATCATGAAATATGACGTAATAGAGACCAAGTGCTCTTGATATTGGCAGCAGTACTTTAACCCACCCACCCCTTAAATTTTAGAAATTGCCAAAATAAAAATAAAAAATTGTGATGGTAGTATAGGACCTAGTTGTGTATCTCGTTAAGTTATTATGGCCCATCTTGATCCCTTCTATTGGTAAAAAATACCAAAAATTCAAATTTCGGAAGTTTTGGACATATTTTAACCTTTTGCTGCGGCTTTTCTCACATTATATGGTTATATTGGTAAGTACAGAGGCATTGTCTTCCATGAGGCATGAGTACATTTATGTACAACTATTAAATTTCGAGGGAGGTACATTAGTTCACTCCTTAAATTTGGGAATTATATATATATATATAAAAAAGGAAATTTGGTGAATCTTCTATCGGACTCGGATAAAGGAAAGTACCCAAATTTTGTCCATTTTTTCTCATTTGCATGCCACTTATTCTTAAAACTATGAGAAATAAGTAAATATTACTAAGTTTTCCACACACTATTACTTAAATACACACTGCAACATAAAATTAATCTAGAAAATATACTTGAAGAATATATTTATTTTACTCATTAATACAAAATTTGTCATTTGAGAAAAGGGATTCAAGTTGCGTCCATCACACGTTTATCCATATTCTTAAATTGTGACAATTAACTAAATAAAACCATTACATTTTTTTTAAAAAAAAACGTGAAAACTGAGGAACATAAATCGTTCTGCACATAAAGATAGAGTATTGGTGAACACTATATAGCTATTGTGCGTCCAGTAAGAGAACGTCTTTGACAGCTCGCAGTGACATTGCCACTACTCGCGTGTCAAGGTTTTTTTTCGCTGCAACTGTAGTGGCAATTTAATTAATGGTATAAGACAGAGTGATCGTGGTTGGTAACAAAGTAGGGGCTGCAATGTCCCACCGCATGTGGTAAGAAACGTCAGAGACCATCTCTTGTTGGCCGTGCAATAGTACTATATAGCTACTATCTATGCTCTTTTGTCAAGAAGAGAAGGGCAAAGTTCAGAGAATGTTGATGTATTTCGTTCACGCCACGATATCTTGGGAAACGAATTCCTAGTTACCAAGGCAAGTATCACAAGTTAAAAAAGTGATCTTTGGCTTCATGGCCAGCGCATGTCATAAAAAGAAGTGTGGCATTTTCCACAAGCAACCTACTTTTCTCCCTTTTGTCATGGGAATAGAGCAATTCGCAAACAAAATATTTCGTGTCATAGTCACTGTCAGTTCCGCTATCTGTTCAAGTATATCTTGAACTGCAGTTATCATCTTCATTGCTGTCACTGCTGCTGACGAAAACACGCCGTTTAACTTTACTTCCATGTGACATTTTGTTTGCTCGATTTGCTGTTTGTATAGGTTTATTAGCAGATAGTGATCCATTCTTTCAACTGGACTGCTCTTGCATGTACTGTTTGTGAGCAGATCTTGTCACGATTAATGTCTAACAAACTTCAGAACGTCGACTGGTTGAGGGAAAGTTGTCAATGAAAATAGAGCTAATGTCAGATAGCGTAACATAAGCTACGTAAGGTGAAGTTTAGGGGATCTACATGCAGGTTGAGCGATTGTGTTCTACCCGAAAGCATCTTCCATAAAGATTGTAGATTGAAATGGAAAGATCCCTGCATTTTGGAATGCATTAACTGCATTTTCAACTATGGCAGCTCGCACATAAGTAGTGTGGACAGTACTGAAGCTACTTGGTAATGGGCAAGTGCTCGACCTAGATGAGGTTTTTACCATGATTTCCCAACTTAGGCATATTTGCGTATGTCTTGAGTGGACTTATAAATTCAACATCAAGAGGATTCAGTTTATAAGTAGAATGAGGCGGTAAACAATTATTAACTGGTTCTCACGAGCTTTGTCGATAACCGAGATGCTTCTTGTGTGAGAGTATTGAAAGCCGATAATCAGCACTACTGGTCCTTCTTGATAAAGTTGCACTAATCAAATAAAGTGATTTAACCATTGCGTATTCATATTGAATCAACTCAGACATATGACATGGTACATATATTTGATCTTGCGGGACTCTATTCATTCTTCTTTTATATAGTAAGGCATACGAGGCTCATACTGTCCAGATGCACTCACTGTTATTAACGGACTATTTTCTGCTAAGGATAAACTGGCAACTTGTATTTCTCTTTAAGACCAACAAGTGTATTGGTTTTATGCTGCAAAATGGTTATCTCTGTTTCGTTCACGTTAAACAATTTGTTTGATGAAAAGTTTATTTTAGCCAACTCTAGCACAGAAAAAAGAAATCCTATAATTTTACGGGTAAATTCCCGAACTCTGACGGCTGAAATTCATCGTGGTTTCCTTATTGATTAGTTCGGATGTCGGTCAAGATACAGTTTCAAGCACTTCTTCGCTGCTGCTCCTTTCCCTTCAGAAAACGGGTGTCTCAATCCATTCTTTATTGCTAACACATAAGCTAGCCGCTTCACCCATCTTTTGCACTCAAACATAAAATTTATTCTTCAGCAACAGGGAATTGAATACTTATTCAACTTCCACTACTTTTGACAACTATTTCTTTAAAAAATCTATCATGCTGTTTTTGCCATTGCTGTTCACGTAATTTTTCAGTGTCAACCAAGGAACAGCAAAAGCTTTCTAACCCTTTAATAATCCTGTTTTTCTTGTGTTTCACTGTAGAAATGGCCTATTTCGTCGCTTACTTCTTCTAAGTCATTTCTGTTGCCACCTGGAAAGAAACCGAAATTCTGCTGTTTCAAGTTTCATTTTATTTAAATTGTTGCAACAATGTGAAACGTACAAAAGGTTAAAAAAAAATTAAAAAAGTGCATATCTCACCCGACACGCGAATCCAACGTAAGAGGGTATTCAGGGTATCAGGGCTGCCACGACAGTCAAGCAGAAAGGTTAAGATAAAACATTTCATGGTGCACAAATAACATGCAGAGGTTCCCCTTCTAGACCCCGTTGCAAAAGGTCTCGTGTAATACAAACATTTACTTTCGTCTTACGCTTTATAATATTTTACTTTGAGACCAACGTGCATCCATCACGTTCTACCCAATTAGGATCTACTAAGCGGCCGAAATAAGGGTTTTCTCTACGTGGGAACGATCGACAACACTTGCAAAACTGGAGTCGAAGAATTTTTTTTGATTCGTTACTGTGTATTCATTCACAACACACACCATGCTGCTGACTTTCTCATATATTGTTGTGTTGGATTAGTGTTTCACATAACAAACAGTAAACAGAGTTGCCAACTCATAATAGTTACAATCTCTAACTAGGCAAAATTGCGGTACTGGGCGAAATTTGGTACTTTTATCTATATATTTCGGTAAATTTGGTTGGTCCTGCCTGTCCTCTTCTATGAGTAAAAAGATTGTCAACATTATATGAAATCAACACGTACTTCCACGTCGTAGGTTTTGACCTAGTTTATTTTTTACGATGAGACCCTATAGCATTACATGATCCTATGGATTTTTATATGGGTCCTTTTCTTTAATAGGATAAGTGCACCATGGCACACACGTCTTAAATTTTGGGAAGGATGTTTTGGTTTATCCTTTAAATTTGGAAATTTCTAAGAACTAAAAAATAGTAATTGTTCTCTAGAGTTTAAGTATATAATTATATAAAAATGAGTGATCCAACGTGCCAATTTCCATTGCTAAAAACTTTTTTTTTTTGCCAAAAAAATACAGGTAAGTAACAAGTTTTTACTTTAATTGTTGTTCTTTGTCTAATTTATCCTTTAAGATGTTACTTTAACTCAGCATATAATCATATTTATAAATGCAGGGGTTGATTTTAATTCATAAGTACCTTGATATATCCCTAATAAATTTTGACATGAGTGCATTGAATTATCCTTAAATTTAGGAATTTTTAAAAATAAAAATTGATAGGGTTTCCTATGGGGGACTTTTTATAATTGAAATTATCTCAGATGCAATTATTTTATGATGGGTAAAATAATTTAATCAAGATTTAGATTAATCATATACATCTGGTGCAAGTACCTCTAAAATTTAGGAAAATTACTTGGTAAATATGGATTTTGGGATAAACTTCTTTTGATTCAAACCATCTTCAATGAAATTTTATTAGGTATCCTTGTGTATTTGAAAAGTTAAATGTTCCACATATGCTTGGGCCAAGGATCTTATCCCAAATTTTTGGAACCAAATTTTGTAGATATGATTTTTTACGTAATTTTAATGAGACAGGAATTTTTAATATTGTGCTCCATGGTTCGTGCTCCTCAAATCCAGGATCCTCAAATAACTTTTAAACAACAAATTCAGTGAGTACAAAAATTTTCAATCTAAAAATTTCAAATTTTATACAAAAATGCTCAAAGGAAAAATTCGAAAAACGCAAAAATTTTTAAACAAAAATTTTGTGACTTTTTCTTTCAAACAAAAAATAGTGAGTGTAAAGAATTCAAACTAAAATTTAAAACAACAATTTTCAAACTAAAGAAATTAGTGAAGGCTAAAATTTTCCAAATAAAAGTTTTCTAACAAATTTTTTTGAAATAAATTTAGTGTTGGAAAATTTTTTAACTAAACATTTTCGAAAAGTTGAAGCTGAAACAATTCAAAGAACTGAAAGAATAAATATTAAACCCAAAAAATTCCGAACCAAAGTAATAAGTAGAGTGCGGACTTTTGCATATTTGCATGTTCTTTTTCTGATATGATATCGATATGCTTACATGGTTAATGTTTGCTTTAGATGTCTAGGGGCGTAAAGGCGAAGTTTTGTTATGCAAATAATTGCATATTTTGAAGAATAGTGCATATTGAAGACGTTATTTCATATATATGCATGTTTGGTGAAAATAATGTTGGTTATTTGTTTGGAGATTTTCAGATTTAGAAAGTAATTTTTGGTCTTCTGACGGCGGTTAGGAAATGCAAGAAATGAAAATAACTTCTTACCGATTTAAACATCAATGAGGAATTTCAAAGGAAGCTCAAACAAAGCCAAAGGGAAGCTCTTTTCTCTTAGATTTCTCTCCCTTTGGGTGAACGAATCACTGCACTTGCAGAAATAGTTAAATCTAATCGATCATACCTTCACAGTTGTTTGTAACCTTATGCTGTGTAATAGTGTTACTAAATAAGAATGCCGAAAGAGGAAAAACTGGAGGCTTAGACAATGGACTAAAGAGTTGAGTTGAGTTTGAGTTTAACGCCCCGTTCATCATCGAGGCTACATGAGACGTGGACCTACTGATTAACGTGGAATCCGCACCACATGAGCTATCGCCGGGAATTGAACACGGGTCTCCCACGCCAAAGGCGCGTACGCTAACCGCTTAGCCACGGAGGAGCTCAATGGACTAAAGAATATTCAAGCATATCTACTGATGAAAAGACTGTGTTCTGCGAAATATGTAGCAGAGAAATGCGCTGTGAGAAAAAGTTATGCAACACATTAAGACAGATATGCATATAAAGAACGAACACAATGCTACATCTAAGCAGCAAACAATAGAGAAAGCATTTAGTAGAAATAAAACTGAAGGACGTCAAGAGCCATTTTACAAAGATACGTGCAAAGCATTTATTGCAGCAAATATATATTTAAGAAAGTAAACAATCCAGAACTTCGAGTAGTTCTTACAAAATATTCTTCCCCTCCCCTCCAAAAAAATATGAATCAACATTAAGGAAAAATTATGTTGACGAACTTTATTCTGATGCTTACAGGACATCAGAGCTGATATAGGCACCTCTCTAATCTGGATGGCAGTAGACGAAACTACTGATTCCTGTGGTAGATACATCGCAAATACTCGAAAATTTGACTCAGATGAACCAGGATCACCTCACTTGTTTTGAGCAGAGAATTGAAGAAAAATCAAATATTGCCAAAGTTGTTCGTGATGATCTGCTAATTCTGTGGCCAGATGGTGAGAAAGAAAACAAATTTCTGATATTACTAACAGATTCAGCTCCTTACATGCTCGAAGCTGGAGATGTAGTAGAAGTATTTTATCCTGAGCTGAATCAGGTAACACGTACCGGTATTGTTAATGGAATTTCATAAAATTGCAGAAGAAATACGAAGTCAATTTCCGAATGTTAACCAACTTATTTCTTCTGCAAAAAAGGTGTTTTAAAAGCACCTTCCAGAGGGTTTCATTTTAGAGAAACGTTGTCTGGAATACTATTATCTCCAGAACCAATACTAGCACGATGGAGAACATGGATCGGAACAACACTGTATTACAGCCAAACAACATTTACAAGATGTCAAAAGTGTACTAGATTGTTTTGACCCACGAGAAGCTAGATGCATACAAGAAGCAAGGAATGTATGCAGCGCCGACAATATTCAGTCCGATCTAGCTTTTATTAGTGCTTATTTTCGGTCACTAAGACGATCACTCGTTTAGAAGAACAAAGTTTGCATTTTTCGACATCACTGGAGCTCTTTGATGGTGTAAAACAAACCCCGCTTGGGCAACTTGGAAAAACTTGAAAGCAAGGCAGCATCACTAATAGCAAGAAACCTAGGACTGAAATTCATGCAGAATGTAAATGGAGTACTAAATGGTGTATCAACTCAAGTTTTTGAAGAACACTCTGCTGATGAAGTAGTAGCAATAAAATTCTGTCCAACCACAACTTGTGATACTGAAAGACATATTTTTCCAGTTATAGAAACATACTTTCAGACAAACGCAAAAGTCTTCTGAAAAAAATATTGAAAAACACATTGTAATTTATTTCAACCACAAAGAATCAAGTGTGCGGAAGTAAAATGTATTGTGTGCAGCATATTTGAAGCGCTTAAATAAATGTGCATTTCATTATTTATTTGGTTTACTTGTATGTTTCCTTTAATGCATATTTCACAATTTTAAGTGCATATCCTAAAGCTTTTTTGAGCATATTTGCATGCATATTTAGGTAAGTTCTAGTGCATACCGATCCGCGCTTTATTAATAAATAAGTGCAGAAATTTTCAAACGAAAAATTTTAGAACAAAATTTATCAAACTAAAAATATCTGTAGGTATAAAGGATTTTCAAATATTTTCAAACTATTTCAAACAATAGAATTCAAATTAATAAATTTAAAACAAAATTTTCAAAGTAAAAATTTAGTAAGCACTAAAATTTTCAAACAAATTAGTTCAAATATTTTCAAATTAAAATTTAAAACTAATACTTTCAATGACCAAGTTCAATGAGTGAAAAAATATTAAACAAAATGTTCAATCTAAACATTTTAATATTTCAGTACAAAAGCTTTCAAAGCAAACTAACTAAAATTTCAAACTAAAAATATATAATTTCATTAGAACGCCTGTAAGGGGGCTAACTTGGATCTTTGTAATTTGTTAATTCTAAAATTATTAATGAAGTGCTAAATTATTATCAGTAAAATAACGCAGATGTTATTGTTTTATTCTGTGCAGGAAGGAAGAATACATAACAGGAAAAGGAAATAAACTTATCACTTAGAAGTTGGTAGTCTAGTTTGCTACAACCGTAATAAATTTGCTAAACTAATTATCTATTTATTTTCTGTTAAGTATAATTTGCATTAAATATCAACTTTTCTTGCAAATATAAATTTTGGTGATTTTTTCTGTTTTTAATTTCCTTTTCTTTCTTTGACCTTTTCGCTTTAGAGAATGAAAGAAAGAAGAGTTAAAAGAGGAAGAAAGTAGAAAAGAAAGAAAAAGATGCGAAATACAGAGAAGCTAACTTGACCGAGAAGGCAAGCAGCCTCATCGATCATGGTTACGGCATTGCCTGAGGTCTATTTATGTAGCAAAGGGGGCGGACGGTGCAACTTCTAAAAAGAAAGCTGGGCCGGTGCACAAGCAAGACAGTGACATATTGGCCGCTTTATCTTTTGCCCAAACACCTGAAATTTAATTGCGTGGTTCTTAGTCCCGAACGTTACACACACATAACATACATATTCATGTATATAAATAAAGTAAGTCATTGTGTATATCAGCTAAAATTCCTGTTTCTTAATATCTTTCTTCTTTAAATGTGTTATTTAAGTACAAAGCACCTATATTATAAAAGTAAAAGTAATTATGGATTAAATGATGAGTGTCACACACGAATTGACTTAGTGTATTTAACCCGTCAAGTGTTGTTAAAGAGATAATTATATCTTTGTATAGGCAAGGTGTCTCGTTTCATTTTATACTTAATTACTGTTGATATTATTAACATATTAAACGAACTTAAAACTTCACAGCGTAATAGGCTGTAGTTCTTCTTTTCTCTTCTTTCAGAACATTACAGGACATTATAGTTATATATATATATATATATATATATATATATATATATATATATATATATATATATATATATATATATATATATAGGTATATCGGTATTTTGTGCTTGTTATATACTTTTAAAACTTCTTGCTGTTAATTTCTCCCTCTGAAGGTAATTTATTGTTAATATTAACTTTCTATATTGACTGTCTTAGAATATTTTCAGTGGTATCCAAGTAGCGGCATCATGGCGCAAAATACGTCATTGACATTTTAGGGGGCATAAAGTGAAATATTTAGACCATTTAGAAACTGAACTGCTTTTAAAAATGTGTAAAATGTATATAAAAGAAAAGCTTTCAATCAAGATTATAGAATTAAGTGAGGGGTCATTAGAAATTAGAAGAATTGAATTAGGAGAAAGATATTATACAGGGTGTCCCTAAAAATACTGCCATACTTTAAAGTGGTATTGCGTCGCTTTGGATAATAGTATTTGAATTAAATTGGTCTCATCTGAAAGAAAAACTCAAGTATTTTTATTTACTATACCTCTTAGACATTGAATGTTGACCCCACTAATGGCGATGCAGACAATAAGACGATATTCCCATTAACATCACACACGCTCCAACATATCTGATGAAATGGGCAGAATTGCAGCACTGATACGAACTTTCACTTCTTGCAGGTTTTGAGGCAAAGCGCGTACATAAACACAATCCTTTACGTAATCCCATGAAAAGAAGTCACAGAACGTCAAGTCAGCCAACCTTGCCGCCGGCCACTTGTAAAAGACATTATTATCATTTCCGGCACTAAATGGAGTACTAAATGGAAGCCGCTCATTTAGACATTCCCGAACATGTAAATACCAGTGAGGAGGTGCTCCATCTTGTTGGAAAATAAAGTCATTGCCTTCTTCTTCTTCTACTTGTGGAACTAACCAATAAGTGAACATATAAACACAAATATGCTCACCAATTATAGAGCACAAAGTAAACATGAGTGAATTTATTTTTTCAGCGTTCGCTCTCGTCAATTATTGACATTGTTTTCCATTGTTAACAAGCACAAAAATATTTGAGTTTTTCTTTTAAATGTGAACAATTTCATCTAAATACGATTATTCAAAGAAACGTAATATCACTTTAAAGCATGGTTTTATGGACACGCTGTATATTAATTAAGCTATTATATACTGATTAAAATTTAAAAAAGCTCATTTCTGTTCTATATTAATTACACCAATTATTGAGATGATGGAAAGATGACAAAAGACCAGATTCCTCAGTCTTTCATGGTTGTGTACAAACTTGAAGAATGATTTGCAATATTTATTTACATCTCATACTCACAGCTAAGTGAAGGTATGGGACCTCCATATATACCAAATATACCATAATATAAAAATGTTTCATTTGCGTTTCTGTATTAATTAATGCAATGAAAACTATAATTTTTTTCTATAGTGGAGGTTTCGTAGCCCAGTCGTTTATGTTTCGTAGTGTTTTCAAGACATGTCTAGTCTTCAAAGAAGTGCTACCAATTATTAAAAAAAAATAACATTCTCAAAACTTATTTTCGTATAGTGACTATGCCTTTCTCTCTGTAAATTGACTCAAATTCAGTTCTCAAACAGATGTGATCGCACCTCAGTCTCACAACTTTTTGTGATAGGGCGACACCTCTATCTTAATCCGCTAGTAAAAGAAGTACAAACATCATTAGCATTAAGTTTTGAATATGCTTAAGTTATGACTGATGTTATGTATAACCGAAAGGCTAATTGCATGACTTCATCATTGGGTTAGGAAATAACTATTCAATATGAAATTTTTACATGGAAAAGTGACTAAATTAAATAAAGGTGATAAGAATATTAGAAAAATTGATATTGTTCGAAGAAAGTTATTAAAATTTTTAAAACTGTTAACGTAAATATCTTCTGTACTTTTTAAGAGTATATTAAGAAATTACTGCATTAACAAGATTTAGAAATTAATTTTATTATATATATATATATATATATATATATATATATATATATATATATATATATATATATATATATATATATATATATATATATATTATAATATATATATATAATATTTATTTTTAATAAATATTAAATCGAATTAACATATTTTTCCATTTTCACAAATTTACTGTGTATACTCAAAATAAGTACATATGAAATACAAATTAATATTCGACAGTAAAAATGAAGAATAAATAAGATATTAAAAAAATATATTGCCCACTTTGACAGAAAATTGTGTATTGCTGTTGCATGAAAAACATGTCCTCACTTTCTAGGCATGCACGTCTTTACATCTCATGAGAGCCCAATTGGTAGTCTTCAATAAATACAAGGTGTGAGGTATTTATTATCATCAACTCCATGCAACGTATAATAGAAAGAGAAGAAAGAGAAAAAAGAAGTCATGTCTTTATTATAGCATGTTACTCAAAAATCCTATTTCAATTTTTTTCTCGTGTTTTCTGTTAGTCTTCTTCAGGTATGTGTGTGTGTGTGTAAAATGTTCCAGCAACAAACACCCAATAGATGCTAGACACGCATACAATTAACTTGGCACTGTGTGTGGTGCAATTTTATTTTCTCCGAAGGGAAAGAAAGAATGACAGTAGCTATATAAGTATGTATATGTACGTATGTTTGTTGTGTGAAAGGGAAAATGAAGTAAATTCCAGTTCTTTGTGGATGCCAACTGTTTTTGTTCCCAAAAGGTGTCTCTGGTAGTCTTCATTTTTATAGTCTTTTTTAACAATCAGTGCACAATAGCAGGAAATAATCTTGCACGCAGCACCAAAAATATTTCTGAAATTCTCAAAACAATTTAGCCCTTATTATGCATACATACCGTATATATGTAAACCTATAGCCAAAATCCTTTTTTCTTATAAATATTTTGCTAGCACAAACACTCTCCTCTATTCATCACCTGTGAAATCCATCATTAATTTCATATTATTCTATTGTGCACAAATAATGCCTCAACAAAATATTCACACCTTCTATTAATGTTCCATGAAATACTATATTAATACGTGTTAATTTATCTAATATTTTTACGAATAATATTAACCCTACATTGATTATGTTTCTACGATATATTTTATTAATTTATCTTCTATTGTTTTGATCAAGGTATACTCTTCCTTGATTACGTACTAATCTCATGATACAATGTTGATCTATTAACTTATCTATTATTTATTTAATCAAAATGCTTATATAAAATTATTAAGATATAATCTTCTCTTACTATATAATTATGTTTATATTATTTTTTATTGTGTTTGGTTTATCCAATAGTATTTCCGTCAATTTTTAATTAATTGTCTGCTGATTTTCAAATTACTATCCTGTATTAATTGATTCAATATTGTTTTCATATAATACACTCTCGATTTATTATCAACTAATAATACCATGAAATATTGCTGTTATATGGATTTATTCAATATTATTGTTCAATATACGGCCACCATGTACTATCTTGTGTTGATTTATTTAATTATGTTTTCACCAAAATATATTGTCTAATTACTATCTACGTATATTTCTACATATAGTACAAAAGTGATGATTTTGTTATTTTTCCAAGAATATTATGAAGTGTTAACTTATCTAATGTTGTATCCATCAAAATGTATTGTTTAGTTACTATCTACGTATATGACCATGAAATATTCTCGTAATTACTTATCTAGAAAATATGTTATTTCCATTAAAATACATGCTTTACTTCTATACGAGGATGCAAAACACGATATGTTTTTTTTTTAGGTATTTTCTGCTTTTCATTACAGTAATTGGTCACACTGAGACCTACTGTATATACTTTTAAAAAGTTGATACAGACTTAATTGAAAATTCCATATTTAGTAGACCTAAAGAATATATATATGTCGAAGAAAGTGTAAACGCTTTTTCAGGTTACCTACCCTGAGCGAGTTTTTTTTTTGGGGGGGGTCGACATTCTCACTAGTCAAATGCCGGAATGGTATCTAACATAATGGTCCCAGGCCACTTTCCTCTGTTCCCATTTCTTTCATTCTCCTCAATTACCCAGGCAGTATGATCACCGATAGACGTCACCCCTCACACGTGACGGGCTAACATGGTCGGTCATAGCTACAGAAAGCCCAGAAATCTATTTCCTAATCCTAATCTCTTTCCGTTAGTGAATTAAAAATATTTTAAATTTAATTCACAAGGTTGAAATTTGTTTGCCTTGCGTGTCTGTGTATAGATAATGTTTTGCTGTCTTTGTATAGATTTAATATTTACTAATGTTTCCGTTATCTTGTATCGATTTGTCTAGTGTTGTTCGCATTAAAATATACATTGTTCTTAGTATTCACTAATGCTGCTACAATTTTATATTAATTTATTTTGTGTTATTTTATTAAAGCATTATTGATTACCTTGTAATGCCTCCATGAAATGTTATCTCGTATTGATTAATATAGTGTCATTTCCTTCCTTCTATTGATTATCTATTGATTTCCACAAAAGAATATTCCTGTACTGTTCTACGTAGTATTGGTTCTATCAAAATCTACTCCTAGTTTATGATCTAGTGGTGTTTCCATCAAAGAATTCATATCAAAAAATAGCTTTTGTTCAAAATGAACTAATGTTACTAAGTATTGTTTCAAATTTAAGGAAGGAGTAAGTTTTTTTTTTAAGGTAATGCTGTAGTTATCTTGTTTTCATTCGAGTAGTTGAATAAAGGCGATTACAAACTGGTGGTTATTATAAATATATTAGATCTATAATTGTTTAGAGGAGTTAGCAATATGACGATGAACAAATGAATTTTGTATAGATTGTAGGATTGATCTAGAGAAATGTAGTGGAATTTATATAATGAAAGAAGATGGCGTTAAAAAGGTTTCAAGATGACAAGAGTTGTAATGTCAATTGTTAGAAATAATTAGATAGTATAATAATGTTGTAGTCATATTGTCTTAATGACCATCCTAAAAACGTGATAGTTTCAAGTTTTTCCTAGGTACACTGATGTTCACAATGTTTCGCATATATTAGTTTTTAAAGATTGTGTTAAAAGCCAGCACATAGTACTTACTTTCATTCTGTTTTATCATACATTTTATTTTTATTTTTAATAAATTTCAAGGATTATATACCTAAGTGAATTACACACGATCGATGAAACTCATCTAATCCTGGGGAGCGCGGTCGTAGAGGTTCACCTCGGGTGCTTCGGGTCCCTGGTTCAATCCCAGCTCTCGCCGTGTGAACTTTGTGGTGGACAAACACCGTGCTCGTGGGTTTTCTCGGGAGTTTCCCGTTTATTCCCACTTTCTTCATTCATTCATTTCTTATCATCACCGTCTCCTTTAGCCTAACCGGCATAACCATGAGACGTAAAACTCAAAGATCTCATTTCATCTGATCTTGTCCAAATTTGGCATGATAATACAGATCTCGACTAGGTAGCGCACATATGAAATGTTAGGGTATGCAGGCCTCTGATTCTTGAATTGTGAGCCGTCAAAATTGGGATTTGGAGATAGTCAATTTAAGAAAAATTCTTCGTGATCGATGAAACTTGTCCTATCTTGACCAAACTTGCATGATGATAGACTTTGACGAGTTTAGCATGCTTGTAAAATATTTTAACGTCCCATGATTATGCCCTTTTAGGCTAAGGGAGACGGATGATTACGGCACGGGGATAATGATGGAATAATTGGTGGAATGAAATGTATGAGGAAACAGAAGTACACCGAGAAAACCTACGGACACAATATTGTCCACCACAAACTTACTCGGCCGGAAATCGAACCAGCGATTCCACCTACCGGAACGGGACCAGACGAGATAAGAAAAGAATTTTGAGAATCGAGATAGAACGAGAAAAAGTCTTTCGAGAATAGAGACGCTTACAAAATTTACGAAACGAGAATTTTGTCTTCTGATTCCCAAACAAAATGTATTGTTTTATTATTATTATTATTATTGATCCCCAATAAATAATATTTTTTTCAGGACGCATGATGGCTCAATGGTAGGGCTTTCACTTCTAGTGCAAGGAGTCCCAGATTTGATCATAAGCCGTGTAAGTTTGTGGTGGACAACATCATGTCGGTGAGTCTTCTCCAGGTTCTCCCGATTTCTCCTACACTTACATTCTACCAATTCTTTCCTTATGATTCACTCTCATTCTGATGATTCGTTTCCTTACCTCACCAGGACATAACCGTGGATGTGTAAAACTGAATGACTTCATTCCATTTTGTAATATATTGGCTTCAGTTTTCTCTCCTTAATCGAATAATAGTGTTGTTGATTCTAGTTATGGTACTGTATAATAGGGTTGTAAACGTAATTCCGTAGTAGTTAGTTTTTTCTCCAATTTCTTTCGTGTCTCAATACAGGAAAAAAATCACACATGCAGTACGATTTAATATTCTTGTCTTCATCTTACTTTTTTTTAAAAAAAAAAAATATATTTTTTTGTTAATAAAGAAAAAGTCCCTTCTCGTATATATACAAGTAATACATGTAGGAAAGATGAGAGGTGTTGATGTGAACGTTTGCATGGGTGGGACGGATAAGGCCAGTTAAGAAACGACCTTTACAAACTAGATGTTGGTTTTTACTTCATAATCTTTTCTGCCTTCCAGACACGAGTGTCGTTATTCCTGACAGGTGAGGGCCGTCCTACGCTTCCAGGCAAAAATATTAAAAACAACGAAGGGGGAGAACGGAAGAAAAAAAATAGCAACAGGCTATGAACGAAGCAAGAACGAAAGATTTAAAAGAAAAAAAATGTAAAGCGTCATTTCACCAAAAAATCAAAACGAAGAAAAGGAAGGCGAAAACGTGTACCACAGTGTCAAGAAAAGACGAGGGGGCCCACCCTGTGCGAAAGAATTTTTCAATGGCGCCTGCCCAACTCGCCAACTCTTATTTCTTATGTCAATATTGAAGCAACCTGTGAAGTCTAATTATTGTTCAGAGGATGAGGCCCGTCCTTTCAGGTGGCAAACGATACCTCCTCCTCCTTATTTTCTTCCATATAGATACACACCATTCTTCCAAACCTCTTTCAATTCCTTTTTTTCTTCTCGTTGCTTAAAGAATCTTCCCTATCACATCTTACAATGCTAAGCCCATAAACATATCCGTTGACCACCTCTGTTATAAAGACAGTGGGCTGCTGGAGAGAGGATCAAACCCATAATTACTTGGTGCCAGTAAGACTTAGAAGCCTCCAGTTATCATACAGAAAATTTTTATCTTCGGTTTCAATCCTCCCAGAGTTGCCAGGTTTGTTGTCTCTTTAAAGAAAATTTTATCCCCTTTTTTGTACCTCTTAATTGTTCTCTCTGTTTTTTTTTTTTCTAGTTTTCAATTTGCAGCAAATGAGAAGTCGACAATTCAATACTAGTCGTATTATTAATATGACATGTAAAAGTAAATAAGTAAATTAGATGTCGTTAGCAAATTAAAAGTCATACATAGAAACATTAATCTAATTCTAGCTGCAGGAATGTGAAGGCCAGTCTAGGAGGAAGAATGAATGAATTTTTTTCGTAAACTATCGGTGATGTGGAGAAACAGCGTGAAAGAGGTGGAAAAAAGACACTGAAACATGCTTTTATCATTGTTTATCTCTGTTTTAGAAGAACTGTCACAAACATTTCTTATCAATAGAGCCCGGATTTCTATGTGCAAACAAACCTCGAGATATGCATGCGAATATGCACGAAAAATATTTTTAAAAAATGCACTAAAATATGCATTACAAAGTTAACATATGCACTGAAATATACACTAAGAAAATAAAATTTCAATTTTTTATAAAAATGTCTGACCTCTGTTTGTACTATTAAGGTCTTCCGTAGGTTTTCTTCTGTAAAACCTCTGCGTTTATCAGTGAGAAACGTTTTATAGATCGAAAAGTTCTTTTCTACATCAGCAGAAGTCGCTGATGCATATGAAAAACACCAAATGTCTTACTGTGTTAAGTCCTCTTCCAATTCCATGTTTTCACCATTAAGTATATTTGGAATGTCACAGATTGTTTTATACCCGGAATTTTTCCCTTGTACTTGGCAAAGTTAGTTAAGTTGTTAGTTTCGCAACACCGTGACTTTCACTGGACAGTCTGTGATAATTTGCCCAACAAAGAGAGTGAATGCAACAAAGCATTGTTACGGTATTCAAACTGTGATAATTTCGTGTATCCTTGTGGTTGTGTATGTACTCAAATTTGTTCTCTATGCCACTGGTAGACAAACAATTTTGTAACATATAAATAACAGCTGCATCATCGGGATTTAGTGAATTCACAACTGTTTTCACTTGATTTAAGTTTATTGCATAATACAACCCAGCTTCTACCCACGAGCCTCATCGGTTTAAATCTGGTTGCGGAGGTAGCGGAACATTTTTCGCAACTTCGTGAAAGATACGTACGTACAATGAAGCTTTCACAAATACATTCTTCATATTTGATACAAGCGCGTCTACTTCCAGATATTGGCATTTAATTGTTTCTGTTGCACGATGAAGACCGTGTGCAAGACGAGTCAGGTGGACTAAGTTTGGGTACAACATTTTATTCTATTATTCTATACAACGTCTTATTCTACATCTGCGTTTACAAAGTAATTCAGTTCACTTTAAATATAACCTACTTTCTTGTGATATACTCTGAAATATGCTAGTATGCAGCAATAAAATTCAGAAATATGCAGTATCCTGCAAACTTTACGAAATATGCATGCACATCGAAATTCACTCAAAATATGCCCTTATATGCGCTATTATATGCGTCTCAAACGAATCCTTACAAGTTCGTCAGAAAGAAAAAATATTTTTCAGACGTTTCTTCATGTTATTATAAACATGCATTTTGCATATAAATCCGGGCTGTACTTATCAAATATCTATCTATCTATCTATCTATCTATCTATCTATCTATCTATCTATCTATCTATCTATCTATATATATATATATATATATATATATATATATATATATATATATATATATATATATATATATATAACAGCTCTAACTTCATGGGTAAAGGGTTAGTAGTACTCTATTAACTTTGATACAGAAGGCCCAGGTTTGATTTCTGGTGGTAGCTACTTTTACATAACGTGATCTGGTCCTAACGTTATGCTATAGGTCCACGTTTAATACTCAAACAGCTTTCATGCTGAAAAATGGCAGCCCTAATACAACGAATAACATGTATTACATCTTAAGAATAACACATTTTTAATCTTGGGTCCACTTGACTGTCATAATTCTCTTTAAATTGCAAATAATTTTTTGAAGTTCACAATATGAATACGACTTTCAATGTGCAGTAAGTAAAACGTCATTGCGAAAAACACTAGAAAATCGTGACTTTTTTTTGGAAACTTTTAAAAATTTATCCTTTTATAAAAATTTATCTGTACCCTTTTTCCTCCTCCTCCCTAGGTCCATACATTCAACGGTGTCTTTCCCTTCTGCCTAATTAACCTCCAACACTTTGTAACACAATTTTGATCTAATCTTATCTTAGGCAGAACGGGCATCCTAGATGATAGAGGGGGGGCAAGTTAGGCAAGTGCCTCTCGGTGACCACTCCTGCCACCCTCAGAATCTCATTCTGCCAAGAAGAGATATTTAGATTTGAGGAAATTTTATTAGTACTTAATTCTTTTCTGGCTCATGAAATTCTTGTCAGGGTTCTTTAATTTACGTATATCATTTCAGCATTCATATGCCTCTGATACGAGATACCCGGGTTCAATTCCAGGTGCCAACTTACGTGATTCAGATCCTATGCTAAGCCATTACGTCTACGGCCCATATAGTCTCTGTGCTAAATCGACCACTAAAGCCTAATCCAATCAAACAATAAGCATTCCTATGTAAATCGCCAATCGTGAATACCATCATTTTACAATAAGAATATCTACATGACGTCTACGACTTCAGCGATGTACAGTCTTGTTCAAAACATCTTGACCATCTATTACTTTGGAAGACTATATTCTGTCAACCGTCCGTAGGAAATCGTCATACTTGTTGTCTAAATGATGGCCTCAGTTGGCCAAAGACAATTCGCATTTGTTACACTTCATTCCCACTGTAGGCAAGAGTGCAGGGCTTTTCAAAGAGAAGTGGGTGGCCTGGAGATTCTGAACAGATTGGATATTCACCATTCAAAAATCTTCATCTTCGTGTTTAATTTAAGTTTGCTGTACAAAAAATGAGAAACTATTACAGATTTCTGAAAAGAAAATATAAATGTAAGTAAAATGGCATATATAAAGATAATCAAGAAAGTTCTGCCGCTCTTTGTGCTCTGTGTTCCATTGGCCCTAACACTGTGAGTTCAACGCGAGTGGAGTTAACGCGAAGATCAGTTGTTAGTGTGGGTATATCCGACATACTACCTGGTTATGGCACTTCAGTTACATCGTGAATTTGAACAAGGAAAGAGTGAACATGGGACCTCCACAGAGCGTCATAAGAGCATGTATGTTGTACGAGCTCAAACTGGGGTCAAACGCCGTTGGAGCAGGACGGAAGATATGTGAAGCCTTTGGTGAAGGTGCCGTGACTAGGCGGACAGTTCAGCGGTGGTTTAACAGTTTAAGGACGGTGACGAAACATTCGAAGACACACCACGTGCCGAAAGACCAACATATGCACAAAATGAAAATTTTCAGGCAACAATAGAGACGACCAGTGGTCAGACATGTGAGGAACTGGGACTACAATTCCGTGTGACTGGAGAAACCATTCGGCAGCACCTCCATCAACTTGGGAAGCACTACAAGTTGGTCGGTGGGTTCTACACGATTTGACTCCGGGGCAGAAGGCAACGCGAGAAGACACCTGCGATTCTTTGCTGTCTCGTCTCAGGAAAGAGCCATTTCTGGACAATGTAATGAAATGTGGGTCCTGTACGAAGCTCCATCATTGGTTAGCATCCCATGAACCGGTTCCAAAACATACGAAACCTGCACCAGAAGAAGGTACTGTGGACTGCTCAAGGCACCGTGCATTGGGAACTTCTACAGCTGGCCAGAGCATCAATGTAATTGTGTACTTACAGCAGTTAAGCCGTATTCAAGAAAAACTCAAAACTCTCGAGCCAGCACTTCTGAATTTCAAAGGGATCCCCCTGTTACTGGACAACGCTAAGCCCCACGTGGCTAGGATGACCCGGGACACCATTCTACGTCTTGAATAGGAAATACTATTGCATCCACCATTTTCTCCGGAGATTGCACTGACTGATTATCATCTGTTCCATTCCTTGGTTAATCTCCTTAGAGAATGCCAGTTCAAATCCCTAGTAGAGGTGCAAAATGCACTTGATACTTTCTTCGCTTCACGGCCTACCAAGCTCTATCGCGATGGAATCTGCGGCCTTCCTGAACTTTGGTAGAATTTCGTCGGTGCTGATGGGGACTATTTTTGATATTCCAGGTACGTCTTAGATGACACATCAATGTTGGAAGGTAGCTGGTGAGAAAGCGATAGAACTTCCTTGGTTACCTTTATATTAAAACAGTGCGTTAATTACAGAGTAATAATACAGTGTATTTTCTTTATTTGTTTTAAAACAATCTATGCTACCTGTAACTTTCCCAAAACAGAAATAGTTTACCTGCCAAAAGAATTATTTTATTTTACTGTTAACATTAGTTCAGTGAGACGCTAGAGGAGGTTAAGTTCTGTCCCCTCCGACTGTCCCTTCAAACATACGGTATTGTATTGTAATATAGATAAAGTAATTTAAAACAATCCTCTTCGGTATACAAAACAAATATCTGAGCTTCAGAAATTTCTATGTCCCTTCGGTTTCTCCCCTCGCTCCAAGAAATTAAAGTTGATGTCTTCAATGGGATAGAAAGATGGGAGTTTAATGTTACACCGATTGAACAGAGGTCTAATCAATGCGAAATTAAAATATCACTAATTTTACAGCAATTATATGATATCATCAAATTGATAAAATTTAATTGAGATGTGGAACAAGAGTGCCCTAGACAATATTATGTTGCATGTGGTACCGTTATCACGAGTCACCTAGTAGCTTTACGTTTGCAGCAATTTATAAACTCGAAAATAAATTCCGATTTTTGAAATGGCTGGAAATCGAATGCAGATATGTGAGTCGCAATAACAACAGTATCTCATGTAAAATAATATTGTCTAGCGAGCTCTTGTTTCGCTTTTTGATTATCTTTTTTATTTATTCGAAAATATTACATAATTACTGTAAAATCCGCAGTATTTTAATTCCGCCGTGATGGGGCCTTTTAAGTACAATTCAACTTTTTAAAACAGTATTAATAGTTAAAGAAAAACACTTTTGATATTAAAGTCACTCAGTCAACATATGCACATACAAAGGTTGCAATATTAAGAACAATATTAATATAATTATATAAAGAAGAATAAAAGAAAGAAAAGGGTAACAGAGTCTTCAGAGCTTCGTACTGCAAACCTCACCGAATCTTTGACTCTTTTGTTGTTTGATTGGTTTGTCCTGCGCTGCTCGTCATCGACACCCTTGCATTTTCCAGATTTCCCAAACGATATTCCTACATCAACACTGAAGATGTCGACATACGAGATGAATATGATAATTAGTGCAAACAACGCGCAAGAAAGTAAACTTATGTATCTCACTACCGTCGAAGGCCGAAGATATCGCCTTATAAGCCCGAGACGCCATCTTGAAATAGCACTCCAAAAAAATAGCTCAGTTCCAGATATGAATGAAAAGCGCTCGTACTCGAGGAATCGATACCAAAATATGTTACTATAAACTAAGCCTAATAACGTCGATAGCAGAAATGATAAGAAAAGTTCAATTATTTTTAAAGCTTTCAATATCCTTAATCAAAGCAAGATTGGTAACTATTATTATTACTAAGATTGTTTAGGTAACTATTCATACATTATATTACCTATAGTTCTGTACATGTATTAATTAGTTAAAATCTTTTTCAGGTTGTATTCCGTTCCACGGGTCCATTAGATGACTGTAGATCCCTGTCACTGATAAATATATTAGCTGTAAATTTAGTTTGTAATTTTAAATGTAAGGTGAACAAGTCTTAGTTAGTGGTAGAGTAGATTTCATGTGTGTAGTTGTACGATGTTGAGATGTGTGATGTACCTTAACTTTGATATCAGTTGATTCTTTATATTCCGTTTATATGCAGTATACAGTACTAAGATTTATGATATATTCACTTCTTTCCTAATTAAGTGTTTCTTCACTTTTACTACCTTAAAAGTGATTCTTAAGAGAAGAGTTGCATAACTGGGTCAGGTTATCTTCAGGAGAGCTTACCCGCTATGGGTATAAATACAGCGTGGTGACTTGCCTTACAAACTACAGTGCAGACAATGCTAACGAACTTGTGCTAAACAGGCATTAACGTAAGAACAGAGAATTCTGTCTAACCAAGTCAGAGTAAGAGTGTAGTAGGGATTCCACGCAGTAGCGCGAGTATGCATTCGTAGAGAACAGGCGTGTCAGTGGTGGTTGATATACGTATTAACGAGGATAGTAGAAATACAAATCATCTATCGTAAAAATATATGCTTTGCCTGTGGAACGTCTTTGCGACACTTCTATAATCATTTTATACACTGGGTTCACATGGCACTTCACTTTACCGTGAGATCCTTATGGAGTATAACGTAATAAAGAGCATACTATGGATTTCGTTTATCTACCTTCTTATACATGTGAAAGGTAAGATCAAAATATATTTCGAGTACTTATATACTGGTCTTCCGAAATAGTGTAACAGATTTCTTCCGTAAATTTTACAAATCTGATAGCACCCCAGTCTATTCCAGAAGGTTGATTGTATTATGTTTGTACTGTATATTATTTAGGCATGCCTAATTTATAGATAATTATAAGTATTTACATTTAGCTATAACTTTAGGTAGGAATTTGTTAGTGGGACAGTCGAGTATGTCAGTTTGCTGTCTCTAAACATAACTGTATTTGTATTACAATATATTTATACTATAATATATTTGTTTAATATGCACCCTTCTTTGTAACTTTTATCGATGAATACAGTATTTCAGTCGTTACAATATATTAATGTTGTTATATGTTTATTTCCAATCCTTTCGACAAGGAGATCTCAAAAATTACAAGTGCTAGAAATGTGTCTTTTTCACTGGTCTATTCCAAATTTTGTGTAGATTTCCAGTTCAAATTCAATATTTGAAAAACGTGGTCGTTATTTCTTTATTACATTTTTTAAGGGTAGGCCTACACTGGAAATCTTGAAATTCTCAAGTGAAGCACCATATCCTACGAGCTATACATTCCAACATAACATAATTGTATATATGGGTTACATATCTCCCAGGCGTTTGTTTCATGGGTAAATAATAAAAAACGAAGGATAACCATTTCTCCAGGCTAAGATGAATCTTTATTCTTTGGAGTGTTTTGCCTAATAAGCACCATATATCACTGACATTATAATTAATTATGTTTATGTAGTTGCTGCTTACAAGTATATATGGCAAGTATATATCACTGACATTATAATTAATTGTGTTTATGTAGTTGCTGCTTCCAAGTAGTATACTGCTTGCAAGAAGAAAGAAAACACTGATCATACCTGAATTAGAAACTCCAAACGGAAGTTCCTAAATCGCACAAACGATGCGAGATATTGACAAATAATCGGAAAAAAAAAACTCTCCCCTTTTTTGTACCCCTTGCCGATTTTTATCAAGACGTCTTTCACTTGTATCTGTAAAGGGACATGTACAGTTGTTGTGAGGAATGACAAGGAGATTCATGCTCATATGTGAATGATGCACTAATTACAGAGCGCGGGTTCAGCTAGTATTTGTATTCATATTCTTCAGTATAATTTAGTTTTTATTCAATGCCCACTGACTGAGAAGACAAGAAACCAAATGCACATGTAATAATACGTCTCCTATTTCCAAGCAGAAATATCTAAACACATTTCCTTATAGCGTAAGCCTAAATTGATCTGCAACCTCTGAAAAAAGCATTACGAACGAAAACGGTCTGTTGCAAAGCATTCCTACCATTTGAATAGCCAATACATAGATAATATAGGATATGGTTAACAGTAAATTTTGACAAGCTCTAATTAATTTAGACTATTGCTACATATATGAGAAGTCTCATCACTTTTGAGAACCCGGAGTAGGTTCAAGAAATTTATTCCATAATATTTGAATTCATAACTTCAAGGAAACACACAACATAGAAAGCTTAACGATGTTAAATTGATTATATTTAGTAAATATTATTTACCAATTACTTACCACGAATGTTTATTTTCTCTTAGATTCCGATTAGTTCGATATTCTAGCTTGAATGCAGTAATCATAGTCCAAATATTTTAATTCAGGACTAATCTAACCTAATATAAATAAAATGGAGAAAGAGTTTGTTTGTGTTTTTGTTTATTTTTTGTGTGCGGCCTGGAGACCAGACGAGTGGGTCGAAAGTTAAATTTTGGTCACTGGTACCTTGGTCCAGGCCCCAGACCAAGACGAAGTTTGTTTTTTCAAAATTCGAACCGGAAGGGGTGTTTACCGGGACATGTAAAAGTAGTAGAAAATGACCGATATTAATGTCAAATCCATAGCTTTTGCGGTGGTTGAGATCAATGGTGACACTTCCATTAGCGATGACTTGCAAATTCAGCTACCATTGTATGCAGACTAGGGGTTTACCGGGGGGGGGGGTATGGATACTGAGACATGTAAAAATGATCGAAAATGACCGATATTAGTATCAAATCCATAGTTTTCCCGGTCGCTGAGATCAATAGTGATATTCCCATAGGCGTTGATTTCCAAATACAGGCCTTATCGGCTTGGAGCCAGAGGTGTTTCTTTTCTTTTTTTTCAATTCGAACCACGGGGGCTTAATGACTGCCGAGATATGTAAAAGTAGTAGAAAATGGGCGTTATTATTTTTTTCGTTGCTCAGTTTGCTTACATAGATATTTATCTGATCCATGAAAAGAATGTGTATATTCAGCTAGTATTTCTTAAAAATAAGATTGTTAAAATCTTTAAGTAGCCTATGTATTTAATTTCATTGGCGAAATCTACATGTTTTGTATGTTTACCTAGGTATTTTTCCACCTTCTTTATGGAATGTTACTGTTTCAGGCGTTGAATTTTAAGTCTTTATTTGACACTAAACTAAATAATTCATTTTTGGTAATTATGTTTGAAACTGGAATATATCATAAACATGTAATAACAGATGAACACAAAGAAATTATGTATTTATAATGCCATCACGCAAGATGATGGGGTATTACAAATTGATTTGTATTTACGATCTTTGTTAATATCAAAGCTACATAGGATGAGACCTACTGTTTAATAGGGGAGCTTGCCCTAGTACCGTACACCTAAGCATTTTTTCTATTTGCTTAAAAGCCAATTAACAAATCAATACAAGAGAACACGCTGGCAATAATCACAGCAATAATGACAATAATCATTGATAATAATATATTATAACAAGAACATTTTTACTATAAGATTTGAACATGAAATTTGTCGATTTTCTAAAATGCTCAAAATGGAGTTGGTCAAAAAAACTGTTCCCAGTACCGGACAGATTACTATAAATATCAAACCGAGAAGTGGTTGTGAATATGCAAGCAAATGTTATGTTGTAGTTGTCAAATATAATTTATTTGCTATGTTAATAGTATTACATTATCCAATTCTTACAATATTAGCTGACAGGATGAGCTATATTAGTACTTCCAGTTGTCCAGCAGCTCTCCGAACTCTACAGTTTCCGGCTAACACACTATCTACAACTTTCTTCATACTTTCTTAATCCCATTTCTCTTTCTTGTATGCAACCACGCTTGTACCAAGTCCCTGAAAGTAAATTTCACCCTAAATATCTTCTCAACTAAGACTAATTAGGTAAACTCTTCTGTCCGGAACTGGGAACATACGGAGTGTCCGGTACTGGGACTACACGATCTATTAAGAAACAATATTACCAACTTAAGACTATGGAAATTTTAGTTATTGTTTCCACACTGTATGCTTCTTTAAATTAATAAGAAATATTATGAGAGTAAAATAAATTTACTTCTCTTACGTGAAGAAGGTGAAAATCTTCTGTAAAATTTATATGCGTAATGCAAAACAGCAGCGAGGATAAGTTTTTAGCGATTTATTTGAGACTGGAGAGCACGACAAACAAGTGGCGCCAAACATTTATCCCAATTGATAAACGCTGCAGATGCATGTAGAATAGCTACTGCTCACTAGCACCGAAATGTTAAAACTACTACTGTCCGGCACTGAGAACAGTCCGATACTGGGGCAAGCTCCTCTAACAAGTGAGTTTGGTTGAAACTACGTTACACAAGGTGTATACTAAAAGTACATACAGTTTTGTTCTAAAGTCCATATATATATATATATTTCATTTCAGGAAAGCAACTGCGTCGTCGGAAATCTCCAGCCTTGATTTTTAAACAGTGCAGGTTTTGTTTACTAGGTGGCAGCAGTTGAGTCACTGTGCCTGAATGAGTAAGATATATTTTTGATACTGCCCAGGAACATGGATTTTTTGTTGAAGAGCAATGGGTAATTGTGAAATTCCTCATCGGACGCTGGACGTTGTGGACGTTGTGGAGTCGATATTCATAGCCCACTGGAATGTGTGTATGATGATAGTGCTCTTGCAGAAAACACTGTTAGGAAGTCAGTACCTGAGTTCAAAGCAGGGAGAATACTTGTGAAAGATGTAAATACGTCTAGACGGCCAAAAACAGCAACTGACCCTAACATTATACCTGTTGAAAATTTCATCATGGAAGATAAGAATTTCACCATGCAGAATATTTATGGGAGACTGGGGCCAACAATAGGAACAGTAGAACGAATAAATAACAAACGAACTGGGCCTAAGGAAAGTTTTCTGTTGCTGCGTCCACGAATGTTCAATGATAATCAAAAAGAGGGAAGGATTCGATCAAGTGTTTTAAATTTAAAACGTTTCAGAAGAGAGAGACAATTTCTTGGACAGTGTTATGACAATGGTTGGTTCACAAATCCCATTATTCAATCCAGAAACAAAAAGGCAGTCGATGTAGTGGAAACACAGATTCACTATCCTTCTTTAATTTTGGTCAGGTGGCATCCAATGAGAAGGTGCTGTATTCTCCCAGGGAATGATATTGTCCCACCCGAAAAGACACATGGCCAAATATTTTCGTACACTTTTCAATACAGAACTTTTGCCATAATTGGCTGAGAAACGGCCACATCGTGGCTGGCCAAGATATTAAATTTCTGCCACATTCACTTTACTCACCAAATTTAGCCCGAGTGACTGCTGTTTGTTCCCAAACCTCATGGATTCTCTTCGTGAATGTCATTTTGCCATTAGATCATCTCTGGAAAGTGCTGTTTTCCAGTATTTGAAACATACCTCGAAGATGACTATGTCAGATGCTACACAAAGTGGACGGTACTGTGTATCAATAAAAAGGTTTCTTGTTCTTAGGAATTTGAACTAAACATTACTTACGTCTGGTGTGCACCTCGTACATCCAAATTAAGCGAATTCAATATTGAAACAAGTCTATAACTCCCAGTTGCAATAGAGGGATAGTGTGAGATGAAACCTTTTTCCACAACTTCTGGTTTTCGTGCAGAGATAAATCTGCTTGTGGTTATCTATTATCATTTTAATTATATTATGATCAATATTGAAACTAGAAGTGACTGCTTTCTACCACTTCCGATTTGAATAGAGGGTTTACCGGAAGAAATAGAATTGCATGCTGAATCGACTGCAAAACACCGCTTCTCGTTTTTGCTTTAATACCTGACGACGACGGGCGGATGGACATAACCACTCTAAAAGACTTTTGCACAGCGTAGTTCGGAAGTCTAAAAAAATATGAGTAAAAACAAAGCACGTATCATTTGTTACATGATGTTCAAAAATTTATATATATATATATATAAACAAATATGGGTAGATGGATTCCTGCTCTTAATTCTGTTTTGACGTAAAACCCGCGTTTTGTATATCGACAATAAAATCATATTCAGGAGGCTATATGCACACATTCAAACGGTTCTTTTGTATTTGCTAGTGCTTTTACATTACATATTTATCGGAACGTCAGATTATTGTAAATGAAACATTTTTCTTTTTTCTTTTCTTTTCTTTCTTTCTTTTTTTCTTTTCTTTTCTTTTTTTTTTTTTTTTGTTCTTGTTAAGAAAATAAAACTCCTATAGATTGCAACACTAGATTTCAAAGTTCAATTGTGAGGAGTCTAGTCAAGAGTATAAAGATTGTTCCGAGAGTTGAGAAGAGAAGTCTTCCAAGACGGGCGGGAAGTGCCTCTCTGATAGAATACCTGCTGATTCTGGCGCCTCTCTCACATAAATATGCATACTACTAACATTTTGATCTTCCACTCCAGCGAACAGCGGCAATTGTTAAATAGTTGAATCCGAAAAATCGTTTGTTTCCCATGTTGTTGCACAGCTGGGGTGTAGACAATGTTGGTTTTTCTTAATCATAAATTGGATTGATTGCTGACAAATGTCAGAACAAAGTAAACCACCTGTCAAGAATTGGAAGTTGAATCTCCAGACGATGAAGAACAACACGTGGAAGGGTGACCAGAATATTTCAGTAACCACGATTTAGACTTTGCCTTCTTCTTTCAGTTTTGTTAGATCTTTAAAAAAAACACTACCTCTTTCGTAATATTATAACTGAACGTCAAACGGGGAAACATATAATTCATTGGTTCTCTTAGAAAAATCTATCTTGTGGGGAGAGATCACCCGAAAGAAAGAAAAAAACTTAAACTGTTTTCCATTGGATATAAAATACAGTAGAACCCCTCTAATCCGCCACCTTCGGGACTGGGGATATGGTTGGAACAGAAGAAAACAGAAAAATACGGATTTACAGTAAAAATAAACAATCTCCGAATTCAAAAATGACTGTATTGTTCGCTAGAGTAAAAACAAACGAACAGTAACCATTAAAAACTCCACAGTACAGTACAGAAAACACACACAACGAAAGAAACGATACAAAAGGTAACGGAGCATTAAAGGAGATATGAAATAACAGCAAGTAAACAACAATGCCGCGACGGCAGTAAACGACAATGGGTCTCGTGAGTCACCGACGAGTCAGAACAATTTCGACTCGGGCACGGGCGGATCAATCGGAGTGACTGAGCAGCCGAGGAGGGACGAGAGGGCTTCTACTGTACATCCTAACTATAGATATATAAAACTACGTGAACTCACTAACATAAAATAACAGGTACTTCCGGTTGAAGTGGAAAGTTGAAATTTGGCATAGCTAATTGTAGCTTTTCGGGAGTAACCCACAGCAATATTACCAAAAGGTGATATTTTTAAGTCTTAGGGGTCTAAAGGAGGAATAAAGAAATTCCCTATGTTATTTAAATTGACTTTTTTTCTCTATCCCATATTCTAGGTACTTGGAATTGGAATAAAACTTGAAATTCGGCATGCTTCGCGGTTTGCTTGCGGTCGTTAGCGTTATCGAAGTAAACTACCAAAAATAAAAATAAAAATCCAACTATAGAATGGTTTTTATGTGGAACTGAAAAATCTTTCCCCATATTATATGGGACATCTTCTACACCCCAAAACTATTGGGCATTTCCTGTAAGGTTACAATGATGAAATTTGGCATGATTGTATCCTTCCGGAAGTAACCCACAGGAAAATTGCCAAAAATGAATATTTTTAGCTTTTAGGGGGTCTAAAGGAAAATGAAAAATCTTCATGTTATTTAGAAGGACGTTTTCTTGGGATACAAAGTATTAACTTTTAGGTAGTTGAAATACGAAAAGAAACTTGAAATTCGATAGAATTATGGTTTAAGAGGTGCGAGACCGTAGATCGAGCAAACATAGGGATCTGGAGTCGGAGCTCCTAGCTAGCTAAAGATTAATTGCTATAATAAAACCAGGATTATTATTTTTTTGAATGTATCCTCTTTCTCTGAAACAATACTCTAAATACGCCATTGGTATTTAAAATGATGAAGTTGACAGGAATGTTTTACTCTACGGATACTCTACAGAATAGTATAAGATAAAAATTTATATATATATATATATATATATATATATATATATATATATATATATATATATATATATATATATATATATATATATATATATATATATATATATATATATAAATGTGTTTCTCCTTATTTTTAAAGACGAAGGAAGAACATGCTCAAGAGTTTAAGTGATTACTAAATAAATTTGTAAGTAGTAAACAATAAATGTCATTATAAAACAAACATATCTAAGCCAAGCCTATGGTTACCATGATTTTAAAACTGCACTCTTTCTTTAAATTCTCTTGGGATTTCTCTAAATGAATAACAGACATTAAAGGAGTTTTAATTTGAACTATACCTAATATCTAAAGCTTTTCAAAGTAATTCAAATTAAGGTAATCAATCACAAAACTATTTGGAACTTATTACATATACAATTTATATGGCTATTTACCTTTTATTGCAAATGACTAATTATATTAAATTTAATTTCAAACGATTACAATATCAGAGAATTAAATGTAATAAAAATACTTATTAACCTATAATTCGTATTGAATCATATTGTAATAATACTTTCAAAGGAATTCTTTATTAAATCTAATGGATTTTTTTCTTTTTCATGAATGCCACTTAAGAACTTGAACTAAAATTTCTTAACTTGGAAAGTCTTTCTTTTCAACAGAAGTCGTTCAATGATGTCTCTCCAAGTCAATTTTTTTTTAGTAGTGTCAGTACTCGATTTATTGTACTGAAAGATCTTTCAACAACAGTAGTTGGCATAGGCACAATTAACATTTTGATACATTCGTTTCATAGTCCATCATAACCTAGATTTGAATTCAGATTATATTTTTATAGCAACACTGTCATTGGCATTTCTTTCCTAAGATTTGAAGGATTTTACATCTGCTTGTAAATGAATCCATCTTTGTCATCAATATACTGACAACGATTTTTGATATTTGATTCTTTATCACCTAAGTATGATCAAAAGTTTCGAAGAAGCAACACAAAAGGAAATAAACATATTGTGTATTTGCTGGATCTTTTATCACTCAGCTATGATAAGTTTTTCTATGAGAGGTTACCTGCTTCTGGTTGTGGGATGTTATTCACTGCTTCTGACTGTGGGAGTGGGACTCCACTCCTTACTTCTGGCTCTGGGGCGTGACTGTGAAGTCACGCCCTGGTTCTGACTCTGGGACGCCACTCCTAAGTTCTGGATTTTGGTCATTACTCTCTTCTTCTGATTGTGGGAGCCACTTCCTGCTTCTGGTTCTGGGACTCCAGTCTCAACTTCTAGCCCTGGGATATCACTCCCTGCTTCTGACACTTCTCTTAGCTGATCTTCAGTTTACCAGTTAATACTCTTTGAATTTCCATGCTGGTTAAAGCTGGCTTCATGTGCTAGTTAGCTTTCAACTTTCCGAGTAGCTTGTTCCTGACAATATCCTCAAAAACTACAATTTTCGTAATACATTCGCCTTAAAGGTCAGTATTCTTTTTCATATCTATCTTCTCTCTGTGAGGTGTTCATGATTTTGACGTGTACCATAGTTACTGTTAAAAAATAAGAGTGCGCACGCTATTCCAATTCGTAGGTTCTAAACCTCCAAAATGCACCATTTGTAGTTATTATATTAACATCAACATAAAGATGCTCGGGTTTGAAAATGTTATAGATTATGACATGACTTCATAATAATTTAACCTATTACTACTTACTAAATACTTAGCAATACAAGATGATAACCTACATAAAATCCCCGTTACGAACTAACGTAGTCATGTTGTTTGTATCATTCTTTATTTAAAAATTAGTTGTATATATCATCCTATAATTACATAGTTTTTCTTTCTCTTATTCTTTATGTATATTTTTACTCATAATCCACAAACAAATCTGTAAAATAGCTATAAAAACATCCAAATATAAGCATGGATGTTATAATATAGAGGATTTGCTTATAGCTGGCTTTGTATCTGCAACTCGGTGGAGATAGAAAACAAGGAACCATCGCTGAATCTAATTCGCTCATCTCTTTTCCACCATTAATGTTCAGTTAAAACATTAGGTTCTCCGTACGTGAATATGTAGTGTTTATTGCGTTTATTTCCATTTAGATTTAAGTTCAAAATTATTACATGTACAGGTTACAGGCTAGTGTTCATTATCTTCGGTGGAACTCGGTTCAAAATTAACTAATTTACAGTTCTGCTGTTTGCATTTCCCTTTCTCTACGAACATTAGTTTTTAGCTGCGTGTTAAACAAATCACCAAAGAAATATTTCCATCTCTTTAAGATGCTATTTGTGTCAGTGAGAACTGTTCCGTCAGATTTCTTTAATATATTAGCACACGGTTGATAGCTTTTCTTAAATTCGTTGATCCCCTTATACATGTCCCGAATGGTTTTGTGTTTACTATTATTTTCAAGTTCCTTAATTTTAGATTTTGAAAAATTGCGTTTGTTTGTTCTAAAAGTTTTGGATGTTTCCTCCTGATGTCTACGAAATTTTGTCTAGTTATTTAATTCGCATTTTGTACCCAACGTAATTTTGCCTGTTTCCTTTTCTCTACTAGTTTCATACATTCCTGGTTGAACCATGGTTTGTTCCCACGTATTTCCTCGTGTCCCAATTTTTCTTTTGCTGAAATTTTAACGCTATATCTGATTTCAATCCAAGTATCCTCAACACTAGTGCACTCCGAATCTTCTAAAACCGAGAATCTGTTCGAAACTTCAATTTGGTATTCCTCTCTTACCTGGCTCTCTTCTAATTTCTTTAAATTAAATTTCTCCGTTTTCGGACATTGAATATTTCCTTTATTCAACGATAATCTCTCCTTACTATCGCTATTTGTGTCAGTGAGAACTGTTCCGTCAGATTTCTTTAATATATTAGCACACGGTTGATAGCTTTTCTTAAATTCGTTGATCCCCTTATACATGTCCCGAATGGTTTTGTGTTTACTATTATTTTCAAGTTCCTTAATTTTAGATTTTGAAAAATTGCGTTTGTTTGTTCTAAAAGTTTTGGAAGTTTCCTCCTGATGTCTACGAAATTTTGTCTAGTTATTTAATTCGCATTTTGTACCCAACGTAATTTTGCCTGTTTCCTTTTCTCTACTAGTTTCATACATTCCTGGTTGAACCATGGTTTGTTCCCACGTATTTCCTCGTGTCCCAATTTTTCTTTTGCTGAAATTTTAACGCTATATCTGATTTCAATCCAAGTATCCTCAACACTAGTGCACTCCGAATCTTCTAAAACCGAGAATCTGTTCGAAACTTCAATTTGGTATTCCTCTCTTACCTGGCTCTCTTCTAATTTCTTTAAATTAAATTTCTCCGTTTTCGGACATTGAATATTTCCTTTATTCAACGATAATCTCTCCTTACTATCGCTGCTAGCAGGTAGTGATCAGCGTCACAATCAGCTCCTATAAACGACCGAACACTAGTTATGCTAGATTGTCTTTATCTATCTACTAAAACGTGATCAATTGATTATGTGTCTTTCCGTCTGGTGAGGTCCAAGTATATTTATGAACGTCGCGATATGGGAATTTTGTACTCTTCATGGTAAGGTTTTTGGATGTTGCAAAGTTCACGAGTTTAACACCGTTGTCATTATTTTTCTTCTGCAGACTTTCGTTCCCTATAATCGGTTTGAAAATATCCTCTCGTCCTACCTTCGCATTGAAAACCCCTAATAAGATTTTCATATGTTATCGCGGGAGTTGGTCAAATATCTGTTCTACTTCTTCGTAAAAACTGTCTTTTATATCGTCATCAATATCCTCTGTTGGAGCATATACATCTAAAACAATAATATCACACTATCGAACCTTAATAGAAATAAAAGAACGTATATCCTAACAAATTCAACCCGCTTAATTGCTGATACTATTTGTTTGTGAACGAAAAACCCTGTTCCTAATTGGTGTTTTTTTATTTCCTTTTACCGTAAAAGAAGGTAAAATTTCTGAACGCCATTATTATCATAATCATAAACGTCATCATTATAATAGATATTCTGCCATTTTTGTCACGTCACTTGCTGCAAGTGAGAAACTTACGTGCTCTATGGTCTTCAGCTAACCTCTTCATCTTTACGTGCGATTTTTTTTCTGTTTTGATACCCGTCCATCAAGCATAGCCTCGTTAACCCTTTCCTTTCTTTCCTGCCCCTATACCCTCAAGCACGTCCCTCATGATTCAATTCCTTCTCGGCCAATATCCCAAACAGCTTCTCTTTCTCTTTTCAATTACGTCTAAAATTGTTCTTTTCTCCCCCATTTTTACTAACACTCTCTCATTCGTTTTCCGCTCTGTCCAGCTAATTCTTTCCATTCTTTTCCACATTTACATTGCGAAAGTTTGTAGTCTTCTTTCATCTCCCTTGTGTATTGTTTATGTTCCTGCCCTATACAGTACAATACTCCACACGAAGCACTTTATGAGTCTTTTTCTCAAATCCTCATTTAAGGATCTACAAAATAAATTTTTCTTCCTCCTAAAGGCTTCTTTCGCATTTCTATCCTTGTTTTTTATTTCACCTCCGTACTTCATACCATCACTAATAATACTACCTAAGTAAAAAAAAATTAGTCACTTCTTCTATTTTCTCCCCTTCCACTTCTATATTTGATACCGACCAATTACTTGCAATCACCATAGCTTTTGTCTTTCTATAATTTATTTCGTCCCATATTTTTCTCAGCCCTTCCTTAAGTTTCCTAATATCTTATTGATTTTTCTTTTTAGATTTAGCAACAAGCGCCATATCATATGCAAACCGTATATACCTAATTATTCTATCATCTACCGAAATATTGTCTTCATTACGTAGGATGTTTTTCACTATCTGTTTTAGATAGATATTAAATAATGTTGGCGAGAGACAAAATTTCTGTCGAACTTCCCTTTCATTTCTTTCAATATTCTAACATTTAGTTGTTGGTTTATAATTTTATATATAAGTTTCCACATTAGTCTTCGATCTTTCCATTCCAACCCAACTTTCTTTGAACTTCCAGTAATAATTCTTAGCTCACGCGGTCAAAAGCCTCTTCTTGATCAATAAGTACAAAATACACCTCTTACTTTTCTCTATAAACCTTTAACCGATTGTTCTTAATAAGCCAATTGCATCTCTTGTGTTCTTACCACTCCTAAACTCGAGCTGTTTCTCCGCAACTTCTTTATTTATTCTTTCATATAACTTCCTGTTTAATACTCGAAGCATAATTTTTGCTGCATGCGATATGAGACTAATAGTTCCATAGTCCTCACATCCCTTTGGGTTCAATTTCTTATCCAACGGTATTATGATCGTTTTCAGGAAATATTTTGGCCACTCTCCTGTTTCATATATTTCATTGAAGAATCGGAATAATACTTTCTTATTATTGTCGTCCATATTCTTAATGAATTCGATTGTTATATTACCTTTTCCTGTTCCCTTTCCGTTCCTAATCTCGGATATAGCTTTCTCAAACTCCTTTCGAAGAATATTAAACCTTTTACCATCCTTAGGCACCTCATTTTCTACTTCAACATTTAGCCCAGATGGTCTATCCCTGCTCTGATATAAGTCCTCAACATATATTTTCCATCTTCTCACGACTTCACTTCTCTCGTTAACTACTTCCCATTTTTATTTTCTACTGGAATTGTAATATCCCTTTGTTTTCTCCACAATTTCATAGATTTCACCTTCTTCTATATTTCTGTAAATTTCCCATCTCTTTCTTATTCTTCTGTATCCTCATATTTGCTTTTGTAAAACTTCCTTTGCCCTGTCTGCTTCCCTTCTAACTCATTGTTTAACTTCCTGTACATTTTTCTATCCACTTCTGTACCAATTTGTTTTCACGCCTTCATTTTAGTTATATTGTGCAGCATCTGTTATATAACTCATAGCTTCTTAGCCGTTTTGTATTTTCGATAACACTATTTCTGCAGCCTGTTCTATGCAAAGTTTAATATGTTCTGTTACTACTTGTGCGTATATATCATTTCACTATTTGAGTGCTTTTTTTTCGAAGTTTTCAACAAAGAATACTTAATTCCTCGTTTTTCAACTTCTTGTTACCTCCTTTTATTCTGGCAACATTTTTCAATTGAATATCTACTTCAGTCAGCACAAGGTCATGATTAGAGAAAATGTAGGCCCAGGAAAAGGTCTTCGAGTTCTCCACGCTATTCCGATTGCTGTGCTGAATCATAAAATAGTCTATTTGATATCTTCGGCCGTTTATTGAAGATTTCAATGTGTTTCTTTTTCTCTTTTGCTGATTGAACCAATGTACCCAATTACTAATGAATTCTATCTACAAAAATTGACCGCTTCTCTCCCTTTCACTTATTTCGCCTAAACTATATTTGTCTACGATTCTATCCTCCTGTCCTTCTCCCGCAACTGTATTGAAATCTCCCATCACAATTACTCATCCACCTTTCTTCTCCCTGTCTACATAATTCATTCTATTTTCTCATAATTTTCGTCTACTTCTTCAGTTGCATGCAAAGCGGTAGGTGCGTATGTCTGTATCACCACTAAACCCTTATTTTTTCTTTGTCTCAACACTATAATTTTCTCATCAACAAATTCTGCTTTCACTATGTTCCCTTTAAGCCCTTACCAAGAGCTATTCCCATGTCATTATGAAAGCCCTATCCATTACCTAAGTAAACATTCTATATCTTTCGCTTCTCAACTCCCCATTGTCTTCCAACCTAACTTTATAAACTCCTACCAAATCTAGATTATTTTTTTTTTTCATTTCTTTCTCAAAATATCCTAATTTCTCTCCTTGTAACATGGTAGTACGTTTCATGTCTCTATTGTTACATGATGAGAGATATGGTCCCGGAAGTCCGTCGTTCAATTTTGGTGGATGTCACTTACATTTATTTATTTTTTTTCTTTCTTCAAGAATATTTGAAATGTAGCCTCAAGCTTCTTTGAAGCAATTTGTAATACTTTTCTGGTTCATTAAACTAGATGCAATGGCAGAAGTCCTTTACCCTGCACATGTCCACACCTTATTCCTTGTCCTGCCTTTTTCCCCCTTACTTGCTACTTTTCACATTTCACTTCGAGTCATATGTCAGCTATATTTTGTTTTGTCACTTTGTTGAGTCAATATTCTGATATTGACTAACATGCCAGATAATGCTCTTTTTACTGAGTGAAGTGATTTATATCCGCAAACATAAACATTATTTTATTGTGGAAATACTTATTTTCTACGTTATCAGCTATATTGGTGAGTTCACGTTGGACGATGTCACCTCCTGTGAGGTTGATTGAGGGTAATGTTTGTGGTACTGAACTTTGGAGGTTTTTGCCCTAAACCTTCTGGAATTTTCGATTTTACGTCAAGACAACGTGATTGTGGGTGTTCCCGAACATTTGAAGTTTTGCTATCTTTTATGGACAGAAGAAGAAAAGGGGTTGGGTTTTGTAAAACCAGCCTTTGAATAAAACCACGAACACCGAGTTTGTCGAGGAAGTGGGAGTAAGATTTTGACGGAGAAAACATCGTTAAACGACACGTCATGGAGCTACTTCGATACTTGAAGGTATTGTAATCAGCTGACATATTGAAGGAACTTTACATTTAAAACCACTGCAATTCTTCAAGACCTAACATTCTAGTCTACCTACCCAAATTCTGCTGCATCTTTTGAAATATGTATTTTGTGTACATGTATTTCATTTATTATTACAACATTAATCCTGTTAAAGCTACATCCAAAATTTAGTATCTTTTGCATTACATGAAAGAATTATACAATTTAATTATTCATGTTTCCAGCTTTTCATAAAAGCTGGTGGTGGAGACAACATCCCCAATCTGGGCCGCGGTGGCTCAGTGGTAGAGCGTTCGCCTCTGGTGCTAGGGGTCTCGGGTTCAAACCCTGCTCCCGCCAAGTGAACTTTGTGGTGGACAAACACCGTGTGCGTGGGTTTTCTCGGGGTTCTCCCGTTTCCTCTCACTTTCTTCATTCCACCATTTCATTCATTACTCATTATCACCGTCTCCTTTAGCCTAACCGGCATAACCGTGGGACGTAAAACTCAAAATTTCATTTCATTTCATTTCACAACATCCCCAATCTGTTGGGCAACGATTTTCTTACTGTATTAGGTTGCCTTCAGTGCATACCGACTCTATGTACGGTGATGCAACACTATGCTAAACCTTTTGTTCTTTCTTGTTTTTCTTTTTCTATCTTCCTCACATTGTTACTTCCTCATCCAAATGATCCTTCCTCAGACATCCTCCTTCTGTAGATCTGAGTGGGAGGATATGTTACTTCTGGAATTATATTTTGACTTGCGAAAAACTATTGTACATGTGTTTTCTTTCTGCTATCACTAAACTAGGAAAAAATTGAGTTGTGATTTCCCTTTGCTTTCCACTCCGTAGTATCCTAACTGTTAAAGTCATTCTGACCACGTTCGAGACTAATGTCCAAGTTGCCTTACCAATCACTATGACTTCCACCAACTTGACTACTGAAGAACTGTTGCCCTCTCCCAGGACATCTTTCGTGTGGCTTCTCTATTTAAACCAATTCGGTAAGGGTTCCCCTTCAGGTAGTAAGCTACCGCCGACATAGCTCTAAATTTCACTGTAGCAGGCAATCCTTCCTACCTGATCCTTTATGAAGGTGATGTTTATCGGGGAGGTTTAGTAAACCAAACTCCTTAAAAGATATTCCAAGCAATATTCTTACAGGATATCCACTAAGCAACGTCTTCTGAGTATTAAATTACTCAGAAAAATGTTAATACACTTATTACATTTTCTCAGTATTTTCAGAAATGTGAAAAAGTAGTGTGGGATTAATGAGCACCTCTAACAACAGCGTACACAAGAATTTCAACAAAAAAGGGGTTGAAGTTCCCAAGTTCATCATTTCAGGATTTTTCTATACATATATGATAAACGTTATTTTTAAGTAATATCTTGTTCAATTAAGGAAGTTAAAACCCGGAACAATCTCTTGAGCTTGTGTAAGTAACAAGGACGTACTCTCCTCAACTAATGTCGACAAATCAAAAACTAATGTCGACAGAATTTCTTGAGACTGTTGAATTTATATGAACATTTTTATATAGTGATTCCTTTCCAATTTAAGAACTTGTCTCATAAACTTGTAAATATCAGACTTGGTATGTCCAGTTTAAATCAAGAGTTAGTGAGGACAAAGTTTTTTGATGATTTGAACTTACATGCACATTTTCAACTAGAGATTTTTGTTAAATTTAAGGCTTCTTTTAGGGATGACCAGAATTGGTTCTTGGTGGAACCGGTTTTCGGCCCTGAACGGATCCGGTTCTAGAAGATTCAGTTCCGGAACCGGTTTTTCGGATCCAAGTCTGGAACCGATTTTTCGCATCCAGATGTAGAACCGATTCCGAAACCGGGTTTTCGGATACAGGTCTGGAACCGGTTCCAAAAACCGGATCTCCAAGAACTGGTTCCTCGCAGAACTTTGTGGCCATACCTACGCTAAACCCGAACTGCTGGCAGGCTGTGAACAGTGTGCTAGATGAAATAGTGGAGGCGACAGGCAGGCGCCCAGGCGGCGGCCGCTTGTCTCATTTGGCTAAACAAATTGGGTAACTGGCAAACTCATTGGCTAAACAGGCAAACTGCCGAACTCATTTGGCTAAACACTCACTGATGGACCAAATTTTTTTCTCTAGGAGGCACAAACGTGTCTGGGCGGGGGGCACAAGCGCGTGGTCCTCTTTGCAGTGTTTTGAAGGTGAACTTTGTGCCTCCTTTACGGGCTTTCGGGTCCAGGTCTGGAACCGCTAACTAATATCCGGTTCTGGAACCGGGTTTTCGGATTCAGGTCTAGAACCGGTTGTTAAGATCCGGTTCTTCAACCAGGTTTTTGAATCTAGGCCTGGAACCGGTTCTTAAGGTCCGGTTCTGTAGCCGGGTTTTCGGTTCCAGGTCTGGGACCGGTTCTGGAAACCGGATTTCCAAGAACCGGTTCTTCGTGGCCGTCTCTAGTTTTTTATGTATTACCCGTTGCACGAGTCTGTGCATTTGTTTTGTAGTGGCGCTGCTGTTGTGTTTATGTTCTGGCACTGGGCGAAGGGGATGGTGAGAGGGAAGGCAGGAATGGTTTTCTGTATTCTTTTACAGGGTTGCCAGGACGTCTTCCCACAAAGTAACAGACCTTGTTGCTCCCTACCCTCACCTAATGACGCCCCTGATTCAGAATGCTCCAATTACGGTCCCCAATCTTACAATGTTTGTTATAATTTGTTTCTCAGAGGCTCTACTTTGAACCCTACTTAAGGTTTCAACAATTTTTATGTACTGTATTCTTTGTGTTCTGGCTCGTAAAATGAAAGTAAATATTTGATTTTTAAAACATATTGAGCTCCTGCTTAGCCGAACTGTAAACTCACGCGATTTCGAAATGTGTAGTTCATGGTTTAATTTCGGGTGGAATCACTATTTTCCGCTATTGAACCATTATTGTGAGGCAATTGGGAGCCATGTGAATTAAGAGGTGACAAACTCTGGTCCAGAAAGCCAGAAACAATGGCGCCTAAGAACCGATACGCTGACCACGCATCACGCAGTTGAAAATGTTACATATGGAAAGCCATAGCCCATTTATGGGCTGTAGGCCCGGAGACTTCTATATTAAGTTAATGCATACGTGGAAATTAAATTAGCAGCCATCTAGATATTTTAATGTTTGATTCCATATCAAATAGTTTTACATATTTCTCGCAAAACGACTTGAAATATGTACACACTACTCTCACGCAAATTTGATTCTGTTCATATCCGTTTGATTTTTTCGTAAACCTGACCATAAAAGAAATCTCAAGAAACCAGTACCTCTGGAGACTCTGTCATGTTGCTCCTACCCCTTGTAAACAAGGAACTTAGTTCCCAACTTTGCCGCATGCAGAGAAAAATTAGACGAGTAATACATCTTTCTCTTATAAATAAGAAAGACATGGTTCAACTTAAACCAAGAGTTACTATAACAAAATTTCTTAAAGTTTGAAATTTTATAAGAATTGGTATCTAATTATTTTTGTTGAACTTAAGAACTTACCTTCCAAGCTTGGTTAAAAAAAAAAAAAAAAAAAGTAACAGGCGTATGTGCAATTAAAAACATAAAAATAAAATAAAATCTCGGAAATCAGCAAATTTCCTTACTTTTCAGCTTTTCAGAATGTAATTTAAAAACATAATGCAATTTGTTTAATATATTAATTGTTGACCTCTATCCATGTACCATGTTGACCTCTATCTATTCTGGCTATCCATGTACCATAGAGATATCCCTTGGATATCAGTGCACAAAATCGGGATGTTCATAGGACTTTCTTCGACTTCCAATGGAAATTCGTATGTCCGTTTATGTCTCAGAGAAGAGACTTCCTGTGGAAATTAAAGTGTCTCTTTATGTCTCGGAGAAGAGACTTCCTGTGGAACTTCTGGACACGAAAGAATCACAGAGCGACTTTCAAAACTACCAAATATCATCCGTGACAGGCACATCCTCATTTGAGTCAAAGGGAAATCCAGTAGGCCTAGATATTGTCTTTAACTTAAAACTTCTGCTGCAAGTTTGGATATTCGAGGCCTATGGAAATGGAAATATTCTGTTTTGTGTACTCCTTTCACATTTCTTATTTCATTTCCATTGTTCTTGCATATTTTGTCTTATTATTATTATTATGTTAACCAATCTGTCTGCATGTTGCTTCTTGCCAAATGGTTCCTGTTTCTTTTAAGAAGCTCCATTCAATCGATGAGCACGGATTATTTCTCTCTTTTTTTTTTTCAGATTCTCCTCTGTTTCTTCTTCTAATCTTAATGATGTTAGATATAATGGACCATGGGGCACGCTTGTCTATTCTCTTTTGTTACTCTTTCCTTGCTCATCCTTATACGATTGGTCACGTAACTGTTACAAAGACCTCCAACGAAGACATGATACGTCATGAAATCACGTGACGTGTCAAATCACGCACAGTGTAAGTTCCCGCCTCTCTGCTCAACTTACAAATCAGAATGGTCACTAAGTTTTTTTCTTAATTTTCTTTCTTTTTTTTAATTTCTCTTTTATTTCTTTTACCTTCTGTGTTCATCTTGTTGAGACTTCCCCTAGAGGTTATGTATACATACATAAACAAAAAGACTGCTATTAAGGAAATTAGATTCTTTTTCCTTGCATAAGGTTGTCTGTCGAAGCTTATGAAACATGTTCACATTTTATGCGTTGCAATCTGAAATTATATCTGAAATTTGCCTCATAGAAGAAAAGAAGACCCCAACCAGCTACATAAAAATTTTTGCTATTTATTATTCTCTACTCTCTCGCCAAAATAAGAAGCTGTTTAAATTCAACGTGTTTATTTTCTTTTTCTCTTAACTGGATAGATAATATATAATTATATTGAGTTTCACATAATCACTAGTTGCCTAGTATGTCTGTGGGAAAAGTTATAATGTATTGGGTCACAATTCACCTCACAAACCCTGGCCTATTCTTCTTTATTATTCCCAATCGATTAATAACAGTGATGTAAGTAAATATATATTTTTTTTTTATTTTTTAAACTTACAACACTGTCAACTTACAAGATTATGACGTCACTATCACAGACTATCTTCACCTTGAGTATCTTCTTCTTCCTCCTCCTCCTCCTCACATTCTCGCCTCCCCCTCCCGTTCTCTCGCTCTTTGCTGATGATGTTCTTTTCTATATGCTTTCAGGTAGGTGAAGGTGGGGTAGACACCTATTATCGCTTTACCAGGCAAAATTAATGTTAGTTGGAGCTGCCAAGACGTAATTACCAGATCACCTGCACATTTTCCCACTTGTCATTCATCACTTGGTGGAGGGCCTACAGCTATAAAAATGGACGGTTTTCAACTTCCTCGACCACCGCTAGAGGTGCTACAGGAAATTGTTACCGAGTCATCCTTCCAAGACAGCGTTTAACCTTCTGAACGTGTCTCAATGCAACACCTTAATTTGGAAGAAAAACGAAAAAAGAAAAGAAGAAAAGATGGCCTCTGGTAGTTTTTGCCCCCTAAAAGGCCCAGCACGTTTTTAAAGAAGGTATTTTTTCCTTTCTTTTTCTTTCTTTTAGTGTATATTTTTGCCTGAAGAAATATTTCCACTCGAGCTCTCACACAACATGCCAATTTTATGCAAAATAACCTCTAATTCTTCAAACAAACAGACAAGTCAAAATACACATCATTAACCTACCATGTTGTCTGTCACCTCGAAACACAAACACATGTTTAAACACACACACACACACAGAGAGAGAGAGAAAGGAAAGAAAGAAACAGAAGGGGAGAAAGCAAAAGGATATGGGGAGGGAAGGAATTCCAAACAGGATAATTACTTCAACCGTGGGCAAATTTCATGATATGAATAAATATGGTTAAACAAAGGGTCTAAATAATACTATAGTAAAAAGAGTTGTTTGGTTAGAAAGCATTATAACGGATTTTAGCCAGTCAAACAATGAACAGCAATAAGCGATTTAAGAGTATTGCTGAGAGAAACGCACCTGAAAATCGCTCAATGTATTCGAGAAAAAAGTATATTGGATAGTAATTACATTACCGTAAAATTTACAACAGAAATACCCAACCCTGATTCACTACATGAAAAAAGAAAATATTAAAGCATCAATTTTAGTATACGTATTAGTAGTCGCTATGGTTATATATCCATGAGAACTAGAGAAGAAACTCAAGGAAATTTAGTGGTAAAAATATTCAATAACTCCACCCTATCTTTAATGACTTTATAAATGATATTGTATGATTAACCACAGGGGGTTATTATTTCAGACCACCCGGATTGCCACCTATTTATACAATAGGATGTTGCAGGACATGACGGAGAAACACTCAAACACACACACACATTGTGATAATTTGATGTACCACAAAGCTCTGCGTTTGGCCCTTCTCTTTGTTTTAATTTTCTGTAACCGGCAATCGTTAATGCAGCTTAAGAGAAACACAAATTTTAATTATTCATAAGAAAACGGTGGCTCTATTAGTATAAGTATAATTAAATTTACATTGGTTTAAGATTTATCATATCTATGTAAAAAAAAAAAAAAAAAAACTTATATTGAATGAGAAGTTATGAATAGATCTGGCCTCACGAAAACTTTCAAAATAGTATACAAGCCTATTTTAATCTGTTAATCCTGTTTTATTTTGGAAGGATATAGGACAAAGAACAATCTTCAAATTTATATATTATGATGAAATTTAATTATTAGCAAAGTTTTCTCCAATTAAATACGTAACATGTTGTCAAAGAGCGAAAAAGCTATTGTAGGGTTGCCTATAAGACAAAAGTTGAAGCTGTCTATTCTCGAAAGAATGTCGTGAAAGTGATTCCTTGTCTCGGAAAGTACGATTATATTTGTTTTCTATTAGAATAATTCTGTCTCATCTCGTCTTGTGGGAACTTTTAATGAAACCTTGTCGTGACTTCACTTTATTCTCTTGCTAATTAATGCACTTTCTTTCTTACGATTTTGTTGGTTTCTGTTCTTGTTAACTTCATTTTGTTATCTTATATCCAGATGTTTGGAACTCGAAGTGCATCAAATAAAAAATTCAAATACAATTATGCGTCATAAAATGATACAGTTAGCTTTATAATCACTAATTAATATAGTAAATAGAATATGCTATTTTGTTTCTTTAAGATTTGACACATTGGATTGTGTAAATTTGAGCAAAAAACATACTTAATAACAACTTAGTGACTGTGAATAAGATTAACAGTTTCATTCCTTGGGTTATACGTAATATATAACTGTGCAACCAGTTTTCTATTGCATTTTTTTTTATAAAGGTGTATACTAGGTTGTTAAAAAAAAGAGTAGGCATGCGAAAGAAATCTTTGAACACTTTGTTTTAAGATGATTAGATCACCATTTTTTGGTATTGTTTGGCGAAATTGCTACAATATTACTTAAAGCAAATGCTCTTTTACTTTTAAGATTATTTTAAAAGAAAACAGAAATATAGTATGGAAAAGGTGCAAAACTATTTTATTATTGTTACCATTGGGTGAACTGGTACACTGTTCGATATTTGTTCTTCACTTATTTGTATTCCTGCATGTATATCCATAGTAGAAAAGTAAAACAACCTTAGCACAAAACGTTCATCTTTACCCACTAGAATAACCAAATAAAAGGAATCGTTACTGGATATCATTATAACTGACAGTATAGAAATGTTATCTTTACATTGAGCTAGTGCTCTCATTGGAACTTTTGGCCATAATGTCATGTATGTGGTACTTAATACCAATGGCCCTCCCATCTCTCCACCTGAAATTATTAGTTACCGGGACTATAGTTCTTTCAATAAGCACATATATTACCACCATACCAAACTAATTAATTGGAAAGAGACTGAATCGTTTCAAACAATAAATGACAGAGTTTATTACAAGATCTAAAGTGCCTTTCATGTCAAGCAACACGGAGTTATTAATGAAAATATGTAACGGAGCATACAGAAAATTGAAACGATCTCGCTCTCAACAAGACTCGAAAGAATATAAAAGGCTATGAAACTTCACAACAACTGTAATTCGTCAAGAAAGAAGGCATACTCTTCCATTCGTGTTAAAAACTGTATAAACAAAGGTAAGTAAAAATTAACAAGGGAGCTTGACATTGTTAACAGAGAAACATCTCTAATACTTTCTGATGAACTGAATCATCCAAATTTATATAAACAAACATTGGTTTGTTAATGTATCGAGACTGTTCTCGACATATTCAGAAAAAGTTGATCATCAAGTAACTCGATTTACATTTGAAAAACATAAGAATGCAAATGAACCTTTTGTAACGGGATATGAAGGCCTGTCCACCAGCCTTCCCGAGATTTCATCTATTCTTTGGAAGTGCTACAGTCATCGCCCTTGGGAGTTCGTCGCCTGGCAGATGTCAACAACATCAGACCACGTCGCCCGACATCAGCTTCAGTCTTTTGAATCATTAAAATTGAAAACTGTTTGCTTACTGCAAGGAAGCTCCTTGTATGTATCTTGTGTAATAAACAGTGGTAGCGACCTTCAGAACCTTAACCTTTAACAGTCTCATCCGCGTTTGCTATTTTCCGTACTTCTGGTTTGATCAGCTGCTTTCTCAATAAGTTTGTTTCCACTGGACTCTCATAGTCATGCCTTATTGTCGATCAATGGACGCTCCGAACATTTACCCAGGGTCTGTGACACAACTAGGAAGCATCACTACTGTGTAAGTATGTGTCGTCAGTAAAAAGCTCTTTCCTTCCTGCTTTGGTACAAGAAATTCTCGACGACGTTAGCACCCCGGAACGGACTTTGGAGAAGTCACGCTGTGTCATCGATAGGAGTGCAGGTGCACTCGAATTGTGTCAATCTGGGGTAATGAACGGGGCCATGACTGTTTGGAAATTTCGATCTTTCTTCCGCATGACGTCAGAGAGACAGTCGGAACAAATAGACTTGAGAAAGCTTGATCTTGGTCATTTTGCGGGTCGACTTACTGAGAGGAGACCAGTCGATGGTAACTTAACCGCAGTATTACTTCACCGAAGGTCCACTTGGCTTACCGAAGAACTTCAGACCATCCTCAGAAGGACCAGACACCAGCCTGCTCATCTTGTCAGTGTTTGGGTGAGTCTGAATCTTTTAGTTGCTATTCCCTTGCTCTACCATCTATCCCTTCACGCACCTTAAGCTACCACTCTTCAATTTGAAACCGTTCTTTTATTTGTTTTATATTTGCTCTACCTTTGCCCCGTTGCTTTAGCCTTCTCGAACTACGCATCCCCCCATTCTTTACTTTGCGTTACACTTTCAAGTTACATCCAGATACGAAGTCGACGTAAGGAAGGCTCTATACAGCGTAAGATCTAGTGCAGCAGAATTTGATGAAATAACTACAAAAATGCTCAAGCTGGTATTTCCATCTTTATTCCTTCCATTAACTCATATTATAATTTCTTTCCTTGTAAATGGCTGCTCTTCTAGTGCTTGGAAAACGTTAAAAGTAATACCATTGCCTAAGAAGTCTCAAGTAAAATTTGCAAATGATCTTCGTCCAATAAATATTTTACCGCTAATGTTCAGTCTTAGAAAAGATAGTGCTTCAGAAACTGTCAGAATATGTTAATAGTTAATTCCTATTGCTCAGTCTGGCTTTCGTACATATAATAGTACTGCTAGTGCAATAGTTGAATTACCAATGAGATATCCCATGTTTTTGATAGCTCTCAGATAACAATTTTGATCTTGTTAGACCTAACTAAGGCTTTTGATGTTGTAAATCATAAGCTGCTGTTAGCTAAACTCAGATATTATATCATATCTGATTCGGGATCACGTCAGAACTGCCCGGACAAAAGGGCGAGGAGAGAAAGGCCAGAGTCAAAAGGACCTCGCGACAAAAGTTCCCAGTGTCAAAAGGGTTCCGCGACAAAAAAATGCCTGAGTCAAAAGGGCCCCATGTCAAAAGAGCTCCGAGACAAAAATGCCTGAGATACAGCCGGACAAGTATAAAAATACTTAGATGACGAATATTCTGTGGCCAGTACCTTGTTTATTTGTGTTGAAAGAACAGATATGTGGGAAAAAATATAGGGCTAGTCAAAAATGTTACGACAAACTAGCAATAACGATACACTGCTGGTACTATTCTATTTATTATTATATAATAGACGTATTATTTTGGTCTTTTCCGGGGGCACTCTCAGAGCTCCGGGAGACAGTGGCCCCCTAAAAACATGTCTGGAAGAAACACTGATCGGAACAATCCAGTATTAATGTGGCGTAGGAAAAGCAAATGTTGCAAGTGGATAGTGGTGCAAAAACTGCATTGGATGGGGGTGTGGACGTAGTGACAGCCAACACTGATTCATCCACATTGGGTATCACACAACACTCTTTATGTGTTACTCACCAATATTGGCTAAGATGCATTCCGAAACGAGAATCTGAACTCATTTTTCACCTATCGCTAATTCTTTACGGAATAGAATGTGCTACATTTGACATTAAAAAATTTAAATGCATCTGAAAGATTGACTATATTCGTGTGGGTAGCTGTACACTGCATATTTAAGGAGGGAAAATGACATTTACTTGTATTTATCTGCATTTTGTCGATTGTTCGACATTACGCCACTTGGTCGTAAAAATTGTAAAGTGCATGCTGTAGCATATCACGAGGAAGACTTCTTCTTTCTTTCACAAGACGATCTATAAGTCATTCAGGGTGTGTGGTTTGGTGTGGTGCACGTTGTCCATAATGTACCCGTATAGAGGGTAACCCCGGGGGTGATAGAAAGGGAAATCTTCCAGGTCATTCGATCATACTCGTCTTCCAATCCATCGCTGCGGAGAAGTTTTACTTTTCGTGTAAGTATTGTCAAAAGTTCAGTCCATGGTGTGGCGGCGCTTCGTTCTGTTGGAGCTACACGTGATCAAAGTTGTATGTGGAGACTAGATGGCAGGAAAAATCTGTTCTCCCTCCAAGTTAACTTCCTTTAAGCATTTAGGCATGGTTATTACAATTTTTCTGCTATATATGTCATAATCTCGTCAACACACAATAATTGTCCAACACCTGATGAACATAAATAACCCAAATTATTACACTTCCTCCTCCGTAGTTTACAGTAGGCTGAAGTTCTTGACATTTGCCTCTGTATTTACTTGCTGATAGACTATTATTTTACCACCATATTCATGCAGGTTTAATTTATTTTCGTCGGAAAACAACACTTATTCCCACCAATTTTTGGGCTTATCTATAAAAGCTCTAGAAAATTTAAGTATCTTATTTTTCTCAATTTTGATAATAAACTGTTTCTTTCTAGCTATTTTGCATTATACTCTTACCATATTAAGCCCACACATAACAATACACTGAGAAGATAAAACATTGTTACCACCTGCTATTATTTGAACGAAGTCGTTGATCTCTACTGAATATTTGAAAATTTGCACATTAAGAGCATTCTATTGCTTTATATTCGTAAAGTAACAATTAACAACAAATATACTTACTATTTAAAAATGTTAAAATATCTTACACTTACGATAAATATATGTGGTAACTCACTCTCCAAATTTTACAAACGCAAGCATATGCACAGAAACGTGAAGAAAACGACGAACGTTCTACTTATTATTTGCCTGTTCCGATACTTTCTTCTACTAGAAAAATGTCAAAAGTAACATACGCTATCTCGTAAACGAATAGCGGTTTGTCAAAAATTAATTTAGATTATCGTTTATACGAAGATTCTAATCTCAATTTATTCTAATCTCTTTCTATTTAAAAATATTGTGTGGTATCCAATATGCGGAATTCAAGATGGTTGCCATGATGTACACAAGATAATTTAACGCAGTTTCTACACCAATGCTAAATTGTAGCATTTGCTTTTCCTCCGTCCGTACGTCTCTTTGTTACTACCTTGTCATGATACTTTTTCTTATTAAATACATGTCAAACATAGCATACTTTGTCTCAAACAGTTCACATTCTCATTTGTAGGAATATTCAAGCCTAAGCTGAAGTGTAAAATCATAACCTTTTAATTTTTTAAAAAAAATATTGTGTGATATGCAATATGGCGGAAGAATTCATGATGGCTTCCATGGTGACCACACTGCAAATCAGTGCAGTTTTTGCAATAATACCAGTTGAACATTTACTTTTCCCCCGTCCATTCGTGTCGTTATTATTGTTCTAACACTTTTGACTAACTCTTTATGCAGATCAACGTGTGTCTTCTTACAGCAAAATTAAACTAATCTTTTTCACAGAATATTTTTCATACTAATATATATGTTTATACTTTGATCCAGGAGTAGAAATGGAATTTTAGAAGAGGAAAATCATAAGTTTGATTGGGCTTTATCACGAAAATACAAACTCAGAAAGGGGAGTGAAGCAAACTTTCATGGAGGACCGACTTAAGCCTCAGCGATTGTTGCAGAACAAACAACAACCAAACAAAATCAATATCGCCATTCAAATTTCATATTTCAAATAACTACTGATATTCTTCCTTCTTTTAGACAAACACTTCAACTTACTAAGGGAACATACCTGATTTCCACTACTGCTTTGATCTCAGGCTTTTTGGCCGTTTTTACCGGGCCCTTTTGACGCGAGGCATTTTTGACTTGGACCCTTTAGATGCGGGGATCTTTCGGTTCTGGCTCTTTCGACGCAGGTCTGTTTTGATCTTAGTCCTTTTGACACGGGGCCTTTTTGATCCGGACCTTTTTGTCGCGGCGCCCTTTTGACCGGGGTCCTTTTGACGCGGGACCGTTTTGACTTATTTTTTCCCATATGAAGATTATGAGTACATTAAAACAGAGACCCTCAATTTACCTACTAGACATACGGCAAACTATACCATAGAATATCGCACACTTCCGACTAACTACAACTTTAACTTCACCTTCAACCTCTAAAACATACAACAAACTGTGACATATCTTCAAGCTCTAATACAACATTAACGTAGCCATCTACCAAGTCATTTTTCCGAGTTACATTTACACCATGCTTTTCCATGGACTATTCTCATTATCTCTTCTATTTTGTTTCTTCTCCTTGCCATAGGAATAGCTTTACATTTTCTGTACAAACGTTTAAGAACACAACAGCATTAATAACACTTTTTCCTTTCCAGAATTATGCTCCAGTTTCTGCTACCGATAATTTTTCTTTCCTTGGTCCTAATAACTATAATAACTTATCTGTGCCTACTCTTTTGCAAGTCCCGTCCAAAAACAAAAACTTAGCTAACCGACTTCATATATCATTACCATTAGAAAGACTCAATACACCGGCGCCTAATATCCAGACGGAAATTCAACATGTGCAACCTACACATACAGAGTGCGACGTCAATATCAACACCGAGTTTACTGACCAAAACGCTCAAATGATACCTACAATCAGTGAACTCGTGTATATTTATTAATAATAGTGATGACACTTCTGCCCACTTTGGGGGAAATGATAAACTCTTTTGATCCTGCTTACTTGGGACGGAACTGCAGTGTTATTACCATTATGTGTATATTTCACAACAAGTTTTTCATAGTGATCTTGGTGTATCATAGTGTTTATAGTGTTTTCTTGTGTCTAAACAGTATCTCAAGTGTGTCAGTGTCGCGGTGCAGTTACCTTTCACTAATTACAGATTATTTTTTTTCCAGTGTGGGGATGCAAGGATCCCCACATCACAACAGACGCACGTGTCAGCTCAACAAGTGCTAATGATTATAAACAACCTAGCAGACAAAAAGCCGACACGAAAGACACCGAGGAACACCGAAAGAAGACGAACCCCACGGAAGGACCCGAAGAGGACAAATAAAAGGAGGACCACCGAGGGACCCAGCATCAGTCGTCCAACTGATCGAATCACCTACACCGCCCTGAGGTCGTACTGGACTAGGTGTACACCTATCCTTCCCAAGGTCGCACTGGACTAGGGGTGCTTTCTACAACCAAGCCTCGCGAAGCAGGCTATCCTTCCAGACTCACCGAACCGGCAGGTACCTTAAAGACTGCCTTGAGAGAAGGGGCACCGTGCAAAACACCTATTTTCCTCTACTTGGACATTAACGAGAAAACAGTATTGTACTCTTTGTAATCAGAGACGTTTTTGTATTTATCAAATTTTATAATAAATGGTGCACGGGGTAAATCTCGGTCCATTATTGACTCTACCAAATTCATTGCAATATAGAAGTTAGGCATTCTCCTCGCATTCACTCAGTTCCTTCCAGCTGCTTTATTTTTTCCTCTCAGTTGAAATATTGTGTCTATTCCATCCTCTCTCAGACAGCTGACTTTGTCTGCTTTGAAGGCAGTTACACTATAACCTTTTCGTTTGGGAAAGATAACATTTTTCTTTTTAAAAGAAACGTAACAGATCCTCACTTGGTTATCAAAGCTTTAAATAAATAGAAGAGACAGGAATACTCCAAATTAAATTTTTATTTTTGTTCAAAGGTGAAAAGGTTATTTTTACTTGCCAGCAATATATTTTGTAAAGCTAACAAAGACTCATTTCCTCGCAACAGAACCACAAGTGTTCTATTACAAATTTTATTACTCACTCTGTTTCTGACAGTTTTCGTAATACAAATTGTCATAGATCCTAAGTTATTATTTTCACAGTACATGTACGAGGTTTGAACTTTTAAACTCTCCAAATTTTATTAGAATCATAATGTGTCTGGCGAGAAATGGAGTAATTAAACTTGCCATGCTAAATTCTACTTTCTGTGACCAGACGTGACTCTTTGTAAACATGAGGTCGAATGTCAACCTCTTAAAGTTATCAGGGTTCTGTATAAAAATTATCTTATGTATAGGAAACTTTTAGGAAACGCCTCTCGTTGTCTTGCGCAAACTCAGAGTCTCAATTTCGTTCTATAGATAATTAAACTCCAATCAGGTAAAGCTCAAGCTTACCCTCGTATCCACACGACACTTCCACAGTGCCCAGTGAAATTGATAACGGCTAAACAAAAACCTAGTGCACCCTCTCTCTTGTGAGGGAATTACGCCTGGACGTTGACACGCATACCTCACGTCTATTGCTCCTCCGGGAGAAAATTACTAAGTTGCCGACGAGGACTTACTACCCGTCACAGCATCGAACTACTACCTGGAAGTTCATCGAACTCCCTCTCAGAAAGAGACAGTTATCTCCCGTCACCTCCAATACCGACTAGATATACTTTGTTGTGTCGGTACTAACTTTTGATTAACACCTCAAGGCGTATGAAGCAAATACTTAAAATACTACTTTCGCTTAGTTAAGAACTTCCATCTCTTAATTTTTTAACGAACAGTGCGTGTGTTATCGTCAATTCATTCAGCACTGTTAACTTCAGCTTAAGTTAAGAACTTCCTTATCTTAACTTTGATTACGAACAGTGCATGAGTTAACGTCAATTTATTCATCAGTGCTAACTTCAGTTGAGCAGTACTAATTTTCAAACTATGAGTATGCAGTCACACTAAACTTTCAACTCTAACTACTTCAGCTCCTAAATGCTTCCTCGATCCTCAACTACTGTCTACTTGTGCTAAAACTGAGTTACATAATTCTCGAGACCTCATGTATGGAGTCACTTGTTGTTGTGTCAAGTCCACGGACTTATTCGAGCCGACCAATAAAACTCTTTAAACATCTTGCTTACGTCATTCTAAATTATCAATACTTCCTTATTCGAATCTCTCCTCGTTTTTCTTGAGACATCTATTAACGCCTCATTCATCGGTGAGCGAGTGCTATAGTCTACTGGAGAAAGCAGACGACCTGTAGAGTGAAATCCCGTTGGATGCCATTCTGTCTGGGTGCTGAGTTCTACCATTCGTCTCGCCTCTATTCCAACATATTCGATCTAGGAGAAGACCAGCCAGTGCGAAGTTCCAATATTCCGAAGACCTCTAATAATGTATGAAGCCCAGTGACGACATCATCCTGTACGCAGTCCTGTCCTCGTCAGTCTATCCTGTTCTTGTCTTTCAAAAGCTCGAAATACAAGTGAGTAATTATAACAACAGTGTGCTTTAATGTGTTAACTGAAATGTGCTACCTGGTGTGTACGAAATGTCTATGGCAACGCTGGTGGTAACCCAAGGAGTCTCAGCATCTCGACTTCAGAGTGCCGGGAGGTAGGACCACGGACCTCAGGTGGGTTACATCATTTTCTTTAATATTTCATGTACCTATCGCTTGCATTTCCTTTTCCATCAAGTCGCTTAACTGTAAAGGGGATCACCTCCCAAGTAGTTTCAAAATTACTTTGAAACTTTTTATTGTCTTGATAGCGTATGTGAATGTTGATAGAGCGAACAATAAGCGTTCCTCTCTTTTGGTCAATTGCTATTTAGATTTGCTTTCAAAGATCTCTTTTAACACGAGCGGTAATATCTTTTGTTTTATGGTACCGATATAAGGCATTTTGATATGATAATTGTTCAGTAGTCTAAACTGGCTGATAGCAGTGGTATTCCAACTCACTGAAGCCTACACACGAACATTAACTGTGCTATGAGATCTATTTTGACATATTGTTTAAACGTTAATTTATATTAATCATTCATTCTTTTGCGTATTAACTCTGCTCGTCTGACTTCTAACGAGACCGCCGCATTCTAGTTATCTGTATTGCTTTGGGACCCGAACTCCGTCCCTCTTGACGAGTGGTCATTCCATAGCCCTATTGCTTGAGATGTACATCTGCGCCTTTGCGCCTTGACTTAATTGATATTGTAACTGTATGCTAATAAATCATCTACCATTCGAGCTGCATAGCTCGCATTAGATACGGACTAATTTAAAGTCCCTATATAAACAACCTTTTTCAAGGCTACCCCTTATTCTCGATTATTATTATTCTGTTGTGTACGAACAGCTACTTTGACATAAATTGGTGGCCGACAGTCTCCCCGAGACTGCTCATTCTCATGCTATTGCGCCCGATGGGCCCTGATATGATTATAACTCTCCAATGTGGTAGATTGTTGTGAATTGTGCTTATTGTGTGATATTTGCGATCCGCGGTAAAGTTTAATCTATAAATATTTTGTTGTTGCTGGCTATCGTGCTTTGTCGGTGTCTTAACACCCTGTTAGTACGCCCATAAATTAGTTAAGCGCTCGTGTATGTTTAAATCGATAATTTTGGATACTACCAAAGCTTACTTGGAAGCTTGAACAAACTATTCGCTATTATTTGAATGCAAGTGATAGAAGCGGTATTCTTATAATTTCCAAACACTGAAAATCCTACCAGTCGGCCACTAAGGTCTATTTTCCCTTGGACCGTTCGTATGCGCGACAGTATAAAATATGGTTAAAATGTATAAAAATAATAAGTTTTTTAAATAGTTGGAAATTTTTATTATTCACATATCTATACATTTATTATTATGTGATACCTTACTGAGGCTTTGGTCTTCGTAGTACATAAATTTAGAATAATAGGTTGTACAAAATGTATATATAAACTATTAATAAGGAAGCAAAAGTCAATTTGACTTTGTGTTTTTATGGATAGAAATGAAAGGATAAAAAGCTCGAAGAAAATTAAACTAGCTCGTAGATTAAACTCAGATACCATTGTACAATATGTAGTATAGCAATAAATTCTCAATTGTGCATCGAGTTATGCAAATCAGAGTATCACAGTGACGATTAATTTCATTTTTTAAAATTATTTTAATGTATTAGCGTTATTCAATTTTCATTTTAAAAATACTTAATTTTATATTACAAAAATTCATTTGCTGTAGACAAGAGGTGGATCCAAACCCCCATTCCCTAAATCCCGACTTTTCTGTAAATTTTGTCTAATTTTAGGGGAGATATTATAAATTTTAATAAAATTTGTCATCATATTGAGTTTGTACACCTCCTCCCCCTGAAATGAATTCCTGCTCACGTCCCTGGCTGTAAGTATTAAACAAGTTTAATGAACACATAACAAGCCAACCTCATTTGGTAGGATATGGTTTGAAGAGCCAGCTCTCCATTCCTCTCCCCGGCTACCCCTGTATATATCGCTATTGTAAGTTCCTTGTTGTTCCCATTTTTTTAAAATGTTAACTTTATCAAATAAAATTATCCTCCCTTCGAATTGTAGAAAAGTATTCTTTTTTTACTTACCTAAGTACAGTCGCACACTTTTTGCTTTCATTTTTTTGTACTATTGAACATTTGGCTTAAACTGTTCCATAGTTGGGAACTTTTGTTAGTCGGAGTTTCTGCAAAAATGTTTTCGTTACGCAATAAATGAAACATGATTATGAGAACTATCATTTTAATTTGTCCTTTTTCTTTACACATATGTAGTAAGCATCGGCGAGGATTTTTTTCACTCTTCAAAACTTTTCTGCACTCCTGATTTGGGTTTAGTTGTTTTCGAGAAGTTGCAATTTTATTTCTGTAGACAGAATAAATGATTGCCAATGAGGTTAAAAGAAATAAAGTAAATGTAAGGTAGATAGTGTTACAAGTGATTCTACTGTTTTTATATAAAACGAAAGAAAAATAAATCTGCTAAAGAGAAATGAAAACTGACAAAAGTTAATTTGAGAGAGTTGAAGCTGATTCGAAGCAAGCTGTATATTTGCTCAAGCAGCGCTACCAATATATGAATATTATTGTAATGCGAAACGGGAATTCCCGTACCAATTTTTGATTGATGTTTCCTGTGATAAGAATCATAAGGCAAAATGGGAAAAGGCGAACAGTGAAGATACGGGGAGAAGAGTATGAAATAATTCAGCCATGAGAAGGCATTGACTAAAATAATTAAATACCAATGGTCAATTAACACTTTTTAAAACACTTTAAAAGTATACTTATTAAATGACCAGAGATTATTCTCTGGTACTCACGATATGTATAAGTTGTTGTGACCCTACCCAGTGTTTATTTTCTTTCTTTTTTTTATAATGAATTTTGTATTTCACATTCTTAATCTATAGTAGATTTAGGTTACTTTTAATTTTATATACAGGGTGGCCCAAAAGTAGGTATACAGTCCCGTACTAATCAGCTCATGGGATTTTATATCATTTACTTATTGATATTCACATAAGTATTGACTTAGTTTCATCATTATTTGTGCTTAATTTCTTTTCACTTAAGCCTTAAATTCGGAATAGACGAAGCAAATACATTTATTATCTTAATAAATTAAAATTTCGTGCTTGATCGATACTGGTCAGTATTGGGCCATTCTGTATTTATATGAAGCTTGTATTCACTTTTGTATCTTTTTAAATCATCTTATCATCAATATGACTATTATATTTACTCTTTTCTCTTTGTTTTACTTTTTTCTTGATGACAAGAGTTGGGTGTTAGAGTATCCTTGCCTAAATCTCGCCCGCTTTAATAAAGGCATTTGAATTTGAATTTAAACTTGAAGTACTGCAAAATAACAAAACGGATAACAGCTTTCATGATACAAGATCTTCATATGTCGTCGCTATATGACAATCAAATAATGTATTCTTTACGGTGCGAGCCCGAATAAGTTTTCCTCTCAACTGAAAACATATCACCATTCACGGAAACTGTCTCAGAGACTCATACGTAATGGCCGAGTTAGTCTCGGGTTTCGTCTGTTTGTATTAATAAGGCACTGAGTCATACTCCGGCTTACGATTGAAAATGTTAAATGTTTATTACTTGTGTGCAATATAATAATTTTCTTTTGATTTCTTGTATAAGGTGTTTCTTGTATGCTATAAATATTCTTCTAAAGAAGTTAGATTTCCAATTCAATTTTAGGAACATAATTGGAAATTTGGAAATTTGCATCCGATAAAACAAACATTCAATCTCGAGAAATAAAACATAATGTGCAGAGTGTATTTTTAAAATATTGTGATATTTGTTGGGCGATATGTGCTTTCGAGAAAGCAACATGCTGTACGTTAAAATAAAGTTTTCCTGAGAGAATAGCTCGTAATACGTTTTAACATTACAAATTTCGAATTGAATAGAGTATGAACTATATATTGATTTAAATAGAATATGTCGCTGATTGTGAATATTAGGTGTTGGGGTAGAATATGCTTACAGATTTTCTAATTACCCAATTATAACAATAACAAACTCTTCTTTGTTTAAAAATTTGGGAGTTAAACTTCCTATAATTTAAGACTTAAGTGCAAAGTCTTTAGTATAAATTAATTCTTGCCTTTTTAGTTGTTATACTAATCTTTTATCAAACACTTTGCCTATTTGAAGTCAATGCTACATTCTCGAGTGTCATCTAATTTCTTATTTAAACTTTTCGTGTCTTAATTTAACATTGGATTAATATTTAAAATTAATAGTAGATTCTGAAGTGTTGTCTCACTTCTTACGAAACTTCTCGTGTCTTAATTCAAAATGTTAATGAATATTTCCCCGTGCTGAAGGGAAATAGAAAATAGAAAAAAAGATGCTAAACTTGAGTTAAAGACACAGTGCTGTATGATTTGCTAAACTCATCTTCATTATGTTACTTTATTTCTAAGTAAATCCTTCTGAAATAACATTCTTTTTAGCAGGGACCTTATCGTCTAAGGAATAAGATATCAGTATATTTCATATTAAGCGCAAGAAATTTTAGTTAAAGTATAGAATGCAGTTTACTCCCTTATACACTGAACAGTTCAAAGTTAATTTTACCTTGGTTTCTTTTATGAATTTCTTGTTAAAGTTTACTCGTATATTCTAGAATCTATTTTGTTCCACTATTTTTTCCTCCGAACCTCTTTAAATTTATTATTTTAATGTTTTATGCTTCCAATATATGATATCCCACTTCTTATACATATTTCCATTATCAAGATTTAATGGTAGTACTAAATAACTAACTATGGAGCCCATGAAATCTTGAGATGCACTGCAATGTTTATAGAAGCTGTCCACTTACTTTTGTCCTTAGCTCAGTGAATGCAGTTTTACTTTGTATGTGTATTCCTGTGAAATGAACCTTAATATTGTTCTCTCATCTTCGCCTAGGTCTTCATTTCCTCTTTTTACATTAATAATAGTATAATCTTCAATTTTTCCAATCATGTTTACGCTGTATGATTTCCCATTACTTACATTTATTTCGTACATTAAGACTTAATACTCTTATTTTCATGTAATTTTATTGCAAGTACATTATTTGTATACCACTTGTTTTCAACCACGAGCAGTGAATTTACTGCTGTGAATTTCATATTGAAACTTTACAATATGCTCTAATATTATTACTATGAATCAATTTTCTAACTGAACGAAATAATAAGAAGAAAAGGCTGTTTATCAATCTACTTAAACACATGATAACCTCTTATTCGAAAAACAAGTGCATCTCCAAAGTAAATGTTTCTGTAATTTAAATACAAAGTACTTCTGTCGCATATAAAGGATATAAACTTTTTTTTTTAAGAAGAAAAAGCCTTTAAATTTTAAAAATAAAAACAAATATATAAACAAATTCTGTAACTTACCTCTTTACTCAATAGTACAGCATTAATCTGTACTCTGTGCGGTCTCAAATTCAATACCAGTTCATGATAATTCTTTTTTATAAATCATTAATGACGTGTGATTAGTTTTCCTAAGGATTGCACCGTGTTCTTTATTCATTATTACTGCTGAAGTTTGCTTTTTGTAAATGTCTTTTCATATTACAAACAGTTTACTTATACATTGTTATATCTACACAAGTCATATTCATACCATTTCACAAGATTCGAAAGGTTGTCTACGAAATTGTTTTTTTGAAACTGTTCATGGTGGTCATTCCTAAATTACAAAGCTAATCGATCGTATTATTCATGGATCATGTGCTGAGCTATGAAAATAACTGTTAAAAATCATGCATTCATGAATTTCAAAGGAGTCTACAAAGTTGAAATTATTTGTAGCGTTATCAACTGTCTATGTGTTCTTTACATATCGTCTATTAACATTAATTAGAATTATTTATGATCAATGTAATCCTTTTACTTGACTGTAGTCAGTCAACTATTCTCCATTATATTATGATGAATTAACGTAGCACACACACACACACACACACACACACACAAACAGATCGAGACATGTTACTATGAGTTCAACTTGAATATAAATAACATGTAAATGAGCAACACTCTCACACAATTCATTATTTTTACTTCACACTTTTATGAAGATAATAATACCTGTAAACTTTTTCAAATGAGGAGATGAATCGGGCATCATAATTTACTTAAGGTCCATAATACTTTTGACTTATACAATGTGCCATGTAAATTTTGTCAAAAAAGTTCATTATACATCAAACGTAAAACTGTTTGTTTTTTTTCCACTGCATCAAATATGTGATGCTCGTAAATTACAAACCTATTCATTTTTCCTTTAAGTCGTGCTACATTATTTACCATTTATGCTTGAGGTTACTAATTCGATCTTGATAGATACTATGGAGAGTTTCCTCTACACTAAAATACTCTGTGTTCGAATAGACCTTATACTGTCATTATACAGCATTGACAACATGCATATGTGATTGCGTTCAGGTTTCAAGTATAGTCTTTAAAAAGTGAATTTCCCCATTTTTAACTTTTAACCGTTATCATAGTGACAAAACATTGTAAACATTTTATGAAATTGTTCAAAAATTCTGATTTTTTTCTTTCACTCACATTTTCATTTTACCATTATTCTAAAACATAACTTTTATACAATATTTATAAAAGAATTCTGCTTCCGCATTCTATTTCCCGTAGAGATATTCCATCGCAAAAGTATAAAGCTTTTTCACGCCAGCCATAGTGTAAGGATGGTATCTACCATAATGTTTACAAACCATATCCTTCCTTCTCCTTTCTTTTTAATAATTCCTAACCCTATTGCTAATTTCTAACAAATATAATTCCTAACCCTAATAAAGATTTTAATATTCACTCATCTCCTGTACTTTCAATAAGAGAGAGGCCTAAATATTTCATTTTTATATACCTACGATGCTAGTATCGTGTTTGTTTCCTGCTTTTAAAGAAAACTCATTAAATTGAACTCCTCACTACATTAAATGAAAATTTGGCGTTATTTATTCGACCAGTCGTTAGTATCTGTGCTGTTAATGTAAGACATTTACATATTTTTCCCAGGAGAATGTAGTATTTCACACCGTAAATTTGATTGCTACAAATTATTATAGTGTCTTAATATATATATATATATCAGTTCACAATTAATTTATAGCAAGTTGAGTGCAATTCTCTTAAGAACAATCTATTTACTGGTTCGCAAATAAAGTGTGTTCTTACTTAATAATGAATATTGGCATATGCTAATACTAACCCTTTAAAATAAGTTCTGAGAATATAAATAATTAAATAAGTTAGCATGTCCCAATTTATAACAGTTTACAATAAAATTGACCTAACTCTAAAATTTAATAAGAGATTTTATAAATGAGTAACAAGGTTATGATTCATCTAAAGAGTTAACACAATTTTCTCACATCAATTTGTTTCACATAATGTACACAAAAATTTTTTTTCTATAACCCCATCCTTTCTTGCAATTTTTCAAATCTGATCTACCCCATTTAAGATATCATCCCATGTACTGTCCTCTAATATGTCTGAAAATTTTTGTTATTATTACTATTGGAAAGTTTTCTTCTTTGTCAATGTTTTCAGTTACTAAAATACCAACCTCGGTCTTCATCACATTCCTTTCTCTGGCTTCTATCTTCTTCTCCTGTCTCTTTTCTTGCTATTTTTCTTCTTCTTCTGCATCCTTTCCTCTTTTCCTCTCCACTTCTTCCTCTTGCTATCACCACTCTTTTTTCCTACATTTGTAATCAGTTTGTTAATCGTGCCAAACCATTCGTTAGCATCGAGAGTTGATGTTAATAGTTTGATTTCAGTTTCTAAAGGTAAACAAATAGAACTTAATTGAAATAAATATTTTCAAGTCACTTTTACAGCGACATCAGTACAATAGTATACGATATATATATATATATATGCAGCAATAAATTTCCAAGGCGGCCATATTAATCAAGAGAATTAAATATTAAAATTAAATAAATAAATACTTGACAGTGTATCCTTCTGCAAATGACAACTTTTCTCATTCACTTTAGTGTATGTAATCATATGTACAAGTGTACTTAAATTAAAATATAACTCATTAATAATGGAAACTTATACGCTTATTTAAACTATACTGTGTGCTTTCACAACACCCCTCACATATTTTAACCTGTATTGTTACATTTAAATTAGGGTGAAATGTCTAGGATTGAATTCCCAATTGGTCCATGGCAACTTTCGCTGTTATGTAATACCAAATTGAATTTTTCACATTTTTAGCTGAATATTACCCTCTGCTAATAGGAAAGACTAAAAAGAACCTATGAAAAAATTATTTTCAAAGGAAATTGTTATTATTATTATTAAATGTATATAATTTCTAATTTTAATTCAAGGCTTCATAACTCACCAATACGATTTTCCTACGTCACTATCTAAAGCCTATATTCAAGTGTTGTTATCTTGCAGTGTGGTGTGTGAGTCTCTTGTACGATCCATGCGAAAGTAAGTTCATGCTGAACAAAATCATGTGCATAGCTTTTCTTCAGGTTCTTCCCACATTCTTATTCCACCGATTTCATTTCATACATTACTTTCTAAAGAACTATATACCAACATTTAAGGGTTAGCATAAAGGACATAATCACGGAACGATAAAGTGAAAGATTTGAGCATAAGTGTTTGTTTTAATTATGCTTTTTATGCTTAGGGTGCGTTGTCTCTATGATTTTAACAGCATAAGGTCTTTGTCAAACATGTGAAATAAACGTAATGCAAACAAGGTTAAGGGGAGATTATTGTAATAAATGATTCACAAGGGACAACTTTAGGAACAATGTGAGGGTAACTAAAGAGGAAACTTTATTTCCATTTAATAGTAAGAAAAGGTGCAATGGGAATAACTTATTTCACATTTGCGGTTACAGTGACTAATTTACACAACACTGAAATACGTAATTAATTATCTTTAATGGAAGGTCCAAATATAAAATTTTATGTCTCGAACTTTAAGGAATTCCGTGATACGGACATCTTATTACAATAATTGCAACCTTTATTTCAACCCACTCTCATCCAATTTCCAAAAGTTCTTTCTTAGTGTTTAACGACGACTTATCAAGAATAGTCGTTAACCTGGTTCGGCTAAGTAAGATATACAAATTTCGAGTGGTAGTATTTCTTTGCATGTAAAAATTAGCTTCAATAATTATATACGATTATTCTCACCTTTACTATTAGAATCATAAAGTCGGCGAACTGTGTTAAAAATGGTTTATTAGTTGATATACTTTATAATATCTTTTCCTTAAAACTGTCAAGCACACAAACTTGCTGACTAGGTATCCATAAACATGTACATAGCAACAACTATCCCATAATAATACTTTACATATCTTGAAAACATTCTTCTTCTGTTAATATGAAATTAACATTCTACTAAGTATAGTGCACATGTATGAGCACTTTCTGCCCAAGGTACAGGTAATTATTACTCAATCCAAAGTATTTTGTTATAAGTGGTACCTTACGTTAATCAACCACAGGTACTGGCTTAGTATTGATCAGTCAGTCAGTCAGTTCTTTTATATATACACAGAACATTGTGCATATATTGTAGTATACATAGTTTATTGAAGGGAGCAGATGTCCTCTTTAATGTATTGGTAGGGTTACTACGAAAGTTTTGAGATAAGCATTGTTGTGGCACAGTATTTGAATTCCAACAATTGCGTTCGGTAGTGCTATCCAGAGCAAAGAAGCGAAGCAAGCTTCAAGTCGCCTCGCTTATCGGCGTGGCCGTATCGCCTTCACTTGTTTGTTGATGTCAGCAGTATTCGACTGTCTAAAATGGAGCTCTAAAGGAAACATTTTCGGGCAATGATCCTTTACGATTTCAAAGTGGTTTGAACGAGACACAAAGCCTTGACCGTTTGCAGGAGCATTTGGGGACCTTGCTCCTTCCCGTGCTACAATTTTTCGGTGGTTTGGTGAATTTAGAAGAGGCTGGACATCGCTTAAAGATGAAGAGAGAGCTGGACATCAGGCAACAGCTGTATCAGATGAAAACATTGCCACTGTGGAACAAATGATTCGAGAAAATTCTCGAACAACTTTCAAGGACATTGAATCTACAGTGAACATTAGATCGCCAGCAGTAACAAAAATTCTTCATGATCATCTTCGGCTCAGGAAGGTTTCATCTCGTTGGATGCCTCATACTTTGACTGAACAGCTGAAGCGCACGCGTGTGGAATGGTGTCAAGAAATGCTTGCAAGATTTGATGGAGGCAATTCTCGACGCGTCTCTGACATTGTTACTGGTGATGAGACTTGGATCTATCAATTTGACCCTGAAAATAAACGCCAGTCTACAGTTTGGATCTTTCCAGACGAAAATCCACCCACAAAAGTGAAGTGACCGCGAAGTGTGGGGAAGAAGATGGTTGCAATTTTCTTCTCCAAATCTGGCCATGTTGCAACTGTTCCACTTGAAGAACAAAGGACTGTTACTGCTCAGTGATACACCATTATTTGCCTAACAAAAGTGTTCCAGAAACTTCGGGAACGGCGTCCAAGAACTGGATTGCGTGGGATCCTGCTTCATCATGACAACGCGTCCGCACACACGGCTAACATCACAATTCAGTTTCTAGAATCTACGGAGGTCAAACTTATGACTCATCCGCCGTATAGCCCTGACCTGGCCCCGTGTGATTTTTTTCTCTTCTCCAGGATCAAAGATCGCATGCGTGGGAAGAGATTTTGCAGCCCTGAAGAAGCTGTAGTGGCTTACGAGAATGAACTTTCAACACCTGAAGAAAAAGACTGGCAACACTGCTTCCAAAAGTGGTTTTCGAGGATGCAAAATTGTGTACAGTGTAATGGTGAATACTTTGAGAAAATGTAAGTGTTAAATTGATTTTAAGTATGTAAGTTATTTCACATCTCAAAACTTTCGTAGTGACCCTCGTACTATTGAATACGCAGAACATGAAAGTATATTCAACAATTTTTATATCATAATGTTTCAATTATAGTATTTGGTTCTCCATTTCCTGCTAATCCAGAGTAGGGCTGCATAAAATGTTTTGGTCTTATGAGTTGAAACAAATATTGTTGAACACTTACAGACTCATCAATTTCCCTTTTAATGCAGGGGCGGATCCAGGACGGACTTCAGGGGGGACGGTTTTTTGTTATACTGCTACTTAGAGATACTTTTAAGAGCTCCAAACTCTGGAATGGGTTTTATTTATATATAAAATAAGAAAGTTTCCTCTTCTAGGGAGCGATCTCCCCATCCCCCCTGGATCCGCCCCTGATTGTTAATAAATAGAACAATGCAAATAAGATTCACTTAGTCCTCGCTATAATCTCTTCTACACTTCGGGATCATATTTTTGTAATGGAAATCAACCCAAGAACACACAATTACAACAGAAGAGGTTCGAAAATGATTGGTTTTTCTTTATGTGTTTTTATAAAACAGAAGTCATGAAAAACAGGAATCTATTAGCCAACTGGGATCTAAACTGAGCCACTGCTCTTTTATGAGATTGTAATATTTTAGCCTATTTCATTTTCTTCTTACCTCATTAATGTCACATTCGCTTCCTGGTTCATTTCATACACTACAATTGATTAAATTATTTATTTTTGTGAGATTTAAATAATAAGTATATTTATTACCAAAGATAGTGAATATATTTGTAACAACAATAACTTCTTTTATATATTCCAATTACATTCTTGTCTTGTCTTGTCTTCTTCACCAATTATCGGTGTTTTTAATAGGAGCATCAGCTTTATTAGCCAAGTATACTAAAAGTGTGTAAATTGAAATGTTTTTATTGTTATTGTAACTAATTTTGCAAATGGCGTAAGCCGCCATTTGCATTTTTCTGGTCGACTTCCTAGTCGTATTCCCTGTTACATTTAGTATTAAATATGTTTTTAATTATAAATTGTTAGTCAAGTAGGATAAGGTAAATAAAGAAGCAATTAGTCGAATCCAGGTAAAGTTATAAAGTCTTAGTTAGGCATGAATATGGTCTAAATCGGGAAGGAGTTCCAGCGGGAAGAAGAGGGCCAATTACCCAGATGATTGGGGTGAAAATATTGGATAAAGTGAAGTATAGATGAAATGAATGCGTGTAAAGTAATTGTAAATGTGTATGAATGTTTTCGTGTTTAAATGGGATGAGTGTAGATTATGTATGATAAATATTTTTCACTTTAACCACTTCCTCTTCAGCAGCTCACTATAGGAGGTGTTCACACTTTCACAATCACCGCGGAAACCCCCAATTACATTCGTTTCTTTTTATATATCATCCAGTTTCTTTTTCAAGCTAGTACACAATTTCAGACACTTTTCGCCTATGTTCTCGGAGAATAACAAAGTGAAAGCTTAGGGCATCTACAGAACGAGTAGAGACTTTATATAATTTTGTAAGTATAGAAAGTTATGAGTATATTTCATTATGAGAAATTTATAACTAGTCATAATGTTTACACACTGTCAATCTACAAGTAAGGACTAGCTTCCTTATATATGAGTTGGCGTTGTTTCAACTGTGAATACAGAACAAAATTCAAGCTTCATCCATCTCATGAGAATTACTGTATATCACCTTTGGTAAATTCTACATCATAGCCTATTTGTAACAACTACAATCACCTTTTTTTAAAAAAAGAAAAAAAAATATTCCAATTATATTTGTCTTATATATATATATATATATATATATATATATATATATATATATATATATATAATTCCTTTTTTCTTTTCTTTTTTTAAGTTAGTGCACAAGTTCAAACACTTTACGCCTAGGTTTTCGTTGTAAGTTCTATCTGGGGTGTTGTACCCTCAATAGTATATAAACATGTGAACCCCCGCAATGAAGGAAAATGCTATTCAATGTTGAGCGAAGAGTAATTTTGCTTATTGAAATACTCATGCAATGTTCCTTTCAGTTAAAAAGAAAAAAAAACTCCTAAATCTCTCCTTTCCCCCAATAACTCCCTTGATTCTTATGCATATGTTTTAAGAATATGCAGATCAAATATTCGTTTTTCAAGATGCCCTACAGTCGGTGACAGCTTTATAAATGACATGTCTTAATTTTTATTCTTAACCGTCAAGAATAGAAGTAATAGATTAGTCTGAATAAAATTTAGATAAGAAACAAATAACAAAGATAATGGATATTTATTCAGTTTCACTCTTTTTTTTTTCAAAGTAATATTTTTCCAAGTAAAAGATTAAAAGGAGGAACTGACCAATCAGGAGATTTTTTACGGAAGAATTAGGAAACTATGACGTGCGTATTGTTTTATATTCATTTTTTTTTTTTTTTTTTTGTTCTGCTAAAGAAAAACTCACTTGGGAATGGTTTTCTCGAAGGAATTTTCTGAAATTTTGTGATTCTTCTGACATCACTATAGGTTCAACCTCATCATTCATTCTTCTGCCTTTCCCATTTCTGCATACACCCCAAATACCTGAGTTCTGACAGATTTTTTCTCAGTGGTCACAACTGTGGAAGCGGGAAAAAATATATTGATGAGAACGAAATTCTAGATTATTCACAAAGTTAACTGTTCTTCAATAATACTACTAGAACACTACCACAAATTTATTTCCAAGAGAAGGGGAGGAATACGTACAATTTGCGTTTTATTCATGAAGAAACAGTAGCTAAACTGGTAAGGTATCACATTTCCAACTTACATCTTTTAAAAAAGGAAGAAAAAATGTATATAGTAACTTTTTTCTAATAGTGGTACCCCTGCTAAGTAAAGGTCATAGGGCAATGTTTGTTCTTCTGTTGGCAAGTTTGCCTCCGTCTGCGCGTGAGGTCCTCTGCTTCTGCCGTTTATCTCATTTCTTGGGCACCGTGCTATTACAGCTTGGCACAAAAACTGGTTTCATTCACGATCTTATACCAAGTTATGGCGCCAGTGTTTTTGCTTGTTGTTCCATCCAGCCTCATCTTCCTTTTTACCTCCCCTTTCGTCTCCTGTATGTTTAGTAGGAGAGGGGAGAGGGTTGTTTAGTTGTAGTGGGAGAGGAAGGTTTTTATTATGCCTTCAACCACAACAGCTCACACCCCCATCTCCTCCTTCGACCTTCATTTTTTTTTTTTTTTTTTTTTGATTGCAGTATCTCGCTTTCACATACCATCAATAAACGATAGTTGAAAATAATGGGCAAATAATTTTGCTGTCAGCAAAGTCGTAACATGGTAATTTATACTGAAACTCTTCATTCTTCTTCAGCTTAACAAGGCGAGCTGGGTTTTGTTAAGCTCCAACAAGTTAAACCTTCCCAAAAAACACTCTTCCAGAATTTCGACACATTTTCTTCCGTTTATGCTCACCTTACACATATAAAAAAAACATTCGTTCATATACAACATTCGTTCATATAATACACGCAGCATAGAATGTTTGCCCATGGGCGAGTGAGGAAGTCCTCATATTTGAGAAAGAGGGGAAGGTGTTAACAGAGATTGCAATGAATGGGGAGGAAATGTCATTAGAAAAAAAAAACATGGCAATATTTCCCCTCTACCTTTATGGAAAGGCCTTGCAGCTCTATTGTAAAAAGAATTTTTTTAAAAAATGAATTGAATCTATCACCAAAAACGTGTTTTAACAATCTGGCAAAAAGAAGTGTGCGTGATTGTTGTGTATATTAGTTACTATTGAATAACACAGACAATTAATCTCATGATATTTTACTTAATTATCGTCCACTTCGACTATAGAACTTAATTTTGAGAATTTATATGAACTGTTACAAGTAAGAAATTAGATGGTGGATCTGTATATAGTATGGCTGTCGTGAAACAGAATCTAAAACAAAAATTTACAAAATGTGAGAAAACGTGAAGAAAAACTATGAAGAATATGGGATGAAGGAAAATATCAAGTCGAAAGTAATGAAAATCGGAAAGAAGCATACTATATCAATCATAGAGACAAAAGGAAAATTAGTAACGAAAAACTAGTTCTTCGTTGATATTCAATAACTCTTTACTGCAAATACACAATTAATGTTTAACAGATTAGTTCCATGTCAAATTTTTATTCTAAATAGTAACAAGTTATATATAGTATATAAATTATATAAAATATATATCAAGCTTGGAAAAATGAAATTAAATAAAATATTTGAGTTTTACGTCCCACGATTATGCCGTGTAGGCTAAAGAAGACAGTGATTATGAGAAATGAATGAAATGGTGGAATGAGGAAAGTGAGAGGAAACGGAAGAACCCCGAGAAAACCCATACACATGGTGTTTGTCCACCACAAAGTCCACTTGGCGAGAGTTGGGTTCGAACCAGGGACCCCAGGCACCAGAGGTGAAAGCTCCACAATTGAGCCACTGCGCCTATTCCAAGCTTGGTCAAGATCGGATGTACTGTGTGTATAGCGTACAACAGTGGTTTACAACCTTTTTAGACTGAAGACACTTTATTGCACGCCTACTACATCGTGACACACTTGTTTCATTTTCCATTGAAACAATATAAATTATAATAGTCACGGGGATATATCTTGTAGGGATGGCCAGAACCGGTTCTTGGTGGAACCGGTTTTCGGGTCTGAACGGATCCGGTTCTAGAAGATCCGGTTCCGGAACCGGTTTTTCGGATCCAGGTCTGGAACCGGTTCTTCGGATCCAGGTCTGGAACCGGTTCTTCGGATCCAGGTCTAGAACCGGTTCTTCGGATCCAGGTCTGGAACCGGTTCTGAAAACAGAACCGGTTCCTCGCGGAACCGGTTCCGCTGGAACCGAAACTTTGTTACCATCCCTACCTAAACGCGAGCTACTGGCAAGCTGTGAACAGTATGCTAGATGAAATGGTGGAAGCGACAGGCAGGCTCCCAGACGGCGGCAGCTTGTCTCATTTGGCTAAATAAACTGGGTAACTGGCAAACTCATTGGCTAAACAGGGAAACTGGCCAACTCATTTGGCTAAACACCCACTGGTGGACCAAATTTTTTTTCTGGGGGCACAAGCGGGTCTGGGCGGGGAAGGCACAAGCGCATGGTCCTCTTTGCATTATTTTTGAAGGTGAACTTTGTGCCTCCTTTACGGGTCTTTGGAGGCTTTCGGATCCAGGTCTGGAACCGGTCCCTAAGATCCGGTTCTGGAACCGGGTTTTCAGGTCCAGATATGGAACCGGTTCCTAAGATCCGGTTCTGGAACCGGGTTTTCAGATCCAGATCTGGAACCGGTTCTTAAGATCCGGTTCTGGAACCGGGTTTTCGGATCCAGGTCTGGAACCGGTTCCTAAGATCCGGTTCTGGAACCGGGTTTTCGGATCCAGGTCCGGAACCGGTTCCAGAACCGGTTCTGAAAACCGGATCTCCGAGAACCGGTTCCTCGCGGAACCGGTTTCGCCGGAACCGGAACTTTATGGCCATCCCTAATATCTTGCTCGGGGAATCGAAAACTCCGAAACCTTCCTTTTCGTACGCCACTGATAATAGTGTAAGATTATGTTTCTATAAAGTAGTTGACTGCATGTAGTACCCAACATTGTTACTGCCATTGAAGGCATTGACTGGTTCAATCTGTGTTAAAATTGATTCTAACTAATTGGTTCATAAATTTTAAAATTGAGCAAGGAATCACTCGCTTACGATATGAACTTTGAGGTCAAATCTCAACTTTGGTGAATAATAACTCGAGAGCTAGATGTTTGTGCAGCAAAATATTTCACATTCACATTATACAAATCAATATCTTCTTCCGTGTCAAATTTGATCAAGATAAAATAGTCAAAATCTATCTTTGTGCCAAGTTTGTCCAAGATCAGATGAAATCAGTACATTGGGTACTGTATAAACTGTTCTTGATATTTTTCTTTTAGAAAAAATCAAATCAAGAACAAAAAATAATCGGTAACTAGTTTCCATTATCTAAGCAGTATCAGAGAGTGATTTTAACTACGCTTTTCATGAATTTTTCGGTTTTCTTTTTCTTTCTTTTTTTTTCTTTTTTTTTTCTTTTTTTTTTTTTTTTTTAATAAACAGCTCAATAATAATGTTGTGCACGAGATTAGGTTTGGGACTGTCTTGTCTCGAAAAAGGTGTAGTGAAAATGCTTTCTTATTTCAAAAATTATATTTGTTTCAATTGGAAGAGCTTTGATTCGTCTCGTCTCAAGGGCAACATTACACACAAGGAACGGACATGAACGTGTCATCGGGACATCCGAATCAAACCTAGTCCATTCGATAAACATAACAAAGGCATGTTTATGCACAAAAAATTGGGTGCCATGGACAAAGGAGTAAGTCCCTGGGGTCTATTAACCCTATTAACATAAAGAAAATTGTAGGCTCGCAGTGAAATAACTATTGCATCAACATTGTTCATTGGAAAGTTATGGTTTATAGTTCATTCTCTTCAGCATGAAACAAGCTTTCAAAGGTGCTATGTATTTGGGCCTATAACGTACTTGAACAGGGAAAATTGGGAGAATGTCGAGAAAATTCCCTCCAGAAATCCTTCCCATCAACTTTGACTCCCTTTGGAGTGGCCCTGGGTAAAAACACGCAATCCAAATGTATCTCAAAAAATACTATAGGAGATACGAAATGTGTTTATCAGGTTTTGTATTGATTGACAGAATAGATATGAGGGGAAAGAGTGTATTGGTATACAAGCATTTTCCTTATACCTATTCCGTCTATCAATACAAAACTTGATACACACATTTCGTATCCCCTATAGTATTTTTTTTAAAGATACATTTGGATTGTGTATTTTTACCCAGGGCCACTCCAGAGGGGCCAAAGTTAATGGGAGGGATTTCTGGAGGGAATTTTCTCGACATTCTCCCAATTTTCCCTGTTCAAGTACGTTATAGGCCCCAATACATAGCACCTCTCGAAAGCTTGTTTTATGCTGAAGAGAATGAACTATAAACCATAACTTTCCAATGAACAGTGTTGATGCAATAGCTATTTCACTGCGAGTATAAGATTTTCTTTATACCAACAGGATTAATGGACTTACTCCGTTATCCATGGCACCTAATTTTTTGTGTATGAACATATATTTGATATGTTTATCGAATGGACTAGGTTTGATTCGGATGGCCCGATGACACGTTCATGTCCACTCCTTGTCAGTAATAACACTCAATATGAAAAATTTTGGAATGTGGATCCTAGTACTAATAAAATGATATTAATTGAATGTTACAATTTACAAGGTCTTTCATACAGTGCTAAAATTTTAGTGCCTAATATTTGGGACTAACAAGCTTGAGTTTTTTGGTCTATAAGAAACCAATTGAAAACATTTATTACTTATTTCAATAACATTTTGTCCTGCTGAACCTTTAAATAGAAGTTTCTTCTAATTTATTGTTATGAATAGTCCCATTTGGAAGTTGACCGATAAGTTTATTTTAAATCACTGTAATAAATAAACGAAAACATTTTAATCCTTTGTTGAAGGTTGACTGATAACTAGGGCAGCCCAAAAGCATAAAAAGCATAATAGCAATTTACACATATGGTTGGTACCTTGAACATGGTTGTGGTTGTCTAATAGTTCAGAAGAAACTAATTTTAAAACCATAATAAAGAATAATTTTAGAAAATAAAGCATAAAGCATAATTTAAAATATATAGCACAGTTGTCGGAAAATTCAGTTTAACTGCAAGTTTAACACACTATCTTAATATTTTTAAAACTAATATTTACAACGCAAAATCTTTGAAAACATAACAATGCAACAATGCAAAACTTATTTTTATTTCTGTAAACTTTTCGGTGTAATACTTTGATGTAGAGAAAAGAAAAAAAGGAAAAGAAGAAGAAAACTTTCCGCCAACAATGAATAGTACAAAAGTACTCTACGCTATATTGTTATGTGTACCTTTGAACTTGAACACTTTCTGTACTTTTTGGTGGCATCTTTTATTTTCTCTTTCTGTATATATGCATCTCTAAGGTGCACAAGTGATAAAAAAAGAACTGACTTGAAATGAAATGGAATGAAATGAAATCTTTGTGTTTAATTCTCACGGTTATGGCGGCTAGGCTAAAGGAGACGGTGATGATAAGAAATGAAGGAAATGGTGGAATGAATAGGACAGCATATGTCTTTACAGTGCATTAAGTAGAAAGTTCATTAAATATGAAAGAAATCGGTTGCATAAAATATTAATAAATAGATCAAAAAATTTAGAATATTTAATGTATAGTAAATATTATACACTATACATGATTAATGTAAAACGATGATTGAAATTAACAATAAATCTTAATATGGACAAAATAAAGCATAATTAAACAAAATATAAAATATAATGTGGGTTGCTCTACTGATAACCTTTCCAAATATGTTATCAATAAAGGATAATTATTTGAATCCCATATTGAAAATTGATCTATAAGATTACAAAAAAAAAAGTCTGTGAAATGGATAAAGATCAAATGATATTAGGTGAAAATATTTAATATTGGAAGCGTTATAAAAACAAAGCAATTTTTAAATGCAATGGACTCACTTGGGAAGAAATAAAACTTAAAACTACGCTGTTGAAATTCATTTTTTTAAATATAAATATTAGTCAAATAAACACAATATGGAAAAATCTTTCTATATATGCACACTAAATCATCTACTTGCAAATAAAGTTTACAGAACAAAGGCTTTTAACAAAGTTTGTCATTTCTTCTTTTGCTACTTCCTTCTGGATTATCTATTTTTATTTATCTCTATTATTATTCTCCTTTCCTCTATTCCTAATCATTTTCTCACTATTTTCTTGATGTACTTAGTTTTCCCTATTATCCTCTACTATTCTTCTTCTCTCATCTATTTCTAATTATTTTCTCATTACTTTCTCTATCTACCTAGTTTTTCCTATTCTCTTCCACAGCCTCAATTCAAAACTACTAGTTCTTCAACGATTTAGAATAGTGACCGCGTTTGAGTAGAGGAAAATACACAAAATATTTTAGGTGTTTATGTAAGTCTATAAATCTGGAAAATTTTTACGAAGTATTTTTCTTCTTTCTTTCTTAAAATCTTCTTCAGCTATATACTTATCCTTTAACCTATTGTCAGTACATATATGTCCATAGTCTTAACTATACCAACCAACATCACTTTCTTTTAAATTTTTAATATAAGGACCATAATTTAAATGTAATTAAAAGATCAACTATTGATTTTCACAATTGCGTCATTAAAAAATCATTCTTTGTTTGATTTTTAGGAAATTGTTATTATGAATGGACGTTATTAGTCCAGCAATTAGTTACTTTTTCCCTAAAAAATCTCATTCGAGGCCTCAAATTTGATAACTCGGTAGTCAAAGGTTTCTACAGAAAATATTTCCCATGGCAAGGCAAAAATTGTCTACATGCTAAGATTAATTAAGATCGGATGAATTACATAGATATTTATTTCGCGAATATTTGACGAAATCCAAATCCTAAATTTAATGGATCATAAGTAGATAGCCAAATACTTCCACAGGAAAATATCTTACATCTGTAGTAAGTAAATCAAGGTTTACCTCCAAAGCCAAGTTTGGTCAAGATTGAATGGATTCTGTAGATTGTTCATCTTATTTACTGTCCTAATTTGACCTAATTACAAGTTCTATTATTGATGACAATGATTAAAAGAAATCTTACCGGTCAACTTTCAATATTGGATTCAAATATTTTTATTGATAATAATGATTTAAAACAAACTTATGTCAACTTTCAACATGGAATGAAATATTTTATATTAATAACAATGATTTAAAGAAAACTTACCGATCAACTTTCAACATGGGATTCATTTTTTTCTTGATTGCAATGGTTTTTAAAATATATTGGTTAACTTTCAACAGGGGAATCAAATGTTTTTTTTTTTTTCATTCATAACAATGACTTAAAACAAACTTATCAGTAGAGCAGCTCACATTATGCTTTATCATGCTTTATTCTTAATTTTAATCATTGTTTTACATTAATCGTGTATAATGTATAATATTTACTATACATTAAAAAGTCTAACTATCTTGATCTATTTATTAATATTTTATGCAACCAGTTTCTTTCATATTTAACGTACTTTCGGCTTAATGTACTGTAAAGGGATATGTTTTACTCGAGTCAGTTTTTTAATCACTTGTGTGCGCCTTAGAGGTGCATATATACAGAAAGGGAAAGTAAAAGATGCCACCAAAAAGCACAGACAGTGCTGAAATTCAAGAGGTATACGTAAGAATATAGTGTCGAGTTATTGTGCACAAAGTTTTCTTGCACAATAACCACAACCATGTTAAAGGTACCAACCATATGTATAAATTGCTGTTATGCTTTTTGTGGTTTTTATGCTTTTGGGTTGCTCTACTCATCAATGAACTTCCAGCACGAGATTCAAATTCTTTTATTGGTAACAAAGAGTGAAAGAAAACTTACTGATCAATTTTTAAGATGGGATTCAAAGGTCTTTTATTTAAAAGAATGATTTAAAATAAACTTATCGATTAAGCTTGAATATTCAAATTCTTCAGTCGACACCAATGACTGGAAGAAAAGTTATTGATCAACATTCAATACTGTATTCAAACGTCTTTTATTGATAACATTGATTTTAAAAGCAACTTATTGTTCAACTTTCAACATGTGATTCAAGTGTATTTTATTGATAACAATGATTCAAAACGCTTATCTATGAACTTTCAACATGGGATTCACATGCTTTTTTATATCAATGATTTAACGAAAATTTATCGGTTAACTTTGACTATGGGATTCAAATGTATTTTATTGATAATAATGAATTTTTAAAGAACTTATTTGTCAACTTTCAACATGGAATTCCAATGTCTTTTATTGATAGCAATGATTAGGTTATCTGTAAAGTTTCAACATGGATCAACATGGATTGTTATTGATAACAGTGATTTAAAGCAAACGTATCAGTCTATTTTGAACATCAGATTCAAATGTCTCCTATTGATAATAATTAATTTTTAAAGAACTTATTTGTAATCATTCAACATGTGATTGAAATATCTTTTTATTGATAAGGATGAGTTAAAACGAACGTATCAGTCCATTTTGAACATGCGATTCAAATATCTTTTATTGATAATAATGATCTTTTAAAAGAACTTATTGGTCGTCATTCAACATGTGATTCAAATGTCTTTTATTGATAACAAGGAACTCTCAGTGGCTCAGGAGTCTAGTGTCTAGTACGTGTACCTTTGGTCTATGCGGCTCCGGGTTCGATTCCCGATGGGAGAGCCTTGGGAATTTTTCCTGTCCTTGATCTTCCTGTGTTCCTGTGTCTGTCTTCTCCAGTAATCCTTAACAATTGGGAAAGATAAAAATAAGAGTCAGAAAGACTATTTCTTAAAAAAAAAAAAAAAAAAAAAAAAGTGGACGAGCGCTTACCTCTAATGCCTAAAATCCCTGGTGAGATCTTAGCTCCTGCCAAATTGTCTTTGTGGTTGATAAATAGCATGTGTATGTGTGTTTCCTTGGAGTTTTCCCGTTTCCTCATACTTTCTTAATTTCACCATGATCATCCATCTCATCGCCATCTTCATTAGCCTCCGTGCATAACTGTGGAACGTTAAACTAAAAAAAAGATATTGATAACAATGATCTTAATAGAACTTATTGATCGCCTTTAAACGTTGCATTCAAATCTCTTTTGTTGATGACAATTATCTTAAAGAAATTTATCAGTCATGACAACTACTGACATAATATGCATCATAGCGCCGTTAGTTATACGTTCCTAATATAACACTGAGTTGGCAATACTTGCATTCTGCTTCATTCATTACTAAATTTTGTGTGTGTGTGTGTGTGTGTGTCTGTACTTTTTTTCTTTTAAAGGAACAAGATTCCAGGAAGAGAATGTGGGCGGAACAACGGATAGAACAACTGTAATTGATAGAAATGTTATTGGTTCCAATCTTAGTTTAGAATAGAATCTCAGCAAATGTCGTTACTAATCAATCCTTAAAAAGTTGAAATAGAAACGCATTATTCTTGTTCTTATTATTCTTTTGTGGTATTTTCGGGTAACAATAAGCGGATAATCCCAATTTGGTACTACCACAATGTGTGTATACCACACAAGAACATCTTTTCCAATCAATGGCCCCAAGGCTAAATTGGGCCATTCCAGACTCTCCAGAAAGCTACGAAGAGAGAAAGAAAGATTAAAAAATAGACTTAAGAAACATAAAAAAAGAACAGGAAGAAAAGAAAAAGAAAAAAGCAGCGATAAATTTACTACATCAGCACGAAAAAGACAGTTAAGTATATGTTTGAAATCACCATTGTTTACTTGTTAAGGAATGGTTGGCCAATTAGGCAGTTCCTCATTCGTGTTGGGTGAGAAGAAAATTGCGGGGTTCGAGCTGTTCAACTTGTAGGGGCTTTTTCTTCCCTTCATCTCATCCTACAACCAAGAACTTCCCTTCCATCTCTCTCCACCACCCATCCTCGGATGGTTATCAGCACAGACGCCAGAAGAAATTAAGTGGTTGCATCGCAATGACAACAGATCAGGACCACATGCTTGAATAATTCATTGGGTTCTCCCTCTCTAACCATTCAACAATGTCCCTCACACCACACTACCTACTTTATATACACCCTATGTATATATACACTGTACTATGTGGATTTGCATCCAATATATATGGTTAAAGCACGAACTGCCGTAGGACATTAGAAAGATACGCCAAGGAGATTCCGGGTGCATTCTGTCACAACGAACAAATGGGGTGTGTGAAGTTTTCTATGGAGTGAAGGCAGTAATATGGAGAGGAGTTAGGAACAATTGATTTTGGGAGAAACATGTACTTAACGAAAGCTTGTAAAAACCATGTGTTTATAAGAGTTTCATCTGCAAGAAAATTATAACTTTTAGATTTCCAAAGTACTATACAATTTCATATTACCCAAAAGATCGGTCACTCAAGGAAAAAAAAATACGTAAGTCGTAATTTTAAAAAAGAATCTTGCATTAGAATGTAAGTTTACCTTCATTCATAAGGATGTCCATTTTTAGTAGCCAGGAAGTCAAAATACAGATAGTAATTTTAATGGTAATAATAAAGTTTGATAACGTAAATTTTCATGCTATTATCTAAAAATAAGAGATAACATTAAAATGTATAACATTTATACTTACAAAATGCTTTAATCTACAAGCAACAACGTAACTTTTCACAACTTACAAAATACTATAATAATCTAAAGATAAAAGCTAAATAATGAGCCTTAATAACGTAACTTTCTAGTATTCACAAAATCTTATAATCTAAGAAAGATTTTTCCAACCGTTTGTAATTTAAGTAGTACATTTGGATATAATATAAACAATTTTAAAATATTCGAATATTTCTCTGTTACTATTCGAACAGTAAGATGTCCGTTTCCAATATTCGAATAAGTGTTCGATTAATGATCCAAAAATCCATTATTCAATGTTGAAATAATGAGTTATTCGAATTTTAACAGCATTGGTCTGTAAGACTATAAATAATAATTCAAACACAGAACAGCTGTTCATACAGTGTTATATAGGAGTCAAGTCTGCAACAATTTTATAGAATTATCATAGAGATGACATTAAAGTATACTGTACAGAGCAACACACAAAGGAGTTTATGTATACTCTTTGAATGTTAATAAGAGATAAGGTATTAAAGATAACCTAATCATATCGTTATTATTTGGCGCTCTCATGATAGTGTGTGGTGAAGCCATTAATATGTTTTTCTGTTAGTTGCCGTACATTTGTTTTGTTTTCCTTTAATTTTCAGTTCAGTTGTCAGTAGCAACAAGTATTTGACAACATGGCAGGGAAGTTTTTCCTTTGAGCAACCAAAGTGGATTTTAAAGTGTTTCTGAAAATATGAGAACATGAAAGAAGTGCACGGACGATTGTGTTCAGAATTTGATATTGCGCCACCGTCACGTAACAATTACGAAATTACGCGACAAGTTTAAGAGAGAAGGAACTGTGTGTGATCTGAAGAAGGAAGAAATAAGTAGTGTACGAAAAAAAGAATGGAAGCAGTGTTATAAACTTTCACAAGATTCCCACAGAAGTCCTTACGGCAAGCTTCGGGTAAATCATATGTAAGCAAATCAAATGTTCAAATCATTTTAAAGCAAGCAAAGTGGAAACTCTACATTCGCAAGTTGCTTCACGCAATTAATGGGGACGTTCGGAAATGACCCTCCAATTTTGTGAATGGATTTGCGATAGGAAACAGTTGACTGATTTGATTATTTGGTCTGACGATTTAATAAACAATAATAAACAAATGAAGAATAACGATCAGATAAATTCTATAGAGCTCGTTTGGTATATCGTGTCCTTGATTTTTAAAGGAAAAATCGATGAAGTTCGAAAAGAAACACAAAAGAAATACAGCGATTTTTTTGTTTTGAAAAATCAAAGACATTATAACGCTTTTAAATATGTTTATATTTTTCTTTGCTTAATTTAAATCCCTTTGCACCAAAATTTCGTAAGTTCAAATTTTTCATAATACATACTTTTCAAGAAGTAGCTAACTGTAAACTTGTGTATAATTTTCAAATAGTAGAATTAAAAAAAAAAGTGTTAAAAGTTATTTTCTTACAATACATTTTAAGAAATACAGAGTAGAATAGTAATTAAGATAAATATTCCGGAATAAATAGATCATTCAATCTACAGTCTTGAATAGGCCGATAGTTGTCATTCTGAAATAATCTGTTATGCGAATGGCACCTATGTGACATTATTATAGAGTATACTACAACACAGGTGCGCATGTAGAAATTTTTTGAGGGAGGCGCAGCTCTGGGAGGAAAGATATTATTTCATACATACATACACACACACACACACACACACACACACACACATATATATATATATATATATATATATATATATATATATATATATATATATATATATATATATATATATAGTATTTAGTAACCTTTTAGAATATGCAATAACTTACTTACCTGCAGATAAAAAGTACTAACAAACAAATAATGTATAAATCTCTTTACCTTGTGGAAGTTCTATATCCCAACTGATTCGTTAGTTGGTTTTCAAAAATAAATATTTGACATTCATACTAAACAAATTAAAGTCTACCAGTATACCAAGATTGATTAAAGTTGGATGTGTTTTATACATCACTCTGTTTGTCGATCGGTCTTATATATTTCTTGATTTCTTTAACTCCAAACGCCAACGTTGATTGCCAAAAACTCAGGAGCTTATGGTTTGCATTCCATAATATTTTATCTGCTTACGAAGCTCGTTAAGATCTAACACCGTGCAAAGTTTGGTTTGATTTGAATTTAGCATCACTTTCAGCAGCGAAACTATATGCAATGTAGACCTAAAGCTTAACGTAGGCTACCAACCATATGAGATCCCGCCGAGAATAGAACCCGGGTCTCTCGTGCTAACGGCGAGCATGCTGCAAGTATCTATAACCACGAGGGAGATCCCATGCCAAGTTTGGTAAAAATCGGATGACTTTCATCGATCACATACGGTCTATTATTTTCTAATTTCTGGAAAGGAAAATTAAATAAAAAGATAACAAAATTTGATGAGGTAACTTTTTACTAGTCATCTGATCTTAAAAAAAATAGTCAGTTTCTTTTCAAAAAGATTTTCAAAAAGTAGTACGTTATCAAAGTGTTTTAAAAATTACAGATATATTGCTCAACAGCGAGGAAACTCAATTAATTTAGAAAACTAATGTCATTTAAACATATCTCCCATAGATTGCAGTACTTAAGTAGTAGATAAAATGTGAACGGGAACTCAAAACAAGAATAAGAATGGCGAAACATTGCTATAAGAAGAAAATAATATTTTATGGGACTAAACAAATGAATTACAAAGAAGACATATGAAACAATTGAGTGCGCATTATATTCTACACGGGCAGAAATATGGATACTACGCAAATTACATTACCGAAATTCGTGTGTGAAGAGAAATAACGAAAATTAGCTGAGCGGAAAGAAAAATGAATGACATTGATAAACATACAAAATATGTTTGTACTTTTCATCCATGAGAACAACAAATATTGAGCATATGATTAAGAATATATCGTACCTTAATAAGATTCCTATTAAAACTGTTAATCAATTTTATTTATCGGTTAATTTTAGTTTATGTACTCGTCCAATGGTCCTATTCTAGTTTTCAACAACCGATTCTCTCTCTCTCTCTCTCCATATATATATATATATATATATATATATATATATATATATATGTGTGTGTGTGTGTGTGTGTGTGTTTATGTGATAGGTATAATTCTCAAGAATCAAATCGTACAAGGTAGAGAAAAGCAATTTTTTACTGGATACCATAAGTGACTAGTAGAGACTTACACAGTATCCTAATGGTGTGACAAAATTATGTAGCACTGCGAATATGATGGAAACGAATTATCCAAGATAGATTGTTGTAAAAAGTATTAGAAAAACTTTCTTCCAGCAATGAATCGACAATTGTTGATAATGGTGTTTCTGTTTCAAATATAAATAATGTCGTTTTAAATATAAATAATGGTGTTCCAAACATAAATAATCCTCAGTATTTCACTCATATGATCCCAGTTCTAATTCTTGATATCTGAGCATCATTCTTGATATCTCATGTGTGTGTGCGTGTGTGTGTTTGTGTGTTTGTGTTTTGGTATAACAAATGGTTCTGCAAACTCAAAATATTTTAATAATCGATTCTTGCGACTGCTGCGAACCGGCTGAATAGCACCACTATCTGTACATTAATAAAAAATAGATATAATTTAATAAAATATTATCTCCAGATGATATTTGTGAAAAGCTGTCTTATTTATCTTATGTGTACGTTAAGTATAATACCTAATTAGTTACTTTGTGTATTACATTAAAACTATTTGATAATATAAATAGACGAAATTATCTGTCGTTATCTGTTTCTGAAATATAATTCAAATATTATTATTTATTATTAGTATTTCCATTATTAGTAACAACCTCAGAAAGATCAGTTAGTTAACAAGAAGAGAATATTTAATATAATCTTAAAACAATTTCTTAAGTAAATCGAAATATGCACTATAGAACGTTTATCATTTATGTGAATCCAGATTATTCCTACTTCACTAACTTCGATCTGCTTGAGCTTCGTATTTTAAATTTTAAAGTAGTTATTAATTCCTTCATTCTGCTATCGTTGACTAATGATAAGGTACATACTATCGGATGAAATCTTCTCTCCATCTCCCTAAGGTAGAAAGAGATTATTTTTATTATTTACTGATATTTCACACACTTCAATGTACGCTATTAAATGTGAGCGAGGGAGTTTAAAATTTAATTAATGACGATTATGAATTAATTAATTCTTTTCACTTACAAGGTGTCAAATACTGACAAAGAAAGTAACCTAAACAGTTTTTTTTATTAAACTATTACTTCAAATACAATGGAATTGATAAAATAATATAAAATTATTAATAATATACATTCTTGTTGGATGTCATATAAATGAAAGCATTTTAAGCGTTCTACAGACCAACAAAAACATGAAAAAAAATTTCTTAAGTTGTACGCAAGTTCACTACGATTTCCTTTATGGTCTATTGCACACACTGGACCAGTTCATGAAGGTGAATTCATGAAATTCAATCAGAAAAATCTTTCACCACACATGAGAAGAGAAAATGGTTATCAAACTAAGGAGTATATTGTACGTTCACTGCATTTTCCCATCATTCTTTTCGAGAGTAAGAATGAAGGTATAGGATATATAGAGTCTTATCTTAGTAATGAAATAATAGTAATGGAAAAAAGAAAGAAAAATTGACCTCAATGAATAAATAATAAGATAAAGAAAAGATGATGATTGATACAGATTCAGTTACGTATAATAGAAAATCAAAAATATTCTTTTCTTTATACCTTTACCAAAAAATGTACAAGGGAGTCCTAAATGGGTAAAAGGAAAGTAAATCAGGTGGAGCAAAATACGTGACCAATTTCTGGCAAATTATAACGTTTTCCACTTGTTAATCACGAGAAGGAACAGAAAAACTAGAGGACCACACACAAACAGTGTACTGATGTAACGATTACCTTCATAACGTTCACATCATAAGAAATACTCTATAATGCCAATATCATGAGAAGGCGGGAAGCCAGTAAGACAGGGTATTTGGTTTAATACGAGGGACTGGCAAACCTTCACAAACGGATGTATGAATCTTTCGCGTATCTTCAATCGTTTATTTGACGTGCACGTGATAAGATTGGGCTTTAAAGATTGCATTGACCCATCTACAAGTAAACATATTGAAACAATCTCTTAAAATGCGGTTCATAGATATACGTATGTGAAGAAGCGATTGATCAACACTTTCTTTAAAATAATGGTATCGAATTTAGTGATTTATATGCTCAATAACACTGTTTCTAGTTTAGTTTAGTCTAACTCAATTAGTGTCTTTATACTAACTGCAGTCGTAACTATTTAATTATTTATTACCTTTTAATAATAATAATAATAATAATAATAATAATAATAATAATAATAATAATAATAATAATAATAATAATAATAATAATAATAATAATAATAATAATAAACGGAAATATGAACAAGCGTAAAATTGAAGAAATTTGTTAAAGGTAATAAGAAAATACGATTTTTCAAAAAAATTTACTGTCTCAAAAATTTTAAAGATTTCGAAGTTTCAGTGAAAAAGTGTTGTCCCTCTTCCGTTTGGTTTATAGAACTAGGATGTCGAAAAGTGGCTGTAAAGGCAACAAAAATATATATAATTTCAAACAAGAATATTCATAATAATTGAGGTGTTCTACACCAATATTTTTCTTCCCTATTCGTAAAGCTTTACCGATCTGCGAAATACATATCAGTCTACCTGCTTAAATATCATGAATGTACAGATTACAGATCCATGTTATTTGGGGGAAGCTTTTCACCACAAATACACATCTGACGTTATTCCAACTTGTCTAGAATCGATTTATGGTCACTACCTTCATAACATATATTTATTAATACTATTTATTTATTTCTTGAAGAAATTCCTAGATACAACATAATTTTGCCATAAGTATTACACAGGGAAATGTTAAACAGGAAAAATAATAGAAATAAAGTATTAACAACAATAACAACAGCCGTGTCAACAAAGAGTGCAAAATTAATATTATTTAGCCAACACGCGTTTAATTGCTCTGTCAAACACCGGGTAGCTTGAAATAATGTCCACATCACTTGTTAGATTATTACAATAGTTCGGTTTCCTGTGACGGGCACGGGACAACCTGGGACGGGCAAGATGGAATAAGTGGGTATTCCGGGTTTTGGGGAAGGGATTTTGAAGTAGTTTCCGATCTTAATTCCCCATTAACTATCTAGTGAAGAATTTTCAGGTCGGAGTTATTTTTGCGTAATTCTGGGGTCTGGATATCAAGATATCGCAAGAGTTCCTTCTCAGATAATATCCGAAGTGAGGGAATACGAAAGCGTACTATAGCAATAAAGAAACTGAGAATAGAATAAAGTCTAGAGAAATGTGTAGGTGCGGTCATGGCCTATATGGGAGAGCAGTATTCGATCTTGCGCGCTATTAGTGTTTTATAGAATGTTGCTAATGATGTCACAGTGAGTAGTTTAGTAGATCGATGAAGAAACCTTAACATACATATTGATTTCTTAAATATTGAAAAGATGTAGTCAGAGAGCATGAGTTTCGAGTCAAAGATGACACCAAGGCAATTATGACTAGCACATTGTGTTATCGAGAGCTACGCATGAGGTTTCGTACTCGCATGAGAGCATATCATTTCGCTCACCCATTTTTTCCATTAAAGCTAACAATATTGTAGAATTAGGGGTACTCTAATTTCGGGTTAAATGTTTACCTCATAAACCTCAAGTAAATGTGTACTAATAATAAAGATTTGCTAAAAAGCAATGTAGGACGAGTTTTACTAACAGCAGAAAACCCATTATTAGCTAGTACTTACTAGAAGTTACTATGCTTAAATGTTAATATTGCCTTTTGTTAGTTTCCTTTTATCTATGATTTTAAAGCTTAAAATATTCGAATTTTACTGAAAGTGACTCTTACAAGAAGGTAGTTAAGTCTTGATAAATTGTAGTAACCAACTACAAAAAAAAAAAATTAAAGCTGTCCGAGAATGGATATTTTGTGATTACAAAATCCAGTATTGTATCAATTCTTAATGGAATTTACGCGTTCAAAATATTATACTTCTGTAATCATAGGAAATATTATATTTCGAGAGAGGGTGCGTGAGCAACGTTTCTGTACTATAACAATAGACTTCTCGTTCGAAACAGTTTAATATCATAGCAAGAATAAGAACTAAATAAAAATACCATCTCATTCCGACTTTGGATTTGTAATAAATAACCTTATATATATATTTATAACACCTTCCCCCAAGGATTCGAATTTCAATTAAAATCTTATCCATATTACGTAGGCAACCAACATTGTTTTATGTTACGAAGTGTTGCCTAATTTATTAGGGGTTCTTGTTAAATGTAACTCTCTCCGACCACTCTAAAAGAAGTGCTAGAGGTGTCTTCCACGCAGTATTTTTTTTCTTTTTTCAGATTGCAAATTACATGTGTTCCAAATCTGGTTGAAATTGCTCCAGGCTTTCAGTTATGTTGAAACACATCTATTTTTATCATATAGGTTAAAACATGAACAATGCTTTTATTCTTAGTTCCCGCCCCGCCCCCAAAGAAATAAATTTTCATCTTTTTAGGGAATTTTACAGAAGCATTGACTATAAGTTTTTTTAAAGTTACTAATTACATTTTAATCTTTGTTCAATACCCTGAAATTAATTTTTTTTCTTTTTTCAAATGCCAGTCTAAGGCTAGCTCATTTTGCTTCCACGAGACAAGACGACATGAAAAATAAGATTTTCTTGTCTCGTCTCGTAAACTTTTCTGGAATTTCTCAACTCATGTCGATTGTCGAAAAATTCCTTCTGGTCTCGAATCGACTTTTGGGAGGCATTTCTCGTCTTTTTTGGGGGTAAATTTGTGTACAAAATTTATCTCCTGATTTTTTTTTCAAAATTTCATCTAGGAGTTATCAGAATCCTCTCAAAGATGTGATATAACAAAACACTTAACCACAATGTATTGTTATTAAAGTATAATGTATTTTTAAACGTAATAAATACTCTTTACTATGTTTATACAATCATTTGTCATTTTATAATTTTTCTATATATCAATCATTTAACGCTATATATCAATTATATAAGACTTGGGTGAGCTAGTGTTGCTCACGAGACTCGAGAATTTTTTCTCTGCAGCGAGACGAGAATTGTCATATTTCTCGTCTCGTCTCAAATTTTAAAATATGCTTCTAGTTAGGGATGCGCACGAGACAAGATTTGAGGCTGTCTCGTCTCGAAAATGTCCTGTAAAAGCGATGTCTCGACTCGAGAAATGACTATTTCTCTATTGGAAGAGGAGTGTGTCGACTCGAATTTTGTCAGAAAAATTCTGTCTCGACTCGTCTCGTGCGCATCCCTACTTCTAGTCTCATGGACAACACTATTTTGTCCTGTGAGATGGGGAGAGAAGTTGCCTTTTTTTTTTTTTTTTTTGTTCAATATATGCGAGCTAACAGACTTACCAACTCTTTACTGTTACCTTCCTTAACTGGAAAAATACCACATGATTTCAAGTATCCTGGAGCTTAATGGAAAGTTTGTACCAATAGCTATTGTGGTTTAGAGCTGGGACGCTACATGAGGGTTTTGTACCAGCGTTGAACAACTATATCATCTATTTAAGAAAGTGCTTTATTAACTGACGTTGTTTACATTTGCATGTGTGCAATCTAAATTCATTTGCAACTTAATTAATTAAATTTTACAGCAAAATGATAAACTAAATCGAATTGGATCGACGTATTTCCATCGGACTTATACATCCGTGTAAACTTTTGGGGGTCTATTTACGGTAGTGAGAAAATGCGTTAAATTTAATTTACTAGTTTTAATTGTAACAAACAAATAAACAGAAAAGCAAGTAATAAAACCATTTTTTTTAAAAGAGAAAAGTTTATTGGTTTGTTGTTTAACCGGTAGGCGTTCAGAGATAGGTAAGAAAAAATAATAAGATACTAGATTAAAGAATAAAGAATGAAAAAAATATATAATAACAACTAAACAAACGATCTAGTACTTTTTTATAATATCATTTTAAGTTTCGTTTTATGTCCGTCTAGGTTTACTTTTGTTTAACAGTAGATAATATTTTTGTACATGGATAATACACAAAAGTACCAGGGCAGTCAAAAAGTTCCCGGAATATTGTTGCAGCTTTAGTATTTATTACGTAATCACAATGATTCTTGTATCGTATAGTCCTCAGATTGCCTAAATATGAATTTGACAAGTGTGAACAGATGATAAATAGGCAGTGTACGAGAAGTGTAGCTGAACGAAGGAGTGTGTGGTGACGATTAGTTGGCGCAATTTCACAGACCGAATAATACGCAAACATCAAATTCATGTGCAAATTGGGGAAATATCTGATTCAGAGAGTTTGATACCCTTTAAAAAAAGTTTAGCACCATAAGATGTTTGGCTCTTCCCAAAGCTAAAAATGGACTTTTTCCGTTTCGCCAACGTAGAAGAGTTCAAAAACCAACGCGATGGCTGAACTTCGGAAGATATCAAAAAGAGGCCGTTCGTCGGTGTTTCCACCAATCACAGGAGCGTTGGAACAAATGTATGTGTTCCGAAGGTGCCAACTTTGAAGGTGATTAAGAGTCTTCATCCCGGCGAAATTAAAATACCGCTAATTTTACAGTAATTATGTGATATCTTCAAATAAATACAAGATAATCGAAATGTGGAACAAGAGCGCCCTAGACAATATTATTTTACATGAGCAACCATTATCACGACTACTTATCTGCTTTCGATTTCGAGCCATTTTTGAAAATCGGCATTTATTTTCGCGTTTCTAAACAGCTGAAAACGGAAAGCCGCTAGGTGACTTGTGATAACGGTACCTCACGCAAAATAATATTGTCTAGGGCGCTCTTGTTCCATATTTCAATTATCTTTTATCTATTTGAAGATATCTCATAATTACTGTAAAATTAGCGGTATTTTAATTTCGCCGGGATGAAGACTTTTAAGTAAATGTGTACTTATATTGTGGTAATTGAGAGCTACAACAGAAATTTGGGAACTTTTTAACTGTGCTGGTAATATACATCGTTATTGCGCAAAAATAGGTTGAAAATCTACAGGAAACATTATATATATATATATATATATATATATATATATATATGTATATATGCTAGTCAACTGTCAGGTCGACCGAGAGGAGAAATAACATCATAGAATATAACAGAGATATTACGACTAATGTATAATTACCGTGTCAACAGTACTGATAAAATTTAATTTGTTTTTAGCAATTGGATAGATATAATACTTATGCGGACCATATGCATTTCTTAAAGATAATTAAGGAAAAAAGAAGAACATTGTCAAACATACTTGATAACATTCAACAGTATGTTTAAATCAGGAAGTTTTCATTATAATAAGAAGAATAACGATTAGAGAACATGTACTTCTGAAAACAAACAGTATTGTTAACTACTATCTGTATTATTATATGAAACAGGATGTCCACACTAATTACTATATAAAAAAAGAAGATATTTCTACGTTTCTAAAGACGATTTTTTAAAGTCTCTTGTTTCTGGTTTTTATGTTTCTTTTTTTAATCAAAAAAGAGGAAGCGGATATACGTTAGTAGATGTTTATACATTATATTATAACTGAATATGTATAGAAAGATAATAAAAATATAAAACTATAGTTATGTTAATGAGATTGAATCTGAAAAACGATTGGATAATTTCCTTCCTTCTGTTTGATAATGAGAACAATACAAAAAGAACGATAATGATGGAAGCACGTAATATCTTGAAGTATTTTATCCAATCTTGCAAGATCTTTCATACACATCTTTGTTGTAACAGACGGTTGAATCTTATTCGTTATTTATGAATTTGCAAATAGTGGACAATTCATTCACGGTTTTACACACATACGTATACATTCAAATTATTACTAGTAGTAGTAGTGGTAACGGTAGTAATAACAGTAATCAGGGACGCATTTAGGGAGGGTGCAAGTCCACCTCCTTCGTTGCAAATATACACTATTTAAAATGGAAAGCTAGCAGTGAAAATAGCAACACTTTCCGAACATTTTTGCCGTCATGTTACCGTTTGAAGCTTAGAAGAAAGCGAAGTTTTTCAAAAGCAATGGTTTAAGCGGATTTTCAGAAGGTTGAACGAAAAGGGATTCGCCAAGCAAAAGGATATAACATTTCTCAAGTAGAGAAGAAAACAGAAGCCAAAGGGAGAGAACATTTTTTTTATCTGCACACTACTTGTTCATAGATTTCATTTGTTAGCGAAATTTCTGTTTTCATTGTATTTTTAGGTTTTCAGTAATTTCATAAGAATTCTGTATGATACAAGTACCCATCATATACCAAGTGTTCATGATTTTAAAAAATCCATTATTAAATCAGCAGCCTTATTATAGACTGAAAATAAAACCGATACAAGCATCCGTGCCTTAGTTGGTAAAGCATTGGGTTTGCATTTGGAAAGTCGTGGGTTCGATTCCGAGACCAGACATTGAGCATTTCCAGGGCAATTCCTCATTTACACCACAGATGCCTAGACATATTTTAAAAAATGAAATTTAATTCAAGTGTACTAGTAGTTATTGCTGCACCTCCCGTCAGACAGCCCTGTACCCGGCCCTGGCAGTAATAGCTCTGAATATAGGGGTTTATATTTTTCGGATAAAAGCAAGATTTGACATAGAGAAGTAGCGAAATTTGACATGACCAGTTTCTTGTGTAAACTTCTGAATTTCGGGGATTATTCTGACAAGTAACATCTTTAGGCACAAGATTGTTAATATGTGATTCACGAGCTTACTCAAATTCTTACAAGCCACCGTGATAATTTTTGTTTGTCCTATAATTAAGCTTCTCACTTAAAACTAGTGACAAAATGTAAAGGAAGGAAGGAAGGATAGAAACAAAACTAGGATGAAAAAAGAGCGAGATAATAAAAAACAAAAAGAAATAAAAGAGAAGCAAAAGTTGTTCTGTTAGAAAATGGATCATCAATTTTAAGCTGGTTTGGTTCACACCAGCGTAGAAGAGGAACACACTTCTTGGACTGAGAAAGTAATTGGGTTCAACAACTTCTGATTTATGAGAGGTTATATGTCAAAATCCGCCCACTGGAAGGAACCAAAAACTTTAATTTCTAAAACCCACACAAGAAGAACTCTTAACGAAGAAAAAAATGAGAAAGAGTAAAAAGAAGAAAAAGGAAAGATGTAGAGCTTTACAGGCGCCCTTGCAGTGGAAAGTGTAGCTTTTTAAATTATCACTGAAGATTCTAGGAAATTAGTTCGGATGAGTCGTCTTGACCACTGACGATTCGTGTAGAATGGCCAGTCATTACATATCAATGAGGAGCAAATTATTCTTGTCTTTCTTTTTGGTTGAATGTTTTCATCCTTTCTTTCTCTCCTCCTTTTCTTACATCTCTGCATTTACATTCATATTTCTTCAAGGATTTTACCAATCTAGAATAGCAGCAGAGCTAACAAACACGGAAGAAAATAATCCTCTACTGGGCTAGGAAACACGCGTTGTTTTAAAAGTAATAGTAATTTCTTGTAACGATACACACAAAAGTTTTACAAGTATTGTGTTTCACAGTCGTTTTTAACAAGATAAACTCCAACAAAACAAACAAAAGTTTGACGAGTATTATGATTCACAGTCGTTTTTAAACGGGCAAACTTCAACAATATAAACAAAGATTTAGAGAGTATTGTTTTACAGTCATTTCTAACGGGATAAACTCCAACAATATGAAAATTTTGCGAGGAGGTTTGCGTTTAGAAATCAAGTTTAGAAATCATCAGCATCAACATATCATCAGTTAGTGAACTGAAAAACCTATCAAATCCCATATTTTCAATTTCTAATAAGGCGAATTTCGTATTTCAGTCCCTATATGTTCTATCTTCAATGAGAACAAATATAATGACAGTATAGTTAATTAATATTTTTGATTCTCTTGTATGTTCCATGACTTTTTTTTCCAAGTTTCCATGTTTGTTACGTTAAAAAAGTAATTGACATGGCCTCTATATCTTAGCATAGGCAAAATTTGATATATTTAACTACGTAGTAAATTAAATAGTTCCAGTGGAAAATAGTAGAGAAATAGCAGTGAGAGATAATATGCATAATGGATTTTGTGCTCTGATTGCCATTTATCTAGTTATCTAGTCCACGATAATGTCCTCCCTAAATTCTTCTATTGATCTTGCTCCCTAGGAATAATACATCACTTTCAAACTTACTTCAAATTTTGGATCTCCGATATCCCCAATGTAGGACTTTGCTGGAAGTTTCTTTTTTCTTTTTCTTTTTTTTGTATCAGATAGTATTGAGTCTTTTTCGCACTAGTACCCCAATTCTCAGGGTTTACAAGCCGCAGGGAGTAAGGTCTAACTTTATTCGCTAAATGACAGTTGAAGCTAGTAAATGTGCAAAAAGTACTGCAATTCTTAGAATCAGGTGTAAGATATTGTGCCCTGAAGATGAGACAACTTTCCGCGAAGATGAGAAAACTGCGCTACATTCTATAATGTTATTTTGATAAAAGCCAAATGCTGCGCAAGCCCACGAAGAAATTTGTTCTGTTTATGGACAAGATACATTAACGAAAGCAACAACTAAGAGATAGTTCAGTCACTTTCATTCTGGGAATTTCAATGTTGAAGATGCTCGTCGCACTGGGTGACCAATTACAGATTCAAGCGGAACTGATATGTAAGTCATGATACTACCAATGACCTAAATACTCATCAGCAAGCAGTTTAAAACATGCGTCGAAAGCTAACAATATAAAGAAGTTCGGCGTTTGGATGCCACATAATTTCACTCAAAAATATTTACGCAATCGAATTTCTATTTGTGAATCTATACTGAATCGAGCAGTTTCTGAATCGGTTCATCACCAGTGATGAAAAGTAGATAAGATGCGACTACAATACGCAAATAAGATCATAATCGAAGCGAGGAGACGCTTCACAGCCCGTGGCAAAACTCACACTGATGCCAAGGAAAATTATGCTGTTTGACGATAAATTTTTAACGCTATTTTTCAAGAAAATCAAGGGGAAATAACTTTTATGATACTAAAAGATATGTCGTTCATTGCCAAAATTATTAATTGATAGATTTTATTCCACCGAAACAGATTATTTATTTATTTATTTATGCACGGTATACGTAAAACGAACTACACTGTTACGTACCAGATTATCTCTATTGTTTGTCTTCTTTTATAGTGACTGCAAGGACTCGTGAAATCTGGGCTTTACACCAATTATAGAACTACTTTGACTCACGGATGATACATCGGAAGAATTCGGTACGATTCGTAGAACTGGCTTCCAAACGCATAGTTGAGAAAACATGAAACAATGTTACTGAACATAGGAGACGTGGTGAACGATTGAAAAAAGTAGCGCTATACGATGAATATTCTCCACGACACTGGCAAAATTTCATGGATGGGGGGTTGACGACCGGGACACACCATCCTGTTCTATTGGATGATGAAATGCGTAGATCTTGGTCAAGCTTCACGATTTTGTGCGATTACTGTAATAATGACACACATGTACAGGCCTAATTAGTTATAATTATCCTTCATGTTTTTCTGTCGATAACCTTCATGTTCGGAGCGAGCCGACCAATTTTAGTTTAGGATTCATTGATATAAACACTATGCAATTCTCTGTGCAATACTGAAAACTTCATTCCAATTTTTCAATAATTCGTTTAGAAGTTATTCACGCACAGTATTTCAAAAATATAGAGTGATGTATCTTAAATAAAGGTTTTAAAAAATGACCAAAGCAACTGATGTTACCGTTTGGGCAATATACCATTACGTTCAACGCACACACAGACTATCTTTAGACAATTGAGAGGCATTCTTCTGTCTCATGCAAATACTATTGTAATATCGAAACGTTACACCCAATACTGGTTTTATTAAGTGTGTACTTTGTTCACAGTCAGATCAAATAGTGGTCTAATAGAAGTAAAACATTTAAAATGATTTTTTTTAATACACTCACATATTAATATATATATATATATATATATATATATATATATATATATATATATATATATATATATATATATATATAACAGCGTGTTCCATAAGGGGTAAATTCACTATTCAATACTAAAAATGTTTACCAATTACAATTACAGATCAACTTTACTAATTTGGGGCTTCTGAATTCGAAAAAGACACCTAAATTTGATGATTAGCTCCTGTTTTCGAGTTACAGCCTTGGACTAAAATTATGATTTTTGCATTAAATTTTGGGGTTTTCTATATATAAACAGTTGGACCCAGAGCGAATCAGATTTTTTATAATACAGTATTGACTACTCTCGCTGTACATGTATTTCCCACGTGATGCGTAACATTTGCGTTTGGTAAGGTTCGTATTAATTATACGAAAATTTGTGTTTCCATTGCGTTGTGATAGTTCCAGTTGGCATCCTTATGTTATAGAGAAATAAAAACATGTTCTGAAAATTTTTAAGTATTCCAATAATTTCTGCTATATTCGCAGTGAACATTTGCTTCAATGAAATATTCAATTTCATTATTTATAAAAATGGCGTTTAATGTGTGTGTGTAAATTTTGGCTGTTAGCTAAAGCATATAAACATAAATACTTGCAGACCAGGTGTACTGCAGTACGTTTTTGTTGAAAATGAAAAATATGACATTTTTGAGTTTTACGTCCCACGGTTATACCGGTTAGGCTAAAGGAGACGGTGATGATGAGTAATGAATGAAATGGTGGAATGAAGAAAGTGGCCCGAGAAAACCCACGCACACGGTGTTACGTTTTTGTTGAGAATCCGTGGAAGAGGATGTTGCATGCTATTTGAAGTACCCATAATTTAGTGGGAGTCTAGAAGTAGCATTAGTGGGAGTCTAGAAGTGTGTTCCTCTTATTAATGAATATCCATGAAGAGAAAAGAAAAAGTTGAATACGCTAATACACCCTCTACGATTCGACCTGTGCCTCATGACAAAGTACTTCCTAAGACTCCAAAAATACTTCTATGAACTCTGAAGAAAATAACAGTCTCTCCTTAAATTGCGAAGAACAAAATTAAATGTGATCTACTTGCGAAAAGCAGACCTATCTAGAAAGGCTGGTCTTAGAAGGTACGGAGTCCAATTAGGGTCATTTTAGTCGGCCCCACATTTCTAGCCAACTTACAATGTTGTATGTACTGTACTTGTCAAGTCGAGAGTATATTACACTCTAGCGCTGAGCCGTTAGGAACGAGATTCAATCAGTCCAATTGGCTAGGGCCAACCCTGCCTTATATCATAGCACAATGAGAGCTCAACTGCTTGGTCAGAGATTTAGAATCCCTAAAAAATCCGCGGTTACAGCAGTGGAATTATTTCCACCACTCTGTGGAAATGTTAGCATTCCCAATAGGAATAAGAAACTCGAGAAGTTCTTAATAACCGAAGATTATTTCGATGCATGCTACAAACTCATTGAGGGCATGTTGGATGAGTTGAATATGAGGCACAATCCTGGTCAGTATTAAGTAAGATTGCGGTAAGCAGTTTTTATTCTGTTATTTATTTATTTATTTTTGTATTGTATTATACATATAGCTAGGCAATGGAATTTAAAATGCAAAATTCATTTGAACAAGCTCACTAGCAAAGGATGCAATATGAAAACTGCTAGTATTTACATCTTAGTATCTATACAAACATTTTAGTTAATGATTTAGATATAGCAAAGCGCGAAGTTTCACAAACCTTCCTTAAATAGCTTATGATATAGGATAAATTGTGAAAAAAATACTTCTGATAGACGTAAGACCATTCCCCTCGGTACCCATGAAAAGTTTAATATAATGGGAAGTGTAGTAATTCCAAAGTTTTCGTAGTATAGCACAAATGACTCCGCTCGCTCAGCTAATAGTCACATTATCTCTGAAACGAGCTAATTAATTAAAGTATCATTTCTGGTTAACAACCAAAAGTTACAAAGAAATTATATTCGTTTCTGTATAACATTGAACTTTTTAAGAAATGAACAGTGTTATCGTCCTTGGCTTTAGTATGTGAAGTGGCGGGTCCTGAGATAAATCACAACAGTAGAAATTTAATTTCCATCGGACCAAGCTAAGAACAAAAACTTACCTAATGTAGTAATTTTTGTATACAATTTTCTGAACTTGTATGAAGCTACTTTCCCTTTGCTTGTAACGACAAAAGTTTATTATTATTATTATTATTATTATTATTATTATTATTTGTAATAGAAGTGGCTTTTCTCAAGAACTGGCACTTGTCGACTCCTTGAATGAGATGACGTGTTGGAAATTCCACATGTTGTAGGTCTACGTCTCGTATAGTCTTGTTACTGAAAACATAGATGAAACTTGAAATAAATGAAACAACTTGTTTTAATATATATATATATATATATATATATATATTGCATAATCTGAAAGCATGACAACTACCAAAAATTAAATTTTAAGTTTAGCTTATTGGCTTTCGAAGGTTAAAATGATCAAATAGAGATCTCTATCCACCTTATGGACAAAAGGAAAGAAAAAAATACAAGTAACATTAGAAGTATGCATATAAAATAAAAGGAATTAATGAGGGAGTGGGGGAACTAAACAAAATTGACAACTTCCTGCAATGTCTTGTCCGATATGATATGGATGATTGAAATTAAGACGAAATAGTATTAAACATTTTTATAGTACGATTGGTCAAAGGTTCAATCTGCTAAATCCTATGGTGTAATGTGGATGACTAGTAATTGGTTAAGTCTTTGATAAGGCAATGATATATGCCGAAGCCGTAACACAAATTATTACATAATAATAAGTATATGCTTTGTTCATATTTTATTTTCATTTAACTAATACGTAGTTTCAATTGCTATGGCTATATAACCAATGTTTAGGTAGATGAGAAAAATAGGTTTAACCGGATGAACAAAGTCGATAAAACAGTTTTTTTAAAAGCTTAAAATTGGTTATTAGTCTTGCGTATATTGCATGGTATTCTTGTACACCAAGGTGTAGTTAATAAAATTACACAACAATTATTACCAAAAAATGCGTTGAAACAAGGTGAAGACTAGGCGATACAGTATAATCCCTCTGTTACTCTGCAGCTCATAACCACAGAATTCTTTAGCTCTTTCTTTCTGGGCATTATTATTATTTTTCTCTCCCGTATATACCTCATACCAATCCTACTCAAACCATTTTTCAACTGCTGCCTCATACAGGAAGTCGTATGTCGTCACTAAACACTACCTTACGCCCAGCACCTTGAGGGCTCCAAGATTGTAATTTAGTTGAAACATTGCTGGTTTGGTTCGGGAACCCCACGATTAAGTTGACTATACACATTCGCGCGTTCGTCTGGTTCTCAGCACGAAATGAATCATTTGTAAATCGAAACCTTCTCTTCACACACATACTAACGTACAACCAAGAAGCAATGAAGACAGTATAAATTACGTACCTATACAGCTTCAGACATACAGAATGGACTTTATAGCACGACAAAGACCTTAAAAAAATTAAATCTTTTATTCTCATTGGAGAAAATTAGCTTTTAAATATCTGTTTTTCTTTTCCAAACTGAATAAGTATAAACACGTAATGTATATACGTTTAATTCCTATTTAGTCAAATGGTTAAAATGGATTTCTTTGGTGTGCGTCGTTCGAAGTTCAATTCTCAATACGGACTCAGAATTTGCTATGTTGATCCACAAACGCGAGTGTTTAATTCCAGTTTAGTCGAATGTTTAGAACAAATGCCTTTAATAACTTAAGTTCGACTCTTGACTATCGCACGGAATGTCGTGCAACATGAGGAGGAATCTTTTCAACATTTTTGGATGCCTGCAAGCAAGCTGCGATATATTTCAAAGAGTTCAGTACTGTAACTATCCGCAGTGATGGTTCTGCGTCACGGAGAAAAATATGATGGATGAATCCCGCCATAGATGGCCGTGTCAGCAACACCAACTTATATCATCATCTTCATCATCATAGGCAGTGGCGTATTTAAGAAGGGTTCCTGGGCTTAGGCCCCCACCCGAAATCTTACTTACTATATTGAGTAAATGAAATACCTTGCAGAATTTTCACATTTCCAGGAGTAAAGTTAGCAAAGCCCCCCAAAACAAAATCGTAAGTACGCCACTGATCATAGGTATTCTACTACCTTTTGCAGGTCACTTGCAGCAATTGAGGAGCTTCCATGCCCCATGGTCTTCAACTAACCTCTTCGTCTTCACGTACAATTTAATCCAAGTTGACAATCCGATCTAAGAAACTTTCTCGGTTGTTCCTCACTCAGAGAACTGCACACCACCGGACAGCGATTTTTGCTGCCCAGTGTCAACTTGCATGTGGCAACCCATGAGTTGAAAACTTTTACCTTACTAATTTCATAAACCTCCTGGCCATTCCTCATTTGCCATTCCTGGTCCAAATGCACTGTTTATTTTTTTCTCCTGGCTTACTGTATTGAATGCTCAACATGAATTCGTAAAGAAAAATCGTTCACAATTATGTGTTCTCCACAGTACACATTTCATGCGACCATGTTCAACAACGCAGTGCCTCCTGATTGTGCGGATACACCAACCTCTCTGCTGGACTACAGAGTGTGCGACATCAGACGCATGACCTTATTCCATCCGTGTGCTGTGGTGTGTTGTTGAGATAAGTTTCCCACCATACATCAAAGTGGACATTTCATCTGCACCAACCATATATGACTTCCATCAGGTATAACATCATACGTCTTTCAAATAATTGAATGGAAATCATTGATGTTCGGCTTATAGGAAAGTAGTACTGGCACCGGCGAGGTAAAAGAAATTATTATTATTATTATTATTATTATTATTATTATTATTATTATTATTATTATTATTATTATTATTATTATTATTATTATTATTATTATATTTGTCAAATATCCTTTAAAAATCAAATAAAGTACTATTTTACAGGAGACTTTCAAAAACATATTCCCAAACATATGCCACAACTCATTTGTGGAAACTCAATCATCATTTGAATTCTATAGTATTATTGGCTTTGAACGAAAACAAAGATGTTCGAAGATTAGACATACCAACCAATAGATTTCGTTGTGCTGAATAAAATAGTATGGATTAGTGTACATTCTCATGCATAAGTTTCGAGAAATTCGAGAAAAACAAATTGTTTTGTAAACCTAAATATTGAGGCTGTACGATAATCACCCTATGTATTAACATGAAACTAATATCGAAGTACTACAAGAAGTTCCTGGAATGTTGTTGTATTTTTGGCATTTCTGATACAATCACGATGCCTCTTGTATAGTATACGCCTTAGATTGTTTCATTATGAATTTGACAAGTGTAAACAGGTCATAACAGGCAGTGTATAGGTAGTGTAGTTGAACGAAAAAAAGTGTCTGTATGTGGTGATCAGTTGGCACAATATTGCAGCTCAAGCAACGCGCGCAAACATCAAGTTCATGTAAAAATTGGAGAAATTTGCTTCAGAGACTTATCGGCTTTTTGGCTCTTCCCAAAGCTAACAATGTTTCTGAAAGGTACCCTTTTCGCCACCATAGAAGTGATGAAAACCAACGCGGCGGTTGAACTTGGAAGACACCAAAAGAGGACTTTCGGTATCTTCCGAGAGGACAAACGTTTTAACTGCCATCGTGTACCCTCGTCAAACTTTTAATTATGAAATTTGCAACACGATAGTCAGGCGAGCACCCAGAAATTTTTGTCAGGAAGAATCCAAGGTTTTTGGGGGAAAGGGGGCCCAATATTACAAGGCAGTACGTCTAGACAGTATTGAACTAAACTGATATTATACTGCACCCGAAAAGATAAGTCATTGTAAAATATTTAGTCTACACCTATATTTTCACCAAAAAAAGATGGAAGTAGATTGTTTTTATAAGAGAAAGAGTAGAGATGAAATGTAAGATCAAATTTTCATCAATCATTTCCCAGTTAGGCAAGTATAGTTTTATTAAGAATGTGTACAAATATATTGATTTAGGAAGTTTTTTGGGGGGGGCGGCGCGGACCCGGTGGACCCCCATAAATGCACCCTTACCACAGCACACGCACAGTGTGGTTAATAAGATATAGCTTAAAATTGTGATTAACTCCTAAACTTTAATTGTATAATTTAAGTATAATTTCCTACAAAAGTGAGATATATTTAAATCAATAAATCAAGTGAAGCTGGGCAAAATGGAATGGTTGAGAGTATGTTTTCACGCTGCTATGTTGACTTTGTGCAGTCAAACACCATGTCGTGGATTTCGCAGCTTTCTTCCCTTTTCTTCCACTTTTTTTCATTCCACCATCATCATCCATCGCATTATCACTGTCTCCCTTAGGTTCGGTGTATAATCGTGGAACGTAAAGCTAACAAAATTCGTGTATACTTTTCGAGCAAATGAAGATAAATTAATTTTCAAGGCGCTAGAAGCATGTCGTTCGTTTGCAATAACAATTAATAGCTTTTACCCTGCTAGAACAGATTGTTTCATTAATGGTCTCCTGTCTGTGTAAAGAAATACGCTGTGAACTAACAGGTTATAAAGAGGATTATCAATTTAATGAAAATAGGCGTGCCTACCTACAAGAAAATGCAACTTACCAGAGTAATATGGCGTTGGATCACTTTTCGCCTTCAGAACAGCTCTGATGCGATGTGGAATGAAGTTATAAAGGATGTTGAATTTGAAATCTTTTAGTTTAACTCCCCACGATTATGTCCTTTAGGCTAAGGGAGACGATAATTAAGACAAGTGAATCATAATGGAAAAATTGCTGGAATGAGAATGTGGGAGAAAACGAGAGTAGCCCGAGAAAACCCATGGACACTAGGGCCGGATTAACCCATCTGGAGGCCCGGGGCTAGAAAAAAATATGTGGCCCCTGCTGACTACGCCTAATACATTTCTGTGAAGTTACAGTAGAAAAATTAAGGGAATACACGTAGTTCTACTACATAAACCATGTCATGCATTAGATGATATTATAGCTAATGGGACTTTTCAAATGCATAAAAATTACTCCATTATATAAATGTAATAAATTAAAAAATGAGTACCTAAAACTTCCTTTTCCTAGCTTTTGTCCTAGCAAGGTTCTCTATCCTCTACCGTCCTAATGTCCACACCTGTGGACAAATTATTTTAGTGTTTTCTAGACACATCAATTCGCAGTTGGTACTACTGCTTGTCTTATTGTAATGTCTATGGATCACACAAAACGAGGGAGAAAATTAAGCAACTTTTCACGTCTATGGAATGAACTACAACAATGGACAATACAATAAAGAGAATAACACGATCATGTTTCAGACCTCCAGGTAATTATTGTTTGATATTTTGCTTGAATTTCTTTTTTAATGGTTTCTTTTGTATTTGTGTATTAAAATGATCATGTCAGAAGATATTTTTCCTAAAATAAATACATTCAATTCAACTATTGACAAGCTATAGCTAATGGAATAAATATGTCCACAAGTGTGGACATTGGGACTGTATTATTATTCTTCAAGGAGGCAGTATGTCCACGTATGTGGACATTAGGTCTGAGTTGCGTTTTCTGTTTCGGAAATGTTGGTCTTGCATGGAACCTAGAGCAACTATTTCAAGCACTGTTTTTTCCTGAATTCAAATGAATTAGTATTAAAAATTCTAGTGAAACTTATTATTACCATTTAGTACAATTAATATTTATTAGTGCAGAAAAATACTATTCTGCAATACTTATCATTCATACCATTATTTGTTGCAGGATCTTCCTGAATGTTCTTATAAACGGACAACCTACTGAAGAGTTTTAGAAAATGTAGGATGACAGGATTCAGACAGTAATTTTGATCTTATTAGGGGAAACTCAGACAAGGACAAGGACTATGAACCATTTATCTGATATCAATGCTTCCAGTGATTAAGGTAGTGATAACTTATCGGAATTAACACCATCATTAGGTCTATACGAAGATGCTTCTACAAGCGAGCAGAGGATGGTACCACAAATATTTGTGATCTACAGACATTGTAACATTCTCCACAAACTGTGCCTTACAGTAAACCCCGCTAGGTGAAAGAACGTTGTGAGACTGAAAAAAAGGAAAGAATGTTGGAAGCAAACGACCTATCCAAGGAGGTTGGAATGATAAGACTCTAAAAGCTATTTTCCTAAACCAGACAGAAATCAATTTTCCTAAACCAGAGAGAAATCAAGAGGATTGGAAGGATTGGGGAGCCTTAGAGAACTTTTCCCAATATTCCAGCAAAGACAGACAGTATGTACAGATCACCCAACTTAACGCCACTGAAAAGTACAGTGAAAACATGGGATTTGTGAATTTGGTCACCGTTTTATCTCGCATTACCGTTCTTATCATCGAAGAATAAATGGACTGTTAATGTTTTGGAATATTTCTTTAACGCTGTTGTTGTAAACAGTTGGTTGCAGTACAAAGATTACTGCAAGGCACTTGGTGTCAGAGACAAAATATTCTTGATCTCCACTACTTCAAAACATCGCGTAACAAAATGTTTGACTCATTATGCTGACAATTCTGATACACCAATACATTTCTTAGAGCAAGACGAAGAACCTCCAAGATAAATACCAGTAGGACGTCCTGGAAACGTGCACTTGAATATCTGAAGGGAGAGAAGTTGAAAATCTTCACTTACCTAAAGTTATGGACATACCAAATACAACTCGTTGCGGAAATGAGAAGTGAAGAGGAAAAACTAGAATTATGTGTACTTCTTGCAAAATTCAGTTATGCATTCTAAAAGAACAGAACTGTTCCCTAGAATTTCATTCTCGTTGAAGTTAAGGAAAAGATCTGCATCTTGAAATGTCTGAAGGTTTATAATAAGTATGTTCCTTGATTTTTTTTTTTATTCGCGAAGAAGATTATTTTGTATTGTCGCTATTCATGTATTTTTTTTATTTCTTAGCAGTATTTTCTTTTAGTTTCTTTTAATAAAGAAAGCACTAAATGTACATTTTAAAATAATAAAAGCATAAGGTTTAAGAATTCATTGTTTTCTCAAAAGAAGATAAATTTTTCATTTGGCCACAGATGTGGACATTAATATTCATAGTAATAATGACCTAATGTCCACAAATGTGGACATATTCCTTTAGCGCCACTTACACTCTTACACTAAAAGTAACACTAAATTTTTGTATCATAGGCTCCAAAGGTTAAAGTTATGTAAGAAAAATATAATTAATCCTGTCATGCTGCTTTCAGGACTGAAGAGGCTGTCACATCCTAGAATGACTTCCAGGATGTGATTGTATCTTGTATGATTCAAGACACCTTGTTTAAATTTTGATCAGAGTGGGGGCTCAGTCGATCTGGAGACCCGGGTCTACAGTCCCCCTAAATCCCCTTAATCCGGTCCTAATGGACACGACATGTCCACTACAAACTTACTTGACTAGAGATCGAAACAGGGACCGTAAACACCAGTTATAGGTTTAACAGATGTTATAATGAGGGAGATCTAATAACACATCCTTCCTTGATAATCATAGAGTGACTGTTGTTTTTTGGCCAATTTTGAAGACATGAAACCTTCCAGAAATATGCTCTCTGCCACTGTGGCACCATACTTCTTGGATTTTATTGTATTTGAGTTTAGAGCCCCTCTTAAAAAAAAATCTACATATCTCACTGGTAATTGAAGCTAGGGCTAAAGCGCATGTAATATTTATTTAGGAACTCGGTAAGTAGTTGATAATTCAAATATTTTCAGCTGGGAGGAACTTTGAATACTTCTGAGAGGTGGAAGATATCGTTTTCTAAATATTTTGCTTTTAAGCTGTCGAATTGATCAGTTCGAGATTAATTATATTAGGCTAAAGGAGACGGATGGTTAATAAGAGTGAATGATTTTGAAATTAAATTTCTGTCCTTTAATACCGGGAATCGAACCCGGGACTACGTGCGCTAAAGGCACAAACGCTAGCCACTAGACCAGCTAAGTGGGCTATGTTCAAAATTTGATTTCTTCAAGGAAGAATGAAGGGTCGGGAAGATTGTTCCCGAGTTCACCATTGATACTTCTTAGTCTGTGAGTTACATGTTCTCAACAAGGGTTATGGTTTTTCTTTGTCAGAAAATTCTTGTTAGAGAAGTTATGTTGAAAATTAAGTCGGAAAGTAGACGAAAAAAGGAAAAAAAACTTCTACCTGTACAAATAAAATTAGTCTCACTTGCTTGACGTGTTTTCTTTTCTTAAAGCCTTAATTCCTTGGCGTTCTAGGTCGTCAATTTTTTAGATACCCTGACTCGCAAGGCGTAAACGACTCTGGGAGTCTGTAAGTGAGAGAGGGGAGCCACGAAACAGCCTTGGTAACACCATCTTAATGTCCTCCTTCCCTTTATCTTCTTCTTTTCTTTTTCTAAAGTTGAAAATTATAGGTTTAACAGGTGTTATAATGAGGGAGATCTAATAACACATCCTTCCTTGATAATCATAGAGTGACTGTTGTTTTTTGACCAATTTTGAAGACATGAAGCCTTCCAGAAGGCCATGAGTCAACGCAACGAATATTAACAAAAATGTCTTGGTATGCGAGATAGATATAAGTCTCAGCTCGTTAAATGTGACAAAGAACAAAAAGGAGAAAATGAAGGTCTAATTATTTAGTTATCATATTCTTTTCTTTGTTTGTTTAAAATGCTGTCGTTTTCTTCACACATCCAGAAGCCAGCACGAATAGCAACTACGGTATGTTTAATGTCCTTTAAAATTACCTTTTCATATTCTTCGCTTTTTTTTTTTTTTTGTTAAAAATGAAGCTTCTGGGATTACTTAACGAGCATGTGAACCTTAGTACAGTAAAACCTGTTCAGTTGGTCACTTCTCTAGTATAGCTATCAGGTTTATTTGTCTGCATAAGCCCTTTCTGTATTGTTACTTCGTAACTTGGTCACTTACAAGAAAAAATCTTCCAGTTTAACGTCCTACATTTATCTCCTTTAGGCTAAGGGAGGCGATGATTAAGGCAAGTGAACGATTATGGAAGAATTGGTGGAATGAGGAAGTGGGAGGAAACGGGAGTACCTCGAGAAAATTGATGGATATGATGTTCTCCATCACAAACTTACTTGGCCGGGGATCGAATCACGGATCTCACATACGAGATTAGTGCTCTACCACTGAGCCACTGTGCCCCGCCCCCTGGTCACTTGCAAGAGTTGGCGTTTCCTATGTATGCAAAGCTGGAGAATAAAACAGGCTTCACTGTACCAAATCGTTTCATCCATAAGATGGTAACAAAATTATATCTTACGTATGACATATATTGTACCAATATAATCAAATTAGGACAAGAACTATAATACCCCTTGATGGACAAGTGGCTAATGTGAGAATTTCAAGTTCGATCCACGGTGGAGACACTCACTTCTGGTACAAATCCAAAGAGCTTTAGAATTCTATTTTAAACAGTAGGTCCTGCTGCAGAGCGGAAATGCTTAACTCTTAATCCACCAATTCGGGTACACGTTTTACTTGGTGCTTCAAATAGAAATGAAACAGTACGTTCATCAAAACATTGGATATAAACCCTAGAACAACATTCTGTTGTCCACGAATCACTTTTGTTTTGCAATAAGCTATAGAGAAGACCAATATCTTCGCTAGAAGCCTTTTTTTCCTTATCCGCTTTGTTAATATAAAAATTTGTCTTGTATTAATTGTATTTTATTCTGTGTATTTTTCATATGTTAATATATTTATAGCCCATTTTCATTTCTCCTTCCAAGCCCCTGCAGAGACATGTCATGAATTATTAAGGGATACCAGACTTCACAAATGTTGGGAGCTACTGTTATTAAATGTTATTTTATAATAGTATTTCTAATAAATAAACCTTTGTTCACAGGTTCCTGAAGTCATAAAGCTGGTTCTAAACTCTTAGACCAATAGGGATGGAATTAAAAACTGGATTGCATTTAATGTTGGTCTCTTATAGAATACTACTTCTATCATCTATTTATCTATCCAGAAGGTGAAAAGGGCATCTAACTGTTAGTTATTTCATTCATTAATGAATAGTCAGTAGTCTTTCGTTTGATAAGGAAGGAGTGCTAGGATTGTATGTATTTTACTTCTGATTGTTGAGGGGAAAAAAGGAAAATTTGGGGTATGGAGAAGTCATTGATATCTTCGTATTTTAGGTTTTGAGTATCACTTAGAACAATGTCAGTGTAACCTTAGTCCGATCCAGTGTAAGACTACCCTCGTGGTCACAGACAGTACTGCTTTCAAGCACTGTCTTGTATTCCTGCGTTCAAGGTCACATGAAGTGTTTCAATGGGGCCAATTTTGCTCCTGAGATGTGTGATTTCCTTAACGAACAATTTCTAGATCACTGGATCGGACTTGATTATCTAAGATCCCCATCCTAATTAAAATGGTCTGCAAGAAGCTCTGGACCTTACAACATCAAACAATCCATAATATGAGAATAATCAAGTGACACGTCTTTCATCGTCAGTACAGGTCAGATGAAGAATTGCGCGAAAATGAAGAGGAATCCTTTTCGAACGATAACTCATCAGATCGCTCCTTAACATGTCATGAGTGATATTTAGACGTACACATACGTATGTTTAGCACGATGAAGCACATACAGATCCATTGAAAAATACATAGTTTGCACATATAAGTGTTCAACTGTAGTATGTAAATAAACATAAGTTATCCTGACATTGCTGTGGTACTGAAAACCTAGGATAGGGGACTTCTAGGACACCCTATATACTGAGCAGTAAAGTTTGTTACGACATATTTAGAAGAAAATGAACTTGATTTAACTGATTAACTGAGTTATTCTGTTGTTGATATTGAATGTAGGATGGATACAGACATTGGATTGGGAAGTTTCCTGATATTAATGATGATGTTCAGATATGTATGAACGTCAATACTGATCATGAAGTGCTTTTCTGTAGCACAGGTAATTATAATAAATACAGAAGAAGCAAGAAGCAAGAAGCAAGAGAATTCATTCTTTTGAAACAAGGGTAGTTGGCTGTTAGTAATTGTCCGAATAATAAGGCTTAATTAATACCAAATTGTGTATTCTATTTAAATCGATGATCGCAGAAAGAATCTGAGTCAATTTTCTGAAATTTGATTTTATGAAAATCTCTGATTCTGAAGGGATAAACGCAACTTGATGTATAGAAAGGGCAGGTGTCGAATGTATTAAAACGACGTAAACGCGATACTGAACTATAGGCTAAGTGCAAGAAAGGTTTGCAATCCCAGATTTAAATAGTTTTTCTTTAATACCGCAAAGCTACAGAAAATAAATTCAGATTCTTTGTGGAATCATGGGTTCATTTATAATACAAAAATGTCAGTTTGTATGTAATTCCTAGTAGTTAACACTCAAGCTAATGGGTGTCGCTACATTCGCTAACAGCCTGCCTGATGGCAACAGATGTCGCTAGTATGCCGGTAATTTGTAGATTTAAAATTATAGTGATGTGCTACGGTTATTGCAGTTTAAAATCTGCATGGATTCAATTGAATTATTTTTTTTAAAAAATACATGCTCTTACGTATTTAGATTTGAGCACTAACATAATATTAGTGTATTTCTACACTAATATCTAGATATTGTACTTTGTTGTTTTAATTTAATTATTTGATAATGAATAATGATTATACTGCACATGAAACATGCTTTGCTCTTTTTCTTATTAGTATAACTAGAGAATTAGATCTTTTAATTAAGCACGATTTTTACCTAGAGTGTACAGACGACCGAAGACTTAGGCGCTACAACTAGCAGAATTAATGCACATTATAAGTAGCAACGTTTACAAAATATATGAATTTTATTGTTACATTAAGAAGAACGGTGGAATAAGTAATGCTTTCGCTGAGATTAATTAATTTATTAAAATGGGTAGTAGAGACTAGGTTTCCCAACTGTCACGGTTTGGATACAATTAACCGTGAATTCTACGTCTTGTCCTGAAAGTTTTTTTAAAAAAAAAGTTCACCGGGATTAAAATTTCGAAATTCAATCTTCTGTTTCTTGAATAATGAATATAGTGTATGTTGGTTATAAAAATAAATAAGTAAATAATATGAAAGTTTACCACTATCGCAATCGCAAAGTGTATCGTAATTACTGCAAGTGTCAGAAAAAATTGTGGGTTTAAAACTTCACTTGCGGTGACGAAAACTGATCTTCCCAGCAGCAGTGGTTATAACTACGAAAACCAACTGGCATTTCTGTCTTTTTCATGTGCAGGGGTCGCCGTAGCTCAATGTTAGAGCGTTCACCCCTGGTGTGTGGAGTCCCTGGTTTGATCCCCAGTTCGCTCCAAGTGAGTTCTATGGTAAACAAACACTGTGTGCGTGGATTTTCTAGAGGTTTCCCCGTTTCCTCCCACTTCATTCCACCATTTCATTCGTTTCTCATTATTACCATCTCCTTTAGTTTACGCAGCATAATCGTGAAACGTAAACTGAAATATTTCATTTCATTTCATTTTTTCTTTCATGTATGTGTATGGAGCTTATTTTCTTGTTTGCACTTAAAATTCTTTCAGAACAAGAAATTATAAACAGACTAGAATTTATATTTTCAGTATGACTAAAATGTTGTTTCTCTTTTTCTGTCACAGTAATTATAAACCTCAACTTTTTATTATTATTATTAATATTATATGCCAAACTGAAAGTAACTTTTAGATTTGTAAATGATGTTTTGCGTAAGTGTTGAAAGTCTTATAAAAATGTTTTATCCGTCCTGTTAGTCGACAGGTATCATAGTAGCGTTATTTCAGATCGTGCTTGGGAGGGGCAACGTTCTCCAAGGACATAAGAGTTCCAAGATTTTTGTTAATATAGTAGTGTACAGTAGATTAAAAATATGAATTTTTGAAACTCAGGAGGGGCAATTGCCCTTCCTCTGCCCTCCTCAAATGATGCCCCGAAGGTCAGAGTAAAAACGGTGAGAGATCTGCGGTTTTCTGTAATTGATTCAACGTCGAAATAATATCTTCCATCGTCTACGATAACTCTCTATTCAAAACGTAAGTGTTTCAAATTAGCAATTTCCGGTTTCAACGTTTATCGTCATAGAATGAAAATAATAATACACAGCGAGAAACAATTTTTTTTTTTTTTTTTTTTGCAAACGATTCGATGTCTCAAGACGTATCACGATTGTCCATAACACTCTACTGAAACCGGAAGTGCTTCAAATTTACTATTAATTACGGTTTCAATACTCATTTTCATACAGCAAAAACGATAAACGTCATAAGAGGTAGTTTTTTTTGGGGGGGTATAATCGACTCAGCGTCCTAAAAATAGGTTCCAAGTACTTCGTTAACCATTTATTCAGACCATAAGTGGTTCAAATTTTCAATTTCTGCTTTCAGCATTTAAGCGATAAAAGATAGTGAGAAGCAGTTTCTTTTTTCTTTTCTTTTTATTATTATTATTATTATTATTATTATTATTATTATTATTATTATTATTATTATTATTATTATTATTTGCAACGGTTCAGCGTCTCAAAACAACATATCATGGCTATCCACATTAGAAAACCGTAATTAGCTCAAATTTACTATTACTTCGGTTTCAACACCAGTTTCAAAGTTTATCGCGATAGAACGAAAACGGTAACAGCTAACGAGAAGCGTCTTCTTAAAAACAAATAAGAGTCTCAAAAAATGAAATGAAACCTTTCAGTTTTACGTCCCACTTTTATGCTGTATGGCTAAAGGAGACGGTGATGATGAGAAATGAATAAAACTTAAGGAATGAAAAAAGTTTGAGGAAACGAGAGAAGCTGAAAAAGCCCACGCACACGGTGTTTGTACACCACAAAGCTCACTTGGCGCGAACTGAGATCGAACCAGGGACCCAACGCACCAGAGATGAACGCTCTACCACTGAGTCACCATGGCTCCTTCAGCGTCTCAAGACAACATATCATGACTACACAACACTCCGGAAGTGATTCAAACATATTTTTACTTCCCGTTTCACCGTATACCGCCATAGAACCAAAACTGTAACAGATAGCGAGAAGCGATTTTGTTTTTAAACAAACGATTCAATGTCTTAATACAGCATAAGACTATCGACCACACCTACCAAACAGGAAGTGCTTCAAATTTTACTATTACTTCCGATTTTAATACTGATTTGTATGGAGCAAAAAGAGTAAGATATATCCAGATGTTTTTTTTTTTTTTTTTTTTTTTTGCAATCGATTCAATTTGCCAAGGTTTTATCTTTTCCATTAGACACTTGTTCATACCGAAATAATTCTAATTAACCATTTTCGATTTCAAAATTTATCACCAGAGAAAAGAAACGCTAATAGAGATACTGGCAAACAGTTTTAGCAATCGATACAGCGTCTCAAGTGTTTATATATCATCACAACCTGCAACAATATATCGAAACTGGAAGTAGTTGAATTCCCTTGTACATCTGGATTTAGATTTTCATAGAGCAAAAACTGGTTTCCACATTAGAGCAAAGAGATGTCGAGAAGGTTTTCTTCTGCAATCAATTCAGCGGCCCAAGAATAAATTCAATCTCCTTTGATAACCCTCTATTTAAATAGGAAGTTGTTTAAAGTAACGATTTCCGGTATCATCATTTATCGCCATAGAACAAAAGCAGTAAGAGATAGCGACAAGCCGCTCTCAGCAACTGATTCAGGGTCTGAAGAAACACATAATCATAACCCACAACCTATTACAAAAACTGAAAGTGGTTCAAGTTTACTACTGTTTCCGGTTTTAATATTAATTTCAATAGAGCATAAATTGTAAGACATATCAAGATACAGTTTTTGCAATCGATTCAGCTTGCCAGGAATAGGTTCCGTCTTGATGTATGCAGTAGCACCTTCCGATGTAGATGACGATCGCATGTGGAAGTTCTTACAATCTTTTCAGAGTTACCGATACTATTCACTCTTACTATTAGCCTTAAGTGATTAAATTTTTCGCGACACTCTTACCATTCCTGAGATATTGGCCAAAAAATGGCCGATTTCCAGAGATTTAAGAAGCCATATCTCGGGAACCATAAGTCATAGAGAAATCATATTGGTGTTGATCAATACCTAAGAGGATGGTAAATATTTTGGTAACAAATAGTAACCGATGGCCACTGTCCAATTGGTCATTGGTTTGGAGAGTGGCGACCAATTAGCATCGGTACCAAAATGTTTACTCTCCTCTTAGGTATTGATTAACACCAATATCATCTCTCTATGACTTACCGTTTCCGTGATATTGGCCACAAATATTTCCGATTTTGGAAGATTTAAGGATCCATATCTCGGGAACCGTAAGTCACAGAGAGATCATATTGCTGTTGATCAATACCTAAGAGGATGATGAACATTTTGGTACGAAACATTAACCGGTGACCACCTGATCAACTGGTTACTGGCCAAATGGCCACCGTTCCCCAGATATTGACCAAAAAAGTTAATATTTCGAGAGATTTAAGGAGCCATATCTCGGGAACTGTAAGTCATAGAGAGATGATGTTTTGCAAATTTTTGCTAGAAACAGAACAAGGTTTGAACAAGACATGTAGGAACAATCACAGTTATCCTTCCCGGTCTATCTGTCCATTCTTTTTAAGTTCTGGCAATGCTTTTGAAGCATTCTCAACTTTTTTTTTCCATACAATGTAAATATTACCACTGTGCTCCAGTGTGAAGGCTAAATTCATTTTTCCTTCATTTGTCCATGAACTGACAATAGTTTGTTTATCAAGCAGATTAAATATTTACTCTGTTCATTTGGATGATCAGATACAAAATATAGGTCTGCACATATGCGGATATCAGAACCAAGATATAACTTTCTGTATTGTGAGTGCATTTTTATTGATTCCGTGTGATTTGCAACCACTCTAGTTTGCGATCATGCTAAGACATTATCGTTCATATAGCGAGTACCACTGATAGGTTGATTAGATTTCTGAGCTGAAAGGATAGCTCTACTTTGCAACCAACTATGAATCTGCAAAAAAGGAATCACTGAACAAGTTTAACATCACATTAGTCTTTGTCATATTCAATTTCAAACCGACTTCCGTGCTCTTCAACGTTCTTCTATTATATCGTGCAGATCTGTGTTGCTGTTTGCGAAGAGAACGATGTCATCAGCTAATATTATGTAACAATGGTTTACGAACCTTTACAAAATAAATAGGTGCGGACTATTGCTCTATGATTTCTTACTTCTATTTTTTTTTTTCAGTTGAATCATGAATTATGATATATTGATAGCCTGTACCTGTATGGATTGGAACATTGTTTTGCAGTATGCAAATTTAAAACATAACAACTGACTCAAATGACTACTTCCAACGAATTGACACAGTTGGATAGTTAAAATTGATTCTAATTTATTCTATAGATGACCAGCGCATTACTAGGGGTGTAATATTTCAGTGTCAAATGCGATATTTCGGAAACTACAGTATCACAGGAACAATAGATGGCAGGCAAAAGAATCATGAAGGATTTAAGAAACATCACTCGTTGTTTGTTATTTAGTGTGAATGTCAAATATACCGCGTAGAACTTTGCTCATAGCAAAAATTAACAACTAATACAAATTCTTATTGTCAATTACTTAATATTTATGACACGTTAGGAAGGCGATGGGTTTGAGTTTTCCTCGTCTTAACGGATCTTGAAAAGGCTTTCGATAAAATATAGCATTATGGACTTATTCAGAAGTTATAGAAGCTAAACCTCCCGATCTGCTATTCATGTTTTATATATTTCTGTTTTTAGCTAATCAAATAGGATCCTGTGTCTGATACCCTACTCTTCCCTCTTGTGTTTATTACTGTGCCAGCGAGGACCAAGTATTTCAATACGTACTTTTGAGCATAGCACAATTACGGCACTTAGAGGATTGACGAAAGTTTTCACTTTCAAAGGGTGTTTTGCTTTCTAACTTTCATATGTTTTTTCTTGTAAATGTCCTGTTGCATCCGATCTCTTACCACGAAAATTCTCTCTCGTCTCGTTTCATCGACCCTATTTTCCAATTCAAAACTTCGTTCAAATGATCATCAAAGGAGACAAATTCAATTGAGTATTGCGTTGACAGCTCACCGTTTCTGGCTTACTAAAGAATGACACAAAGCAAAGCATACTTATAGTAGAGTTAATTGATTGACTTAGATGCTCCTTAATTCCAATCTGTTGTCAATTGTCTTAAACTTTGTCATTATTCTTTATTATAATTTTACAGCATTAATTTTATTTTTTGTTTTTTTTTAATCTTTTTCTTTTTTAAACGTTTACGATGCACTTCTCTGACGCTGTATTAAGTAAAACGACAATGGTTTTCGAGAATGTTGATTTTATTACCAAAGTCAATGATTTAATACAATTACTAGAGGTGAGAAAACCTCTTTGAGTAAATATGTCCCTAATAATAGACATTTGTATAAATTAATACATATATAATATAATAATGTTAGTTTTTATGCTAAGCAATACTAATAACAGCAACTGAATAGGATATGAATATGTATATATCGTAATGTTGCATGGAAATTTGTCTTTACAAAGTTGTATAAGAAGATGATACAATGCAAAGCATAATAATAAAGACAGGTTTATTGATTAAATTGTGTTAACGGCTTTATCAGTAGCACAGTACATTAGGACGAGACTTACAGTTTAAAGTGGAATTTGAACCTGTATGTAATGTTCAATACAGTTCTACCAAGAATCAAGTCCTGTATTTGAAACACCCACCCTAATCAACTGATTAGGGAGGAGGGTTTAGAAGCTAACTCAAACTTTTCTCTGAATTAGTTCTAATAGAAAAGAGAAGAGGACTACGTAGATAATAAGTTGAACTTCTGTTTCATTTAGTTCTAATATGCTACAAGAGAAGGCTATGAAAATAACAAGCTGAATTTTTGTTTAATTTGGTTCTCATAGACTAGAAACGAAGGTTATGAAGATAATACATTGAACCTGTTTGATTTGGATCTAACAGACTACGAAAGACGACTATGATTATAATAAGTTAAGCTATTATTTAACGTAGTTGTCATAGATTCGGAAGGAGGGCTACGAAGATAATAAGTAGAACTTTTGTTTGATATAGTTCTAATAGACTACGAAGGAGGATTACAAATATAATAAGTGGAGTTTCTGATTGATGTAGTACTCATAGATTAAGAAGGAAGACTATGAGATAATAAGTTGAACTTTCGTTTCGTTTAGTTCTAATAGGCTACGAAAGAAGGCTATGAAAATAATAAGTTGAACTTTAGTTTGATTTAGATCTTATAGACTAGAAAAGTTAACTATGAAGATAATAACATGAACTTCTGTTTGATTTAGTTCTAATAGATTAAGAAGAAGGACTATGAAAGTAAGAAGCTGCAATTTTCTTTGACTTAGTTCTAAAGATTAGGAAATAGTAATATAAAAATAATAGATAAGAATACCAAGATTTTTCAAAAAGAAATGTACGCCCAGGTTTCTTTGAAGAAGGTTGTACATCTGTATTAATTAGAGACAAAGTTACACACATGCATACATTATTTATCAGGTGTTCTAAAAATGGCGCCCACGGACCACAGAACACTATTCTGCAGGTCAAAATAAAGCAAATATATATATATAATTATATACTTTTCTGATGGTCGTCTGTAGGCTCGATTTCCACTATGTGGCAACATTGCATTGCAGATAAAGGAACATACAGTTAATCTACCATCAAATAGTTACATCGATTCTTTCCAGATGGCAGTCAAAGTCTATAGACGTTGATACTAGCACCATCTATTAGCATCGGTACAAAAATAAAACTTGCTAACAGAAGAGCAAATATTTACCAAGTTAAACCAAATAGGTTCTTCAAAAATACGCATTCTAGCTAAGCCAGTGTAATTTTATCTTATAATGAATCCCAGATAAGGAATTGTTTAAAAGAGAGAGTGACTCAGTGCCAAAGACTTATTAAATTCAAATAATAAACAATGCTTCATTGCTTACGAGTTTTAATAATGTCTCACTGCAATCTCAGTGAAATCTCAAAATATAGGCCTGTACATAAATTTTTAATATTCCTAAAAAAAAAGGCATAATTACATTATATAGATATTGGAAGTAACTTCATTAATTATACAATTAGATCGTAGAGAAAAAAATAAGAATTAGAACACAGTGGGATTTGAACCAGGTAAAATGATCTCTTAAATTTACAAAATAAATGTTTAAGATACATGACAGCACGCTTGATTACCAAGCCAACTCTGAAACAAGGTGCTGTTACACCATATTCTATATAATCCATACAACTATCTTCTGTGTTTTTATTCATTACTGTTTTTGGTAAATAAAGTACATAAATTATTTTATTCTCATTCAGCAAAGATTAAATAATATTTTCGAAAGATAAGTTAAATAAATTTTATGTAATAACAGAATATTTGCAATTCCAAACTTTGAAGTGGTGGAATGATTCGATGCAGTTGAAACACACTTTAAAATTTAGAAAAATAAATGAATGTAATTGTTATTTAGATAACTTTACGCTAGCGTGTGTCTAAAATATAATTCCCACAAATTACGAGTTCCTCCATTAAGAAAACAGAAAACAATTATTGTGACATACTTTTTGTGCAAGAAGAATAATTGTATTCTTAAATGTAGGAAACTGACACTAAATTTTCAAGTTGTACTTATTTATTTACAGTTTCAAGAATAACAGGATTTTATCATTTTTGTTTAATCATTACTTAAGTACCATGATGTGCAGTTTTACGAGCTGTTGTCTACTTTATATTATTTTATTTCAGTTTTCCTTTCTTAATATCTTAATCCGTGCAATGGCGTTAGTATCAGTGTCTTTCAGATTAAAACAAAATACGGGGAATGGCAACCTATTCTGCAATCGGGAATGGATTACCCAATGTAGAATGCTGAAACAGACGATCAGCCAACCAGCATGTTCGATATAATTCTAAGATACCCTGAATATGGCTGTTATGGAACATGTCCATTTACTCTGCTCTTGTTAGCTGTAACTCCATCTGGCGACAATAGATGTAACTACTTGATGAAAACTTGAAAAGCAACTACTTATGTTTCGAAGTTAATCTAGAATGCCACATTGTTATGTTGCCACATTGTAAATTTTCAGTTTTCTGTAGCGGCTGAAGGAGGCCACGGAGGGCATTTCATCATATAGTATTTTCGTTTTATTTTGAGCTGTAGAATAGTGCTCTGTGGTCCGTGGGCACCATTTTTAGATCACCTGATATATATATATATATATATATATATATATATATATATATATATATATATCAAACACTTCTGCGAAAACTATATTACAGTGTTATGTATATCCAACACAATAAGATCTAGAGATACATTGAACTTTCATTCAGAAGAATTGAAAACGACGCGATAAAGCTTTTTAATGCAGCAGTAAAAATTGTTGGAATGTGAAAATTCGAAAGCATTTCGCTGGGAATTTGCCAAAACGAACACCATTCTTTGACAACTTGACTTTCTTGGTACGTATATATATAAATGAAAGAATTTAAATATAGTACTATAACATCAATAAACATAAACATTGATATACGTAGCCTGTTGTAGAAAAAAAAAGATGATTCAGGACAACGCGGTTAAAAGTTTTTAAGAGCTGTGTTCTTTTAAACGTTTGAATATAAAGACAATAGTCCTTCACTACTGACCAAAATTTTTCCGTCACAGAAAACTATAGCTATACAGAGTAGTAAAAGTAAAGGGTTATACAAAATAAAGTAATAGTCATCGTATACATCTCCGTTGCTGGAAGCAAAAATAATAAAATAAAGTATTGTCAATATGTTTTCCAGATCTAATAGTATAAAGAGAAGATAGATAGTCAACTGAAGAAATTGCTTCTTGCTTATGACCAATTCCAAGTCACAGCTAACAACAAAGAAGATGTATATAGTGTCCCAAAGATATACACAATTAACTTTGCTTGTTTGATGGTCCATAAAGATACATTTGGAATCGTCAAAACAGCCATTATATGTACTTCTGTTTTTCCTTTCATACAGCAGTATCATAGTATTAAGTGATGGGTTGACGGTGTATATATATATCTTTGACCATGTATGAAGAGTTGGTTGTATATCCTCCTTTTTTGAGATTTAGAAGCGAAAAGAGAGATCTTTAAAATAAAACAATAATAAAAGGGGATTTAAGATGGCGTCTCAGGGGATAACAAAAGTCTTTACTATGAAAGCTCAGAAGGGCGTAAAACTGTTTGGCAACTTCTGTCATTTTTATATTCTTTTCGTTACTTCTTACGTTCCTTTTCGAAACAATTCGCGTGGGTTGGAAGCAGCAGAGACATTAAAAGTTCTCTTGTCTTATGCAATAACTCGATTATTCGAGTATAAAAGAAGTATCACAGAAAATTAGCTTGGTCATGGGTATTGCTCTTAAATGTAATTACAACGTAGATCGATGCAAATATGTAGATTTTTTTTTAAAAAGTTCAGTTTCATTCCCATCTGAAGATGGGAGGTTCGCAGAAGGTAACGTCTTCTCTAGGACCATGAGCATTCATTTATTGCTAGTTTCACTGGGAGATGGATATCAGGATTTATTTATTTATTGATATATTTATCTGGTTAGGCATACAAAAGAAGGTATCCTGAGCATGGTATATAATGTATTTGATGAAACGAAGTGCTGGTAACAGAACACAAGGATATATAATATTAGTTGCGACAATGGTGTTAATCTGCTGCGTTAGGGCTACTCATAGCGGGTTTAGACACATAGAACTCTGTTAGAAAACAATTGAGTGGATTCATGAAATTATGTGCATTGGATGAATGGATGACGACAATATATACAACGGCAGGGATTATAGTGAGCGGTGGCCTGTTCATGGATAGCAAGAAAGTGATCTAACGGTAAACGGTAATCTAATGGTAATGCGTAACGTGGAAGAGTTGAAGTCTGGTCTAACAGTTCATGGAGAATCGGATAAGCATCCGCTATGCGGCATTGAATGTAAAGACTGTAGAGATGTAGTAAGAGTGTTGATATAGATGTGCGACGGTAGACCTCTTGTGATGGCGTCCATGACGGTAAGGAATAAGCATAAAATATGGCGTCCCAGGACTTGTAGTTTATCACCAAATTTATGTTGAGCCGATAACTAGAGGTCTGCGCGAATGCGGATATCCGCATCAAAATGGGTATCTGCGGATATATATTGCTTTTCTGTGCGAATAGCCGATAAAGTTATTTTCCCTACCTAAAAAGAACACTATGAAATTTGTAATGATGGTGGATAGAGATACTGCGGATGCGGTACGGATGTGGATGTGACATTTTATATCCGCGCAGATCTCTACCGATAACCATGCGACATGTTCATGCTTAAGAGCAGGACGAACAAAAACTTTAAATGAATAAAGAATAAGTTTGGTATTAAGATTCCAATTAGTGCTAGGGGCCGCGGTGGCTCAGTGCTAGAGCGTTCACCTCTGGTGCTAGGGGTCCTGGGTTCGATCCCAGCCCCCGCCAAGTGAACTTTGTGGTGGACAAACACCGTGTGCGTGGGTTTTCTCGGGGTTCTCCCGTTTCCTCCCACTTTCTTCATTCCACCATTTCATTCATTACTCATCATCACCGTCTCCTTTAGCCTAACCGGCATAACCGTGGGACGTAAAACTTAAAGATTTCATTTCATTTTTCCAATTAGTGCTTTCAAACTGCGTAACAAGTTAATCCGGCTTCGAATATTAGCTTGTAAATTGGAGAGGTTATGTTGATTTACTTTAGTTTATCTTTATAAATATGCTATGCAATTACAGCTTCCTCGTGGCTACGCGGTTAGCGTACGCACCTTCAGCGTGGGAGACCCGGATTCGATTCCCGGCGGGAGCTCATGTATTTCGGATTTCACGTTAATCAGTAGGTCCACGTCTCATATAGACTCGCTGCTGAAAGGGACGCTAAACTAAAATCAACTCAACAAGCTTTGCAATGAAAAGTAAGACTTAAAAAATATAAGAATTGTTCTAAGCCTACGTAGACTCCATATTATGTATATTTTAATTTTTAAATTGCCTTCATTACGAAGATATTTCAATGGTGATACTGTGATACGATCACTGTTTTCGTGAAGAATTAAAGGAAATATCATATGTTATTCCCTACTTCGTATAAATGTCAAATATTCCGCATGAGCTTTGTTCATGGCGGGAAAAACTAATATTCATTGTCATTGTTAACTACTTAATATTTATGATACACTAGGAAGGCGATGGAATTAATGTTGAAATAACGTGCTAACAAATTGAGTTAACACCATTGTTTTTCGGTGTGTAAGTTAGATTTCCTTGGTTAAAATGTTACCGCGATACAGAAAATAGTGATTAGTATTGGAATTGTTCCATTTGTTCTTACCATAGTTTCCATGTTCTACGTGACCTAAAAAATGAATGAATAACATAAAAATACAATAGTAAAGTAAAATTAATATGATTATTAGAAGACATGAATTTGTGCCAGTTGTTGACAAATACATATTTTCGTATTGAGAGATGGATTTTGTTTGTGTGTTTCTCTCGTCAAAACAACATAATAGAATTTGGATCACGACCAAAATAAAAAAAAAAGTCACAAAGGAAAAAAACGAGTAACGTTTATGCCTGCAACAAAAACTACAGAAACTTCTAACGCTATTGTAGTCCATTAAATTATACGTGATAAAGAAAACCTAACTTGCTTACAATGATAGTCGTTATCTTCTTAAGCAAACTTCTATTGCGACAAACAAAAGAACAAATAATAGAAGATGAAGAAGAAGAAGAAGAAGAAGAAGAAAAATATCACAGAAGACAATCACAATCACAGGAGCGGACATTCGAACATCGTGTAATAGTTCGTTGGCAGAAAGAAGACACATTTCTTCTTTCTTGCACAAGAAAATCGTGTTTGTCCTCCATTAATGTTCTCGTGTTGTCTGGGACACGAAAATAGGGAGATAAGAGACCTGATGAACGGGTGATGGGTATCGTGAATGAAAAAGAGAGACTTGTGATGAAACGCACAGAATGGTACCACAAGGCTCTGCGCTTGGACCTCGTTCTTTCTTTTCTGATGTAATACTGTGTCCGCATCGGGTGGTGATAGCGTGGGGAACAGCTTTTGTTATTATTCCTACAAAGACATCCGTTGCTTGGTTTGCTTTTCAGTATCTTCTTATTTAACAAAACGGGATGACAGTAATTATGAACTAAATTTGTGGTTTTAATGTTCCGCTACTTTTTTTCCTTCTCGTATACACAGCACAAACTTTGAAGAAATAAAAAAGTAACGAGAATGATATATCCTTCCTCTCTTTTACTCTCCACTTTCATTATATTTCTCTCTCTTTTGTCCATATTTTCAATTAATTTCCGGTATTTTTTTCTATCGTTTTTATGATAAAAGACCAAATACTAGCTTGCATGTGTGTTATGTTTTGTCTTGCGGTCACCAGGTGACAGAACTGTTTCGCCCATGCACCCACATTTTGTGGTTTGCAATCTGTCACTTTTCATTCATTCATTTTTCGGGGGAGAGGGAAGTAAAGAAACAGAAAAATTCGTTAAGCGCGATGCTGTGCTTTGTGCATTGAAAACTAAGACACGTAAGGTTTTTAAGACAGGTACAATAGCTTGCTTTTATAATGATAATAAACATACAAAGCTTTTTAAAAACATTGCTGGGACAAGAGGTGGAGTTTTACTTTCCGGTACTTTTTTTTTTTTTTTTTTTTTTTTTAATCGAAGGAAGTTGGAGACAGATTTTTCCACGCCCACCAATCTGCACAAACACATTTATTTGCTTTTTCGTCCATTATGTGTTATATGAACATTGTGGCAGTGGAGGATCTAAAACCCGCAACTCAGGGGGGAGATCTTTGTTTCCATGTCAAAGAGGTGAGCTGGTCTAACCACACACATTCAAAGTGAATTTGTGACCCGTTCCTGTAACTAAAGGTATATAAACAATAGCTACCTGTCTCTACACTGTGGTATTAAATTGAATTTCTCGTCTCTTTGATGGTTACCGCGCGATGGCTATACAATAGGCTATACCTGTATGTTTTGTTTTCCCGTTTTTTTCTATTTTGCTTCTTTATCCTGTTGTCCTTTCGTTGTATCATGTTACACAGTACATCATAGATACAGTCAGATATGGGTATGGGCAGAAGTTATTTTTATACGTATTAATGAAGTTTAGAACTCAAATCAGAATTGGAATAAAATGTAGAGATATCTAATGCATAATCTTTATGAGGAAGTACTAGCAGTACAATTCAGTTTCGTGTCTTACTCTTTTGTACTCAGATTATAACAGGCCCTCAACTAGAGGGGGTTAGGGGGTTTAGCCCCCAAAATATTTGCTCCCCAAACCACCATGCATCATTATGTGTTCCTTTAATACAAAAAATAAAATTTAGATATTTCTATGAGATTCATTATAATAAATTCATTATACCTAGGCAGCCGCAGATCAAGGATATGATCAAAGGAGGGGCTAAACCATAGTTTGCAGCTTTATCTAGGGTAAAACAAGTAGGATTGAATCCCATTTTACCCAATGAATACCTGAACGTCAAGGAGAGGCTATAGCTTCCTCCTTTTGGATCCGCGTCTGTAGGTAATTCCCATCCACTTCACTGGCCGTTTGCGTTGACGCAAAGCAACATTTGTGTATTTGTTTGCGGTAATCAGCATAGCAATTATAGTTGATTTTTGTATTGCGTTTCTGTACGCAAAATTTTCGTAGACTGATAAATACATGGATTGGAATGTACCTTGGAGAAATTAGGGAGATAGAATTAAGGGTAGGTAGGATTGAAAAATACGGATATCAAATATGAGTAATGATTGATATAGAGAGGTTTAGAATTGTTACGAGCTTGGCCCCACTAGCATATTTTAGCATATTTATGCCATCCCAAACTTTTCTGGCTGGTTGTGGCCCTGTACTATAAGCTACTAAACTCAGAGAATCAGACTATGAATTGAGTGTGCCAAGACGAACATGTTATAATAAACTTGATACTTTGTTGCATCATATCACCTATCATGTATCTCACATAATTGAAGCGCTTAGAGAATAAGGGTGTTATGTTACATTTTTCGGAATGTTGAATTCTGGTGGTTCATGCACGTGCTATATGTTAGTTATGCTATATAACATATCATTAACATATCTTAACATATAAAATTTAGGAATAAGTCTTATGACTTTCAAAGGTAAAGTAGTTACAACAGATGCGGACATAGCTTACAACTTTGCTCAATATTTCAAAAGTGTTTATTCTCCTCAGCCTTCTGATTACGATATTATCTCCCATACCAAGTCAATCATACCTTATTGTTTGACGGTGAATTCAATTTCTGAATGTGAACTTAAAGAGACTATTAAAAAATTAAAATCTTCTAAATCAAGTGGGCCCGATCTGTTGCCAACTTATTTATTAAAAGGATGTGGAGAAATTTTAATAAAACCATTAAATTACATTAATAATTTGATATTAAAAACTTCAATATTTCCAGAAATCTGTAAAATTAGTAAAATTCGTCCAATACATAAGAAAGGAGATGCCAAGGGTATTGAAAATTATAGACCAATATCTCTAATTTCCACGGTAGCTAAAATATTTGAGCATATTCTCTATAATAAAATATTTCATCATGTCAAGCCATACATATCTAATTTTCAACATGGATTTTATCCACGGAGATCGACTGTTACTAATTTATTTATATTTATTCAGTCTATTGCGGATTCCCTTAATAATGGTTTTTCAGTGGATGTAATTTATGCAGATTTTGTGAAGGCCTTTGATAAGCTAGATCATGGTTTATTACTTGCAAAATTATATAATTATGGCTTTCCTAAGCAACTACTATTATTAATTTCTTCTTACTTGAAAGGTCGAAAACAATATGTTGTGTATAATAATCACAGTTCTCCATTATTTGATGTTAATTCGGGTATACCACAAGGCTCTAATCTTGGACCTCTTTTCTTTCTACTATTTGTTAATGATTTACCATCTGTACTTGAACATTCACACTGTTTATTATATGCGGATGATACGAAATTATACAAGGAAATAAGAGAACTTGACGATGTTCTAAAGCTTCAGAGGGATTTGAATAACTGCTATTTATGGAGTGTTGAAAATAAATTATATTTTAATATAAATAAATGTAATGTAATGACATTTTCAAAAAATAGAAACCCTATACATTATAATTACACCTTAACAAATACTATTCTTAATAGAGTTCAGGAGGTAAATGATGTGGGTGTCATTGTAAATACCAAATTGTGTTTTAACGCACATATAGAAAAGGTTGTCAATGAAGCTTTCAAATCTCTAGGTTTTGTGATAAGAAGTACTAGAGATTTTAATAATCCATATGTCATTATTATGTTATTCAATTTTCTAGTACGAAGCAAACTTGATTATGCAAGTATAGTTTGGACACCGTATTATAAGCAGTACATTGCAAAAATTGAACGGATTCAGAATAAGTTTTTGAGATACTTATATTACAAAACTTAAGGAATAAACTCTTATGAAAATAAAATATCGTATGTAACTCTTCTAAGGTTATTTGATGTTGGAACATTATCTGCTAAACGAAGGTATTCTCAACTTATATTTCTTTTTAAGTTAGTAAATGGAATTGTTGATAGTCCTGAGTGTTTGCGTTTATTAAATTTTAATATTACACATCACTGTTTGAGGAAAAGATTGTCATTTATTTGTAAAAGATCCTAAACCATTGCACATTTGAATACACCCTTGATAAGTATGTGTAGGTTATTTAACAATTTAATACAACATAATATTGAAATTGATTTTGCTATGCCACGTATTGCCTACATAAGATCGCTTATAACAATTTTACCACGTTTAGATTATCTATAGTATTGATATTTCTATATCTACTTATTATATAAGCCAATTTAATTGTAACATGATAATAATGTAAGTCCTTAATATTTGAACAATCCTTCTATTGTTACTATTTTGAATTTGCTTAGAAACAATATTCTATCTATTAACAATTGCTTTGATAAGTTAGTTTATGGACTTTGTTATGCTCCTTTACGAAAAGATGGCTTTATAAAATTACTTTAGAAGTATCTCACTGTTCCTGTGCTCATAAAAATCATTATATCAGACTTCTAATGTATTTTCTATTCTAGTTTGGTCGTATGTGATTTGGTAGTTTATTTATCTTTTCTTCCCTCACTTCTTGCTTTCTCCCTATGCATTTAGCATTTTGCTATTGTATGTTCTGATATTTTCTTGTGGATATTTTTATTTATTTTGTTTCTTCTATTTTTATTTTCTCTTTTATTGTTCATTTGTAGAAATAATATTAATTTTGTATGCCTGTTGTAACTGGGATAAACTCCTGTAATAGGCAGCGATAATAAATAAATAAATAAATCAATTTAGTTAGACCTCGTCAAAGTGAAGAGATTTTGAAACGATGAAAGGTGTATGTTAACAGACTAGTTGTGAAAGTCAGTTTTCCCGAAATGTACAATTTGTTACAAATCACCTATGACAAATAAATGGGAAGATTTGTGTCTGCTTAAGAGCAAATAAGGGTATTTGTTTTGCTTAAACCGCGTTACGCCCAAAATGTTGGACAATAAAAATTTAGCGTAAATGAAAACGGGAAATTACAGAAGAAAATTATCTTCTGTATGAGAGACTGAGAAGTTAATATACAGGGTGGAGCATTTACCTTGATATGTTCTCATAACTTTTAATAGACACAAAATGCTGAAGTTTCGTACTACGCAATCATGTAGAAGGATACATTGTTTGACATACTCTGTAATACAATAAGATTAACAGTGTTGCCAACCCTTCATAAAGTTACACTTGTTCAAACAGCACTACGTCAAGTTATTACAGATTTTAAATCTACATGTAAAACGACACTTATTATGCAGTGTGGCAAACTAAGGATACAACAGTATCACAAACTTCGAAAAACAACCAAATATTGGAGGATTCTACAACAGTAATGGGGAAAGTGAGATGAACGGAGAAATGCTCATCCAAAGTACCTTGGTGTCAGATACTATAGTCATCATATGACGTATTTCGAATAAGTAAAAACAATGTTAGAAGAAATTGAAAATTTGACTTTTTTCAGAGGATTTTATTTCAAAAAAGTATTTAGATAAGTATCACTTTCAATTATATAAATTAATTTCCATAGACATAAAAATTATAACGCCGTTTACTGTAATTTGATATCTCAAACTAAGCCGGAGATATGAACAAAACGTTAAATTTGATATATTGCTTAAAGTAGCGTATTTATGGTCTATTTAAAATAACTTAATTTGCTTTGCTTCTGTAACATTACAACAATACCTTTTTGTATGTGTTATTTACAATAAGTTTCCCGGATATATATATATATATATATATATATATATATATATATACAGCACTAGCTCAGGAGATTAACGCTCCCGAAAGTAGGAACGAAAAACACAGTTCTCATTGGTTGGCGTTATCCATTTCTTACCACGTTGCAATCAAATAGCAGAAATCAAACGATTGTTGTTGTCGGTCTTCGTGGCCGAGTGCCCTCCCCGCTGGTCTAGTGGCTAGCACGTGCGCCTTTGGAGTACGGGGCCCCGGTTTCGATTCCTGGTGAGAGAGCCTTTGTGATCTTAACTGTCCTCGATGTTTCTGTGTTCGTGTCCCTGTCCTTCTAGGTGATTGGAAAAAGTCAAATAAACGAGTAAAGCAAGTAAAATTAAGTAATAAGTAGTTCAAGTGAGTTACTGAAACACGTTCGGTGAGTCAGTTAACTTAAAAAAAAAGTGGGCTAGCGCTATATGCTAGTAACGAAAGTCTCTTTTGGCGTGAGTTCAAACCCGGTCCGAGGAAAGTTTTTTTACTTTTATAAAACTTTTTAAATTAAATAATATGAAAATAATACTCAAAAAAGTGATTGACTTACTTTTATGCAGATAAGTAGTAGTAGTAGTAATAGGAACGGGTTAGAAGCCCCGCAGGGCTCGTTTTGTTCCGCTTATACTCCATGATATAAATTTTGTGACCAACTTAAAACAACTGGCTAGGATAGCGTATAAAACAGCTGGCTAGAGTAGCGCGCGGAATAACGTACTTCCGGGAGCATTACTCTCCCGAGCTCGTCGTGTATTTACCATATTTCCAAAACGGTTTGAGATATCAAATTGCTGCAAACAGCATTGTGATCTTCACATCTACTGAAAACCATCTATGCAATTGGATGAGGAATTTATCTATGCATTTTTTTTCGAAATAAATGGTCTTGAAAATAGTAAAATTTTTAATCCTTGGTATTTCTATTCCTTGGAAATCCGCCATATCATGATCATAGTATTAGACAATAAAGTACTTCCGATGTGCATTACTTGTCTTATTACTGCTTTAGAGACTACCAACATGTGAATGTTTGTGATACTGCAGAGCCCTCAGTTTGCAAGTCTGAATAATAAATGTGATATCATAAGTTTTCTTTTAACACTTACATTTGAAATTTGTAATAACCTGGCTAGTGAATTAAAAAATAGCTCTATGTTGAAATCGCAACACTGTTAATCTGCTGGTATAACAAATTATGTCAGACAATGTCCCCATGGCGCTATTTGTTTGGTGCAAAGTTTCACCAACCCTGTTAATTTGATGGTTATAACAGAGTATGTGAGACAATGTCCCGCTGACGAAGTTTACGTGGTATAAAGCTTCAATGTTTTTAGTCTATTTGTTTGAAAGTTAGGCCAGCTATACACTATTGGATAGATCCTAGGAAGTCTCTTACGATTTGTCGTAGAGTCAAGATCTCAACGTGTATGGCATCAGATTGCATGTCATTTCCTGTGTTCTGAACGATCCTATGAGATTTCTCTTGTTTAGAGCACGCTCTATTTCAGTAAGAAAATTCGTAAGATTTCGATTTAAGTGACATCAGGTGAGAGAAGGTGAAAACAAAACAAGTGAAACAACTGATGCTAGTTTATCTTCTGATAGTGAAGGCTTAGTTTTGGCGCTCCACTCGAAATAATTGTTGAAAAGTTATGATTTGTCACTAATTTCCTTCTTATTGTTTCCTAAATGATTTGCGTGGAGACATGAAAATATCTCACATGACATAGATAAAAATCAGGGAGACCATCAAAAGAAGTTGTTGAAATCTACAATTCTTTTACAATTTGCGTATAAATACGGAGTGTGGAGGAATAGTATAAAAAAACTGTACTAGGTGGCCATTAAAAAACACGAATACTATCTAACCGAATCATCGCAGGTAGAAGCCGGTGTTAGCGAGAGGGGGTGTTCGAAGGAATCAGGTACGTCAGCGAAGGTATACCCAATGAAAGCGAGTGAGTTTTGGCAATGATGCGAGTTTGAATAGCACTGGTCACGGTATCATGCTATATAAAAAAAATAGTAGCGCTCAACTTGTAATCATAAATTACAGTTCAGAAATACACCGGTAGTGAAAAATATTATAGTATCACCGGTCATCTTTCATATGCACTCACTTAGCTAAACGTTTCGCAGAAGAGGTCCAGAAATACGTTAAAATACAAAATTTACAGAAGATGTAAGTATTTAGACCTAACACAACCTAACCAAATCTAACCTAATGAAACTAACTAAATCTAACCTAATATGAATAGAAATAGGCGAATTTCTATCATTTTGTTTGAAAATTATGCTGGACCCTTATACTAATATAATTAAAATAACATAACGTAACCGTAACTAACCTAAACTAAACTAATGTGAACACAAACTACTGAAATTGTAACATTCCTTAGAAAAAAATAGCTGGACCACTTCTGCTAAACCTTGTCCCTCACTTATTTTATCCATGATTTTACACTAGTAACCCTACACTTGTAAACATAAAATACAGGTGTATTACTTTGTATTTAATTCTATTGCTTGCAGAAATTTGTTCTTTATAAATATGCCTTCTCATGCAAAGAATTGAATTTTGCCTGTAAATCTTCTAAAATTGGTACGCCAAAAGTACACCAGCACCTTCTGACTTTATTTATTTATTTATTTATTTTTAGAGGTATTCACTTTAACGATATAGCGCTTGGCATTAATATAAGTATATCGTAGTTAGCATAGGAATTCATTAATTTTGTACTTTTATTAAATAGAACTATTTCATAATATTGAGAAACGTCATTCGGTGAGACAGGAAAACTCTTCACGTTTATGGCGAAAAACGGTAGGATTTCCTACGAGATATGTCATAACATTTTTCCAAAGATAATCTTCAGATATTTATTTCCTAGGACTTATCTCGTAGTGTAAAGCACGCCTTACAAGAGCGTATCAAGATAAATGGCCAACGCTGTACATAGAGGTTGACATTCAAATATCTGGCCATTGACAATCTGGTTCCTTCAGATTTCCAGCATAAATGTTGGGGTTCATTTTCAGATTTATCGCATTCATAATCCACTGTTTTCTAGAGCCAACGTTTATATTTTGATGGCGCTGTAGCCGAAAATCAGTTGTTGTGTCTTGCCTGTACATGCTAATAGATATTCCTTCTCACTTTATCATTTATTTGCTGAATTTTCTTTCTTTAAAGGTCTGTATAGGTAGTAATTTTGTTTTAAATATATCCAACACGGTAACGTAACTAAGAGTGGACAAACGACGCTTGTGCCCCGGGCGCCGGATTAAGGGGAGGCGCAATACTGGGCAAATATTTATTTTCATTATAAGGTAAGAAAAGAATTCTAGCAAACCAAAGATCATAAAAAAATACTTCAGAAACTTATCAGGACAACAATGACTCAAACCTTAGGATCATATCCACAGAGCATAGCCTACGAGTAAGTTAGCTTCAAAGCTATCTTTTGAGGACATTGTAAAAACCTTTGCAGCCAAAAAGAGCCCGCAACTTAAATTTTAGTTCCAGGTTTTTGTGTTTTCATTTAACTTACATCGATTTAAGAGATTTGCAAAATGTCCGACTATAATACACGAGACAACAGCTTAACTGTTTATCATAATTAAATATTATATTCTAAACAACAGACTGTTGATTCATTTTACACATATGCACATCCCAATATAATTCCAAAAGCATTGTGATTTGCAGTTACTATGATAAGACGGTATGAATATGTCAAGTATACTACTCTCTGATTATTTAGCAATCAAATAGTAATTAGTTTCGTGTACTTGTACTAGAAATTAAATTATGTACTCCAATTTTGAAATCAAGCCTTACCACTTGAAGAAAAAATGGAATATGGGAATTACTGTGTGATACCAATATCAGGTGCAGTCGGGGAGCGTTTTGGTTTGGTTCGTCAGGGAGAGGGGCGGTAAGGCGAGTTCTTCCCCGTGCAACAACTAGCCTATATAGTTGCGTCGCTGATCCAGCACACTTAACCATCCGAAAATCCGAAGGTTCGGAGGTTGTCAAATTTGGGGTGGTTATATTTGTTTCTCCCTGGTACGGTTATATGCATCCTCCTGGAGCCACCAGTTACAACATGCATCTTTACAAATAGCTAAGATTCATTTTCTACTCCAAGGAGAACATTCGATTGAGAGCCTTGCTACAATAAGAATATCAGTTTCATTTTTACTGTTTAGTAGATTTTTTTTTAAAAAAAACAAAAAGTTTTAAAAATTTAATTTTTATGTTTTTCGAACACTGCAGCCAATTCTAGCTAGTAGGAGAACTAGCAGTAGAAGCTAACTCCTTGCACCAACCAATGAGCTATTTTAGAGGGGGGAGGTAGATAAATAAAGCAAAACCTGCGAACCTGGGACTAACTCCTCAGCTTCCCAAGCTTATAAACAATAATTTAAATTCACTTTGTTCCAAAGGTTCTTATTGTAATTAAGTTAGAATTGAAAAGCAGAGAGTCTTGATGGAAATCACATTGATAATAAATAAATAAATAAATAAATAAATAAATTTGATTCCTATAATTTAAGGGAAGAAAGCTTTTTATAGGCTAAGCAAGCTGTATGCAGGAATTAGTACATTAAGTAAGCTTGTTCCCGTTAGCTTGTAGCGATAATTTTTTTTTTTTAAAAAATATATCATTGTGATTTATCCTCAAGAGCCGCCTTTGGAATTGAGTGCATATTTGAACAGCCGAATGAAATATAGGAAGCATAACAAACAGAACAAATTTCTATTCTGTAAAAGATTGTTCTGTGAGATGAAATTGTCCCAACCCATCCAGCGTAAAGCCTATTTACCATGTACAGCAGTGTATTAAATAATATAAATTAGTATTTCGCTAAATTAACTGACATGAAAAATATTTAAGTGTATTTTTTTGAATGTACCATTTAAAACTTTTTATTTGTTGAAGATTCGATTCGTTACAGAGTCAGGAGTTTTACTAGTTTACAAAGAAGACAAAAGCTAAAAACTATGCTAAGGGACAGCGTTTGTGGCTTTTAAAGGCAGTGCCTCATTTAAACGCGGTTAACAAATGAGAGGGCTGCAGTGTTGCTACGTCTTTGTATATACATATTCAAGTTAATATTTATCACCTGCTTAAATTGATTGAATTGCAGTGTATTTCCTTATCCACACCCATTTGTATAAGACTGCAACGTCGCATCACAGTCTTATTTTCATTCACTTAGTCCACACGCCATCGATTGTGTGCCACGCTTTCACTTAAGTCGTACTTTCATCTCTTGATACTTAAAAACCGCCGAGGAATGAAATCGAGTTAAATGCGAAATTCACATTTACACATTTAATTGTCTGCACGATTTTTTATTCAAATATGTCGTGCAGACGATTATAGTGTAAAAAACACTTATTACACAGTAATACTCGTGAGACGTCTGTCATTCCAGGGAGTTACGAACTGAAAGATATGTTAATTCTTTCCTTCCAAACCCGATCAATTCACTCTTTCCTAATCAATATACAATTAACATGAAAGTGTGGGTGCAGAATATCTACAATTAATAAATGAATAATAGTCTTTTACGTTTTGCGCACTTAACTTCTGAATTTCTCCTAAGATCTCTCTCTTTCTTTTTCTTTTTTTCTTCAATTTATTTCTATTCACCTCGAACTGATTAAAATCGTAAATTCCCATATTATAAGTTGCTTATTACAACATGTCGTAGATTTATGGTAGTTTTCAATCTAGAAATTAAAACTTTTCTGCAATAGTATTGAAAAAAGAGAGAGAGCTCCCTCGTGGCCAAGCGGTTAGCATACGCATCTTTGGCATGGGGTCCGATTTCTTGCGGGAGTTCATGTGATTCGGATATCATGTTAAGTTGAATACCCAAGTCTCATATAGCATCGCTACTGAAAGGGGTGCATAATTTAAATAAAATCAAATAATAAAAGAATGAACCGTTACTATCACAATTATTATTGAATACTTTTCAAATTTATTGGACCAACTAAATTTTCCGAATTATTTTTTTTTAAACTTTCATATTCCTAAAATGGTTGCATGTTGGAAATGGTTGACTGCTATTAGTTGTTACTCTAGTAGTGATTCCCAACCTGGGAGCGAGTGCAAGGGAAGTGCAAGCTACTGATAGAAATAAACTGACTGTGAAATTATGAATAAAAGTGAAAATGGGAGAACACCGAGAAAACTCACGCATAAGATGTTTGTCCACCAGAAATCAAATATCAAATATTGGAGCAGGATTTTAAAAAAAATATTGAAACTCAATGTGAACACAAACAGATTAGATTACGCACTTAACGCAAAAATATATTTACTTTTGCACTTGCTTTCCTTTTGTAGTAAATTGTACATTAGTTACGTCATATGGTAAAGGTATTGTAATACTAACAGATGTTGTGAAATTGTGTAATTGATTTTCATTCTGTTAAAATATAGGGAGCGGGCGTGTATTGCTTACCGTACTCGTTGTGCACGAATTCTGAAACCACCGGTGCACATTGTAGTCTTTTGACTATTCGGAAACGTATAAACTGAAAATGCCTAATAATTTTACATTAAAAACGTTATTAAATTTTCAATAATAATAATAATAATAATAATAATAATAATAATAATAATAATAATAATAATAATAATAATAATAATAATAATAATAATAATAATCCAGCTGATAAAATAAATATATACATTATTATCATTAATTCACAATATTGTGATGTTATTAAAATGAATATGCTTGTTATCATATAAAATTAATGTGCAGAAGTTACCAAAATCGAAAGAAAGAAAAAAAGAAAATAATGCATGCTATTAATATTTGGCTTCAAAAGTACGTATAGATATTTGCTAGTGACATTGGTATCAAAGATTTATTTCAAATTTCTTATGTCTATAAAGTACGCCCAATGAGTTATTTTCTACCAGCTGAAATGCCCGTTCTAAGGGAAGAATAAGATTTTTGCAAAATATCTTAAATTAAACCAATGAGTAAAATGAATAACGCAAAGCAACATCGAATGAATAGCAAGCAGCAACATGAAACGAAACGAATAACAGAAAACAGCCCTTCGGCGTTGCCCTTTGAAAATAATGAAATTACTACAATAAATAATTAAGAGCAATACCGCCTGCGTTGACCATGTTAATTCCTGGAAAATGCATTCGGGGTTGCCGCCTCTGTCGACAGTAAATAAATGAGTAAAATGAATAGGCGTTGCTCCTGTTAATTCTCGGCCGCCTTGATACACTCCTTCTTCACTAAATTTGTGCTTAAATGTCATCAGGTGTGTCACCTATCATCTCAGCAACCTCGAAAACTATGAATTCAACCTTAATATCGGTCGTTTCCAATTATTTTTACATGTGCCTCTCTTCCATGTAGGTATACAGGTGCCTCTAGGATTTTTGTTAGCAATTTTACTAGGGATGTTGGGTGTTTTGCGTAAATCTGTGCTTAAATGTTAACAGGACTACCAACAATCAGTTTGGCAATTCGACTATTGCACTAAACTTGAGCTAATAGTGAACAACGATCATTCCTTTTATGATCCCGTATGATTAAAGAGTAATGTTGGTTGCATACATGCAAGGAGTTTTTAGAAACAGACAAGACATTCTTAGAAACAGTTAGAACTCCTTCTTCCCAACAATTCACCATCCGAAAATTGAAAAGAACGGCCTCGTATTAGATTAGATCTGGTGAATATCTGCGTACAATATTTGGTGCCTTCAATTTTATGCCAAAAACTGATGACAAATACGCGCATTTCTTTATACCTATTATTAAAGATTGTAGCATTCATATTGTTGAATTTGTTCTACAAATACTGTGTAACACAAATGATTGTTCTATATAGGAAAGGTGTGTAACTGTAGCCATGGTTACGTTTTATTGCTACAGTTAGAGTTGTTAAATTTATATGCTGAGTAAATGAAGTCCATATAATTATTATTACTGTTTTAAAACCGCACACAGCTACAGTACAGTGCTTACTTCATATACGAGGGCAAGTCAGGAAAGACTTGGACTGATTTTTTTCCCGGCAGTTCTGTTAACGCTGGAGCTTCATAGTTTGGCATACAAGTAGGGTGGGTCTTGCTGTGCATATATATAAAATGTTGTTAAGAAATCATTGCATGTTTGGTAACCACGACTTTTTATTGCAGGTGATGTTCTGCGCCGCCTCTAGAAGTCGCCTGTAGAAGAAATGGAGTCATTACGAGATGAACAATTTGCAGCTATACGATTCTGCTATCGCCTGGGGAAAAGTGCAACAGAAACTCTAGGAATGTTGAGAGCAGCCTACAAAGATGACGCTCTGCCACGAAGTACCGTGTTCTGGTGGTTCAAAGAGTTTAAAGAGGGCCGAATGACAATCACGAAAGCTGGTGGACCAGGTGTATCAGCGTCAGCTGTTACTGAGGTGAACATTAACACGGCAGCAGTCATTGTTAGAGAAGATCGCCGCATCAGTATCGACGATCTGGCAGCCGCACTACGCATATCTCATGGCAGTGCCTTCAAAATTTTGCATGACCACCTCCACATGAGCCAAGTGTGTGCGCGATGGATTCCGCGAATCCTGACACCAGAGCAGAAGGCCGTTCGAGTGGAGACTTGCAGGGAGCTGTTGCAAAGGTTTGAGGATGGTGGAGACGCCTATATGGAGTCAATTGTCACCGGCGATGAGTCATGGCTTCATCATTTCGATCCTGAGGGCAAGCAAGCCAGTACGCAGTGGAAGACACCAGGTTCGCCCACACCAAAAAAGGCAAAGATTGTGAAGTCGGCAGGCAAGGTGATGGTGATCTCGTTCTTTGATCATCTTGGTATGGTGTATCAGCATGCTGTTCCCTCCGGCACTACTGTAACTGCACCATATTACGTGTCAGTCATTCAGACCTTACGGCAGCACATTGCGAAGAAACGACCAAACCTTCGCAATGGCGGCTGGAGACTCCACCATGACAACGCGAGACCACATGTGGTACATGCTGTCCTCGAATACCTACATCAGCACAATATCAACTGTGTGCCACACCCACCGTATATCCCAGATCTCGCACCGTGCGACTTTTTTCTATTCCCTGCCCTAAAATCCAGACTGCGTGGACGCCGCTTCTCCGATAATTCCGAGGTTCTGAAGGCATCGGAGGCGGTTTTGAAGGACCTCTCAAAGAATGGCCTGCGACACGTGTTTGAGGACTGGAAGACTCGAATGAAAAAGTGCATTCAAATGGGCGGGGACTACTTTGAAAAGGATCATGTGCCTGTTGCTGAGTAATAATAAATTGCCTAGAAAAAAATCAGTCCAAGTCTTTCTTGACTAGCCCTCGTACGAAATGTCGTACCTGAATTACTGGATTAAAAAGATTACTAAAGAAGCAAAAATGGGAATTACAAACGCTGTTTCTGATTGTTTCAGTGCATTCCAACGATGCGGAGACTTATCAGAATCCTTCTAATAACCTATAGTAAGTAGAGTTGATGAGCTTATTTTTACACACGCTAGATAAGTTTACTTATCTGATTCAGTTAAAGTTATTTTATAGCTGTCTATATACATTATGTTATCTATGCAGGAAAAAAGTGCAGGTGTTCTTGAATGAAAGATATACTACGCGTATATACGATTCATAATCAGCGCATAGTAAAAAATCCATTATTTGTTTGCGCAATATGAGTAAGGTTTCTTACACAGAAAGTACACGGGTTGCGAATCTCGACCTACGACGTTTCGAGTTTTGACTCTCACTCACGTAAGAAATTTAAAAAGTGTTTCGGCTTAAGCCATTATAGCGACTTACTTACGGATCACGAGGGAAAATCTAATTTGATTGCGCGCGCGTCAGAAAAATTCACAACGCAGCGTATGAGAAACGCCATTTTGAACTTCGTTTGTCAAGTGTTTCGTTTGTGTTTGCTTTGTTTGGAGACCTTTTGGCTCTTATCGAGGCTCTTAAACGAAAGTCAGGGTCTTCAGAAGGTCCTTTTCCTTTTTCTATGGCTTGAGTGTGATATTTTTTTCTTTCAATTTAATGTCCTAAAATTGTGCCCTTTAGGCTAAGAGAGACGAATGATTACAACAAGTGAATGATGATGAAAGAATTGGTGGAATGAGAATAAGGGAGGAATCAGGAGTACATCGAGAAAACCCACGGACACAATGTTGTCCACCACGCACTGGGGATCGAACTAAGGATCCCAAGCACCAGAGGTATATTTAACTTCTAGATTAGCCCCTCCTTGGCTAAACGGTTAGCGAACGCGCCTTTGGCGCGGGAGATCCGGGTTCGATTCCCGGCGGGAGCTCATGTGGTTCGGATTCCACGTTAATCAGTAGGTCCACGTCTCATATAGCCTCGCTGCTGAACGGGACGTAAAAATCAATCAATCAATCAAATCAAGTAACTTCTAGATTATGATTTCGCAACTCTGTTAGGATAGATAAGTGATTAAGGATATGATGTGTTTCAATTTACAGCAAAATTGAAGTTACGTCACTATCGTAGGAACGGAATTGTGTTATAAACAAAGAACTCACTGTATATAGTCAAATGGAGAACATAGTAAAGAAATATGATTTATTATGAATATTTTTTTAAAAAAAATAAATAAATTCAATTGCAATGTTATATCAACTTGTGATAAGATACTAATTCCCAAGGTTTTCAGCATTAGGGTCAGAGACAACAAATTATTGAGGTTGCATCTTTCTAAATTCAGTACAATTCGAATATACAAATGATTATTATGAAACAAAAGAAAAAAAAAAAGAAAACTGCAAAAAACTGAAAAGAAAAGAAACAATACAAGAGACAAATAATAAAATATTCAAGTGATGACTCTTCGGTGTTTGTGAACTCACCGCTACTGTAAAGAAAAAAGAGAATAATCATAAATTAAATGAAAAAGAAAACAACAAAAAAATAAGGAAAAGTCGGTAAGAATATGGAAGAAAAGACCCCAAAAAATTGTAACATTAAAATTCCAAGTTTGCTGTAATATAAAATGAGAGAAGACACGAAAATAATGATGAAGCTTCCAAGACACATGAGGTGTGGTTAGTCTTTTTTAGAAGCTTTCGCCTTTTCATATTCCAAGCATGGTGTCGCAGCGCCTTTGACTCTTCAGAACGTGACAGGCCATGAGCACTATTGCGCCTTTTACATTTAAACAAAACATATATACATATATATATGTAAAAAAATAAATATAAAAAAAGGAAAAACGTTTTACTTCTCCTTTCTTTCTTATTTGCTCTGGCACATTTCTTATTTCAGAAGTTTTCTAACAAAACAGCTGTCGTAAAGTTTTTACAAGACCACTTCAACTGTGGACAACATGAGAATTTTGATCAGTTCCTTAAAGAGGCAGACATTCTAAAATACAAACTCTCTCTCTCACATACATACACGGACATATATATATATATAGAGAGAGAGAGAGAGATAGAGAGAGAGAGAGAGAGCTAGAGAACTGTCTCTTTCAGCCTTCACTTATGTTTGTGTCTATGTGAATCTAATGTATTGCTATTTATAAAAAGAGTTTTGACTCATAAAAATATACTATATATACAAGAAAATTATTATTAATGTCTCGTTTCTTGAATTTGTAAAAAAAAGAATCTAAAATCCACATTTGTTCTCTATTGTGCACAAGTTCCCGAACTTTGAATTGAAATTAATTATTTAAAATAAAATAGAAGAAAAGAAAAAGAACGATGCACCACAAATATTACATGCAGTAAATACTTATCTACCGCTTGGCGTAACAGTCCTTTTTGTGGACCTGAGCCACTCCAACGCCATCTGTTAGCTACTGGCTGGACTAGTCCAGCCTAGGAATGAACACGTGCTCAAGGTGCTACGTCACCATGTACATCAGGAGCTTTGTAGACCTAGTGGCCGTCGCGTCGTTTAATCACGTGACTCTCCAGTTTGCCTAACGGCTCTGGGTAGACGTCAAAAATTGGGAAACACTGGGCAGTAATCGAACCCGGGACCATATGGACTTGAGTCCAACAATATAACCACTACACTACGGTGTTTCCATAGTAAATACTTACATTTTTACATTAAGTATAATGAATGTTATCAATATTGTTACTACAAGTATAATAGTCTTACATTACTTCTACAAAATTTTGAAAAAGACCTCCATTAACTTCAAAACACAAACTAATGTTGTGAAACGACTTCATTGTGATTTTTTCAATGTGTTATCTGGGATGTACATCATGGTACTGATTGCGTTGTACCGCGCTGGGGCTTCCTGAAGTTGTTGTGGTAGATCGTATTCGAGAGCCGCATAATATATATGATTATTTAAACAAAAGCAGGTGAGCGAAGTGACCAATGTTCATGATTGGTGACGCATCCTGTTGGAACTAACAATACTGTTTTATCTTTAATCATGCTACTAACAGAATGGTATTAGTAACGCAAACATCTGAATTTACCCTTGATCGAAAAAAAAATTGACTCCAAGATTCGTCGCCAAGAAATTGGGTAACACGTCAATCATTATCTTGCTTAAATGTTTCGCTAGGTCATGTACTGTTGTTTTTCCTGGCATAGGAGTATGGCTGCTGAAATATATTAAACGATTTTGTTGTAAAATAGCGTTATCTATCCAAGTAACTTTCTGCTCTTACATAAGACTCGTGGCGGACTAGCTTTCCCTCCTCCTTGACTTCTTGCCAAATCTAGTGCTGTTGCTGTCACTTGACGCTATTGTTTGCTGGTGGTAATCGTTTCCGAAAGTCCCTTACAAATGTCACAATCAACAATATTTGTAAATATTTTATCGTTTTTCGTTTCTTACATCCTAAACTCGATGACTTTTGAATCGCACTGTATATATTAATAAACGTAAGATTCTTTCCCAACTCTCGTCAAGCATCCATATATTTACACTTTCGAAGGATGATAGGAGAGAAGGAAGTCTGATTATTAAATTTTTATTTCAATAACAAATAAAAATCAAATTCGAGATTTAAACATTTCATAGTTCCTACATGCCAAAAAAGAGATTTTTCTATACCTGTTCATTTCTTCTTATGTACGAACACATACCTAGATACCATAACGTTCAACGTATCTGGACTATATTTTAAACTTAAGGATTTTATAACATACTTCATCAAGGACTTCTGAATTTTCTTCGTATTCCTAGAAATGAAGGTAGTTTATTTTAGAATAAAACTAAAAATTGCGAATTTTTCATGCTAACGGCTTTAATTTGCTTATTTCATAAATATACATTTCTTTTCTCTTTGTTTTTAACGTCCGAAGATTATATCTTTTTGGTTTAAAGGAGAAGAGTGATTAATGAAACTGCGGGGGAACCCGGCCCCCCACCTCCAAAAAATGTGCTTTTATGCTCTTCCACCGGGAATGGAACTCATAGCCACGTGCACCAAACTCGCACAAGCTGACCACTAAACCTCCACAGATTGCCAAATTTGCATTTTATTAATAACCCTATAGCGTGGTATAAGTCATTTTTCTCGAAAAATCTATTAAAGATAGTTCATTCTTGGAGGTGAGTTGTTTTCGAAGAATTTTCTCCAAAACGAAACAGACATTTTTGTTCAAATTTCTTAAGTAACGCCCTACAATAATAACCCTGTAATAGGCACAATTTATGTCATTTAAGATACGAAAGGAAAAATTTAGTCGTGTCTTTTATTCTTTTAAGAATCAGTAATAATTTGAAGATAGATGCAATAGAAAATGATTAATTAAGTGAATTGAAAACGATGAATTTTAAATATTAAAAAAAGCCATTTAGAGCCTATGAGGGCGAAGTAAGTATGTTTCAATTATAAACAATGCTATCTTGGCACTTAGAGGATATTGGTAACATTGTTTTTATACAGACATTGTCATATGCCCATTCTACCATTAATCGAAATAGTACAAATATATACATGAATTAACATGTAATACATGATTTAAAGATGTGCGAATTAGGGATACGAGGCGAAGTTGATACACAATATAACGTTAAATACATTTGAGAAATAAAATAAAAAATGTATTTTTTAAAAGTTGCGATTTTAAATGGAGAACGATCTACACATGGTGTTACAAAAAATTGTCATGATATGTTAGGAATAAATTCCTCATATCAAAATAAGAAAAAAGTTCATATGAACCTGTGGTCGGAAGTGCATAATTTTGTAGTTATACGGTGCCGAAAACGTGCAAAAATTAACTTTAAGGGTCCATAGTTCCACTACTATAGGACCGATCGTAGTCAGGTCTAGGCATCACTGGGGAACTAGTATGTGAACTATCCAAATATCCATCTTTCAGAACCTCCTGTAAATTGCACAATTATTTTTAGAGTGGGTGTTAGGGAATACTTGATACTCTCCACCTACCTCTCTAAAAATTGATGTGCAAATACTGGAGCATTCTTCAACATGGAGATTTGGGCAGTTCACATTCCAGCTCCTCAGTGATGTCTTGACTGGCTACGATAGATCCCCATAGTAGTGGAGCTATGAACTTTTAAAATTCACTTGTTTCACGTTTTCTGCACCCTATAACTCCGAAATTATCCACTTTTGGGCACAAGTCCATATGAACTTTCTTTCTTATTTCGATGTAATGAATCTGTTCCCTAAATGTTGTGCAACATCTTTGTAACATCATGTATGCTTGACAAAATAATGTAGAGGTAAAATAAAAGTCCAGAAATGGTCTATTTTCACTATATACGTTTTCATAAATGGCAGAGAGAATGCACTGAAATAGAAACTTGCTTGTTTGGAAAATAGATAAATAGATTTTACATTCTTTTTTCTTCAAGGATATACAATTATATCCTCGCCATGTTAAAAATTTGAGTCTTGTAGTAAAAGATTAATAATAATAATAATAATAATAATAATAATAATAATAATAATAATAATAATAATAATAATAATAATAATAATAATAATACAAAATTAAAGTACCACAAAGGATCTCGCTGTCTCAATAACCATTAACATTACAAAAAGAATACCGTATCTTACTCCTTTCTTTTAAGCTGCATCGTTCTTCCATACATAATCTTACTTTACCAAAACATTATCAACTGTGGGTTTATTCGTATCATCTTTATAACGTTTTAAGAAGCAGGTGCTACATAGAATACATTCCAAATAATACTATCAAATAAATTAATGACCAGATCTACATGAAATGTGTTTGCTTTATTCCCATGCACACAAAAGTCGATAATGATATGGTGAAGAACCTCCATAATAGAAGTAACCCCTTCCCGCTTTGAAATATTTTCTTTTGTTATATAACATACGGATCTCACTTCCTCTTGTAATATTGAAATTGAGTAGGAAAATCAAAGGGAATGAAAGAAAATAATAATAAATAATAAAAAAAAGAAAGTATTCTGGTTACATTCCTATAAAGCAGATGCCTCCACGTGTCAGAGGAAAAGAATTTTGATTACTTTTGTGGTCAAATTCTTCTCCTCTTCATCCCATATATTTTCACTTCAATCCGACACCCTTTTCCAATCCACAATCTGTTATTGCCAGCTTCTCTAAGGTCACGACCAAAATTGCCGCACGAGCCCTTGATTAGACACTATATTTGAATATGTATCCGCAGATAGTCACACAGAAAAAAAAGATGCATTCCAAAGAATCCATCGAGGAGGAGAAGAAGAAGAAGAAAAGATTATGAAGGATGACACATCGCAGCAAATTCAGCAAAACTTTGGTAATAATAAACATACCATTAGTTGCGTGATTCTCTAGATACACAATCACAATGTGTATGTAATAGTAAGGAAAGTATTTGTTTTCTTAACTAGCTGTTTAAAACCCTTAACATTTGTAAGGCGCAAATACTTATAAGAATATACACTAGGTTTTTCTCCTTAACTTACTGAAGTAAAACATTAAGTATCAAGATGTGTAGAATGTCTCAGGAAAAAGCTAAAATAACTTTAAACCGTTCAAACTTATATTAAATAGTGGATTTTATATTTGCTATTTTGCTGAAAATTAGTTATTTTCTTTGAATTTTACGTCCCGCGGTTATGCCCTGTAGGACAAAGAACACGGATGATAAATCGAAGTAAATAATTATGAAATTAGTTAGTGGAATGAAAATGTTGGAGGACATTGCAGAACCTCGACAACACTCACAGACACAATGTTGTCCATCACAAACTTACTTTGCCTGGGTATTGGAAATCTTAGGTTAGGGTTCTACCATGGAGCTACCGTGCACACTTATTTTCTTTGAAAACTCTTTCAGATAATGTCTAATGACCAAAGACAATTGTATATTCTATTCCCGGTTCCTGTGCTTCATTTCTGTTGTCCAAACAATTATTCCCAATTATTATCCTTATTATTAGAATGGATAAAACGATCCCAATATTTTTTATTTCTAACAGAAAGTAAGGAAAAGTTCTTTTATTAGAGAGTAGCAGTTCCCAGCCGTGTCAGGGATATGAGAAAACATGGTGGGTAGGACTCTTTCATGTCATTTTTATATTGCAAACAATATATAGTACATTACCATTGCTTTTGTGTCCGCGTTTTGAATCCTTTATATAATATATGAGTTGTTAAGGACAAAACTGTTAAAATGGGCTTTCAACCACTATGAGGGCTTAAATCTGGTGCAGTTACTGAGTGCACGAATTAATTCTCATAATATAAGTTGTTCCCCATTATACTTAATCGCCTCGGAAAAGAGCTGAATTTTAGGAACACACCACCGTCCACGCCATATTATTATTTGAATTAGGCTAAAAATTTAAAGGCGGCAAAAAAAAGTATGACACAACAAACATTGAAGGAACTTATAAATGATATTTCTGCCAACTCTACTCACTTTATTCACATTTCCATATGTAAAATATTTTAAAGACATTTATTTAGAGCTTTCCTAAGAATGTATGTGATGATAATAGTTTGATGAAATTATTTAATCGAGGTAGAGATGCCATCTACGATACAAGGAGTACAAAAGATGCAAAAGGTTGGTAAACAGGATACTGTGAGTGTTTAACTCACATATTACTAATAAGAACAACTGTATCATATTACTAAGTATTTTGATCCGCTCTAAAACAATACACCACTAGAAAGTAAGTGTCAGATGCCATGCTGGAATCTTTAACTAAGGAACAAATAAGATAATAAAATGTTGACTTGGGGAAAAGACATAAGTTCAATTATTTTAGATTAACTATTTTTTTTCTACGTTGTGTGCAATTTTTGAGCTTCTCCATAGTTTTCTGTTTGGTTGAATGGTTCAATGCATCATCTCTGGCTTTTCTAAGAGGCAGGCACTGAAGCGATGCGACACTATGTGATGGTCTGCGGAGAAGCTCATTTCTCCCAGGGATTTGTTTTTATCCCCGAGGATTCTGGATGCAGCAGCTTCGGCGGGAAAGGAAGGGATTTAGGAAAAAGACATGGAAGCCTCAGAACTAAATGACCATCGTCCTCCTTCTTTCCAACTGCTTCGCCTCTTCTTTTTGTGGCCACTGAGGAAGCCACCTCCTAGCGTGACAAATGGCAATAGTAAAACCAACACAGAGAAATCACTAAAACCGCCACGAGAGACACTATCGCCCAAATGCTCAACATCTTTCTTGTCTAGTTCAGAAAATATACAGCATTTTCCCTCTTCCCTCAAATTTTTGCAAAATGGGGTCGTAAAATCATATTCTTGAATTGACAGATGTGATCGACTTGGTAAATGTATTTATACTTGTCTTTCATTGTCCAAAAGTTATGGATTCATTTCTTAGTCCTATATTGAGAGACAGCTACCTTACCTCGTATTTTTAGCACTCTGGAGTCAATTACGTGTGTCGTTCGGAAATATTAAAACAAGTCCTGTTTGGTTTTAACTTGTCCTATAAACATCCATCGATCCAGAACGGACATTTTATTGTGTCATAGGATTGAACATTGTTTTATTTATTTAAGTTTAGAGCCTCTTTTTAGCAGCATAGCTATATGAGACTTGAAAATACAGCTTAAGATGAAATGTAGAAGACTGTAATGCATTCAAATTTTAAGACATCCCGGAAAGGTTGTTTAATCTGCAACACTGAATTTACGTTCTTTTGAACCATCTTTTATTGAAAACTGAACTCTATCATTTTTCAAACATGTTTGACTGACAACATGGGATTTCTTACATTTCCAAATATCTATGATTGTTAACATAGAATTAACATATGCTTTCAAATACCTTTTATTTAATACATGGATTCAACTTCCTCTTTAAATATGTCATATGATAACATAAGATTCAACTATTTCGTATACCTTTTATTGATAACGTGGAGTTCACCTTTTGATAACATAGGGATAACTATCTTTCCAAATATTTTTTAGTGACTAACATATGGTTCACCTTTCTTTCCAAATATTTTTTAGTGGCTAACATATGGTTCACCTTCCTTTCCAAATATTTTTTAATGGATAACATATGATTCACCTTCCTTTTCAAAGATTTTTTATTGATAACATAGGAGTAGTAGGCCCCCCGTTATGGCCGAATGACTCATCCTCACTCTCTTTCATGACCAGGGTGAAAGGTCAATGACCTGGCCCGGGGTCAATGACCTAGGGGTACCTAGGACCACCCCCTCTAAATTTTGGCAGGGGTACCATGGCCCACCCCTTAAATTTTGGCAGGGGTACATAGGACCACCACCCCTTAAATTTTGGAAATTGCCAAATCTAAAAATTTGGTATGGTAGCCTAGGACCACAGTATGTACCTCTATCCGTATTGGGTGTCTATGTCGTTCCCTTTCATGGGTAAAAAATTGCCAAAAATTCAAATTTCGGGGGTTTTTGACCTAATTTATCCTCTTGGATGAGGTGTTATTACCCTATATGGTTATATGGGTGTATACAGGGGTCCATTCCCTTTCATAAGACATGGGTATATTAATGTACCCCTTGAAAAATTTGGGAGGGGTACCTTGGCCCACCCCTTAAATTTTGGAAATTGTCCAATTTAAACATTTGGTATTATAGTATAGGACCCTAATATGTATTATGATAAATTTGGATGGTCCACCTCGTTCCCTTTTAGGGGTACCAAATTGCCAAAATATAAACGTAAGCAATACGTAGTACCATGTGTTTGGTTTTGACCTAATTTATCCCCTTTGATGAGGTGTTATTATCCTATATAGTTATATGGTCATGTATAGGGGTCCATTACCTATCATAAGACATGGGTATATTAATGCACCCCTTGAAAAATTTGGGAGGGGTACCTTGGCCCACCCCTTCAATTTTGGAAATTGCCAAATCTAAAAATTTGGTGTGGTAGCCTAGGACCATAGTATGTACCTCTATCAGTATTGGGTGTCTATGTCGTTCCCTTTCATGGGTAAAAAATTGCCAAAAATTTAAATTTCGGGGTTTTTTGACCTAATTTATCCCCTTTGATGAGGTATTATTACCCTATATAGTTATATGGACGTATACAGGGGTCCATTACTTTTCATAACATATGGGTATATTAATGCACCCCTTGAAAAATTTGGGAGGGGTACCTTGGCCCACCCCTTAAATTTTGGAAATTGACCAATTTAAACATTGGGTATTATAGTACAGGACCCTAATATGTATCATGATAAATTTGGGCGGTCCACCTCGTTTCCTTCCAGGGGCACAAAATTGCCAAAATATAAACGTAAGCAAGACGTTATACCACGTGTTTGGTCTTTTGGCCCAATTTATCCTCTTGGATGAGGTTCTATTACCTTATATGGTTATATGGTTATGTATAGGGGTCCATTACCTATCATAAGACATAGGTACATTTGTGCACTCCTTTAAAAATTTGGGAGGGGTACTTTGGCCCACCCCTTAAATTTTGGAAATTGCTCATTTTATATATTTGGTATTATAGTACTGGACCCTAACATGTATTATGATAAATTTGGGTAGTTCACCTTGTTCCCTTTTAGTACAGGACCTCATTATGTATCATGATAAATTTGGATGGTCCATCTCGTTCCCTTTCATGGGTACGAAATTGCCAAATTTAGGTACAACCACGTGTTTGTTTTTTGATTTAATTTATTCCCTTGGATGAGGTCCTATTACCTTATATGGTTATATGGCCATGTATAGGGTCCATTTCCTATCATAAGACATAGGTACATTTTTGCACGCCTTTAAATTTTTGGGAGAGGTACCTTCGCCCACCCCTTTAATTTTGGAAATTGTTCAATTTAAACACTTGGTATTACAGTATAGGACCCTAATATGGATCACTATAAATTTGGGTGGTCCACATCGTTCCCTTTTTAGGGGTACAAAATTGCCAAATTTTAGTACAACCACGTGTTTGGTCTTTTGGCCCAATGTATCCTCTTGGATGATGTCCTATTACCTTATATGGTTATATTGTAATGTATAGGTGTTCATTTCCTATCATAAGACATAGGTACATTGGTGCACCCCTTTCAATTTTAGGAGAGGTACGTACCTTGGCCCGTCCCTTAAATTTTGGAATTTTTTTGATTTAAGCATTCGGTATTATAGTACAGGACCTTAATATGTATCATGATAAATTTGGATGGTCCACATCGTCCACTTTCATGGGTACGAAATTGCCAAAATATAAACGTAAGCAATACGTTGTACCACGTGTTTGACATTTTGACCCAATTTATCTCTTGGATGAGGTCCTATTACCTTATATGTTTATATGGTTATGTATAGGGGTCTATTCCCTATCATAAGACATAGGTACATTTGTGCACCCCTTTAAAATTTGTTAGGGGTACCTTGGCCCATCCCTTAAATTTTAGAAATTGCTCATTTTTATATATATTTGGTATTATAGTACTGGACCCTAACATGTATTATGATAAATTTGGGTGGTTTACCTCGTTTCTCTTTCATGGGTACATGTTATATGGGTATGTACAGAGGTTTATTACCTTTATATGTTTATGTTCCCTTTTAAATTTGGGGACTTATCAAATAACAAAATTCGGTAAACCTTTTTCTAGGACCCAATGTATCCTCTTGGATGAGGTCCTATTACCTTATATGGTTATATTGTAATGTATAGGTAGATGTTGGTGTTCCTCTTATGGCCAAATATTCAAAATTTAAAGGTTATTGACCGGCTTTATTATTGAATAAGTACAGGATTTATTACTTTTTCATAACACACAGGTGTATTTGTGTACCAATCTTAAATTTTGGGAGGGGTACATTTCTTATTGTCATATCAATAATTGGTAATGGTTCTTAAAATTGGATAGTATCTCATTCATTGGGTAAATCATTGTGATCACGTGATCAGGACATTGGAACATTGAAACTTTGTAGGATAATTTGAGAATTGCGTCATTGGTTTTGATTATTCCCGCCAAATATAAACGTAAGCAAGACGTTGTACCACGTGATTGTCCTTGATGAGGTAGTGTACAGGGATTCATTTCCTTTGTTGTGGTACTTCTTAAGTTTGAGTACACACACACTTCTAGAAAACAGTTGGTTCTACTCAGGTAAACAATTGACGGACATTATTGACATTATTGAACATATAATGATATGATTAACTCTAAGACTTAGGTATATCAAGAGAAGTATTCTTTAAATTTGGGAATGGTGATAAACAGAATTTTAACATAAGGTGCGAAATTTGAAACAATACATTGAACTTTAGGCACAGCTCATAGTCTAAGATCTTTGGTGGTGATTGATTTGAAATCTGATAGCTAACCTTATTGAATTTTATGACTCATAGACGAAAGGCAATACATGCTACAACACTGGCAAAGTTATTATTAATGCAATTTGATTGGTTGATCACTATCTGTCGTGCAATCTGATTGGCTGATCACTATCTTTCGTGCAATCTGATTGGTTGATGATTTTCAAATCTTTGCTGTATTCAGTTTTAAGTTTTGTTTAACATTTAAAAATCTTGGTTTCGTTCAACATTTTGCACTCACTGATAAATATGATCAAAACCGTTTATTTGTTAATCGAATAGTTAAAAACCGGATAAAGTTTGACGGTTAACCGTGAAACGTAAATTTTTTTTGCTTGAAATTTTTTGTTTGAAAATTTTTTCGTTTCAAAATTTTGTTTGAGATTTTTTCGTTTGAAATTTTTGTTTGAAATTTTTTTCGTTTGAAAATTTTTGTTCGAAAATTTTGTTTAAAATTTTTTGTTTAAAATTTTTCGTTTCCAAATTTTTTGTTTGAAATTTTTTGTTTCAAAATTTTGTTTGAAATTTTTTTCGTTTCAAAATTTTGTTTCAAAGATTTTTGTTCTCGAAATTTTTGTTTTCAAAGTTTGAGTTGACATTTTTAAAAGTTTGTGCACTTATTAGTAAAGAACCGGAACTGTTTAGAGCAAAAACCTTTGACAACATTGTGGTGCACGTCAGAACCAGGGTTTGTACTTGAAATGAAAAAACACAATTCATTGAAATGGATCATTTTATTACACTCCACATACATCCATACCAGATAGTGGTTCTGGATATTGTCGATACAATGTATTTTGAACTTCTTGCACTAGTTTGTCTTTAGCATATAATTTTAATTCCAGTTGAAGTCTTTTAAGGTCTAGTGCAATATCAATTGGTGGAAACTCAATGTCCATTTGATCACAAATAAACTGTTTATCAATACAATTATGCACCCACGAACGATGTTGACAACCATCACAATATCTAGATACATGTTGTACAATATGCATAACACATTTTTCAAAATAGTACTTTTTCAGGAATATACTAGTTTTGTTACACACTTCCACTGCATGTTTAACACACTGAAATACGCTGATGAATTTGTTCCATTCCGTTTGTGTTAGATACACCATGTTGCGAGGGACATGAAATGTACTCTTTTTACGTAACAGCACCATCTTCTCTTCGAGGACTGTACGCAGCACCACTTCATGATTTGAGCCTAATGATTTGACTATGGTCACATTTAGCTCATCATGAAAATAATCGTTCATTTGGTCGATTCGTGAACATAATATTTGCCATTCTTCACAGGTCAGTTGTACACCAAATTGTTCTGCTTTGCCCAATCGAATCACTGGTTCAAATGTTCTAGCACTGATACCAATCATCACATGTTTTGTTTGAAATATATTTATTGGATAATAGCTTGCGAAGATGAACTCTTTATCGTTAGAAGTACACATCTTTCCTCCTGAAAAGCACTTGCTCAAATGATTTCGTGGGATGACACTGCATTGGTTGATTTATAGTTATTGCTGACGTCATTGGTAAGGAATGTGCTGATTCATGATTTCATCACAGTTGCTGACGTCATGGCGACCAACCAAATTCATACAACTACAGCTGACGTCATTGGAAAGAAATGTGCTGATTCATGATTTCATCACAATGGCTGACGAATCTGGCTGTGTACTAAATTCAAGTTGATGACTTCGACCCAAGAATCCTTTGTAACATGAAGATACAGATCCAGTATTTAAGAAACGCAGCAGTTCTTCTTGTTTTGATGGTTCCATGGGTAAATATCTTGCTGGTAAAATTATATTCTTATCATTTTCAAGCTTCACTACGATTCTTAATCCAAACTTTGTAGGGATCATTTGGCTAGCTAAGATTCTATAAGGTACATTTTGTTGTAAATCAGTAATCTTGGTAAATGATTTCATCAAATCACGTGTGTTTAGAAACTGCAGACAAGTAGCCATGATGATGTTATCATGAATACTAACTCGAACGATGATGCAAAACTGATGACGTTGCATGATCATGTTCTGACGTGCACCACAACGTTGCCAGATGTTTTTGTTCTAAACAGTTCCGGCTAGTGCATACCTGTATTGATAAACAGTTTATTTGTGATCAAATGGACATTGAGTTTCCACCAATTGATATTGCACTAGACCTTAAAAGACTTCAACTGGAATTAAAATTATATGCTAAAGACAAACTAGTGCAAGAAGTTCAAAATACATTGTATCGACAATATCCAGAACCACTATCTGGTATGGATGTATGTGGAGTGTAATAAAATGATCCATTTCAATGAATTGTGTTTTTTCATTTCAAGTACAAACCCTGGTTCTGACGTGCACCACAATGTTGTCAAAGGTTTTTGCTCTAAACAGTTCCGGTTCTTTACTAATAAGTGCACAAACTTTTAAAAATGTCAACTCAAACTTTGAAAACAAAAATTTCGAGAACAAAAATCTTTGAAACAAAATTTTGAAACGAAAAAAATTTCAAACAAAATTTTGAAACAAAAAATTTCAAACAAAAAATTTGGAAACGAAAAATTTTAAACAAAAAATTTTAAACAAAATTTTCGAACAAAAATTTTCAAACGAAAAAAATTTCAAACAAAAATTTCAAACGAAAAAATCTCAAACAAAATTTTGAAACGAAAAAATTTTCAAACAAAAAATTTCAAGCAAAAAAAATTTACGTTTCACGGTTAACCGTCAAACTTTATCCGGTTTTTAACTATTCGATTAACAAATAAACGGTTTTGATCATATTTATCAGTGAGTGCAAAATGTTGAACGAAACCAAGATTTTTAAATGTTAAACAAAACTTAAAACTGAATACAGCAAAGATTTGAAAATCATCAACCAATCAGATTGCACGAAAGATAGTGATCAGCCAATCAGATTGCACGACAGATAGTGATCAACCAATCAAATTGCATTAATAATAACTTTGCCAGTGTTGTAGCATGTATTGCCTTTCGTCTATGAGTCATAAAATTCAATAAGGTTAGCTATCAGATTTCAAATCAATCACCACCAAAGATCTTAGACTATGAGCTGTGCCTAAAGTTCAATGTATTGTTTCAAATTTCGCACCTTATGTTAAAATTCTGTTTATCACCATTCCCAAATTTAAAGAATACTTCTCTTGATATACCTAAGTCTTAGAGTTAATCATATCATTATATGTTCAATAATGTCAATAATGTCCGTCAATTGTTTACCTGAGTAGAACCAACTGTTTTCTAGAAGTGTGTGTGTACTCAAACTTAAGAAGTACCACAACAAAGGAAATGAATCCCTGTACACTACCTCATCAAGGACAATCACGTGGTACAACGTCTTGCTTACGTTTATATTTGGCGGGAATAATCAAAACCAATGACGCAATTCTCAAATTATCCTACAAAGTTTCAATGTTCCAATGTCCTGATCACGTGATCACAATGATTTACCCAATGAATGAGATACTATCCAATTTTAAGAACCATTACCAATTATTGATATGACAATAAGAAATGTACCCCTCCCAAAATTTAAGATTGGTACACAAATACACCTGTGTGTTATGAAAAAGTAATAAATCCTGTACTTATTCAATAATAAAGCCGGTCAATAACCTTTAAATTTTGAATATTTGGCCATAAGAGGAACACCAACATCTACCTATACATTACAATATAACCATATAAGGTAATAGGACCTCATCCAAGAGGATACATTGGGTCCTAGAAAAAGGTTTACCGAATTTTGTTATTTGATAAGTCCCCAAATTTAAAAGGGAACATAAACATATAAAGGTAATAAACCTCTGTACATACCCATATAACATGTACCCATGAAAGAGAAACGAGGTAAACCACCCAAATTTATCATAATACATGTTAGGGTCCAGTACTATAATACCAAATATATATAAAAATGAGCAATTTCTAAAATTTAAGGGATGGGCCAAGGTACCCCTAACAAATTTTAAAGGGGTGCACAAATGTACCTATGTCTTATGATAGGGAATAGACCCCTATACATAACCATATAAACATATAAGGTAATAGGACCTCATCCAAGAGATAAATTGGGTCAAAATGTCAAACACGTGGTACAACGTATTGCTTACGTTTATATTTTGGCAATTTCGTACCCATGAAAGTGGACGATGTGGACCATCCAAATTTATCATGATACATATTAAGGTCCTGTACTATAATACCGAATGCTTAAATCAAAAAAATTCCAAAATTTAAGGGACGGGCCAAGGTACGTACCTCTCCTAAAATTGAAAGGGGTGCACCAATGTACCTATGTCTTATGATAGGAAATGAACACCTATACATTACAATATAACCATATAAGGTAATAGGACATCATCCAAGAGGATACATTGGGCCAAAAGACCAAACACGTGGTTGTACTAAAATTTGGCAATTTTGTACCCCTAAAAAGGGAACGATGTGGACCACCCAAATTTATAGTGATCCATATTAGGGTCCTATACTGTAATACCAAGTGTTTAAATTGAACAATTTCCAAAATTAAAGGGGTGGGCGAAGGTACCTCTCCCAAAAATTTAAAGGCGTGCAAAAATGTACCTATGTCTTATGATAGGAAATGGACCCTATACATGGCCATATAACCATATAAGGTAATAGGACCTCATCCAAGGGAATAAATTAAATCAAAAAACAAACACGTGGTTGTACCTAAATTTGGCAATTTCGTACCCATGAAAGGGAACGAGATGGACCATCCAAATTTATCATGATACATAATGAGGTCCTGTACTAAAAGGGAACAAGGTGAACTACCCAAATTTATCATAATACATGTTAGGGTCCAGTACTATAATACCAAATATATAAAATGAGCAATTTCCAAAATTTAAGGGGTGGGCCAAAGTACCCCTCCCAAATTTTTAAAGGAGTGCACAAATGTACCTATGTCTTATGATAGGTAATGGACCCCTATACATAACCATATAACCATATAAGGTAATAGAACCTCATCCAAGAGGATAAATTGGGCCAAAAGACCAAACACGTGGTATAACGTCTTGCTTACGTTTATATTTTGGCAATTTTGTGCCCCTGGAAGGAAACGAGGTGGACCGCCCAAATTTATCATGATACATATTAGGGTCCTGTACTATAATACCCAATGTTTAAATTGGTCAATTTCCAAAATTTAAGGGGTGGGCCAAGGTACCCCTCCCAAATTTTTCAAGGGGTGCATTAATATACCCATATGTTATGAAAAGTAATGGACCCCTGTATACGTCCATATAACTATATAGGGTAATAATACCTCATCAAAGGGGATAAATTAGGTCAAAAAACCCCGAAATTTAAATTTTTGGCAATTTTTTACCCATGAAAGGGAACGACATAGACACCCAATACTGATAGAGGTACATACTATGGTCCTAGGCTACCACACCAAATTTTTAGATTTGGCAATTTCCAAAATTGAAGGGGTGGGCCAAGGTACCCCTCCCAAATTTTTCAAGGGGTGCATTAATATACCCATGTCTTATGATAGGTAATGGACCCCTATACATGACCATATAACTATATAGGATAATAACACCTCATCAAAGGGGATAAATTAGGTCAAAACCAAACACATGGTACTACGTATTGCTTACGTTTATATTTTGGCAATTTGGTACCCCTAAAAGGGAACGAGGTGGACCATCCAAATTTATCATAATACATATTAGGGTCCTATACTATAATACCAAATGTTTAAATTGGACAATTTCCAAAATTTAAGGGGTGGGCCAAGGTACCCCTCCCAAATTTTTCAAGGGGTACATTAATATACCCATGTCTTATGAAAGGGAATGGACCCCTGTATACACCCATATAACCATATAGGGTAATAACACCTCATCCAAGAGGATAAATTAGGTCAAAAACCCCCGAAATTTGAATTTTTGGCAATTTTTTACCCATGAAAGGGAACGACATAGACACCCAATACGGATAGAGGTACATACTGTGGTCCTAGGCTACCATACCAAATTTTTAGATTTGGCAATTTCCAAAATTTAAGGGGGGGGGTGGTCCTATGTACCCCTGCCAAAATTTAAGGGGTGGGCCATGGTACCCCTGCCAAAATTTAGAGGGGGTGGTCCTAGGTACCCCTAGGTCATTGACCCCGGGCCAGGTCATTGACCTTTCACCCTGGTCATGAAAGAGAGTGAGGATGAGTCATTCGGCCATAACGGGGGGCCTACTACTATAGGGCTAAAATATCCTCTCAAATATCTTTTATTGGTAACATGGGATCTACCTTCCTTTTCAACTATCTATTGTTGATAACATAGGACTCAACTGTCTTTTCAAATACCCTTTGTTGATAACATGGGATTTGCCTTTCTTTCCAAACCTTTTATTGATAATATGTGGTTTGCCTTTCTTTGCAAACACCTATTATTGATAACATAGAACTCAACTATCTTTTCAAATAACTTTTATTAATAACATGGAATCACCTTCCGTTTCAAATACCAATTTTTAATAACATAGGTCTCCAGTATCCTTTCAAATAATTACTAGTGACTAGGAATTCACCTTCCTTTCGCCACATTTGGTATTGATAACATAAATCTCAGCTATGTTTCCAAGTATTGTATTTATAATAAACTAGACACTATCTTTCCGAGTATTTTTATTTATAATAGATTCGACACTTTTTTCAAACTCTGACTTTTAATACCTTTTCAAATATATTTTATGCATTTCTCCAAACATATTTTACGCATATTCTAGAATCAATTACCTTTCAATGATCTATTGATCAGGGTGATATTTAGGATTACTATAATATTGCATAACTGTTGAATGTACAATATCTTGAATGATAGAAACTGATCCATTAATTCACGTCGTTTTCCCGTAAGTTTAAAGACAAAACGCCTAAAATTCCCATACTTTACTACTCTAAAATAAAAACATTGGGAGAAAATTCGTTTCAGTGGACACTCATGTTCGATAACTAGTCAATCATCTCCTTTCCCTTCACCTTCACCTTCACCTATTAATAGGTGTTGTAATTAGATGAGTTCAGACAAAGTATGTTTCGCCCACAAACTAAGTGGTTCTATCTCTCTTCTCAAATCTGTACACACTTTTCCATAAGCGTAATCGTAACAAATAAATGTGAATCTTGCTTTGTTCAATGCGAACTCTATTTTCAAGAAAGAATATTAATATATTCCTGTCCTGTTGTTTGGTATATGTAATCTTTAAAAGACAAAAGTGTGGCCTGGTTTTCTTTGAATAAAAATGTACTTTAGCAGATGAACTTTTTCATAATTTTGTAGGCATGTTTAATGATTTGAAATATCGTAGTGCCTTAGCATGTTAAACAAAATGTTCTTTGATTTGCTGTTACTATTATTTGATTTATTATTTTATCATCAATATCTTCCCATATACTATGTTCTTTCCTTGTCTAATACTCATTTATCAGCTCAAGGATAGTATCGGTAAGCTAAACAAGACGATTTTAAATTGTTTATTAAATTGAAATTAAGTCTCCTTCAACAGCGAGGCTATATGAGACGTAGACGTAAAGTTTAAGTTGGATCCGAACCATATAAACTCCCACCGAGTCTTCCACGCTAAAAACGCATACGTTAATCATACAGCTTCGAAACCTTGATAGAGAATGGAAGTGAATGATGATAAAAGAATTACGAAAGGGAAAAGAAGAAAATCAGAGATTGCTGACAAATCATCGTTATGTTCGTCAAGAGCTTACAAATGAGATTTAATGTAGAACCATTAGGTGAGAGCTCTAAACTGAAACCACTATGCCTCGCAATTGCATTTTACAAAACGAATATACAGGTATTTATTTTTTAAAAAAAGGGGCGGAATATACAGTTATATATTGAATTACCCTAAGTTGGTATACTGTCAATATATGATACCTTCAATTCATCCAAATTGGTAGGTGGTAGGAAAGATCAACAAGAAAGAAAAGTGTTAGCCTATTAAATAAAAGACGACAAAAAGTCAAGAGATAGTTCAGGAAAGCAGAAAACATCCCTTTCCCTGTTCTTATCAGATAAATATTTCCCTCGTGTGAGAATCAATTCTTTTTGCTAATTACCACAGACAATTGACACGAGTACCAGAATCCTGTCGTAGATAACGTAAGAAGTGATAACATATTGTACAAGTGAGCCTGCAAGCATTTTCTGTGTCTTATCAAATAGTAATTGGCTGCTTGGGAAGAGTTTGTTGAGAAGATACTGCTAAGTTGTCCGACCTTAGAAAAACGAGCAGAAATTTCTTGTTGCTTCATTCGTAAAGTATTTACTCTTATTCTATTCAGTCATGTAGGAAAATAATAAAGAACATATTTTTGTAACCACTGAAACAAGATACAAACAGAAAGTAACCGATACACATTTTGATGTTGCTGCTATGCTATACAAGGACAATGAAGAACTGACAATGGCAATATGTTCCTGCGGGCAGAGTAACGTTATCTCTTGAGGCTAAATATTCTCCGTTCTGCATACTTCCAGAACCGTTTCTACTACTTCAAATAAATATAGACCTACATTTATATATATATCCTGTGTATATATATCTGAGTGTATCATGGAAGTTATAGTAGTAAAGCGGATCATATCGTTTGCAGCAAAATTTATTTATTGGTCCTCCCCGAAACTGGCGCCAACTTTAGTGCCGACATAAGTCTTCAGGGGTATGAAGTCGAAGTTTAGTATTTTGGTGCAGGGTGATGGGGGCTGTAGTAGCTGACAAGAGAGAGAGAGAGAGAGAGATGAGAATTCAAGAAGATGATAGCCCCTGCGGTGGTACTTGAAGACTAAACGAAAAAAAAAAGAAAAAAAACATCAGCTTTATCTTCTCCTCTTTTCTTTTTGTTCAAGCAATGAAGAAAGAAAGAAAAAAAAGATCATTGAGAGATAAACTCAAGACTCCAATGACTCCCTCAACTCTATTAAATCTTGACCGTGTCCACTACAGAGGTCCCCCCCCCACCCGCCTGCCTACCCTCACGCTTGTCTCTCATCAAGTTTTCTCTAGGGATCTGTTACTATGGAGACGTCTTTGTGTTACATTCCGCAACAATGCTTTGAAATTAAAGAGTATATTGATCATATATATAGTGCTTGTGTCTGTGTAATGACAATTCAGAAAATTGCTCTGATATTCTCTTAGGATATACATTTCTATATCATTCTTGTGTGTCACGTGAAGGTACGAAAGATAAAAGAAAACAAATTCTCTGGAGACACATTGGAAAGGCAGATACTACGAAATGGACTTTGGTCAGTTATCCTCTTTGTATCATCATAGCCTAAGGAACGTCTGCTTTTTAACGATAAAATAATACAAAATAAGAAGGAAGAAGAAAAATATTTTATCTAATCAGACTGGATGTCGCTTCTTCTCTCTAGTCTATTTCGATAGCTCTAATATCGGCAATAATTGAAGAGAAATGTATCCTGAGAGACAAGAGAGGTTACATAGTAGAATATAATAATAATAATAATAATAATAATAATAATAATAATAATAATAATAATAATAATAATAATAATAATAATAATAATAATAGTGATTCAAGTAGTAGCGGCTCTTGAGGGAAGTCACAAGGGTAAAATTAAACTGAGTTGTGGTTAAAATAGTAGCGAATTTTGGGGAAGTCATATCGGTAAAAATTCAGCTTTTACCGTTTCAAACTAAAAACTTACCTAATGAACTAATTCTTGTACATACTGATATGACTTTAATATTTTTTTTACCGTTGTCGTTTCCCTCAAGAACCACCACTAGGTTAAAGTTTTTTTAAAAAAAAGAGAAATAAAATATTAGGTTAAGTAACAATTAATGTAAAATTAGAAGTTATGATCCAAAGTAATTTCTACTCAGGGAGAACAGAATATTCGAACAGTATAGTCACTAAATACACCTCCAATATGTTTCCCTCACACACACAATAAACTCAGAAGCATGTGTGCAAAATTTCCGAGATAATTGCGTTGTTCATGAGGAGATTCACAACAGGTAAGTTACATATTGTGTACAGGAGACTTAATATGTTCTTTGAATATTTGTTATTGCAAAAAATTTAGATTTAATATAATAATAAGAGTATCTAATTCATCATGTTCATTCAGTTCTGATTATTCTTTGATTAACGAATCAATAATATTCAATTAATAGGAGGAAAACCCCATTATATCTCGGATTTATTCAGATATAAGTATCAATGAAGTCAATGCTAAATTTTCTACTTGTAGCAAACATTAGTTTTTTAAATAGTAAAAGGCATATGTAGTTATCTATAGGATGAGGTATGAAAAAGTATTTACATCTACGCGTAGGTTGAAAAATATAAGAAAAGCACTTATATTTATAAAAACACAAAAGTATAATAGGAAATAAATATTAACAAGATGAAAAAATAAGCAAATATAATTAAAAAATTAAAAAGCTTAAAAGGTACGTGAACATAAAAACAAAAAAGAGAAACTACCAATATTAACGAAGTTACTAAATGCAAAATTTAAAATGAGAAAAGAAATATATATATATAGTCTTAGAAAGTATTTTTAAAAGTAAATTTTGATAAACTTAAAAGAAAAATACCTGAATTTAGAAAAAAATATGAAATATTAAAATTGAGAGTGCCAGATTTATTAACCATAAAAGTATGAATACGTATCTAAATAAAGGAAAAAGAGTAGGGAAAGTGTGTAAAATAGATGGTAGAAGGATAGTTGAAAAGATATATAAGTGAAGATAAAACATACACAATAGTTTGAGAAGAGCATGAAAGCGTAATATAAAAATACATTTGTTGATAATTTATACAGGAAATAAAAATACAGAAGAGAAAAATACAGGAAAGTATAAACCTACATATACTAAGAAAAGTATTGTTTGTACAAGCAAAAATAAGAACATATGGATTAAGAAAAGAAGCATACTGTAAGCATAAAATATTTAATAATTAAATTGAGAATAATAGGACAAATCAAAAATCTAGAATAAAATGAAAGAAAGTAAAAGAAATCCAACTGAATAAAATGTATAGAGAGAAAAATGACAAAAGTATGTAAATACAAAAGAAACAAATCTTTCTAAGAGACACAACCATTAAGAAATAAAATGTATGAGTCGCCATATTTTCTTGTTCGAAGTTCCAATTAGTTTTCAAGATCATGTCATTCTGTACCTAGGTAGTTATTAAGAAAATGTTTATGGTCGATTTGAAGAAAGTAGACCGAACAAAACCTCTGAAATATCCCTTCTGAAAGTTTTCAATTATGTCTTACTCGTATTGTATGTATATTTATTTGTGAAACATGAAGAATAATCCTTGTTTTTGAAACACATTGATCGAACTACTAATCAGGAAACTCATTTTTGTACTTATTCGTGAGAAGCTATTTATTCCGTATTTTAGAATGTTAATGAGATAATTTTGCGAATTTTGACCGATTTCATTGGAGCTGTTTCCGAAAGAATCGAACAGGAAAATTGCCTAGCCAGTAAACTTCACTTTCCGAATATTTTTGAGACATGATAAAGGAACATTTATTTGTAATATATGAAAATACTCGACAAGCATTTCCGAGAAAATGGTTCCAAAAAAGTAATCGTTATGTGTCTTTTGGAAATAAATTAATTGTATCAAATTGTAGAATTACTTAGTTAAAATTATGAAATTTTTCTGCGCCTACAAGACTAGTTTCACTTTTATCTCTCGAAAGCAGATATCTATAGTTGAAAAAATAAATTAAGAGAGTAACTTATTAAAATTAAAAGTTAAGGCTTTGAAAATATAATTGGCTAAATTAAGAATTATAAGTATCATAAATAGTAACGATTATGTTTAAAAATAATTTCACAGTCAATTTATAAAAAATAAAATTAAAAATGACAGTTTCTACTTCTATACAATGAGAATTGTCTTGAGTTGTGAGTGTTAATGTAAAATTTAATAGATAAAGTTAACGGGATAAGAAAATTAAACTACTAATATGAAAAATATGAATTAAAAAAAAACTGATACTTAATATATAGTAACATTAATATATCATAAAAATTATATATAATATTTCACAATGTTTCCGAGAAAGAAATGAAAGACAAATTTTTTACTCGTTACAAAGTTTTTAACGATTATCAATTACAAATTAACTCCTGAAAAGTTAAACACATGGAATTAAAAATTAAGCTATTTTTGATTAACTTATTATTAGTTAATATTTTAACGGATTAGTTACAAGTCTGAAAATATCTAATATAATTAGCATATATAGGAAAAAATAAGATAATTATAATAAATCTTCCTGAAGGAATAGCTCTTGGTCCTAAGGCAGCACTACGGACCCACCTCTAACAAATTATATCATCATATTGTCCTGCAGCACTTCCTCACCTTATACGTTCTATGACTTCACCTCATAGTTTCATACAGCCTACAACCATTCTACAAATTTAAAGCTACATAAACTTGGCCACAGAGAAGGTATAACCTTGTCCAGCTTGCCCATTCTCGGTTAAGAGTGAAAACTCTTTTGTTATAAAAAAAAAGCAGCTCTTTAAACCGGACCACCCCTTATCACGACTGCTTTAAATTGAAATGAAAGTATGTTTCCACAAAATAATTTGTATTAGTACTTTCTTCATGGCCTCAAGTTGTTTTCCCGACCAACAACTATCAATTTTTATCGGAAAATATTATTTTTTATCCTCTTTTATCCATTTTACTACAAATATGAGGTCGGCGAACTCGGTAGGTCTCATAAAATATTTTGTGTCTTTGGATTTGAAGCAGAAGCTAATTAACGGCTCTACAAATAGAACCAACTACAGTGACCATCTTTCTCTCATCCCTTTACATATTGTTCTAGTTGTGATAAGGTTTGTGGAGTATTCTGTAAGTTTAAAAATCTCTCAAATGCTTAACAAAAATTGTCTTAGTGTCGTAGAATTGTCTCTTTTCTTCTTTTAAATTAATAACTGTATAATTCGACCTTTAATTGCAGGATTGTTTATACTTGGAATTTGATTCTTTGTCAAAAATTTTGTTTTAATATTAAAGAGTATGGTGAATAGCGTCGTAGGGAAGTTAAAGCGTAAATAAGAAGTGTAATAATGTAAATTAAGGATTGTTTTCTTTATCACAACGTAAATGATGTCATCCTCAAACACACTAACTCCCTCTTAACTTCATTTCTCTAATATAAAGTTCTTCTAAATAAGTACCAGCAGAAAAGAGATATATTCCCCTAGTTCCATTCCAGGACCTCATATTTGAGTTTTAACCTTATCTTGGAAAACTTGGTAAATTACATTGTCTTACCAACGTTCTACTTTTAGGCTTAAAAAAAAAATACTTCTAAAGGAATTGACGGCGGTAAATTCAAATTTCAAATCAGAATTTCACTGTTAGGGATAGTTTTTCAGTAATTTGGATACATATATGCATTTGCAGCAAATATAGTCTATTTATGTAAATAGTTGCCAACATTACGTTTGAATCCCTGATTTTTCAGGTGTTGGCAATACTGTTCAGGTAATGTAGGATGTTAAATTCTAATTTACAGTGAGAAAGCATTTCTATGAACGTAAAATGATGTATTATGTGATTCCTTGGAAATATAATGTGAGTGTAAATGTATATCCGTAGTACACCAACGAATTTTCTTTACCGAATTTATATTTAGAACGTTTGTAAGTAAATTTTGTGAAGACAGTAATTTAAATTTGTCTAGCTCAAAAATCTGGTATTTTGTGAAGATCTATTTCTTACATCCTTCACTTGAAACTCGCCCTAAATCCTATACGCGGACGGTGAATCCTAAATCGTAGGGTAAATATATAGGCGCTAATTAAACAAGATTTGTAAAGCCTATGTATCCAACAAGCAGAGGATTTTGACTTATTGCTGACACATTTCCTCATCTATCAGATCTAAAATTAAAGATGATGCATTCATGGATCCTCGAATTCAACAACTTCAAAAATAGTAAAGGTTTGAAGCATAATTAATTGACAAAGAAAAGCAAAGTGTGTTCCAATAAAGTAACACGATTCCACCTTAGAACTAGAAAAGACGCCAAATACAGAGCAATTACTAATCAAGAGATCAAAGCTTACAAACATTTATGATGCAACTTGTCCTTGAAAATTTCTTTCCGAGATCCAAATCTAGACTTCTTCCCAGAAAGTCGTTAATCATGGGCAAAGATTTTATGAAGACATAGCTACCGTGGAGAAATGGTGGGAAGGAAAATTGATGCCCATAATGTTAGCAGATTATTGTTGGACTATTATTTGGAACAAGAAGGACACCTTATACGAAAGGACGAAGTAAGGAATTCTGTTCAAATTTTATCTATTCTTTGTTAATCTTAATTTAGATTAAGTGCTAAAACCTCAATATATATGTGAACCATGTGCCAAATATTACCTTCTGTTAGGCTCTAAACGTTATAAGCTTTTCCTTTCATTTCAGCCAGTGTACCTATCACTATATGAACATAATGTCTAGAACTATATGAAAATGTTCAAATGAATTAAAAATCTGATTGCTTTTAAAATATTCCTGATGCAGAAAAACTATATATATTTGAATTCAGCTCTGAAACGTCTATAAAAAATACGAACTTTTTCGCCAGAAATAGAAAAAAAAACTGTATTTTTAAAGAACAGTGTTATTGAGCCCTTTTAATAAGAAGACCGTCTGCCTTGACAACCGGTTTTAGCGTTAGTTGAAAATTTTGGGTAGTCACCATCAAATATTTAATTGTGTTCTTAATTGAGAATATATATATATATATATATATATATATATATATATATATATATATATATATATATATATATATATATATATATATATATATAAATAGATAGATAGATAGATAGATAGATATAGATATAGATAGAGAGAGATTACATAAAGAACGTAGTCAGGTCCACATACACTCATGGTCCAATATGGGCCATGGGCTACGGGGAAACTTTGGGGGAGCAAATGTTCACGAATCAGTTCTTTTCCGTGCTCCAAGTCTGGGAATCTCAAGGTTGGGCACTTTCTAATGTCCTGAGGTTGCAGTAATGTTAAGTATGGCTCTAGACATAGGACAAAATAATTGTAAGCCACGTGGTGTTCGGAAAGTTGAAAAGATATTCATTTAAAAATTATTACCATTTCTTGTTCATATAACTGATAACATGTTATTTATGCAAGAAAAAACATGTAAATAAATCTACAGAAATCGTAACGAACTTCTAAAGTTAAAATGGAGTGATTACGTAGATATTGTCTTAAAATTTCCAAATTCTATTTATGACCAATGTGAGCTATTGTATTTCCCTCATAGTTTTCATACAGACATGAAAGGAAAGAAACATAATTAAAAAGTATCAGAATAATAAAAATGAAATGTCTAAATTAAGATTTTTAAAATCCTATGAACATTAAAGAAATCTAAGTTGAGAAAATATAAGAGAATCAAATTAAGGAAAGTGAATAAGCGTTAACAGCAGTACAGTATGTAAGAAATTTTTCTTTCGATGTAAAGTCCCATGATTATGCCCGTTAGGCTAAGGGAGACAATCATTAAGACAAGTGAATGATGATGGAAGAATTAAGGAAATGGGGATATTGTTCGCCACAAATTATATTTGGCTGTGGTCGAACCATTATTCCCACGCACCAAAGGTAAACGCCCTACCACTAATGCACCGTGCCCCCTACAGTACATAAGAAAAAAGTATGCACCTTGGGAGAATGTTGACACAAACATATCTAAAAGTAAAAACTGAAAGTGCTTTGTGTGATCGAATCAGAAAATTATTTGTGTGTGTGTGTGTGTGTGTGGTTTATGCATGTCTAACATGTCTGTATGGCTATATACAATGAAAATTTCAAAATCAATATCTATTTTCATATATATATATACATAAATGCTGCTCTTAATCGTTGTTTCACTTTTGTTGAGAATACATATATATATATAGTTCATATACACATACACGCATATGTGTATTTGAAAGGGGAGTGGTGAGTGATGGTGCATGTGTGAGGGGTATGTGTACATGAGGCATCGAGGTATGTTTGAAGTGTTTGGCAAATTTGTATTCCCGCGACAAATATTTACCAACTCTTTTTGTGTAACAACTTTGCGAATCTTGTGTCCAACAGCAACGAAATAATCAAATCGATTCAGTCATTTGTTCTCTTGTTTATATGCTACTCTATCTCTCTCTCTTTTTCTCCCTCTATTCTTTTTTACTCTTTCTGGCATCGTACACAAATGTACAATAAAACAAACACAAGAGACGAAAGGGGATGAAACAAAATAACCATAGGAACGAAGAAAGTAAGACAAACAGAGAAACGAGCTGTTTTCTTTTTAAATTCTACAATGTTGTTAGCTTACAATGGAAAAAGTACAATGATGAGATATACCAATTGTTAGATCTTATTATGTTGATTAAAATTATATTGCTGAGTTCAAATTCTCATTCGTAGTTTTCGAGGAAATTGTGGAAAGCTATTTTTATCAACATAAAAATTTATTCCGTACGGTAACGTTTTTCTTCTTCTAAGCCTTTTTTCCCCAGTTATGAGGGGTCGACTTTTTGGATCTCTGTCCGCCACTTGTTTCTGTCTTGTATCATATCCTCTGTGACACTACACTGTACCACATCGCTCTTAACACAATCTCTCCACTTCTTCTTTAGCCGACCTCAAGCTCATTTCATATTCAATTCTATAGCATCCACTCGGTGAGCTATGTATTCCATAGGTCTTCTTCTTATATCCCCATACTATCTCAGTCTACTTTCTTACAGTTTCTCTACTACTCGTCTCTCCTTCGTTATTCCTCGGATTGCTTCATTCTTAATTTGTTCCTCCGCGTCACAACACACATTCACTATGCAGCATCTTCTTCTATTTTACTCTGTTCTATTCTTCTCTCTTCTTCGTTGTTTAACATCCCTCTCCGTGTAATATGGCAGGTCTTACTGCTGTTTTGTAAACTTCTCTTTTAAGGCGTGTTGGTACCATACGTCACACAATACTCCTGTCACTTCTCTTCATTTTGTCCAACCGTTGCTAATTGTGCTGTTAACAACTTCTTCTATTCCTGTATTTTCCTGGAGTATTGATCCCAAGTACTTGAATGTCCTTATTATTACCACCTCTTCTTCACCTAGTCGTATTCATGTTTTCTCGATTACATTTTTCCTGAAAGAACAATGCAAATATTTTCTGTCTTTGTTTCACTATTTGTATGCAGCGACGCAGCTAGGCTAGTTGTCACACCGGGGCAAGAACTCGCCTTAGCGCCCCCCTGACCGACAAAAGCAAAACTCTCTCCGACTACACTCCGATATTGGGTTGAGTTGAGTTGATTTTGAGTTTATCGTCCCGTTCAGCAGCGAGGCTATATGAGACGTGGACCTACTGATTAACGTGGAATCCGAACCACATGAGCTCCCACCGGGAATCGAACCCGGGTCTCCCGCGCCAAAGGCGCGTACGCTAACCGCTTAGCCACGGAGGAGCTCACTCCGATATTGGGATCACGCAGCGATTCCCCTATTCTATTTTTTTCTTCAAGTGGTAAATTTTCATTTCAAAATTGCAGTACATCGTTTAATTTTTAGTACAAAACAAAGCACCAAACTAATTAGTATTTGATTGCCAAATAATCTGACATAAGACTAGCGTGTTTCACGTATTCTTATAGTCTTATCGTAATAACTCCTAATCACAATGTTTTTCGAATTATATCGGGATGTTCATATGTGTATTACCTGACCACGATATTAGTGCGGTTTTTGGAGGATGGCGCTGTTGTTGTGTTTACATCAATTTCTTGGTAAGCACGGTGTGACAGGGGAGCGGAGAGCGTCACTCTGCAGTGTATCCAACGATTTTTGAAAGTTGCAGTTTTCATGTTATTAAGTAGCCTATTTCTTTGCGCTTAATAATAAACGCCATAAACTACGTAGTAATTGAATGCAGGAGGTTTTTACAATGTCCTCAAAAGATGGCTTTAAAGCTAACTTATGCTTTATGAATATGATCCTAAGATTGGTGAGTCGTTGTTGTTCTGTTAAGTTTCTGAAGTAACGTTTTATGATCTTTAGTTTGCTAAAACTAATTTCCTTGCAACATAAACATTTGACAACTTTTGCGCCTCCCAATCCGGCGTCCGGAGCGCAAGCCCCGTTTGTCCCCGTTAATTACGTCTCTGATTCTAAGCCTCTTGCTCTCCAATGTGTCTCTCCAGACATCTTATTTATCTTGCAGTATTGTCTTGATAGCACTCATCGACACGATGTTATCCGCAAATAGTATATTCCAAGATGCTAACCCTTGGATATTTTTTGTAAGTTCGTCCATCACAATTGAGAAAAGGTATAGGCTAAGACTGGATCCGTGATGAATTGCACTTTAACTGTGAATTTTTCTGTTATTACACTCGCGTTCTTCACTCCTGTTTTACGTCACCTATTAAAATTAAACTGGTGCTGAAGAATATTCTCGTCAAGCTTTTCAGTATGTCACTAACAAGACACTATTATACAATACGGTTAATGAAATATAGACCAATTATAATTAATTATAATTAACAAAATTATAGTTAACTCTTAAACTTTATTTTTGTTTAATTAAACTATTGCTCAAAGATAAGACATATACATCTATATATAACAAGACAAAATGATATGTTTGAAAACAAATTATCATTCTCGGAATTCGAGGAAAATGTAATTTTTTTTATGGCACAGAAACGTTGTCAGTAATAAATGATTGTTTCATTGAGCTGCGACAAATTATTTATTTCTTTATATACTGCATATGCAAAAAGAAAAAATGTATTGACTAGCAGATTGTATCCATTTCTGATTGTCTTCTCTCACGGTGACACAATACTCCTAACGGTGACAGACAATGATGTGACAGTGACGTACAGTGACTAACAGTGGCAGTGACAGTGACGTACAGGGATAGTGACAGACAGTGATATGACAGTGACCAGTGACATAAAGTGATTAACAGTGACAGACAGTGACATACAGTGATTAGGCAGTAACATACAGTGACTAACAGTGACAGTGATAGATAGGCTCTTAACAGTGATGTAGGAAGTACTTGTCAACCTTAATAACCCGAACGCACAAGAGGTAAACTCTTTCGTAATTTTAAATTTTTAATTTCTTGGAGAATAGTTGCTCTCGGAGTTAAAATCTAATACAAAAAAGTTAAAAAAAAATAACGCAAAATATTAATTACTTTATTCGTAGATCAAATTTTACTCGTCAAAATTCTAATTTACATTGTTTTCTTGATTTTTTGGAAACTGAGTGAAACAGATAAGTTTAGCAATTTATGGCATAGACTTTGCTATTCTGACACCATCATTAATGGAACCCAACCATCCCGTATTATCAAGTTAAACATATTTTGTTCTGCGTCCTCTCTTTTTGTCTCTTTCATATATTGTTTTTCTCTCTTTTTGTCTCTTTAATATATTCACAAAGTTGTAATATTATTTACAGGTTATTTTCTAGCAATTATTAGCGAAAGAGAAACAAGAAGAATAGATGCTAAATTAAAATATAGATAAAATCTGACTAAAACGAACACGTATATTTTGAATATAATACAGTTTTGGTAGCGTATATAAAATTAAGTAACTGACTAACTTTAAGGTCTATGGAATCTGGAGTTTCAATGCCGCCGTTCGCAAAAGCTCTCCATTGACTTCTGTTCTTAGCTAACTGGATCCAGTTTCTACTTTTTACTCCTATTTCTGCGAGATCTATCTTAATATTATCCTCCCATCTGGACCTACGTCTTCTTAATGGAGGTTTTCGACTGGATTTCAAGTATAAACTTCGAAAGTCTTTCTACCTTCGTCCATTCTGGCTATATGGCCCCTGAACCTGAGCCTTCTAGACTTTATGACCTTAGCAATGTTTGGTAAATGGTTGAAATTCTGCAATTCCTCGTTATGAAGTTTCCACCATTCCCATTCTCGTTTCTCTTGAGTCCGAATATTCGTCTTAGGGTTTTATTCTCAAATACTTTCAGTCTACTTTCTTCCCTCAGAGTAAGCGACTATGTTTCGCAACTATGCAGCACTACAGGCACGATCATTGTTTTATATATTTTAACCTTCAAATTCCTCGACAGATTTCGCGGCCACAAAAGATTTTGAACTGAATAATAACAAGAAGTGCTTGCTTTTAGTAGGCATTTAATTTCTTCGTGGATATGATTTTGATCTGTTAATATTGATTGTAGACAATTGAAAGTATCCACTTTGTTGAAAGTATTATTTGATATTTTGACGCTTCCATAATTTTCAGTATGAGCCCGGCAAATTCCCATGTGTTTATTTTTCTCTGCATTTACTTCTAAACCTAGTCCCTGCAAGCGTTTAAAAGACCTATGCATTTCTTTTTATTGTCCTTCTATCATTTCCCATTACATTTAAATCATCAGCATACGCCATAACCTGGTGAATACCATTCAACTCTAGGCCCTGGTTGCTATCTTTGGTTTTTCTTATAACGTACTCACGAACAAATTTGAATAGTACATAGGTAATGGCGACAACGCATCTCCTTGTTTCAGGCCATTCTCGACGTGAAAGCTCGTGGACAAGAATTTTCCTACTCGGACTTTATTTTGGGATTCATTTTAAACAAATCTTAATTAATTTAATTATCTTTTTTGGTATTCCAAATTCTGGAAAAATGTTGTACAATGCTCTCTTCTAACTGAGCTGTAAGCCTTTGAAACTAACACAGGTTTTTTAAAATATTTGTGTTTGCTTCAGTTATATTTTTAGTTTCATTTAAGTTATAGGTAGTTCCAAAACTATAATAATCAGTAATCTAATCTAATTTTCCGTGATGGGTAAGTTTCAATAAGTTAAATTATCCTATTGCTTCCTAAGAACAGAGTGAGAATCTCGAACCATGAAAAGAAATGTAATAAATATGAAAATTGATCTACGTATATACGAAAAGATAAGTCAATAGATCAAGTACATCTTCAAGATACAACAAAGCCAATTGAAATAAATAAATAAATAAAATGACATTCCATATGTGTTGGCCACCAAGTTAGTAAGTATGTTTAGATGAAAATTACCGAAGAAAATAAAGAAAAGAAAGAAGGGCGTGATACATTCACAAGACCACGATGAGAAGGAGAAAAAAGTGCTATTACCATTCCCGTCCTGTTATGCAGAGAAGGATTCAAATTGCCAGTTTCCAAAGCCTGTTTATGCTTTCTTCTTTGGTGGCCCTGATCATCGAACGATGAAACAGGGTGAATGATAGTGGAAATCATTTCCCTTCCAACTCACCTGTATTTATCAGACAATTCCAATAAGCTTTTATTAGTTCCATTTGGAAAGCGATAGTAGAAGTACAAAAAAATCCCATGAGAATAATTTGATCCAGTTTGTATTCTTCATACGTCAGTCTTTATAGAGCGAGAGCCCCATGACTTCATTTGAAATTCTGACAGTGGTTCTTGTAGTATATTAATTGCCCTGCGATCTCAGCAATTTGCTCCAATTCCTTTCACTTGATAATGTTGTTGATGAAATCGTTACTGAGGTTTAACCACCCAAAGCGTAAAACCAGTTGTTCCCAATATGTGGACCGCGAAAAACTAGTGAATCGCTATCATGAGTAACATTGAATTGTGTGAATATACGAATCAGAGTTCGAAATATGTCATGTTGAAGTAATGTTCACATCCATATGATCGTGTTTGATTCTGGAAGTATGTATATATGTTTCATTCCGACTCATTGAAATTCATATAGTGAAATATATTAGCCTTACCGCCTTTGGTTAGATAGACCTGAGTTCGGCTCAAGATAGGTGCTCATACTATCCAGATACAACGTGAAGCTGTAGAGGCACGCCTCACATATCCTAGATGCTGAAAAAACACACGAACTTCAAAATAACTCACCAAATTCATACATGTCTTTGTTTTATTAATCCCTTTACATGCGTTTGCCTGAACACATATAAATAAGTATCTCCATATCTTTCAGTTAATTTGGTTATACATTAAACTTTATCCGATTGTACGACTTAGCAATAGCACTTGAACATACGAGTACTTAATATAATATTTTGCTTCATTCGTTAATATAAGTTACTTCAATCTTCAGTTTGGATTATATTTTCTAAATTTATCCATTTTATTATATAATTGAAGTTGTTTTAAAGATATGTTTAGCAATTTGATTATCTACTTTTTTCAGGTTCATGTACACTCATGTCCAAAATTATTGTCTCATGTCTATAAATATGTTGTTGTAGGAATATAATTTGATAACGAATTCACCCGGTATTCGTGGCAAATTTCATGTCAGAAGAGCAGTAAATAAGAACAATAAAACGAAAATAAAACTTTCTTGTCCATTTAGGAACATTTTGTTTTACTCATTCTAATTTTCGAATTTATAATTCTTTTCCTATGAAATTTAACACAAATATACATTTCCCGATTATACACATAGTATCAGTATTAAAAGTACCCTACAAAATGATTATCAAATTATATTCTCACAAGAAGACAGTTATAGATATGCGACAATCATTTTGGTCATGAGTGTACGTGCAAGTCGAAGTTGGGATGCAAAACATAATACACGAACTAATTAAAGAACATAGATATAACTAGATAGATAGATATAACTAGATGTATAAAATAAATTTAATGATGGTTTCTAGGAAGTAGATCGACTAATATTATGATACGCAATGTTTCTCTTTGCAGGAACATAAATGAATAGACGAAAATAATTAAATGTGTGTATTTTGCATAAGTTTCTGCATTACACGTGAGTGCTCTTACTGAATATCCCATAAATTAACTGTTTATGTCACAAGGAAGATCCACGTAATTCAGTTTAATTCTGATATCGTATTAGGTAAATTTAATTAGCTATTAGAAAAGTATCCAAAAAAAATTTTACAGATGAAGACAACCTTGAAACCCTTAATCCTTTTGGGCCATACATCCTATCACAATCATTAATCGAGATAGAAATTACGTCAATTGAAACAAAAAGTATCAATGATATAAATTTATCACCTGAGATACAGAACAGTACTGAAACAAGAATTCATTCGAAGTGGCCTTCTCCGGCCTTGGCATATGCTGCAAGTCTCCTGGCTTGATCTTCAATTACACACAGATGGTCTCAATGAGTATCTTCCTCGCTGCCTTGAGATGGTCCAAACTGCTATGAAATTTACTGCAGGCTTTCCTCTCAGGCTTTCCTCTTTTGGTAGTTTTGTGCCCAGTTTTCACCTCTTGCGGACAGAAATGAAGTGTGTCAGCCCTTGGTATGACATACTCCATCACACCATATCTGTTGTTGAATGATGATGTCTCCAGACCCGTGGTATTCGCTCCTTCACTTCTGTAGATGTCTTGGAATAAATTTTGTCACGCTGGAAAATTTTCTTTTACGGTGGAAATCTTTTCATCTATGAAAACAATATTTCCATGTCCATTATTTGCATAACACTGAAGCAATCATTTTGCTTTCTGACACCTGATGATTTTTAGTCTGTCATTCAAGTGATGATTTGTGATCTGACGAAAGGCATTTATAAGATCATCCCTGATAATTCGCGAGGTTGTTCGTGTCAAAATCTGTATCTTTCTAGCCATATTTTTCTATTTCCGGAATGAATTTCGGCTTATGCTTTCTAGCACTTCTTTCATCATCCTTAGTGTCGGTGCTGATCTTGGACGTCCGAATCTTGGTTGATAATTGACAGAAGATAGGTCAAGGAATCATATGACGGTATGATAAACAAATCACAACGGTATGTTCAATGGTTGCAGAATGTTGAATATAAATATGACCCTTGTTTTTCATTACACTTGTGCAAGACAGCTACAGAAACCCTATTCTCCCTATCGCCTCATTCCTTCTTTAAACATTGAAGTGGCTTGTTCAACTGGCCTCGTGTTCGCTCGAGAGGTTTCTTACGTCATGAACACAATCACCTCACCTGCACTTTACTGTGTAGTGGTTGCGAGAACACTTTCCTTTTGTGACGGAATTTATTGCAGAACTAGGTACACAATCTTTCGAGAAAAACTTTAGGGTGAAGAACATATTTTTTTTCTATGTGCTACAATTGCGAGAATGTGCAAAGATGTTGGTCATTTGACAAAGAAGTTGGTGTTCAAGTTGGTTTTTTTTTTCAATCTGAATGTAGATAGCCATTCATCTTGGAGAACAGCTCATCCAATTCATCAAAAGTTACCCAATGAGCTTCTCCAGTCCCAGGAGTTAGCCAGTTCAGCTTCTCCAGTTTTAAGAGTAACCATTTCAGCTTCTCCAGAACAATTTTAGCTTCTCCAGTTTCAAGAATAACCACTTCAGTTTTTCCAGTTTCAAAAGTGACTAATTCAGCCAATTTAGTTTTACAATTAACCAATTTAGTTAACCATTTCTAAGAGTTAGTCAGTTCAATTTTTCTAATTCCAAGAGCTGACTAGTTAAGCTTCTACAATACGAAGAGTTAGCCAGTTGAGTTTCTCCAGTTCCAAAAGTTAACCAGTTCAGCTTTTGCAGTTTCAATGTTTAGCCAGGTCACTCATTTTTGTCTTTGGAAAACATGTGCATATTGAGCCATTTGTTTGCATTTTTTAAAATAAATAGTTATACTCGAAACTACTTTGTTGTTACCTGCTTCCCAGTGGTAGAAATTCACAATTTCCGTTTTAAACATGACTCACCTTCGAACAAAAACCGTAAGAGGTAATGATAAGCAGTTTTTTTAAACGATTTGCCGTCTCAAGAAAATATATTATCGTCACCTACATCTTTCTACTAAAACTGGAAGTGATAGAATTTTGCTACTACTTCCGGTTGCAATATTGAGCTGCATTGAGCAAGAACGGTAAGAAATAGAAGGAAATGGCGTTTAATATGGGTTCAATGTCCCAGAAATAAGTTCCGTCTCTGATCTCCTTCCTGTATTATGACTGAAAGTTATAGATCTACTACGACCAGTTTTACTACTGATTTTGCATGTTTTGAAGCCTACCGTAGTTTCACAATGTGAAACGAAACTCGTTGTCAACAAAAATGAAACAAGTAATATTTTGCTATAACATTAAATATAAATTAGAGGAGCTTCTGTTAGGGCGCTTGCTAGTAAATCTAACTTATTAGTATCTTTTGCTACATTATTAAACATAGATTAGACTCGTTTCCGCTATAACATTTGCTGAAAGGTTTATATTAGTAACATTTTGCTACATTATTAAATATAGATTAGAGGCATTTCCGCTATAACATTTGCTAAAAAGTTTTTATTAGTAACATTTTGCTACATTATTAAATATAGATTGGAGACGTTTCCGCTATAATATTTGCTAAAAAGTTTAACTTTTTAATAATACTTTACTGCATTACTATAAATAGAGTGGAAGAATTTCCGAAATTTAACTTCTTAGAGTAACATTTTTCTATATTATTATAGATAGACTGGAGGAGCTTCCGCAATAATATTTGCTGCAAACATTTTACTATATAGGACGTTTAGAACACAAGGGACTCAAATCCAATTATCGAACTTGTGAGACAAAGAGTCAGAAATTGAACACTGTTTCTTTTTCTTTTTTTAATTATAAGAGTTATTTACAATATTAATCTTTTAAGCGCTGAAGCTTCAGGTAGAGATCTTAAATATGAAATATGTCCGAAATGACCAAAAGTAGACTTGGATCCTTTGTGCACTGAGCGCATAATACGGAGTGGCCCAAAAGTAGATATACAGCCCCGTACTGATCGGTCATAACATTTTATATCACTTACTTATTGTTATCCATACAGATATTGATTTAGTTTCTTCCTTATCTGTTCTTAATTTATTTTCACTTGTAACTTAAGCTCGAAACAAACCAAAGCATATAAATTCATTATCTTAATTAATTAAAATGCCATACTTAAAATGCCATGCTGGTCTGTATACCTACTTTTGGGCCACTCTGTATATTGACAATTTTGCTCGTAGTTACGTTTCTGATACTTTTGTAAGAAATAGCTCCATATTGTTAATATCTAGTAATGTTTTACCAACTAGTTAAAACACTAATGAAATATAATTAGTATATTTGCTGTTATGTCTTATTATCAGCGACGCAACTAGACTAGTTGTCGCCCGGGACAAGAATTCGCCTTAGCGCCAGCCTCCTTGACCAACCAAACCAAAACGCTTCCCGACTACAGCTGATATTGGCTTCATATAGTAGTTCTGCTATTCGATTTTCCTTCAAGTAGTAAAGCTTGATTTCAAAACTGCAGCACATAATTTAATTTTTACGTGAGATAAAACACTCAACTAATTAGTATTTGATTGTCAAATAATCTGAGCATGCTTGATATATTCTTACAATCTTGCCATAATAACTGCAGATCAAAATGTTTTAAAATTATATCGGGGTGTGTATATGTGTGGAATAAATCAACAGTCTGTTGCTTTAGAATAGAATATTTAATTATGACAAACAGTCAAGCTGTTATTTCGAGTATTATACTCACAAGGTACATTCGCGAAGTGTCCCTTCTGGATTCGTGTAAAAGTGATTCAAATGCCAAGTTCTCGCGGCCCGTTGTGTATTGTACTGATGTTAGTGGCCCATACAAGTAATTTGTATATTTATGGGCCTTCATATATCCGGAATTCAATCATACACTACCATAAAGCATGGATACAAAATAGCTTTAATTTCTTTAGATGTAACTGGACATGAATGTGGGCATACGCAAAACAAACTGGATCAATTATTGCTTCTCTGACACATGTTACCCACCCCAACCGCCATCTTGAATCCTCCATATTGGATTCAATTTTCAGTTCTTTTTCAAATGGGAATTGGTGCAAGTGATATATAAAATTCATGTACAGTTTTCTCGGAAACTCATTGGCGTAGTGAGTTTTACCGTAGCTTTTACCGTTTGCAAGGCATTCCATCTTAAATGTCGGGCACTTTACGAATATTGAACCAAATAGAAAGTTGTGCAGGGACCCGTGTGTACATATAATCCTTTACGTATTTTATCGTAGACGAGATATTCTCTGAACATAATACAGACAGACACACAGACGTCAATACGGAAATGGTAGGTCTTTACCCAAATCTGGTAGTATCTGGATTTACATTAGGCATTTTGAACGTAATATAATACTTCCTTGTTACAGTATAACATGGAATAACAATCACTCACAGAAAAGTAATCAGACTATGACAACAATGTTATAAAAAGTTTGTTTATACTTACAGTAGTTTTCAGATGGAAATTGTTTTGATTTGTCAACATCGGAAACGTAAGCGTAATTGATATTACTCTGCAATGTCAACTCCGAAGTGGCTGGAGAGGTTTAACATGCAATACCTTCCAAACGGTACAAGCTGTGGTAAAATTCACTACACAGGGCACATATTCCCATTTGGAAAAACAATACTTGAATCCAATATAGCGGATCCAAGATGGATGCCGGGGTGGGTAACATGTGTCAGAGAAACAATAATTGATCCAGTTTGTTTTGCATATGCCAACATTCATGTCCAGTTACAAAGAAAGTAAAAGTAATTTTGTGTCTGAGCGTTATAGTAGTGTATGATTGAATTCCCGGTATATGGAAGCCCATAAATATACAAATTACCAGTATGGGCCACTAAAATTAGTAGAATACACATTCTTCAGCGGAAAAGTTTGCATTTTAATCAAGTTTTCACAAATCCCGAGGGGGGGCCACTTCAAGAATGTACTTTGTCAGACGTTTCACAAATCTCTTAAATAGATGTTAAGTTAAATAAAAATCACAAAAAGCTGGAACTAAAATTTAACATTGTGGGTTCTTTTGACTGTACGCGTTTTTACAAAGTCCTCTAAAGATAGCTTTGAAGCTGACTTATCCTCTATGAATATGATCCTAAAGTTCCTGAGTCGTTGTTGTCCTGTTTAAGTTTCTGAGGTAATTTTTTTTATGATCTTTAGTTTGTTAAAACTCCTTTCCTTGCCTTATAATGGAAATAAATATTTAACCAGCTTGGCATCCCATTAATCCGGCGCCTGGGGCACAAGCCCCATTTGTCCCTCTTAGTTACATCACTGCTAATTATTGACATATTTTCACTATTCACACTACTTTTTCGTCATAAATTGATTTTATAATTTATAAGTAACGGTAGTATAGTAATCTTCCTTATATAGACATATTTCACATAGACAGAGAGACAACAATGCAAAAAGAATTATTCTTTTGTTACTTGCCATCAATTTACGAACAGTGAGAAAGAGCAGTACATCCCTTTTCCTTTTCCCATTCATTCTTAATGGGAGTGTTACATGCAAGAATAGACGGATGTATTTTCCTTCTCTCTTGTAGATTTGGATACCTGCTTTTGCTGGTTTTCCTAAATGCCTCTCTGTGTGTGTGTGTCTGTCTGTGTGTGTGTGTTTATGAGTGTTTTTGGAGCTCTTGATAGCCACCTCTAATGTTTCAGTTAATGATGGGGTTGAATATATCGTGGCCCCACCACATCGTTTTCAGTCTTTCCAAGTATATACAGTATACTGTTCATACCTTCAATTCTTGTTGCTTGTTCTTCCTCCATTCTAATTCTTTTTATGTCTTTTTTTCCTGGGTTTTATTTGCTTTTTCGTTTTCTCTTCCTCTTTTCTCATCCAAAGTAACAGCTTCTGGTTTCCTCTTCTTCTTTCTCAAGAATTACCAATTAACTTAGCACTCCCTTCTTCCCAGCCAGGCAGTTCCTGACACTATAATTTTCCCACTCCTTGTTACCTCCAACATTGCACGTTTAGAAAAACCAACGCATCGAGTAGAAAAAAGAAAAATAACCTTTGAGATGAAATACATTAGTTTTATTAACAAGTAAGCATTTATTGTACAGTCGTGTTCAAAAGGAAACACTGCAACATCCGGTTTCTTTTAAAAGTTCTCTACTTTAGTAAGTATATTTCGCTTGTTAACAGTTTCCGATTAACATTGCTTTCGTATAATAAAAATAGTTTTACTGGAAAAAAGTGTTTTGTAAAGGCTAATTTGTTGCAAAAGTGTTGAGATATTGATGTTATAAGACCTCCCCTTCCTCCCCCAAAAATGTTGAGATATTGATGTTATAAGTAAGGCCCGGATTTTTATGTTTTTACATATTTTTTCCTTTGTATGTACGCTGGTGAAAATATGAAATGTTTGCAAATTACGAAGTAAGGAGCCATATAAACCACAATCACGTTACATATTTTTACATATTTTGAAGTCTGTTACATATTTTCCGTCTACTGTACATATTTTTAAATAAATTCAGTTTTCTGGCTCCTTTTCGCTAATTTTCTTTAAATAATACGCAAATAAAAGTAGGCCTATATATGTAATAATAACTCAAAAAGTACTTTATTTAAATATCTGTATTTTTTTTCTCTCACTTTGTTCAACCGATTTGCATTGAGGGAAAGCTGGGTTAAACCAAATCGTACACTCTACAATATGAAAAAAAAAAACCTCGTCAGTTACCGCTTCCAATCCTCAAAAAAATCTGTTTTCTTATATATAAATAAAGAAAACAATATAAGGATTTTTGTGCTTATCGCCTTTGCAAGCAGACGCCACTCGGATGTGTGCCGACAAAACAAACTAAAACGCATACAGTTGGCTGGCTTTCTCACCTTTTTTGTATGTGCAACCTCTACGGAAATACAAGAAACTCAACATTGTGCAGGAAGAAACAGGTGCGAAAATTGCCCGAAAGTTCCAGTCAGTTTTGAAGAGGAATCCAGGATACCTAACATTGAGGACTGCATGCAGGATATTGGATGGAGAAGAAACGGAGGCACCTGAGGAAATCAGTCCTGGAAAATGTCATTTGCTGAAGTTCGCGCCTGTCACTTTCTGCGACGTGGAGAGGCCTTTCTTAGCCTATACAAGGATCCTGACTGACCAACGACTCTCTTTAGCTCCTGAACAATTGGAAAAGTATGTAGTGGTTCATTGAGCATCAGCAAAGTAAGCGCTTTTTTTTTTCTAAGATTTTTTTCATCATATACAATAATGTGGTTTTCATTTTTTCAGAGACAATTTCATTTGTTACTAGTAAAAGCTTGAAGTATCTGTGGCAAGTTAGAGATTTTTTCGAATACCATCATATAAAATACTTAGTGGTTCATTGTGCGCTCCGAAAGTAAGCGCTCGTTATTTTAAATATTTTTTTCTCTTTTGATATTCAATAATGTAATTTTCATTTCTCCACGAGACAATTTTATTTGTTCTTAGTGAAAATTTGAACGTATCAGTGACAAGTTAGTGACAAAGTTTTTCCATTGCGTAAAATTATTTAGTGGTTCATTGTTCGTCCCAAAAGTAAGTGCCTTTTGTTTAAATAAATATTTTTTTGTGTTTATATGTTCAATAATGTGATTTTTAATTTCTTTATACATATTTTCATTTGTTTCTTCTGAAAATTTGTACGTATCTGTAGGAAGTTATTTACACTTGTTAAGCTTTTATTACATAAATATGTTACAGTATATTAATTAGCTAAGAAAATAGCACAGACACAAAATAAACACGAAAAAATATTTTTATATATTTTCATATTTTTAACATATTTCTTACATATTTCATTGATTTTTGCTACATATTTATGTACATATTTCGGTACTTTGGACTACATAAAAATCCGGGCCTTAGTTATAAGACACTGAATACATGAACACAAGAAGAAACTCAGTTGCTGATTCACTGACATACACAAGTTTAAAAGGTAGTAATAATTTAATCCACGCGAACTTGACTCGAATTTAGCGTGAATCATTGCAATCTTATTGGCTGAAAAGATCAAACAATTTGGGATGTGGTTATGAGTGATCCGTGATAGTTTATAAGAATCATTAATAGTTTTTGTACTAACCTTTTTTGATAGCAATTGTAAATTCGAAAACAGTGTGGACTACAATATGATTTACATTGCTTATAGTGTGTAGCAATGTAAGATATAATTTAGAGGATCGAACTATGGGATTTTGTTTGCTAAATCTATCTAGACTTACTGGTATAAAGCTTCCAAAAGGAAAATTGGTGTATTTAATCATTTCTGTGTATCAAAATACAATCACCAACAACAGTTCTGCCAGTTTCTGCAAAATAGTTTCTATCATTGCTTTGTTTGGCCTAAGTACTCCACGCAAAAGCAATTTTCTATTAAAGCTAGACAAGGTCAAGGAGTTAGTAAAGCAGGACTAGGATAACCAGTTACTTTCCAATATGGGTTAAGAGGTAACCTGAACTACTCAGGAGTTAATACCTTATACAATAACTAACACTCTGAGTTACAGCAAAGTAGTTGTGGCTGTAAATGCTTTTTTCGTATTTACGATATCCTTGTGATCTCTTGAGAAACGTTTCAAATCAATGCTTTACACTATTGTACATAATATATTCCGTATCACAAAATAAGGCATGCCATAAAGTTAGGTACGTTTTCCCTGAATACAATAGTGGAAGTTAGGTAACTGAAGCGAAGAAATATGAGTTAGAATTAAGATTTGGAACATTATATGTATAACATTCATGATTTTTACACGAATATTCACTTGTGTGCATACCAGTTAATATTATTCTAATAGAATATGCTCTGGCTTCTTATAGTATCAAAAAAAAGCATGTCCTTGAAAGAAATTTATAAACTCTACATTACGTCTAACCAATAACATCATAGTATACAGTGTGGTTAATACGAGATGTACTCTAAGGTTATGATTAACATTTAAACTTCAATTTTTTTGTGTAAATATAATATTGTTGCAAATTGAGACATATGTCAACCAATAGATCACATCATGCTAAACAAAATGAGGTGCTTGAAACAGTGGCGGATCTAGAAGATAAAAACGGGATGGGGGCAGCCAAAACGCTGACTATGATAGATATGAGTTTGCAATTTTCATAGGTCCTGCAGAATTTCCCAACGTAACTTCCACCCGATGGATATTATGGCTAGATTGGAAGTTGACATTATGGACTTCAAGTATAGTTTTATACATTGCATAAAATAAAAAAACTGCAACTAAAACTATATCTAATGTTGCAACAAAGTAACGCTTACTATAAACTTCTAAAAATATACAAATAATAGTTTCAATTTTTTTGTCACTCAAAAAAAAAAAAAAGCTGGAGGACCTAGGTTTCTTGCCCCGGGCTAGATCTACCACTGGCTTGAAGGTAAATTTTCAGCCATACTTTTCGACAAAATCAAGGAAAACATTTTTTTCATGTTGCTAAAGTATATGGCATTTGTTGCCAATAAGAGCTGATAGTTCTTACTCTGCTAGAACACATTACTTACTTATTTATTTATACACTTGTATGCAAAAATAATACACTGTTAACTTTCAGATTCTATCATTTATTGCATCTCATCTCCTAACAGTGACACGTGTAACCCGCACGTACTGCTTGTAAATGTAATCATAATAAAAGTTTGAATACCATTGATAACGCAGCCACAAAAACAAATACAGTAATAATAATAATAATAATAATAATAATAATAATAATAATAATAATAATAATAATAATAATAATAATAATAATAATAATAAAAAGTTCTGTGCAGCTGACCCCAGAATATAGATTCGATGTATTTTGTTACACAGAATCCAAATTTCGAAATCCTGGGACGTTTGACTATGTCAATTTTGTTTCATGGGCAAAAAATATGTGTCCTCCCTATCCAAAATAGCTCAAATTTTTCACCTTTTAAAAAACTGACATAGTCAATCTTCCTTGGATTTCGAAACTTGGATTCTGTTTAACAAAGTACATTGAATACATGCCCTGTGATCCGCTGAATAGAACTTTTTTAATATATATATATAGATGTGTTACGTCTATGTTTCATACCCAAAATCGCTCAAGCTTCTCGCCCATAATAAAAAATTGACAGTTAGTCGTCCTGGAATTTCGAAATTTTGATTATGTGTAACAACATAAATCGAATCCATACCCTGGGATCCAGTGTACAGACCTCTTAATTTTTGTGTATGGCTGCATAATCTTTCCTTTTTTATGACTTGCAAAATGGTGCTTAGCAAGTTTCTTTGCCCTGAAACACTTTCAATTATTTATTACTCAAACATTTGAAGCCGTCAGACACCTGTAACAGGAAAACAATATTGTTTATCAGTTCCAATCTTCCTAGTCTCCTTGTAGTATATATACTAGATAGGTCAAATTTAGGTATTGACCTGGCAACACCGACTTTGGCATGGTCCTTCCACTCATCCAGTGTGTTGAGGAATTGAAACAAGGCAGTGAAGGAAAGCAAGCAGACTCAAAATGTTCATTAATATTCTGCGCTGAATATTGCAGCTGGCATCTTGTTTACTTTCTTCGTTTTTTGCCCTGCGGTGAGCACATGTGTCTGTCTCCTCCTCACTGTTTAATCCACTTACACTCCACGCAATGTAAGATGATCACAGTCGTTTGTATCAAGTCAAAATTAAAAAAAAAATCTGATAAATACTTTACACACCACACTTATTTTTTTTTCCACTATACTTTGTTCTACACGATGAATTATGGTATACCATATTATTGTGTAAATCTTCCACACACACGGTTACACATACACACTAATTACGCTGAACGTAAATCATAGGTGGAAAGGAAAAGAAACATCATATGTAAATCCTTCCGTTGTCTGTTTAACATAGTATGTGTGAGGTACATATTTGTCAGTTGAACAAAGCTAATAGATATTGGGAACGAATTGTGATCTTCCTATACATTACATGTATAAAGATTGTATCAATGAACACGCCATGTAACAGAGATTCGATAAGCAGAGTTCAGTAATGGTTTTGCAAATCAAAGAGACTACAACAGTACATTATGATTGCATCAGAATTACGCCAAGTAAAATGGTTGTTATATGGCAATCATGCTTAAGATCTTACTCCAATCAGGTTATATGATCTCTTACGTAGATGTTTAATATATGACTTCCATACAAAATCATGTATCAATAGAAATCAAATTAACAATTGAAATCGCGAAATAAAGAGGTAAATTGAATTAGAAATCATATTTTAACAAGAAAAGGTATAATTTTTCCCTATCGCTTACGGACTTTGCATCAAAAATACGGTAAAGGAATATTTTCACACAACTTTCTTTGCTCTTTAATATCTATGTAATGCTAGACGACTCAAAAGCTCGTTCACAGCATATAGTTGCAAATATTTACATACTGATAAGAGCTACTACTTTCAAGGGAGGGACAGAAACATAAATACAAAGTTTAAAGCGTTTTCATATCTACTGTGTACAGTACTGTAGATTACTGTTAAAGTAGTACCAAACCATTTAGTAGTGCCTTATCATCTTCATTGGATTTTGAATATCTATGGTGACTTTCTTGTAAAAGCCTGTAACAAATTTCGTTATTTTCCCGTAAATATGACAACATTTGTTTCTTATGGAAACATCCTGAAGAAGTAGTTTACCGATAGGACGAAATTTTTCGGAATACTTCGGAAACGGCTCAGATAATTCTATTCTTATTTCATAAATTCAGATCTCATTAATAACATTACAACATGAGTCTCTTCAATACAACATGAATCATTTTTCTTGGTAAAATCCAGAAGCAACAATTTCGTCATTAGGATGCCTTTTTCTCGATTGTTTAAACAAAAACTCTCAGATCGTTTGTTCTTCTGTTATCGGAGAAGTAACTATTTCATTTAGACTCTATAATTTGGCCTAACTTACTTCTTTCGATAAAATCTTGAAGTACTTTAGTAGGAATAAGAAGTGTTCTCAAAGTTCTTTAGAAAGGACTCAGGCGACTCCTCGTGTTCCATAAATAAGTATGTCATTTAAAGATCTACAAAAATAAACTTCTGTTTTTGAAATCACACAGAATAGGTAGTGATTTTTGTTTTGAAGATGTTCTTGGAGAATGGTTAGAGTGTTTTTGTTGTTATTTTATATTTGTAACGTGTTTTTCACTAAAAGCTCTATAATATGTGATTTCTTCAAAACAATTTAGATTAAATACTATACTGGTAGGGGAAGTTTTATTTGGAGATTTCCTTGAAAATTGGCTTAGAGAATTTCGTGCTTTATAAATAAATATTACATGAAGATTTTTGCAGTATGACAATATTTATATTTTTAATTAAATTCTAGAAAGTATAATTTATTGGTAGGATGAATATGGTGCGAGTGATTTTCTCGAACATGGCTTACAGAAATTTTGTTCTAATTCATAAGTAAATATTCCATTAATAACCTTAGAGTTTAGTATAATTTACTTGTCCCGAAAAGGTAGTTTCTTGATTGGGTGAATAATACTCTACAAAATTCTCTATTATTTATCTATCTATTAAAATGCTAAAATAGCAATAGAAACTTTTTTAAAGTGCTAGCCATAGGCTAGCTCCCTTTTAGAGGACTACACCCTCTCTTAGGTGGGAGAAGTGAAGGTATTATGGTAGAGGAGTAAGGCATGGGTGGGCTAAGAGTAATTTATTTATTTATTACTAGAACTAGGACATTATGATCTTTTCGATCATAATCATACCTGAATGGTAGGTGTAGTTTTAATAACATAAGAGCATTAACATAATAACAAATATAATTGAACACAACATAAACATAAATATGGTAATTAGAATACATATATATAAAACATAACATGAGAACAATAGAAGTGCGAAAATTAAGATGAGATTATATAAATAGATGAAAAGAAACTTTACTTTGCATATATATGATTGTTATTAATAGGTAAATAAATAAGAAAATAATCAGACATTATATTATAAACAAAGAACATTAATGATCATAACGAAGGATTAGGTATAGCATGCATGATACGTATGATATTCTGTAGTAATGGGCGTGAATGATGTGGCGAGGTGCATACACAGGACAACACGTGAATGATATTAGTTAGACAAATGAGCTTATCTTCAGCCTAGGGGCTGCTCTAGGCGATAATGAAAACGAATGAGGCCCATGTTAGTAAATAATGGTAATGACTGTGCTGGAAATGATGGCTGAACGAGAGGAAGATGTTCATGAATGACATAATCTGTGATAATAAGTAAAGCAGGGTCTAGTGGTGGTAGAGTATAATGACATAATGTGAAGAGAACCGAAAGTGGAGGATAGTAATAACGATGAGGTGTTGGATGAATTGCTAAATAACGCATTGTATCTTGAAGTAAAGGATGGCGAGTTTCGAAGCGTTTGGCGATATATATGAGCCGCAGTTTTTCAATGTAGAACTGTAAGGTCGGAAAGGTAATTAGAGGATACAGATCTTGAGTGGGACTAGGTAACTTAATACGGAATGCTGTACTTAAAGCATGGCGTTCTAGGATTAAAAGCTTATTGTAGAATTTTGTCGGGGCAGCTAACCAAGCAGTAAATACGTATGTGAGGACTGGTCGTAAGAATACTTTGTACGTATTTGGTATGGTATGTGCTTTAAGGTCCCAAGTGGTACCAGTCAAGCGTTTCAAGAGATTAAGTCTAGTAGGCTTTAGTAGTAACGGTTTTTAGATGTTGCAACCAGGTAAGATGGCGGTCATATGTAATTCCCAGATATGTAACAGTATTACTGAGTTGAATATTCACCCCATCAACGTGTAGAGAGAGTTTACGTGAATTTCTACGGAACTTGGAAGTTCGTCTGGGTGATAAGAAAACTATGGCCTTAGTTTTAGCTGCGTTTATAGTAACCCTTCAGAAAGTACACCAGTGTAGAAGCGATCGATAGCAGTCTCTAAGAAAGTGCTGATCTGCTGAATAGTTGTTCCAAGTTCTAGCAGGGCCGTGTCGTCCGCATACCGGAAGAGATGGACTTTATCTGGTAATCGGGGCATATCAGCTACGTATAGAAAATATAATAAAGGGGATAAAGCCGACTCTTGCGGTATTTCAGAGAAGAGAAAGATAGGATGTGCTAAACTGCCTCGTGCTGAGATATAGGTGATACGATTGGTAATGAAGTTGTATATGAGGTGAATATATGAGATAGGAAGCTGGAATTTCAGAAGTTTGTATATGAGCCTAAGGTGCCAGACCTTATCGAATGTTTCTCCAAGTCAAATAACACTAAGCAGGAAGGTTGAGCTGAATTGTAATGTTGTGTAGTGAGCGTTGTGAGTCGGAGTAGCTGATCATTGATAGAGAAGCCTGGTCCTAAGCCTGCTTGTGTGACTGAAAGTAAGTTATGATCGGCGATGAAAAGATGTAATCGTTTGGCCAGAATACGCTCGAAGATCTTACTGAAGGTGGAAGTAAGTTGGATAGGTCTATAGGTCTATAGGTCTATAGGATGTAATATTCTGCGGAGGTTGGTGTGGTTTAGGAAACATGAGCGTCTTAGATGTTTTCCAAGCTAAAGGAAAAAAGCTAGTGCGCAGTATGAATGTGTAAACATTCGCAAGAAGGAGTAGCGAGATAGGGCATCCTTTGATAGGGTGATATGTCACGTTATCGAGACCAGGTGCAATATTTCGTTTATTATAAAGAACTTGAGAGATTTCGTGAACAGTGATGGGAGCAGAGACAGCAGCATTAGTAGGTAAGGGGAAGGTTCTAGAACACAGGTCTCGCCATATAGGTTAATAGCTAGATTGGTTATTTTCTGTACCAAAATTTAATATTTACTTCACATACAACTGCCGAGCGAGCGTTAGCGAGTGAAGGATGTTAGAGCCCCGCAGGGTACGTTGTTTTCTGTCTGTATTACAATTAAGTGGGAAGGGGGACCTGTGTTCTAGAACCTTGCCGTAGGTAAGATATGAGTAATATTTGGTTGAAGTTGCGGCGATGAATAAAAACGCTTTTTTTTTTTTTTTTTTTTTACTGTTTTCCGCAGACGATAACGTCGTCTCTTCGGGAGGGTCTTAAGTTTAATTTTAGTGAGAAGTGGAACACATGTATGGGCTATGAGGTTTTCTAACAACAAGAATAAAGAAGCTCACTTTATTCATACGTATAGGTGAATTATTATTGTTGTTGTAATCATGGCAGGAGACACAAGGACAAATACACAGAACCTAAGTAACATCAAAATGAGTCAGCAATAATCATAAGTTTTACAATAGAAATGAAAAAAAAAAAACAAGGAAGTAATATTATGAAATCTGAGTAGTCGTAAGGTTATGATGATGAGATGAAGTGCATGGACACCACAGTTCACAGGGCAGTGTTAGTAGTCAGAAATGAGGTTATCTTCTGTGTTGGGGCTACTCAACACTGATGAGGGACACGGGGAAGCCCTTGTTAGAATGAGAGTCACTGTGCAAGCGATGGATAAACGTGATGATTGAATTCTGGTGGGTGATATGAGTGAAAGAAATGTTGATCCGGATGTTCTGGATGTTTCTGACTATAGATTGTAAGTAGATGCTGTAAAGGTGTATAAGCATACTTACGAAGAGTGGTAAACCTGGCATCAATGTGTATGGTTTCCAGGAGGGTGTGATGCTGAGTTGTCCATTTTTTATCTATGTACCTAGAGCGGAGATCTTCAAGATGTCGAGTGATATGCGGAAAGGTCAGCTTATCGTACAAAAGGCGAGTAGGGCTAGGCAAGGTGATGCGGTCGGCTAGACATAATACATGACGTTCGATGATAAGAAGCCGCTTATAAAATTCATCTCCAGCGCTAACCCAGGCAGTGTGGCCATGTGTGAGACACGGACGGAAAAACGCTTTATACGTTTTTAGCAATATGTCAGCATGTAAGCCCCAGGTGGTACCAACCAGGCGCTTAAGCGGTTTTGGGCCTTCTCTTTGATTGAAAGAAGGTGAGGTTTCCAGGTTAATTTAGCATCAAAGATCACTCCCAGATATTTATATGTAGTACTTGCATGGATGGGTACACCCTGGACTTGAATATTAAGCCGAGATGGATTACGTCTCACTTGACTACGTCTCTTATGCGGAAGGATGACTAACGCCTGTGTTTTGTCACAGTTTAATTTTAATTGCCACCGACTATACCAGTTGCTGAAAGCATCAATGGCCCGTTGTAAATGGGTATTGATTTGATGCATGGTTTGACAGCAAGCGAGCAGCGCTGTATCATCCGCAAAGGTGAAAGTGTAAATCGGTTCTGGCATAACACGTAGATCGTTATATATATATATATAATAAAAGAATATATAATAGTAATAATAATAGTATAATAATAATATAATATATAATAAAGGCGATAAAGATGAACCCTGTGGGACGCCAGTGCAAGGAAAGATTGGAAAGGATAGACTGTTATTTATTGAAATATAAGCAAGACGGTTGGTGAGAAAATCATACACCATCCGAAGATAGGCCGCAGGAAGACGAAAAAATGTAATTTATAGATAAGACCATTGTGCCACACTCGATCAAACTCCTTTTCTAGGTCGAAGAGAAGTAGGCAGGAAGGTGCGTTTTATTATAATGATTCGTGAGAATAGTAACTAGACGTAAGAGGTTATCGATGAGACCATGGTTAGGTCGAAAACCGGCTTGGTGTGTAGGTAGAAGATTATGGGTTGACAAGTGGTGATGAAGTCTGCGAACGATAATACGTTCAAATATTTTGCCTAACGTTGACGTCAGTTGAATTGGCCTGTATGATGCTGGGTCTGACTTTTCTTTATGTGGCTTAAGAAACATGAGTACCTTGGAAACCTTCCAATCGGGTGGGTAGTAGCTGGTTCGAAGAACGAAAGTATACAGCGACGCCAAAATGTGGAATAAAAGAGCTGGACCTTCCTTAATGTGACAGTAAGTGATACGATCGAAGCCAGGAGCTGTGTTCGTTTTGTGGCGTAGGACCTCGTTAATGTCTAGTGGAGTTATAGGTGCTGTCAAAGGATTCTGATCGTCTAGAGTATGATCCATATTTATTCTTAGGTACCCATTACGAGGGTTGCTGTACTTTGCAACACTTTGATAGAGATTGGACCTGTCTCGAAGCGAGACTTCTGGTGTAAAGGTGGTTTGAAGAATCCGGGCAAAAGCATTAGCTTTCTCTGTATCTGTGGTCAAAGCAGTATTGTTCTCAATTAGCGGATAGTGAGGTGCACTGGTTTTCCCAATAAGACGGTTAAAATGTTTCCAGTAACGTGTTGGATGACTTTCTGTGGCTAAAGTGTTGACAGTTCTGATCCAGTTACGTTTATTATACGCTCGGATGTAATTTTGCACCATACGAAGATATTGGCGATGGACACGTAGGGTGACAGCATCACGAGTGCGTAGGTACTCCTTGTATGCAGTCCGGGCTAAGGAAATGAAGGAGAGGTACTGAGGGGGTAATTTAGGCCTGTAGAGATTTCTGGTGGTAACAGGAATGGATACTGCACTGGCGGTTTGAATGCTCGTAGTGAGTTGGCAGAGCGTAGCGTCAAATGATGGGATATCGTTTGGAAGTGGAACATCAGCTAGCTTATCCGTTAATTCCCTTCGGTATTCTATCCAATTAGGTCGGTCAAAATTTGGCTGGGTACAAAGAGCTTCCGGTTGTGGTTTCCTGGCGGTAGGAAAGTGTAAGTCTACTTTGATAGGATCATGGTCACTACCTATTGAATCAAGAACAGTGATCTCGAGATACGGCATGATACTAGAAGACGCAATGACCACATCAGGAGTGGTATTTGAAGATGGACGGATTGCTCTAGGTATAGCGGAAATTTCGCTACTCGTATGCGAGTTAATAAAATTAGAAAATGCACGTTTCTCAGCATCACTTCTGCTGTGGTAGTTGATATCAGCCATGATAATATAATAGCGGAAGGTAGTATCCAGATAAGTGAAGAAGCAAGTTGGTATACGAACATGGGGACGAATATATATAGTAGCTACAGTGATTGGTCTGGCTTTAAAGTAAATAGTAACGATATGTTCCGGTAGAGGTTCGAAAAAGTTATAAGTAATGATTCGACTTGGTAGTTTATGTTAGGTCCCTATAGCAGTTCCGCCGTTTGCTCGCTGCCCTGGAGGGCCATCGTGGCGGGTGAAGTCATAACCTGGAAAATAGACAGACTGCTTCGGTGTCAGGAAAGTCTCATTCAATAGGAAACTATGTACCTGATGTTCAAGTAAAAGAGCAGAAAGATCTTTCCTGGTACATAACGACTGGATATTTAGGTAGAGTAACGTTATAGGAAGGCTCCTATCCATGATGAAAAACGATTAAACTTGGGTTGTGACGGGATTGATCTGAAAATGGACAGTCTGACCGGAATAAGTCGCCTTGACATCGAAGTGATACAACACTTTGGTCGCATGAATGACTTGAGCGACAATGTGGGCTCGCAAGAACGGATGGATATTTTGAAGCGTGAGACTGAAAAAGCGAATCATATCCTCAACAGTAACTGGTTCACGTAGAGAATTATGTGGGGCACTGGAGCATCGGGAGTGCGTAAAGGCACAACTAGTTCTGGTTTCGTAGGCTCCGCTGGAGGTTTGGCGTTGCACTTATAGCTGTAAGTAGGGTGCTTTTCGTTACAGGTATTACATTGTGGCGGTGCTGTTCCATTAGGACAATCTTTAGTGAGGTGAGTTTGACCACAGTAGCCGCACCTAGAATTGTTAGGACAGTTAGCTGTCAGGTGTTGGTTATAAACTTGGCACTTTTCACAACGGATCGGGAGTGGCGGAGGTGTACGAGAAGGCTCTACCTTATGACGGTTTGAAAATGTAGGCTCCATGCTGTAGCAGGTGATCAATGGCTTGTTGTTCGCTGGTCAGAACGCGAACTAAGTAAGTAGCGTCCGTATTGTTGCGGATTCGGATACATTTTTGAATGCTGACCCCTTCAGCTGTAAGCTCTTCTTCGACCTCGGTTCTGTTATCTCGGGATCGACACCCTTGATGACCACAGATAATAATGGTTTTTTTTGACAAGTTGTTGGAATTTTTTTTCGAGTTTTTGAATTTGGTGTCCAAATTAGAAGAAAATTGTAGTTCGGAGTAGTCGAAGGCTGAGGAGGAGCGGTTGGTTTACTAACGGATGGTTGCGTGTCCATAATCAGATCCCGTTCGTCATCGGCAAGATTGGTTGTCTCAGGAGCAGACCCAGAACGGGGGCGCTTGTCAACAGATTGATCCGAGTTGTCAGATTCCCGCCTAGCGCGCCTACGCTGGTCCCTAGTCTGGGATACCACGTGTGGTAGCCTGTGCATCGGGCCAACGGCCCTACGAAAGTGATGGAGGCGTATGCAAAGGTGATGATCGGATCCCGGTAGCAACAAATGAGATGAGATGAGATGAAAACAAAGATACAGGCTTAACCCTCCAAAAGGCGTATAATCCTTTTGTCAACCCTATAAAAAGCGTACTTGCACCGATCTCAGAAATACGTGTTGCAATACTTCTTCATCGGAAGGTGCAATAACTGCTTTGAGACAGGTTAGGCTTAACCCAACTTAAGTATGAATAAAAACGCCTCAACTCCAACCTGTAACTTCGGATTTCAAACAATTGATTTACGGTTATTTATGATTTACGTTTAACAAAGACGTTTAATACACGTTTAACAATATGTACTTTAAAAATATATTTAAAAAGATCTTTTTCATAAAGTTTATTTCTTTTTAAATTATATTGTTCAAAGCCTTTGTATTTTCATAAATCTTCTCCAAAATCAATGCAAATGAATTATGCTGCCATCTTTGGAGTTCTTTTAAACTATACGTTTGTGGACGTTTATATGTTTGTGGCCAATCCTTTATTACATTTTACGGGTACACTGGAAGTGTTGAAATTTTAAAAAACCTTAAGTATCATATCCTACGCATTATACAACCCAACACAATATAATTGTATGCACGGGTTGCATACCTTTCAGGCGTTTGTTTCATTGCCAAATTATAATGAAAAACGAAGGATAATCATTTCTCCAGTTTAAGTTAAATCTTCATTGTTTGGAGTGTTTTGCCCAAAAACACCATATATCATTGACATTATAATTAATTCTGTGTGTAATGCATTTGCTTACTACATACTGCATGTAAGAAGAAAGAAAACACTGATTACACATGAATTAAATACTCCAACCGGAAATAGGCTCAAATCTTGCAAACGGTGCGAGATATTGAAAAAAAATCTTCCCTTTACGGTATCTCTTGCCGATAGAAACTGGTTTCTATTGTAGACATGTCTTTCATTGTCAATATACGTATGCTTTAACATCTACAAATCAGTTACAACGACGTCTTTTTTAGGCATCAATACTAGCTCAAAAGTACCTTGCAAATACTATTTCACTAAATTATGTTCTCATAAAAAAAACTAGACAATCATACAAAGAAAATGAGATATTCTTTTAAAAAATGCACAATAGTTTTAAACTATTTTGTAAAATAAAAGCACAAGTAACCAAAGAACTGGACAGGATGAAAATTCTTAACAAGAAAATATGAATACTAAACTACACAAATGCAGTAAGTATGAGAAAGGATTGAAACGATGGGCTCCCGAAGGGGAGGGGAGGGTGGGGCCCCAGCCCCGCCTGGCTCACAAAAATGTATCAAATTTCTAAATTTCTTGAGATTTTCTTAATACAAATAAAAAAAATATCAAACGTACTATAGCAACCAGGAATTTGAGCTTTCCTAGAAAATTTCTTCGGGCGCCCATGATTGAAACGTTTTTAAATGTGCACTAAATTTAGTTAGTAGGAATAATGAAATTACAAAGAATTACTGCCAAAGTGTAGTCTCTTCGTAAGTATTAAATTACAGCCATAAGGAGTTTGGTAAATATTAAAGTAAATATTATTGATTATCATTATTACTGGTAGTTTCTCTCTAATGTCAATGTTATTTTAATAGCAACAGTACTCTGCGTGTTACGAATCACGATAATTTAACAACAATTCTACCACAGTACATCAGTCAATATTTCCTTGTAATTTTACTGAGTTATTTTACATTGGTAATAGTACAAAATATGACAGTCTGTCTTGATAAGTAATAAATAGGTCCTGTCCAAGGAACAGGTTCTGTCTGATTTTACTAATATTATTATTGCAACCGGTAACCATAGATGTACTATTTCAAGTTTAAGTATTGAATTTCCATAGTTAGAAAGTCTGCCGGAGTTTCACACTCTGGAACGAAACTTATTATTATTATTATTATTATTATTATTATTATTATTATTATTATTATTATTATTATTATTATTATTATTATTAAATATTATTATTATTATTATTATTATTATTATTATACTTTTAAACTATATTATATGTATAAGTGTCGGAAGTATTATAGAACGGCTTTTCCCATTCGTTCGTCTGTTAACAGGTATCAGAGCAAGACAGTAAGAGATATCGAGATGAGATTTTCTGCAATCGATTCGCCGACCCAAGGAGAGGTTCCACTTCCTTCGTTAAGTCTCTATTCAAAGAGGAAGTGGTTCAAATTAGTCATTTCCGGTTTTAACGTTTATCGCCGTAAAACAAAGCTGTTAATGGATAGCGAGAATCAGTTTTGTGCACACGATTCAGGCGTCCTAAGGCAATGTGTCATGACTATTCGGAGCACTCTGCAAAAACCGAGAGTTATTCAAATTTGATATTACTTCCCGTTTCAATACTGGTTTAAACGAAGCTGAAACGATAGAAGATATCGAGATGCAATTTTCTGCGATCGATTCATAGTGCAAGAATAAGTTCCATCTCCCCGGTTAATTCTCTTTTCTAACCGAAAATAGTTAAAACAAACCACTTCCGGTTTCAATATTTATCTCTATAGAGCAAAATGGTATTAGATAGTGATAAGCTGTTCTCTGCTGACGATTCACGCTGTGAAGAAAACACTTATCACAGTAAGCTACCAAAACCAGAAATGGTTGAAATTTGCTACTACTTCCTGTTTCGAGACTGATTTTCAGAGAGCAAAAACGATAAGATATCGAGATGCGGTTTTTTACAATTGGTTCAGATTTTCAAGAATATATTTCGCCTTTTCCATTAAAATATCTATTCAAACCGGAAGTGATTCAAATTAACTATTTCTGCTTTCAATATTTATCATCATAGATTAAAAATGATAATATTCTAGATAGCGACACGATGTTTTCTGCAAACTATTCATAGTGCGAGAGAACGTATACCATCACAACCCGTAACACTTTACCAAAACGAGGCGTGGTTGAAATTTACTACTACTTCCGGTTTTAATACTGATTTCCGTAGAGCAAAAACTGTAAGGGATATCGAGATGCAGGTTTTTGCAATCGATTCAGCGATTCAGCTTTGCGATCGATTCAGGTTTAAATTAACGATTTCCAGTTTTAACCTTTATTGTTACAGAACAGATACAGTAAGGCATATCGAATAATGACTGTCTCATATGTACTTAGCATCCGAGGAACAGGTTCTCTTTAATCTTATGAATCTTCTGCAAAGATGTACTAATGAGTGTTGAATTGGCATAGTTTGGAAGTTTACTGTAGTTTCACACTGTACACGAAACTAACATTATTATTATTATTATTATTATTATTATTATTATTATTATTATTATTATTATTATTATTATTATTGGGAAGCTGTGCTCTAAATAATGTTACCCACGAGACGAGACAAGCATTAAGTGTTTCTCGTCTCTTCTAGTAAACTTTCTATAATTTTCGTCTCATCTCGATTCTAGAATAATGCTTTTAGCCTGGAAAAATTCAAGGCTATTAGCCTTGAACTATTGGCCAAATTGAACTATTAGCCTCGAATAGTTCAATTCTCGAAAAAATTCTCACCTCGTCTCATTTTGTAATGATATGTCGAAAAATTTTTTTCTTAATTTCATCTACAAGTGATCACTATCCTTTCGCTCTACGAGAGATCCACTAAGAATGTGATATTACAATATTTAAACCATAGTTAGTATACAAGAATATTGTGTAATGACTTGTGTATCTTTAAACGTTGATAAATCCAATTCATTGTGTTCGTACACTCCGTTTACACAGAGGAAACTGAAGATCGAGAAATATGAATGGAACATTTTCAGACTTGAACCTAAGAAAGAAAGAGAAGAAAACCCTCAATTGTCCCAGAACCTTCCGGCAGTCAGGATACTTTAATAATAATAATAATAATAATAATAATAATAATAATAATAATAATAATAATAATAATAATAATAATAATAATAATAATAATAATAATAATAATCATAATAATAATAATAATAATAATAATAATAATAATAATAATAATAATAATGTTACACTAGAAACACTAGAACAGTGATTGAGATCTAAGACTTAGATCAACTACTTGCTTAGGAGATTTGAAAAATTTCTCGTCTCGGAAACGTCATGCAGTCTCGGCTCAAAGGACCCCGCACTTTTCTTATGGAAAGTGGCTTCCGGCCAATGTTGTTGAAACTTCGCTGGTTGATAGTTCTTAACATGTGGATCAAAAGTCTCAATGGGCACAAAGACCGAAATCCACTCCTTCCCCCCAAAAACCGCCTCCAAGTAGCTGGGGGGGCAGAACTGATTTCAGCATGTAAAACAATTTGTTGTTTTAATCAACTCAACAAGGACCCCAAACAACCACATGTTAGACTATCAAACTACCCCACTTGACACCGCCCTTTGCCCCCACATATCCCCCCCCCCCGCGAATTACCTTACGGATGTTCCATATTACTGTAGTTTATAGTTGCGCGTATGTGTTGAAATACCTACAGTTTTGGTCTCACCGACGATATAATGGGTTTCAGGTATCGCTTATTACGAATCTGAGGTGAGAGTTCTAGAATTCAAGATGGAGGATCAATATAGTGGATCAAAAACACGAAACTCCTGAATGTAGCCACAAATAGCTGTTTACTAGGGTATTTTGGGTCGTTGGTTACGAATCTGAGGTCAAAATTCTTGAATTCAAGATTGCAGATCCAATATGGTGGATAAAAACATCGAAGCCACAAATCGTAGTAGACTAAGAGTGTTTTTAGGTCGCTGTTTAAGTACGCAACATTCCTTGATACTTCAGCCACCATGTAGAATTATTCTGCACCCTTGCCCTTTACCAAAACCCACCACATATATCTTAATGCTGAACGGTGTTAAAATAATTCATCAATTATCTGTTCATTATTTTCATCATTTCGGTTTGCAGCATCGAATGTGGTACTTAGCAATGAGTCATCGGGATATCTAATATTCTGTAAATGTCGTGCATGGCCTAAATACCACAAGACACTTGCAACGTGCGCTCATGTACCTAATGTACGACCACCGCTTTGACATGTACAGTAGTAACCTTGAATAACATTTTGATCATAATCCTGGTCATTGTGTTAGTAGACAGAGGATACCGCGATGCAATTCCTTACTGGAATATTTAGGAATTGATCATAGAATGCCCGCACTCCTACTACCACGTGAAAGACAACTATCAACAGAAGATGCGAATACTTCTCGACTAGTTACTAAAAGTCGATGGATAGTCGAGGCAAGAAACGGGCATCTAAGATCTGTTTTTAAGTTTCTATCACAAACGTTGAATCTGCAACATGCAAAGAAACTGAATAGTTTCTATCGCATAGCTGGAGCTATTTTGAACAGATACCATCCCGTTATTTTCATGCAAGATGCAACCATTGAATTAGCTAGAGAAATGAGAAATAGGTCAATCATGCCGAACGTTGTTAAAGCAAGAGTGGAGGTAGATAATCTTATTAGAAGGAACGGTCAATGGGTACCGCTGAATGATCAAGGCCTAATTGATTTCTCTGTACTTAACTTAAACTACTTACGAGATTTGACTGTAGGCACATATTAAGTAGATCTCTCATCCTCTTACGTCCAAGATAAACTAATACGAGATAAGGATGAGCAATTCCAGCTTGACGAAAACGTAACTGAACCGGGATTCCTGCGCATACGTCTCTACTCAAGGTTCCGCAATGCAACTAAGCATCAAGTTTTCATAGCATATGTAGCCAATGATGAAGATGACCAGGATTATGATCAAAATGTTATTCAAGGCTACTACTGTACATGTCATAGCGGTGCTCGTACATTAGGTACATGCGCGCACGTTGCAAGTGTCTTGTGGTATTTAGGCCATGCACGACATTTACAGAATATTAGATATCCCGATGACTCATTGCTAAGTACCACATTCGATGCTGCAAACCGAAATGATGAAAATAATGAACAGATAATTGATGAATTATTTTAACACCGTTCAGCATTAAGATATATGTGGTGGGTTTTGGTAAAGGGCAAGGGTGCAGAATAATTCTACATGGTGGCTGAAGTATCAAGGAATGTTGCGTACTTAAACAGCGACCTAAAAACACTCTTAGTCTACTACGATTTGTGGCTTCGATGTTTTTATCCACCATATTGGATCTGCAATCTTGAATTCAAGAATTTTGACCTCAGATTCGTAACCAACGACCCAAAATACCCTAGTAAACAGCTATTTGTGGCTACATTCAGGAGTTTCGTGTTTTTGATCCACTATATTGATCCTCCATCTTGAATTCTAGAACTCTCACCTCAGATTCGTAATAAGCGATACCTGAAACCCATTATATCGTCGGTGAGACCAAAACTGTAGGTATTTCAACACATACGCGCAACTATAAACTACAGTAATATGGAACATCCGTAAGGTAATTCGCGGGGGGGGGGGGATATGTGGGGGCAAAGGGCGGTGTCAAGTGGGGTAGTTTGATAGTCTAACATGTGGTTGTTTGGGGTCCTTGTTGAGTTGATTAAAACAACAAATTGTTTTACATGCTGAAATCAGTTCTGCCCCCCCAGCTACTTGGAGGCGGTTTTTGGGGGGAAGGAGTGGATTTCGGTCTTTGTGCCCATTGAGACTTTTGATCCACATGTTAAGAACTATCAACCAGCGAAGTTTCAACAACGTTAGCCGAAAGCCACTTTCCATAAGAAAAGTGCGGGGTCCTTTAAAAGATATTTCTCATCTCAACTTTCGTCTCGTTTCCGAGACGGGAGGAGAAATGTTCTCGCCTTGCGAACAACACCCGTTCTAAAAAATACATTAACTTAGAAGACACAACATAACCACAGCGTAGAAACATTTGATTAAATTAATATATGACTAATATGGTTAAAAAAATATATTAAGTACATTGCTATAGTTACTGTATGCTGAATAAGAAATCGTATAACACTGAATAAGAAAATTAAATGAAATCTTTAAGTTTTACGTCCCACGGTTATACCGGTTATGCTAAAGGAGACGGTGATTATGAGAAATGTATGAAATGGTGGAATGAAGAAAGTGGGAGGAAACGGGAATACCTCGAGAAAATCCACAAGAACGGTGTTTGTCCACCACAAAGTCCACACGGCGCGAGCTTGGATCGAACCATGGACCTCAAGCACCGGAGGTGGACTCTCTACCACTGAGCCACCGAGCTCCCTAACACAGAATAAAAATGTTATGACAAGTGAAATACTCATAGTAGTAAAAAAAATCTTTCATTACATTTGAAATATTCTTCTGTTCAAGACTGACCCTTAAGCTACTTAAACTGTATTTATTGTGCTTTTCACATGTATAATGATTTAGAAATTCGATTGTGCATAACTCCGGAATTCAATGCCTGCACAACTTAATATTTGGGTGAGTTCTGTGTATGACTCTTTGTTTTGGAATACATGACGCAAAATTTGACCGACCATAACTCGGGAACCAAAAGGCTTCATAATATAATATTTCACACGTTTGTATAGCAGGTTAAGGTCTAAAATCCTGAAAAATTTGATTTACGTCTTGCATGGAAAGTTCCCTTGTGCTTATATTGTTAGCGTAAACCTATGCGTCTTTGTTGCGATACCTGCTTAGACACCCGGCGGGAGCTCGTGTGATTCGGATTCCATATCAAGCTGTAGATCTACGTCTTACATAGTCTCGTTGTTGATAGGGACGCTAAAACTTTAATCCAATCCAATCCAAACATATATTTCTATATGAGTTTTTATTTTCAAAATTATGACACAAAATTTGACCGCCTATAACTTTGGAACAATAAGTCTGCACAACATAATATTTCACACGCTTATATAGTAGGTGAAGTTCTATCACTATGGTAAGTATAATATTAATCGGATGAGTTCCGTATATGGATTTTGCTTTCGGAAAAATTACTCAAAATTCGATCGACCATAAATCGGGAGCTATAAGCCTCCACAACCTAACATTTCACGTGCATATATAGAAGGTCAGAGTCTGTCATCACGGCAAGCTTGATTCCGATTGGACCATTTATATAGAATATATGAATCGTATATATATCTTTCAGATTTTGAAAATATGATGGAAAATATGACCGTCCATAACTCGGGAACCTGAGCATGCATATCATAGTTTTTCATACGGTTATCGAGTAATAGGTGAAATTCTACTTCTATATTAAATCTGATCCAGATTGGAAGTTTGATTGTTTTTGCTTTCGAAAATATGACGCAAAGCTCGACCGACCACAAATCGGGAATCGTATACTTGCCAAACATAATATTCATACTCTTATGTACGAGTAGATAATCAATATCTACCATCATGCAATGATGAATGATGCCAACCATTATGTGGGATTTTTATACATACATACATATATATATATATATATATATATATATATATATATATATATATATATATATATATATATATATATATATATATATTCGGAATGGGATAAAGGAAATTTTCGTTGAAATTGACAGCATATATGAGATGTTTCACTATATGTATAATCCACGCTCACAAAATTCTCTACAAGCGAGAAGTAGAAATAATCAGTCATCAATAAGCGTGCCGGTGTTGTTAACTTTTAGGATGAAGTTAAGTCTTTGTTATATCCATGCTAGTGAGGAGTGACTTAATCATATGTGATTCTTAAAAATCAAGTACCAAGAAACGAAATTTGTGCTCTGGTATTTAATGAAAGAAGAAAACAAAACAATAAAACGAATCAAAGGAAGAAAGTAAAATATCAAACTTGAAACAATTAATTTTCAAACGTTCCAGAAGAAATGTATTTAGAATAAAGCCTATATGATATCATTCTGCTCAGTGTAAGGTGATGGTAGAAAGGTGTGATGGAGTAACTGCATTTCTGACAACATAACAAAATATAATACTTGTTCTCGATTATGGAAAATAGTTAATCTCAAACTATTTTATGAACGTAGAAGATAGAAATTTAAAAATAATTCATCCTGAAATTGAAAAATGTAACACACGTCATATATAAGTTTCAATTCTATATTATTATTATTATTATTATTATTATTATTATTATTATTATTATTATTATTATTATTATTATTATTATTGTAGTAGTAGTAGTAGTAGTAGTAGTAGCAGTACATCGTGTGAAATATACGTGCAAAAGTGAGATTTTTTGCTTCTCGAGATGGGATTTTATGCGTTTCAGATTGATATCACTGCCATCATTGCAAATTTAATGTGTGAGTATATAGGATTTTGTTTATGAAAATATGACGCAAAATTTCACCGCCCATAAGTCGAGAACCATAAACCTGCACAATATAATACCTTATGCTCTTTCATAGCATATAAAGTTCAACCAATATGCCAAGTTTGATCTTGATTGGATGCATTTGGTATGTGCAGGCACGTAGCCAAGGGGGGTCCGGGGGTCCGGACCCCCCCCTTCGAGACCAGAAATGAAAAAATTAAGGAAGAATAAAACAAAATGAAATGACAAAAAGAAGGATTAGCGATAAAAATTAAAAAGAAAACTACAAGAAGCTTTTCCTTACTCTTTCTTATGAGGAGATTTGTATTACTAGCAATATGGTGGCGAGGTAAGCGAGGTACCGTATTCTGAAAGAGACAGGGAATTAGACATTTCAAGAAAAGTTATGGAATTCTCAGAATTCCTGCTACTAGTCAGGAAGATATCAAGCTTTCGAATGTATAAGTGCCGTTGTGTAACAGCGTGGACATTTTTAATCATAACTTTTCATCATCGCATCCTTGCAGTATCAAACATGTTATTTCGAACAAACTTTTCTGTTGCTCCTTTAACCTGTCATTTGGAACCGACAGTAGTTGACGGAATAATAAAAACAAAAAAATATGTTGAAAGAAAGTTCTGTTAGCATTTGATTCAGCAGAGAATGGAACGAATATATTGTAAAACTAGTTGAATATACACATGCTTCGCACAGAGGCTGTATTTCGAAGTCAACGCCTGTGGGAGTATCACCATTGATCTCAGCGACCGCGAAAAGTATGGATTTGATACTAATATCGGTCATTTTGAGCTATTTTTTTACATGTCTCGGTATCCACCCCCGCTGACTCCCGGCTCGCATACTTTGCAAGTCATCGCTTATGGAAGTGTCAACATTGATTTCAGCGACCGCGAAAACTATAGATTTGACACTAATATCGGTCATTTTGGATTACTTTTATATGTCTTGGTATCTCACCCCTCCTCCGGTAACCCCCGGCAAGGAGCCGAATAGCGTGAATTTGGAAGTTAATGCGACTGGAGTTTCACCATTGATTTCAGCGACCGCGAAAATATGAATTCGACACTAATAGCTCAAGTGGTAGAGCGTTGGCTTCGCCTTCGGGAGATCGTGGCTTCGAATCCCGCTGCCTACCATCCTGACTGAGGTTTTCCAGGGTTTCCCTCAGTCCTACCAGGCAAATGCAGGAATGGCACCTACTAAACAGGCCTGGCCGATACCTTCCCAAATCCTTTCCATTGTTAATGTTGTTAGATATTCAATGTAAAATGGCCTCTGAGCTGTATCTGGTGATTGTTAAATAAATAAATAAATAAGTATCATTCATTTTCTACTACTTTTACATGTCCCGGTAAACGCCCCCCTGAGACCCCCTGGTTCGAATTTGACAAAAACTCTGGTCTGGAGCCTGGACCAAGGTATTCGTGACAAAAATTTGGTAACTCTCGCTCAATTTATCTGGTTCCCAAGCCGCACAGAGACAGACAGACAAACAAACACACAAACAAACTCTTTATTTTATTTGGGGGCCGCGGTGGCTCAGTGGTAGAGCGTTCACCTCTGGTGCTTGGGGTCCCGGGTTCGATCCCAGCCCCCGCCAAGTGAACTTTGTGGTGGACAAACACCGTGTGCGTGGGTTTGCTCGGGGTTCTCCCGTTTCATCCCACTTTCTTCATTCCACCATTTCATTCATTTCTCATAATCACCGTCTCCTTTAGCCTAACCGGCATAACCGTGGGACGTAAAACTCAAAGATTTCATTTTTCTTTATTTTATTTATATTAGAAGATAGTTTACAAGACAGTATTCAGTATGTACATTTTTTTATAGTAAGTGAGGTCATAATGAAAGAAAAATATTGTTATATTTGAATAAACAGGAAAAGGACGTAAATATTGCAAAATCTTTTTCCATACTTTTTTTATTTTGCTCGAAATTTCTTCATAGTTTGTTATTAAAATACTTGCCAACATATCCTCATTTTATTGTCATAACAAACCAATATATCTTGATAGTAAAGTCGTTTAGATAGATCGAGCTCCTGGGTCTTCAGAATTTCATGTCCCCCCCCCCCCCCCGTTACGAAATCCTGGCTAAACGAACCAATATATGTTCCAGTAAAATAGTTTAGAGTGATCGAGCCCCTTTTGTGATGACCACAGTATTCCATGTCACGGACCCCCCCTTCCCCCCACGAAATCCTGGCTACGTGCCTGGTATGTGGATGCGACTTTGCATAACTCGAGAACCGTAAGCTTGCATAACATAATGCGTCATGCGTTTATATAGCAGGTCAAGGTCTATAAGCATCCCAACTTTTATCCTGATCGTGTAAATTTAGCTGAAAATGTGTATATAGTATATTTGATTTTCCAGGGCAAAAAGCAAATAAAGGACGAAAATATGAGCTACAGTGACATTACTACAAGTCATTGTACATTGCGACAAGAATCAGAGACCTAGCCGAAAAGGTAAAAATTTGCATGGGCACAATTCCAGTCAGATAACTTTGTGCGAAACTAACGACGCCTGGTGGCGAGAAATGCTCATACGAAAAGAAAATGAAAACAAGTGACGTATGTAAAAAGGGATTGTATCATGCAGCGCATCGAAACCTTAATTGCAATCCGGTATAATCACTTCAAACAATCTCAATGAATTAAAGTAGGTGGCACGAAGTTTGTAAAAGCTTTATCTAAATTACTTTTCTAGCTGCAAACACTACTGCTCGGTTGCTCTTAAGCTATTTCTTACGGAGCAGAAAGACAAAATTATAGTGCCAACAGCTGGCCACAATGACTTAAGTCAGAAGTGGTAACGGACCGTAGTGGCAGAGCTTCTGGATACAGGAACTCATTAAGCGCACTTTTACAGCGCCACCTGGTAAAAACATTGTCGTCAATTTATTGCTGGAATGAGACAGACAACTAATCTCTCTCACATACACACAAACACCAGCCTATTACTTTTTTTTTTTCTTAACTTAATCTTTTCTTTTGTGTGTTTCCTCCTAATGAACTTTTAGCGCCGGATTCTCAGAGATCGCATCTGTTAAACGAGAAACATTCAGTGACATTGCTACCAATCTAATTTTTTGATAGTATCATTGGTAGGTAGGTAGCTGGGATTAGTTGAGAGAGCTTTTCGCTTCTATCTCTCTCTCCCTTAAGCTTTCTTCCTTAATGGCGCCGTTGTAATTGGGAAGTAATGAGCGTTTCTTTGCCACATCAACACCTGATACTTGTTGATGTGCACACCTTGACCAAAAAGCTCAACACCCACAGACAACGAACGTCATTCTGATGTGTATCGCGCACTACTGCTTTGCTCAAGTTGTGACGGTCATTACCTTCCAGATATTTCTGGTGTACTATACGTACCCTTGTGACTGTTCTTACAAGAAAGTCTGTGTATGTGTGTGTGTGTGTCCCTTTTCTTGGTTTCTCCTATACAGAAGAGAGAGAGAGAGAGAGAGAGAGAGAGAGAGAGAGATATCTTTGGCGTGATGTTGTCGCTCAAGAACTGTGTGATTTCCCCCACCTTCAGGTGACATGAATAATTCTTCTACGTCCAAAAGTTTATTTTGAACTCCACCTGTCGTCACATATCACGGAATAGACTTACCATGCATCAACACACATGCTGATAAGAAGATTAAGAAAATTACTTGAACCAGTTCACTAATTAGAAACACGACTGGGTTGATCTTTAAATAGTAGATTCTCAAGGCTATATGCATTTATTAAAAAAAATTATTAATAAAAATAATTTCCTATTATACCTTTCCTATCATCTATATTTCATATACCACAAACCCCGGATTGTTAAGTGTAACCCAAAAATCTACCATCCGTGTTAGTACCTTTTAATATTGTAATCGATCCCATCCGTTTAGATTCCATCCAAACGCACCCTAGAAATGATTATGTCATATATAAATACCCGATTTAAAAAAAAAATATGTGGAAACAATACCTTGTATATTTTAACTGTTAATTATCATTTTGTTATCTAGCTAGTTATTATTGGTATTCTCTTCAAATATGTATCACTGATTTACGAAGGAGGAAGCCAAAGAGGGCCTTTCGGATATTGTGCAGAGTGTACTGGTAGTGGAACGCAAAGCCCAGAATACCTAGAGGCAATTGATTTCTTGAGTCGCTAGACCTGATAACTAGGACCGACCCGTAACCCGATATGACCCGGATAGAACGGTGTGACCAGAGACAACGAAACATCCTCATTCATATGAAGAATATATGTGGGGCTGTTAATGAAATTCTAACAAGTATAGTGTTCTCCTATCTCACTAAATTTTTTTCATTTTCTGTCTCTCTTGAAGTGTGTGTGTGTGTCTCAAAACATTATACTGAAAGATAATTGCAAGATCATTTAGTATATAAGCACTTGAGAATCACAGGGGAAGAAAGCTACATGTTTTTCTTCCTTATGAGAAATATGAACATTTAATAGAGCGAGTCTGTAAAACTTGTCGTGTAGAATATAAGAGATACCCAGCGTTCTTTAAGAGCTAAATCTTTTCGTATAGCTATGTGTTAAAAATCGTTATATTATTTTTCAGTTCGAGAAGACGAATATACATGAAATTATATCTTAAAATATTCAATATATTATTTTAAATATTTGATTATAAGATATAATAAACAGCACTTGCTAATAAATATCATATTAGGAAGCGAATTTTTGAATATTCGAATTCAAGTAGTCGACATTATTAATCCATTATAAAAATTCTGCAATAATGTTGTAGATTATATATATATATATATATATATATATATATATATATATATATATATATATATATATATATATATATATATATATAATATATATAAGAAATAAGACTCAGTGTCAGACTCGGTTGATCCGGCTGATAGAGTCGGAGAAGTAAGATCCAGACTCATGATCCAGACAGAAGTTGTAACCCAGTGCCATTACTGGCGTGTAGAGCTTAGATTATACAAAGTCTGAAACTGAAATAACATCACACAAAGCCAAATTTTAATACCCATTAGTTCATAAACTTTCCATATTTATACATTCTAGTTATAATTCGAAAAAGATCAATAATTTAGATGGGTGTCAGAATCAGGTAAAAAATAGAGTACCGTAGCCCATGTAATGTCCGGGAATTACATAGTGAAAATATATGACCCGTGTAGTGTCCGCACCATCATTTCCATATTTCATATTCTGTATTTTCCTACTATCCACTATCTGCTAAAATAGGGAAGTAGGAGTATTTCCGAATAATTACAAAAATGAAACAATTAAAATGTTGCTTAAGTAAGTACCGTATGTAGCAATACAGAATTGTGGTATTTTTGTTTGCTTTCGAAACATATTCATTTGCTTCAGACGCGGTGCAAATACCGGTAATCAAAGTTACAAACTGACGGACCTGTGAAATGTCCGTACCCCGAAATTTTAATTGAAATTTTGGGTAAAACTACGCGGAAATTACGTGGGCATATATGGTTTAGTATCTAAAGTCACTATAGTGACACAACGGGAATCCTGTTTCTCTTAAATATAGTTTTAAGTTATTCTTATCACGGAAGAATAAAAGTAAAAATAATCCACTTTATACAGAAAAGCCCGACTACGTATAGTAAGTGAAATTAAAGAGAAATAAGCATACGATATTATTAAGTATTCTACCTCTGGGCAGGTCCTGGGACTGATGAGGTTTGTTAGTTTTTTTTTATTTTCTGTTCTTTTTAGACTTGGACTTGGAAATGTTATTTCGACGTTTCTCGATCTTCATCTTTCTCTTTTAACTCCCAATATTTTCTTCTACAGGGTGGTCCAAAAGTCTGGAAACACCTAAATAAAATCCCAACCGTTCAGAATTGGGAAAAAAGAAAAAAATGATGATAATAGACGAGGTGGAAATCTTTTGAGATATGGCATCATCGACCATCATCTTGAAATGGCGGGAACATTTTTAAATGTGAACCTTATCTTGTGATGCACCAAATAGGAATGAAAATTTTTCCAGGAGTCCAGTAGTGAAATGTTTTGGCTCTACGACCAACCGATGCAGAGTTTTATCCGATTTTCTGCACTTACCTGGAGATTACACTACTGGCAATGTGTGACAAACTGACCAATGTTACAGCAATTGTTAAATTTGCCGCCCCTTCTGAGCAATCGTTAAATGTATCCGCTGATGCCAGACATCCATTATCCTGCCTAGCACGTCCTCAGGAATGCTGCGACACGCGTAAATAATCCTGGGTTGAAGTTGGTTAATGTCTCTGATCTTGACAATGACCCGCATACACAACGGGCTATGTTGCATACACAAGGGATTTCACGTAGCCTCACAAAAAATCCAATGGAGTGAGGTCTGGGGAACGCGGTGGCCATTCCACAGGTCCTCGCTAGAATATCTATTTCTGTGGGAATTGCTTATCGAGATACTCACGAGCACATAATCCGAAATGAGCTGGTGTCCCGACATGTTTATAGAACAAAGGGAAAGAGCCATCCTCTAATACAACGGACGGCAGGATCTCCTCAAGCGTGTTACAGTAAATAGCTGCAATTAAATTGCCCTCGATGAAGAATGGGTCCACCACACGGGTATCCCACATACCGCACCAGCCAACGACCCGAGAATCGTCGTATCATTGTGGATGGTTGTCACACCAATATCAATGATTTTGCTTGTTCGCCTCACCCGACACACACGCACACACAAACACACACACACAATGCCCTCGTCCGAGAACAATACGTCATATGCGAATCGAGGACTCTGTCTGATTTGTTCCGCAGCCGACTCATAGAATTCGACTTGGTGGTATGGATCATTCTCGGTTATATGTTGGATTAGGTGTACCTTGTATGGGTGCACTTGTCCACAGATACGATCCGAGGAGGGATGTACAGGATACACCACATTCTTGGTCTAGGCGACGGGTACTGCGGTTGGAACTTTTCGCGAATGATGCCTATACAACAGTGGATGTCGTCCTCATGCCTGCCTGCTTTCTTTTTGTTTTCCACAGACCCTGTTTCCTTAAATTTCGCTATAACTTTCCGCACTGCACTATGAGAAATGGACTCCCGTTCTTGGTAACGAACCTCGAAATCGTCTGCGATCTCTCTGCTGTTGTGCTCTTCTGAGATCAACACGATCTCTATCCGCTCATCCCTTGTTAGTGCCATTCCGTGTTACGCCACCTGAAACAAAAGAAATTCGGTGAAAACTTTGGAGTGGTTGGTCGTAGAGCGTTTGTGTCACCAAGTTCGTTAATTGAGTCAATCCGTTAATATTTCACTGGTAAAGGTAACTATCTATATCGTGTTTAAAATATAATGACTAGAAACATTTCCTAGCTTCTATGCAACCTACACGTTAGGAAAGAAATGTTGGTTACCTATAATTAAAATATGCAGCTTTTCTTAATGCAATTACCTCGTTCATGATTCGATAACAGTGAATCCGCGGATAGCGGTTACTTTAACGTTGCTATTTCTATCCCACTTTCTTTCTATTGAAACAAAGATCTATCTAGGTATAATAGTAGAACGCTTACAAGTTACACAATGCGCCGTTAGACGACAGAAAAATTCCTCCAGTAGTTGACATCTACGAGACAGAATTGAAATTTCTGCAAGATCTTTTTCTACAGTCTTAAGCAGAGTTTATTAAAACTACATACATACGTACGTCATGTGAGTTATCTATCATTCCAGGAGTTTACGTGAGCTGATTATTAAAGAGAAATTGTGAAAAAAAAGGTAAGCTCAACCGAAGTTCTAACTATATGTTTAAAAAAATATCTAAAACGGTTCGGTCATTTTGTAGTGAAAAGGCGAAATATAGCGTCGAGTTCATTTTTATACATGTCTAGGTTATATAACGATTAATTATTTTAATTGTACTTAGAAAAAGACATATTCTTTTCGATTCGAATATTGTTTGAACAGACTCGTATTCGCTCAGATAGAACGCATACTGTGAAAAATGAAGAGAGAGAAAGAGAGGGAGAGAGAGTGTAATTGAGAGACAATTCAAACAAACAACAGTTTTGAATCAAAGTGAAGAAGTTGACGTAGCTAAAGTAGTACATGAAAATTTGTCTTTGTGTTAATGTGTGTTTTCACAGCTATCCTGTCAATAGCGGCCGAATAATTTATTATGATCATTATGATAATGGCATAGCATATCAAATAATGGACGTTGTTACTTGATTCTCTGTGGGAACACTCAGTCGGAAAGGTATAAAGCTTTTTCAGGGTAGCCATCCTCACTGAAGCTTTTCCTCAGTTTTCCTCATTCACACAGGCAAATGCTGGGGCGGTACCTAGCACAAAGTTGCCAATTATTAGATTCCAAAACTATGCTATGCATAAATATGAGATGTCTCAGGTATGAGAGTGGAAACGGTAACAGATAGAGAGAAACTTGTGTTATTTTAATAGATTCAGAATTCTAAGAATAGGCTTCATCCACTCTTACTAAAATCGAAAGTGGTAAAAAATTTACCACACCTTTTTTTCGACACTGATCTCCATACGACAAAAACAATAACCCATATTGATTTTTTAAAATGAGAATTTGAAAGAATGCTTCCAAAAGAATGGTTTGATTTGATTTTAGTTTAGTATCTCTTCAGCAGCGAGACTATATAAGACCTGGACCTATAGCTTAACGTGAGATCCGAACTATATAAGCTAATCGAACCCGGGTTTCCCAAATGACAGGAGCGCATGCTAACTGCTTAACCACGTATGAGTCTTGTCCAGTTTTATATTCTCTACTAAATCCGGTCGATGCCACTTTCGTAAAATATGTGGTCCTGACTTGAGCCAGCGTTCAACAGTAATTTTGACATCTTCGCCACTTAGGAATCTGTGCTATCCAAGATGTTCTTTCAAGGTCAGGAAAGGGATTATAGTCACTGGGCCCAAGATATGGCTGTAAGGTGGATGTTCTACACACTTCCACCGACAGTGTGTGGCTTAACATTATTGTTCAAGAGTGAAATAATTTTTGACTGTAATCTATTATGTTTCCGAGAAATGGCAACTCGTGAATGTTGCACCTAGACAGCTGCATTGTTCCTCTCTTCTCCAAGAAATTGACCAATAGAACATCTTTCTCATCCCAGGTGACAGTGGCCATTATTTTGACAGCCGACTTCATTAGTTTCTAGAGTATAGTGTGAACCAAGGTCTCTTCACGAGTACAATCTGCTCAAGAAAATATTATGGCAGATGAAATTGTACAAGCCATTCTCAGTGCTATGTAGTCTTCAGAAATGTTTTGTGACACTCATCAGGCACACACTGTTATTGCCCTCCGGGTGGAGGTTGGTTGTATCATTTTCCCAAACTCTGACGACTCATTATGCTTTTCCCATAGACGGTCAATAAGACACTAGGAATCTTAGCAGCTGAAGTTCTTTACATTGAGAAATCGAATGTCAGCACGCATTTTCTACTTATACCATTGCTCAGATCAATTCTCATCTTTTAACTGATAAGACCTTATTACCTTGAACAATACAAATACTTTGCTGTAGTTACATGCTGTATAATGTCAAATCATACTCAAAACTAAGTTTACAAGGGAATGACGAAGGTGTCAAAAATGCAAAAGGTTGGTGCCATCATTTCTCCAACAGTCAGTACCTCAGACTTTACGAACAAGGTCAAGCTCATACCATAGTTAGACAAATGCCTTAATCGTTTTGGCGACTGTGATTAAAAACAAAGTGTTTGCTGTAGCATACAATGTGCATTGCCTTTTGAACAACGTTAAATATGATTATTACGAAATGTTCCTTGTAAATTTGTTTTTGGGACATCCCTTGTATATAGATTCAAGAAAACAAGAAAACCTTTCAAATAAGCTTCTATCTTTCTGTTAAAAACGAAAATAGTAGATATTTACTACAACTTCCGGATTTAATATGGATTCTCATAGAACGAGAACTTAAAGATATCAAACGGTATTCGATACGGATTCAGATTCCCAATAGTAGGTTCTATCTCCGATCTCGCCCTCCTAATCAAGTGATAGGTCTACCACTTCCGGTTTCAACATTGAACCCTTATAATTCGGAGGTTTCACAATGTGTAACGAAATCCATTTGTTAATTTAATTTAAATGAAATGAAATCTTTTAGTGTTACGTCCCACAGTTATGCCACGTGTGCTAAAGGAGACTGTGACGGTGACAAATGAATGAAATAGTAGAATGAAGAAAGTGGGAATGAACGAAAGAACCCGAGAAAACCCCCGCATAAAGTGTTTGTCCATCACAAAGACCAATTGGCGCGAGCTGGAATCGAACCAAGGACCCCAGACATCAAAAGTAAACGCTCTACCTGAGCCACCGCGGTCTCGATTTGTTAACTCGTATACAAGTAGCAATGTCACGTGCACACCGCGTAAACGAGTTTGGTTTGTGTGGTGTAATATTTTCTTAACCGAAAGCGATAGTATTAGTTTCTGCCAGATCCAGTTTTACTAGAGATTAGAGTAAATATAACGATAAATTAACAGGAATGGTTGTTGATTTCTACCACTTCCAGTTAAAAAAAAAAAAAAAAGAGTTAACAGGGAAGATGAGAGAGAAGACGATAGAAGGTATATAGATTCTATTAAAAACGCTTCTCGGTATCTCTTATTGCTTTTTGTCTGTGCACATGAATATTGAAACTGAAAGTTGCAGTGGATTTCTACAGCTTTCGGTTAAGTATCGAGATTAAATTTATTCTTGGAATGCTTAATCGATTGCAGGACACCCTTAATCTATTATCGCTTTTGCTCTTTAAGTGATAAACACAAAACCGGAAATGGATGACTTTTGGCACTTCCGGTGTCTGGAACACTTCCATCAATGAAGCTCTTCCTATATAACTTTTTACCCTCTTTATTTTAACCAAAATTGATGGTAGTCCATATTAAGATTTTGTCTCCCGGATTGATGGACAAACGAACAGAATAAAAATAAGAGAGATTTGAGAAACCAAACTCGTTAAACATCAATATCAATTTGTATAAATATTAATTCTTGTAAAATAAATAATTACTATTTCTCCCTTCCAGCATCCCGATTCCAAAAAACACCTCAGACAGTACCTATATCACTCTCCTAACTATATTTCCATAATTCATCACATACGTGTTACATTATTTTGCTTTTCACGTTTTTGCTTCAAAATTGGGAAACCGAAACTTGTAGCTACATATCTTTTCCAGCTTCCGACGTTGAAAGATATAATCTTTTCTTTGTCACGTGACATGCGTATATTCTGTTACATTTTTCCACTTTCTTCTCCTTTTGTCATGTATTACACCTAACTTCACTAAACATGTCAAGATTGTCAACAACAGAGTGCTTAGGACACTGACCTCAAGTGCGTATACGTAACTACCGTTTCCTACAAAACTCTTCTGTAGCTGGTTCCTAGATTTTTATCAGGATTTTTTAAAAGTCAAGAGAACTAGAATATGTTACAAGAAGAGAGAACCCGTGGTTATTTGATGCTGCTGTAGAGTAGAAATAAGATACTAGTTTTATTTTATGATTTAGAACTTGGTTCTGTTTTCGGCCATCCGGTCAGTGATCTGGAGCAACAGAAGCCATTTTGGAGCTCAAAAGCCAAGATATGAATACAATGCAAAGTAAATAGGAAGGAAGCCGAATTTCTTTTTTAAAAAATAATCCATTTTAAAACATTCTTTCGCTATAGAATGGAATGAAATACTTGATTGTAACGTGGAAGTGTCCATAAATATTGATATTTATAAATCTTGTGTAAGTTTGGTGCATGGGGTTCTTGGTTCGATCCCAGGTGTAGTAAGTTTGTGGTAGACAACATTGTGTCCGTAAGTTTTCTCTTTATACGGTGAAGCTTTAAGTATTTTAAGAAGTTAATATCAAATGACAAGAAGAAAATTTGAGATTTATTATTTGTCCACTGTCCAGTACTTAGGAAATATTTATTAGGAAAAATGTTATCATTGTGTTTCAGATATTGTTTATGATTTGATTACTGTACGATATGTAGCCCACAATTTTACAACTCATTACACAGGATGTTCTAGGAATAAACTGACAAATTTTGCATGTGTATCCTCAATGCAAGAAAAAAGTTTATCTGCGACTTTGGTCGGAAACACCTAGTTACGGAAATACGGTTAATTAGTGGAATTGATCTTACGGTATCTGAAAGAAACGGTAGTGGTATGGGATCCGATAAGCTGATAAAATATCGATCATATAGTGACTGTACCACTAGAGATGATTGGTTATATGATGTAAATTACTCAGAGATAATGCATGTCTCAAAGGCAGTGGTCAGTTGGTCCAGAATACTTTCTAAGTAACAAAAATCATTTTACATTTTTTAACCAATTGACTGGCACCTTCTCGTAAAGGTTATTTCTAGTTGGCAATACTGTGTTCAAAAATCGTTGGAAGATTGATTAAGCGTTCAAGTACATATGCGTGGACTTAACTGGTTTCTCCCAGCAGAGTCACAAAAGCAGAAACTCAGATAGATGGATTGAGAGATATTTACCGATCTTGAGCTTATGGAGAATGATTTCCTATTTCTAAAGGTCTCACGTAAAAGAGCCGTTTCACATAGAAGAAAAACAAAAGGCCTGAAAGGGAAAATAAGAAACTACATTTCTATTGTATTTATCGTTGGTTTCTGTACTACAAGCACTCGATCTCTTCCATTCAGACTATATCGAACATTGTTCCTCCTCCTCCCTACTTGATCGCCTCACAGAGCTGCTGCACTTTGTCAAAACAAATGGTCGTGCCACAAATCACACCCGATTCATGTGATCCGTAAAACCCACCCGCTGATAAAGTGCCACACTTTTGCTATCACGAATGGCTTTTCGACCTTACATGACACTGCCAGCTGCCCCATGCACTATTCATGGTCACCGACCCGTCTAAAAACATTTTCAAATGGATTTCTGCTCGTATTGTTGTATTTCTGCTTCCCATTCAGCGTCAAACCAGCAGTTTGCCTTATGTAACAAAGTGATGCTGTTCCAGCATTTAGAGTGAAATCGAAACAAACGTAAGTAATGGAGTCCTATTGGAAGATGGAAAATGGGAGTGGGTGGATGTTTACCTAATGCAATTATTAGCGGTTTAGTGCTGCTTTAGAGATTTAAAAAAAAAAAAAATGAAATTAACAAAATTTTCGTGAACTGTTTAAATACCACTTAAAGGAAAGCTTGCTTTGTTATTGTATATATAATTAACCGACACAAGTTTTTCGACTTTGTACATTTGCACACCAAAATAACAAGTGTTGATATAAACTGAACTTAAGCAGAGTGGTTATTTCTAATAGCCTATTTGCTTAAAACTTACGTGACAATATCTTATAATATGTGTGAAACTATGGCGTCGTAAAGGTAAAGAGTAGAAGAAATAGAATAACATTGATACACAAGTCAATAATGTAAAAGAATCAAACACAGATAAACAAAACCAAAGAAAATTAATTGTGTGAATCAAGCAAGAACTAACCATAGCAGTGGGGAGCAAGGAACCAGTTACCCCTCTGAATTTTCAAAAGGTATTCAGTTCTTGGAAATACATGTCAAAACATGCTAATGTGTTCTCATATATTCTAAAGTACTTATATTAAATAGTATAGTATGTATATTAAATACTATTGTTTATTTACGGTAATTAATAAGGATGTCTACTTAAATAATTGTTTTATATGATGTAGTTATTATGTGCACGCATGTATCAAATTTGTGTGTATTCGCGACTATGCTGACTATGCTTGTGTGTCAATCTCTTACCCCCTCTTGGATTCCGTCCTTTCGCGTATCAGAATCGGTCTTTTGTCCGCTTGCAATGTCTTTTCCTGCATTGGAATCGGTCTTTTGCCCCGCTTGGAATCAGTCTTTTCCCGCATTGGGATCGGTCTTTTGTCCTCTTGGAATCAGTCTCTTGTCTTCCTTGAAAAAGAAAAATGCTGCGGCTTACCATGCAACTAACATTATACTTTTATTTTTGTACTGTATGTTAACAAAGAAAATTAATTTTTAAACACTTTTAGTTAGGCATAGCTGACCATTTTTATATACATATCAAAGGTGCCTTTCCCGTTCCATGGCTTTGGTCCTTAATGATTTTCAACGTAAGTGGAAAATCATTACTCATGACCCCTTCCTCTCGTAAGATCATGAGTGAGAACATAAAGGATGTTTCAAAACAACAACGACAACGTTTGGGAGGTGATTCCTGACACCAGGATAAGACAAAAAGTATAGACCATCCTGGGCGCACAAATGTTTCCTTTCGAAGTTATAAGTTGCCGCAAACATGTAAAAATGAATTTTAAAGGTCCCATAGCTTTAAAACTATAGGACCTACCGTGGTCGGGTCAAAACTGCATTTAGGAAATAACATGTGCGCTATCCAAAAATACATGTTTCATGTGGCACTCACGCGATTTTCATAGATGGAGTTTGGCTACGGGCATATAATTTGAAGTACTCTCCCACTACCTCTATAATAATTGTTGCGGAAGTACCACAGGATTTTGAAATATGGATATTTGGATAGGGCACATACTAGTTCCTAAGTAAAATCTTGACCCGACTACACTAGGTCCCATAGTTTTGGAGTTTTCCATGTTTTCGGCAGCCTATAGCTCCAAAAGTAAGTATTTGTGCACCCAGGATGGCCTATGCTTTTTGTCTTGTCTTGGTGTCGGAAATCACCTCCCAAACGTTGTCGTTGTTGTTTTTATACACTCTGTATAGGAGAAGAAATCCGTGGCCTTGTCTGAATCGGGAACCAAAGTAACAAAGCTAAACAAAATGAGACGTTATTTGAATATTAAACTGCTATATTCAATTTATAATTCATATTATGTTAAATTAATAATTTATTATAAGCTTATTAAAGATCGATTTCCTTAGAGTTCTCAATTATTAATAAAATAAATTACAACTTTAATGCGCTTCATGAAGTTTTAACCAGTACAATTGCTTTAACGTAGTTATGTATCGTTTCTTGTTGTACCATTTTTTTCTCTCATAAACTTCATAGACGTGGATACAGTGCATAATGAAAGGTGTTCATGAATCACATTAAATAGTTCTTAATCCATATTAGCTACTTCTACTAACCTTGACGTTAGTTGCCAATTGCGCAGTGCGTGAATGGAAATCCATTTTTGGATCAAAAGATTCAATATATTTTAATCAAAAAATTTCTTGTACGCCTTATATCTGGAGAACTACATACAGTGCAGCCAAACCTAAACTATCAGTTAACTCAGTATGGTGTGTTTATTCTGTAGAAAATATGAAAACTTGATTTAGGGGCCGTTCAAAAATTTTGTGGCCCGTGATCCAAAAACTAATTGTTGATCAAGATCGTAATCTTTTGATATATTTTTTTTGGATCATTCCTAAAATTCTTGGCCAAGATAGCAAGCAATCTTTTGATCTTTTTTTTTTTTTTTTTTTTTTGATAATTCCTAAAATTCTTGTTAAAGTAATGAAAATTTATAAAAGTAACATATTCTGTGATTTCTTAACGATTAACTAACCTATGAAGGTTTATTTATTTATTTATTTTTTTTTTTTTTGGCGTAGCCACTGCCTAATTGTAAACCTTTGTGAAAAAAAAAATAATGAATACTTTTCATTTAATATTAATCGTATATATATATGTGTGTGATAATGATCAAGATTGAATTTTTGAGTGTAAGCTAGTGGTGGATCTAGAAATGAAAACTGGGAAGGGGGCAGCCAGAACTCAGACTATGATAAATATCATGAGTTTACTATGAACTTTCAAAAATATATAATACGTTAAATTATTTTTCTAATCCAAAAAATTGGGGGCCTAGACCCCCGGCTCTGGGCTAGATCCGCCATTGGTGTAGGCCCGATTTGTCATTTTTAAGCTGTTGAGTTTGCTGTGAAATATTGTAATATTTGTCACTTTAAAGCTTTCATTTATTTTTCAGGAATAATAATAATAAAAATAATAAAATTAATTTTTTCGCAACTTAAACAAGGTTCAACCTTGATTAACAAATCCAAATTCAGTTTTCTTGTTTTGTTTTGTACAGAAACTTTTAAATGGATGTTTATATAATGGTACTTTTTAAAGTGATATTTTGTAAACACTCTTCCTTTTGACAAGTGGACGTTCTATCTCTCGGAAACATAATTCTGGCTACCTCACTGTTTTCTGTAGTTTTTTCTCCGTAAGAGTAAAACAACACCTTTTTTTTGTTGTTGGAAACACTGATCATTTTCGCTTCCGTTTTATCTTTTGTCCGTCTAATAATCCCACAAAGCTCCTCTTTCTCTCTTTCTCTGTTATGTTTATTCGTACACGGTTTTTGAACGGCTTTTGTGAGTCTCTTGTGAATATATCGTCAAGAGGTGTTGAGTTTCTCACCCAGTTTTCTGTAGGTGGCGCTTGCTCTCACACCTTCCTTCGTTAGTCGCAAGAGAAGTCAACTCAACCGGAAGTAATGATGTCGAAGGCTTCGGCACACAGACGCATTCAAAAAAACCACACAAGGAGCTCTCAGGGATGCAAAATAGCTAATGGGGCTTATTTTCACACGTAAGTACGTCTTCTTTCAAAGCGTGGGAGACCTTTTTTCATGCCTCTTTTCTGCTCTTTTCGGCACCTTAAAGTACTTTTCAGTGGTTTTAACATGTTTTCTCTTTTCTCCTTCTAATAATCATGGAGAAACATAAATTTAGTTAACAAAGAGGGTATATAAACAAGTTATAGCTCAGTGCAAAATAGCTGTAAGTCTTTATAATATGAATGATTTTAAATTTATAGTTTAACTTCTCACGAGTATCCCCCTTTAGGCTAGAGAGATGGATGATTATTGAAAGTAGAGAATGATGTAATGAAATGTGGGAGGAAATGGGATAACCTCGAGAAAATACGGAACAATATTGTCCACTAGATTCACCTAAACTGGGATCGAAATATGGACCTCTTGCACCAGAGATGAGTGCATTATCATTGAAACATGTGCCTTCTTCTTCTTAATAAGGATTGAAATAAAACTGTAATTATGTTAATATTTGTAAGTAATCAAAATAGCAATAACGAATTCAGAAATTTGGTTGTCTGGCAATTGGATCTTTACTTAAATGGTATTCTACACTTACTTTACAATAATCTGTACTATATTGATTATTAACATTGTCATCATAAGGAACCTACGCAGCCACACCCGAAGGCATTTCTGGTGGAAGCTAGTAAAACTCCCGTGTGCAATGATTTCCCGGTTAAAGAAAGAAGAAAGAAATAAAATAAAATCTTGAACGTCCCACGAATATGCTCTTTAGTCGAATGGAGAAAGACGAATGAAGTAAACGGGAGAACCATAAGAAACTCATGGACAAGATGTTGTCTACTACGAAGTTACATGCCCTGGAATTGAATCAGGTACCCTTTGTAGTAGAGGTGAGCAATCTAATTCCGAGCCACAGTTTCCTCCATGATCTCTCGCTAAAGTTTCCCTGCGTTCGGCAATAGAATCTTTTTCCTCTTTCACTTTTCCTGCTACCACACTTACTATCACATTTTTTTTAAAAAATAAAATTTCTCCTCAAATTGCGTGTTAGCTAATTTCTCTGTTTTATTTCTAATTTCTTCAATAATGTTGTTCATAACTCTTCCTAATTATATTTCTTTTTCATCCACATAATTTTTCTATATCACTTTATTTTATGCCATTCAAAGTGACCTAATCTTTTGTAATCTCTATACTTCTTACCCAACATTTGAATATCCAAATTTAGAAGCTTTCGATAAAGGTTTTACTTAATTATTCCTTTGTTTAAGAGTCCATACGTATGCTTCTTCGTAGAACAATTCCTCACTATCTTCATTCGTAGAACATCGTGCAAATGATTGTGCTGTGTTTGTACTTTGGACAAACCAGTTTATTTACAATTAAATTTTATATCTAAATTGTTTACTTTCTGCAGTCTTTTATTATTATAATTACTATTCGACTTCCAAACTATGTTATGCAGTCTTCTTGTAGAACGGCTTTATACGTGCGTCGGTCTGTGGCAATCGTTCTTTCAGAAAAAATGTTCCGAGGGGCACACTTAGTATTCCGGGGGGGGGGCACTGCTGGTACTTTTCTATTTATTATTATATTAGAGACGTACTATCTTGATCTCCTCACGTGGGCACTCTGAGAGCTCCTGGGGGCAGTTCCCCCCAAAAAACATGTCTGGAAGAAACACTGGTCTGTGGACAGATATCAGAGCTAAAACGGTAAGATATATCGAGATGCGGTTTTTGCAATGAATTTAGCGTCTAAAGAATAGGTTCCATCTCCTCCGTTAACCTGTTATTCAAACCAGAAGTACTTGAAATTACTCATTTCCTTTTTCAACGTTTTTCGCCAAAGAACAAAGACGGAAATAGATAGCAACAAGCTGTCTTTTGCAATCGATTCAAGAGCATAAAATATCGTCACAATCCACAACACTCTTCATAAACCGAAAGTGGTTGACATTTACTACTACTTCCGGTTTTAATATTAATTTCCGTTCAGGAAAAGAAATACAGTGAATGATTTCGAGAAGCGGTTTCGTCTAAATTAATTCAGCATCCTTATTAAGAAGTTTCATCTCCACTGTTAACACTCTATTCAAACCGGAAGTACTAGAAATCAACCGCTTCCGGTTTTAATGTTAATCGCCATAGAACAGAAACGGTAATAGATAGTGATTGCGAGGATTCCAGCAATCGATTAAGTATCTCAAAAGAGCATACCATCCGCAATACTCTACCAAAACTGGAAGTGTTTGAAATGCACTAGCACTTTCAGTTTCAATACTTATTTCCATAGATGTGGTGGACAAGCACCGTGCTCTTGGGTTTTCTCGGGGTTCTCCCGTTTCCTCCCACTTTCTTCATTCCACCACCGAAGTGAAATCATTACTCATCTTCACCGTCTCCGTTAGCCTAACCGGCATAATCGTGGGACGTAAAACTTAAAACTTTTATTTTCATTTCATTTATTTCCATAGAACAAAAACGGTCAGAGATATCAGAGAACTGTTTTTGACACAAATTCAACACCCCAAGCAGAGTTTTGTTTACGACTTTTATGTATCTGTTGAAACCAGAGTTTTGTCTCAATTTTTATTTATCTGTTGAAACTGGAAGTGGTGAAAATTACGATTATTCGATTACAACACTGATTACATAATGGATAAAACTGAAATAGCGACAAGGAGATTTTTTTAATATGGATTCAACACTAAAGATATGTTTCATCTCTGATTTTATTATTTGTGTTGCAACCAGAAGAGAGATATCAATTACCACGTGAGGTCTTAATGTTAATCTCCATACAGCAAGAACAATAAGAGATAGTGAGTAACGTCCTTTTGATACAAATTCAGCGTTCGAGGAACATAATTTATCTTTGATCTTGTTCCTCTATTGCAATCAGATGTACTACTTCAAGTTTGAGTATTCAATTGAATTGGCTGTTAAATTTAAGTAAAACAAAACTTATTATTATTATTATTATTATTATTATTATTATTATTATTATTATTATTATTATTTTTATTATTATTATTATTATTATTATTATTATTTATTATAAATAATAATAATAATAATAATAATAAAAAAATAATAATAATGATAAACGTTGTATTCATACAGTTCGTATTTTATTTTCTCCACATTACTGATTTTTTTTTCACACGAACAAATGTGTTTTCTTTTATCGATGAAAACATTTAACTGAAGCAATGTAACTTGATTTTTACGACAGCTCGCATAGGCATGAGAAACAGAATCTGGTTCTTATACAGTAACTGTTGATGAAAGTGTGTGTAGTATCAGACGTTTACAGTCCTTAATGGTTGTATAGACCTACCCGAAGGATAATTTTTTTGCTTGTTTAGAGATAAACAAGTCTTCTCAAAGAAATAAAAAATTATATATATATATATATATATATATATATATATATATATATATATATATATATATATATATATATATATATATATATATATATATATATAAACGTATCCTTTGCGTAACACTTGTCACTCCCAGACTGCACACAAAGTATCAGGAACATATTATGTTATCTCCTACATCAAAAGCATGGTTGTCAAGCGTACCTTTTAACTGAGTTCTTTTAATAATGTTCTCCTTAAAACGCAGGAGAGAAGAGACACTTAGAAATGGATCTCTATTCCATTATGTTCTGGCAACAATTTTGACTCCTGATGAACGAGATACGACAGTTAAGAGGACGGGGAGGAGATGTGATTTTGTAACAGCCAAGGCAATCTCGCCTCTTCCAGAACAACAAATGTAGATCCCGCAACCTGTCAACTTCTCACGTCGGAAACTATCAATTTCAACATGTCAACATTAGATATCCTTTTATACTCTATTTTTTTTTCTTAAATTTTCTACTCTACTGCACTGTTTGTTTACTTCTTCTGGTTTCTCTATTTTAAAATATACTCTTTATAGTTTTTTTATGTTTTCAAATGAGCCTACGCTGTACATTGAAATTAGACGCAATTAGACACTGGTTAGAATTTCTTGGAGGTACGGATGAAAGGGAACACTAGTCATCAATAAGTTTATCTCGTTTGCCATTCCGCTGGCACTATACTGGAATGGTTACTAGTTCCGAATAATTTGAATACCCTAGGATATTCCACTTTCTTTTTCTTTTTCTTTTTTTTCGGAATTGAAAAATACTATCGTATTACAAAGGGTTTCGAGTTTACAATCGTTCAAAATGTAAATTAAATGTGGTTTTGACAGCCTGAATTATATTCTTAAACAAGTAAAATTTCATCGCACGACGTTTTGTTGATATATATATATATATATATATATATATATATATATATATATATATATATATATATATATATATATACTACAGGGTGTCCCGAAAAGAGCATTCACTTACTATTAATCACATCTCTTCAAAATCAATATCATAGAGCTCTCTTGTAAAACATATTGCAGTTAGTTATATGTTGCCAACTCCCGATGTTGTATACATTTGTTGTTCAAGGTTTGCAAAATAAACGAAAATATCGGCACAATAGAAGGCTCAATGTGTGTTGAATCCCATGAAAAAAAAAGTTGTCAATTAGCGTGGAAAAGAACTTTCGTAGTCAATACAGACTCTATCCTCCCTCCAAGTCTAGCATTGTAAGGTGAATGGAGAAGTTTTCGGATGGCTGGTAGTGTGAATGGCCTGCTGCAAAGTGAACTACTGGGAGTGTTCCAAGAATCAGTTGGTAAATTAGAAATTCTATTTCAACGTAGTCCTCGAATATCAATTCGTCGTCCCATGTGGAAAATGTTGGTATAGTAGCCGTTCATAGTCCTACATAAACAGCTACACCTTCAGGTTTATAAAGTGCATATCGCCAAGCGTTGGAGTCGAATGACAATTCATTGTGTTTCAGATTCGCGTGTTTCGTACTAGATAAAATCGCTGCAGACAGTGAATACCCATTTACGATATATGTTTTAGAATGAAGTCACTCTTTACGTGTCAATCACATGTTTGTGGATACAACATACAGGTAGAGCATTCTGAAAATTTCATGCCACTCGTTCACATATTCGCAATATCCGAAGGCGAATGTGTGGTGTACAGTAGGATGATGCACAATAACGATTGGTCTGTTTTTCTTTATAGGGAACATTTACTGTGACAAACTAAAACAATATCGTCATATATAGAGAGAAGTTCTTTACTTTCCAACACGACAGGGCGCTCTCCCATTAATCTCCAGGTAGTGGAAAGACATTTCACAGGAATATGAAAATGGTAGTGGTCCAAACTCCTGATGTTTTTTTTTTTTCAAGGGAAGTACGTTAAATATAAACCCCTATCGGACTCCTGTTCATTATTTTGTTACATTTGAAGGTAGAACATTAACGCTGGATGTACTGTTGATATTGTTCAATTGGCAGTCGCATGTGTAAGATGTGCCTTTAATGATTTATGGTGTTTTAGAGGTGTAATGAGACTTATGCACGTGAAAATGCGATATCGGTATATGAACTACTCTATCACTGTATGAGAAGTAGCACATGGACGAGGAAGCACAGGTACGATAGATTGCAAGTGAAAGGAAGCTTAAACAACTAGCTTCGAAAGCAAGTATCAGCCTAAATGCAATCATTGTTGTGAGAATATACTTTGGTAATAAGCTATGTATAACGAACAATATACATAAACGAGTTATAATGTAACATCATTATTATACTATTATTTGCCGTGAATACGACTCGATGAATGATTTTTTTTTTATTTTACTCTTTATAGTTGTTTCATTTCATTTTTTAAATCAAGTTTTTTTTCTATGAATTTTTAAATTATTTCGTTATCGTCATTGTTTTATTCACTTTCATGTATCTAGACTACATAAAAAAATAAATATTGTGTAGGTATTCGTGTGTCTGTGTGTGTGAAAGGAAAGTGGATGAATTGTAAGTGCCCTTTAGGTATTGACATATGTTTGTGGTCAAGATTTTGGAAGATAATAGGAGATCCTATTGTATGTACACACTATCCTGTATGTACAGAAACGCTTCCCAAAGAGGAACATGGAAGAAGAAAGTATAGAACGGAAATTCTAGACAAAATTTGGCGAAGGAAACCGAAACGCAAGTAAACATTACTTAGGAATAGGATTTGGAAAGAGAGGGGGAAGATGGAGGAAGGTGAAACTGTTTTTTTCTTACCCTGTACGTATAAGACAGTTGCAAGCATCTGCGCTGTGTCCATTTTCTGAAGTTTCAACAATGCAAACAATGGACATGCCTGCAAGGGTGAGCAAGGAATAAATAACACAGGATGGATGGGAAGAATAACCGAGAAGAGAGAAAAAATATATATACCACCTTGCAATTAGTTTCCAACAGAAATGGTGGACAAAGATGATCCTGGGCATTCTTCCTCCCCTTATCTCATAAAAGGAGGGGAAAAGTAGAAAAAAATATTAAGAGTGGGGGATGGAGGATAGGTCAATCTGGAAGATGTAGCTAAGTTGCCCTAGGCGTCGGGTCCAACAGCTGAACTAACGAAATGGTAGTTACCAAAGCAAACAACACAGTTGATTAAAACCACAACTATAGTAATTCTTAGGGGACGATAAAAAAAAAAGAACCCTATAAACCTTCCTGATTCTGAATCTTGGTGCAAACATCCACCCCATACTTTGAACTCGCCATTGAGAAATATAGGGCAAACTTCTTTTGCAACCCCCAAGCTCCAGCAGGTGTACTAACACGATCCTCTTTTTTCTATTAAATCTATTATTATTCATTCGGTTTCAAATTGCAAATATTATGTGTTTTAATGATGAAAAATTGTGAACAGGGAGGAAAATTACAGTATAGGAATATCAGAACTATGCATCTTCAATGTGGATTTAATTATTAATTTCTTTGCTGGCAGAAAGATGCCTCTTCACAGTGATCTCGATGATAAAAATGCTAATTTTAAACTCAAAAATACTGTTCGTTTTTTTCAACAAATTTGTTGTCTGTAGCAGCAAATATATGAACCTATAGTCTTAAAATTTAGTATTCACATTTATTACTCCATACAACGGTAGTATCTGTGACGAAACGTTCGTGTGTGTTGTTGAAATCTGATCGGAATAAGAGTGCTTTCTTTCAAGCAAAAACAATGTTTCAAAAACCACTATAGTTCTGTAGCAGATTGTTCGTTCGGGCAAGCAAGACGTGTTAAAAATGATACACACACACACACACACACACATATATATATATATATATATATATATATATATATACAGAGGTCTAAAGTAACTCCGAGCTCCTCCGAGGCTAAGCGGTTAGCGTACCCGACATTGGCGTGGGAGACCCGGGTTCGATTCCCCGCGGGAGCTCATGTGGTTCGGATTCCACTTTAATCAGTAGGTCCACGTCTCATATAGCCTCGCTGCTGAAAGGGACGTTAAACAAAAAATCAACTCAACTCAACTCTAAAGTAACTCAGCATAACAGGAGCAATACTTTTCCGCCGCTTCATGTCGTCTAGTGTAGTCCAATCTTTAGACCTGATTTTATCTTTTAGATTTTGTGGGGATAAATATATACCTTCATGAGTACATCGTAGTATTGGTTAGAGCGTTGGACTTACGTCCGCGTGGCTCCCGGGTTCGATTCCCGGCTAGTGTTTTCAAATTTTCGGTTTCCACCCAGCGTCGTGAGGCAAACTGGGGAATCACGTGAAAACAAGACGTGACAGCCACTAGGTTTAGAAAGCTCCTGATACGACTGTTAGGCGTGTTCGTCGCTAGGCTGGACGTAGTTCAACCAGTCCCTAACAGATGGCGTTGGAATGGCTCGGGCCCACAAAATGGGCCTGTTATTGTTTTTTTTTAAATATAACGTTGATAATCCTGTTCTCTCACGCTTTGTTAATCTATTAATTGTTTAACAGCCGTACATTATTGCACTTCCCTTTGATATACAGAATACAACTATAGCACTCCATTAATTAATTAATTAATTTATTTATTTATTTTTAACACTGGAGTAGTCGCGTGGAGGACAATAGTCCTCCAAACAGATTTTTTTTTTGCTCTTTCAGTAAATTCTGTTGTTATTACAATTTATTATTTTTTATTACTTAATAGATCCTATTTCATTTAAAAGTAGTTAAATAATCCATTGGCATGGAATTCATACACAATAAACATTAACTGTATAAAAATTTAATACATTTTAAATGGAGGACTATTGTCGGACTAAACCACGCGACCAGTGCAGTGTTAAATCTATATATGCTGCAGAATATACGAGTGTTATATCATACGAATTCTCTTCAGAGAATGTAAGAGTTTTCTTGTTATTTTTAATCTGTAGTTCTTATAGAGTAATTTTTTCACTATCCTTAAATTAAAATTCATAACCAAAATCAACGATATCCTGTCATCTTCGCAAAATATTTGAAATAGTAGTAATATGTATATGAAAACAATTTTAAAATCCCATCACAGTTAAATACTATGCATGAATGAATAAAATAATTACCCTCCTGCACAGTGCTTTCCCATTTCATCTCAAAGGATTATGGTAGCTCAGTTGTGCGTGGGGTCTCTCTTTCGACCCCGACTGGGCTTTGTAGTGGACGAATATCGTATGTGTGGGTTTTTCTGTTTTCTTACACTTTCTCCATTTCACTATTTTGCTTATCATCATCATCATCATCATCATCACCATCTCTCTTCGATTTAGAGCATAATTATGAGATGTTGAACTGTATAAGAAAATTGCAACAGAAGATAAATTCGTAGCAAATCAGTATATATAAGAATTACTAGCATTAAATAATCAATGTATAAATAACCAACGTAAGCATTACAATTTTAAATAAAATAAATATTTTTCAGGTATGTTTGCATCACAATCACCGTCAAATAAGTTTTGTTTTCAAGATGTGAATATAAATCTTAACATATGCATATGCTACACTGCTTAAATCATGTAATTGTAAGAACTTATTGTAATTACAACTACTAAAAGCTGTTGCTATAAAAGAGAAAGAAAACAACAAACATTCACTTTAAGTATTTTCCAAAAAATACTCCATTTTTCAGCAGTGTTGCGAACTTTATCAATGTTTATCATATCACCGGAACGGTTTGAGATATCGAAGTGCTGTAAACAACAAAACAATTTGTACGTTATTGCAAACCACACAAGTAACTAGATGTCATACTTATCTTAGCATTTTTCGAAATAAAACCTTTCCAAAAAATTCAAATTTTCAAGCTCTAGAAATTTTCAAGCTTCTTTTCTACTCATTCGAAATAAGCTATACCGTGACCATGGCATCCAACGCTAACGTACTTTCGATGTGCATTATCCTGTTTATCTCCGTTATGCTGTATGTGTGATAGAGGCTTCCAAAACTTGGGGTGTTTGTGATACTATAACAAGGATATCTGAATTGAATAATAATTGTGTTATTTTAAGTTTTCATTTGACATGTTGATTTGAAATATGTAATAGTCTGACGTAGTGTAATTTGGAAAAACATAACTTTATATTGGGTTGGCAACACTGTTTGTTAGATGTCTTCCTTCTTATAGTTTCTTCGTGCAAAGTTTCGCTTCCTCCCTCATTTGATTTCTCAGTTATCATGGTTGAACATTATAAATGGTGCACCCTGTATATAGCTATATAGGTGTAAATTAGAATCAAAAAATGAAATCTTTCAGTTTATGCCGGTTAGGTTAAAGGAGACAGTGGGAGGAAAAAGGAGACCCCGGGAAAACCCACGAGCACGTTGTTTGTCCACCACAAAGTCCGGCCGCGGTGGCTCAGTGGTAGAGCGTTCACCTCTGGTGCTAGGGGTCTCGGGTTCAAACCCTGCTCCCGCCAACTGAACTTTGTGGTGGACAAACACCGTGTGCGTGAGTTTTCTCGGAGCTCTCCCGTTTCCTCCCACTTTCTTCATTCCACCATTTCATTCATTACTCATCATCACCGTCTCCTTTAGCCTAACCGGCATAACCGTGGGACGTAAAACTCAAAAATTTCATTTCATTTCATTTTTTCCACCACAAAGTCCACACGGAGTGAGCTGGGATCGAATCAGGAACCCCAAGCACCGGAGATGAACGCTCTACCACTGAGCCACCGCGCTCCCTCACATTAGAATCAATGACGCGGTGAATTTAAATATACGTAATATCTAAACAAACTAACATTTAAAATGAACTTTTATGTATATTTTCATTCCTGTAATATAATTAACATTGAGTTTGAAAGGAGGGGGTTTGTACACCCGTCAGGGCCACTGCTTTCATTTACTATTTTAAGTTGGTCTTCTTTTTATTGAAAGAAATAAGTGTAGTTTCTTCTGCCCATACTTGAGTTTTTTTTTCTTTTTACAAGTTACTAGTTTGTATTCAGTTATTATATGTTTGAAAATATTCTGTGAAGTACATAACCTTCTGCGTTACCTTACGTGGTAAACCTCTAGAGTAGCATCTTACTATTAGAAGATAAACGTATTGTATGTATCACAATGGATTTCAACAAACAATAGAATTGAATAGTATTCGTCGACAAAGAAAATAAAAAAAGTATGTATATACATATACATTTATAAGAACTTGTCTACCTTTATAAGATTTTTCTTTTTTCTACTTTTTCACTTTTTTATTTTTTTGTATTGCATACTTCTGTTTGAATGAGCTGCGTGCATGCAATGGATAGAGTTTTTTTTTTTTTAAGCGTCTGAAGGTTTTGTTTAATCCAAAATAGTAGAATGTTTCTTATATTCCCTGGGCGAGTACAAAAAGTATCTGAATGGATGTAAGAAAACAAAAACTTCAACGCCTCTTGTGGTTTTTTGAAAGTAAAACAATAGGAGTATGCAATATGTAGCTACCACACTTTGTGTGTTAAGAAAAAGACGAAAAAAAAAAACTTACAGAAACATACAATGAAACCGTAGAAAACATTTTTTTCTTTTATTTCTTACCCTTATTCTTTATTCTCCGCTTTTGCTTTTATCTCTTTCAATTTGCGCACGCAAAGAATTCGTTCTCCACATGCTACGTGAAGAACAAGTGAAAATCCACACCACTACAACTACCACAACTACAGAACTACAACAGTATGTTTAGTAGTATTAGCTCACAACTTTCACATCCCACATATCTAATGCCATTCGTGGGAGAATTAATAAGTTATAACGCTAGCAACTATTGATTTAATCATAGGTAGACGAAATTTAAATGTCTGAGTTGAGCAGGGGCGGATCCAGGACCGACTTCTGGGAGGGGGCGGTGAGTTGTCATACTGCTACTTTTAAGGGCTCCAAACTTTGGGATGGGTTTTATTTATATATATATAAAATAAGAAAGTTTCCTCTTCTGGGGGGAATGATCGCCCCGATTGCCCCCCCTGGATCCACCCCTGGACTTAAAGAGAGCTCACCTCTGGTTAATGGAATCCCTGGTTCGATAAAAAAAAGTCGCACCATGTGGGGTTTTCTCCATTTTCCTTGAGCATCAAAAATAGATTTCTAAGCTTGAAAATAAAATATTGACCATTACAAAACATCGTACACATATATACAGCGTTTTTTTTTTTTTTTTTAAGTAAAGGTGCCGGTATGATGTTGATGTCCAGTAGCATATCACTATTGTCTTGTAACTTAAAAGTCTTACGTACATATATAAAAATGCTTTTAAAATGTTTAGTTCTTACATCTTAATTTTATAATATAATAAACGCAGTGATAATCAATATTTCTTAGTTATTTCTTTCTTACTTTTTCTCTGTAAACGGGCGAAAGTAAGTTGCTATTGTTTGTTTTCAAAAGGCATCAAAAGCTTCACAAACACTGAATTTCAATAGGAACAAATATACAGTACATAGTTTACATAATGCTATTCAAAGTATTAATCATGCTACCAAAATGTCATACAAATCTCTGCTAAATGAATGGCTAAACTTTGCGGGGAAAAAATCCTTTTTAAAACGGAAAAGAAAATATTCCGTTCTCATTAAAAAGGTACCGGTATTCCGCACCACTGTGTACCGCCAGGATAAAACACGATATATATATATATATATATATATATATATATATATATATATATATATATATATATATATATATATATATATATATATATATATATATATATATATATATTGAAGTTGTTCATGAAAGAATAGATATACAATAAATGATTCATTAATTTCTGTAAAGTATCGAACCTGAAGATAAGGTCAATAGTAAAGTTTAATTTTCTAAGTTCGAATTCGAATGAAACCTGTATAAGTTGCAACATTCGATTGCAAATAAAGCTAACTTATATACCTGACCAACAAAAAGAGTAATAAAATACCTAAATAAGAAGGAATTCTTGGCTAGTATGGGTAAATGATGAGGAACGTGAATATATCAAACTAACTAACTTTCAAACAAAAAGTATCATTAGTGACTTAAGTCTTCTATTTTTTTAGATAAAAATATTGATTAACTTTATAGATTTTCCTACTAATGGTTAATCTAATTTGAGATTAGAATCAGTCCAAAAAATGTCTGAGATATTAGTGTTAATGCATTTTTAAAAGATATGTGGTTCTGCGACTCACACGAAACTTGTATTTATGAACGAATGGACTAATATAAGGATTTGCCTAGATTGTTATGCAACCCACAACTTATAACTGTTTCGAGGGTTGCATATTAGCGTTACGAGAAACTTATATTACAGCGTTTCCCAACCTTTTTCAACTTGCGGCACACTACGGGTGTAACTTGAATTCTCGCGGCACACTCATAGATATTATTATTATTATTTGCAAATATGAAATACCATGGTATTTTTTTTTCTGTGGTTACTGATCTTCTCCTCCACAGAGATGAAACCTCGATTACTGGTTTTCCCCTATGCTAATTCATTGTGCTTATTTTTTTATTCTAATTTTAAAATAGAAAACAATTGCAATGAAATACAGAACTCAGATTTTTAAGAAACGCTTTTTTTTTTTCGAAAACTGTATCCAACCTTTCACTAAGAATGAAGATCACTAAATAACGAACGAACAAACAAACAAATGTCTTGTACTTTTAACTTTGTTGTTTAAACCAAAACCGGTGCATATCATTGCAATCACACAGCTTGCGATGCGTCGGTCAAAACATAGCTGTTGAACAAAGTGTTGTTCTGCCATTCACGTGGCAAAGTGTGTTCTACGAACGTTCACTTGACGCGTACCATACAAGTGCTTCTATTTCTCGGTGTTAGTATCACTCTCAATTGAAGCATAACATAGCACTAAACGTGGAAATGTGTACGAGCCGAAATACTGTCTGCTACACAGTAACAGATGTAGAATAATATATTATAATTACAGTAATTTTTTCCATGGTAGAAATTCATAGTAATGTGAAATACTAAAATGTACGTTTTTCTCCCTATGTCTTGCAATTTGGTTGCTATAAAATTAATAATTTTGTTTCGATTTCCTCGCGGCACACCAGCGGTCCATTCGCGGCACACCAGTGTGCCGCGGCACACCGGTTGGGAAACGCTGTTATATTATGAATGAATGGACTTGAGTTTATCATAAGGATTAAGAATATCTTAACTATCTTCGCCTAGATGCTTATGCAACCTGTAACTCTTAAGTGTGTTGAGGTTTGTAAAATTAGCGTTACACGAAGTGTACGTTTTAAGAATGATGAGAAATTGATAGGCACCTTTAAAGTTACCGTTACCCGTTTAGATGTTAACGAATTGTCTCCGTTAACGAACTTCGCCGATACAATCACTCTAGTTATCTAATTGCATAAGAAACAGGATTCAAAAATTCGCTTTCGTTCAAGATTTATCGTGTGGAGTAATAGACGTATGGAAGTACTACATGTAAAAGTGTAATCTTACTGCTTGATTTTAATAAGTGTTGGTAGTAGTCTTGAAATTATGAGTTATATAACTGCAAAACCATCTACAACTGTCACCAAACCAACCATTTCACGTAACAATAGACCATTTTGTGAGCCTGAGCCGTTCGAACGCCATCTGTTAGCGACAGGCTGAAATACACTCAGCTTAGCGACGAACACATGGTCAACGCGCTGCGACGTCCTGTCTCTAATAGGCGTATCAGATGCTTTCTAGACCTAGTGGCCGTCAGTCTTTTAATCACGTGACTCAACAGTTTGCCTCACAACGCTGGGTAGACGCCGAAAATTGGGATGCTACGACCAGGAATTGAACCCAGGACCACGCCGACGTGAGTCCAACGCTCTATCCACTGGGCTATTGTGTTTCCCTTTAACTGTCACCACTGCTGATTTTCAAGGCCAGGTTTCTCAGCTGTTCTTTGTGCTTTCCGTGTGGTTTACTAAAAAGAAGAGCAGTATGTAAAAAGTGTGATGTCACAACAGAGGACTCAGCTAGTAGGGTAGGAAAAATTAATACAATGGAATGAAACGATCTAGGTGTCATCGGATAGAGTTCTACTCAAAATTACTCTCAACTTCACCCTCTTGCATTCCTTTCCAAAGTTACACCAAGTCTTCTGATTTCCTTTATGGGTATATACAGTACGTATCTTAAAGGGGGATGGTGAAGCTTAAATGATTGGTTCTCTTTCCATCTTCGAAACTATTAGACGTAGAACCCTGAAATCTTGTATACATAAAAACCACTTTGTACCCTTTGCTGCAAACAAGGCGAGGTTTTGGGAATTGTACATCTTAAGGGGGAATAGGGGCAGTGGTGCAATTCAGCCAGTTCGCACCGGTTCGCTAGAACCGTTTGTTTAAATATTTCGAGTTCACAGAACCGTTTGTTATACGCAGATATATACACAGACACGCATGACCTAACCAAGAGAGAAAGAAATAAACCAAACAAATTAGTGAAAACACCTCTGTACTTTTCCCGATCGCTTGTATTATTGTGAAAACAACTTTCAATCGTTTTATTTCAATAGGCAGCCAGAAATTTGAATAGGCAGATAGAAATTTGAATATGAATTCCGGGATATTCTCCAGTATACTGGAATCTGTGAGTGTAATGAATGTGATACGTATCTAAAGGTTCGTCCACATATTACGTAACGCGGCAAAGGGAGCGAGGAGGTTCTGCCTTGCGTTACGAAGTATGACACGAGGGAGAAGTGGGTTAACGCCTTCGTTACGCAACGTGTTTTTTCAGTAATCTTTATTCTCAGGTTTATATGCAATCTTTTAAACATATAATTTTATTCAGTTCTTTTCATTTTTATAAATACATATTTATGTTGTTTTGGAAAATCGAGAACATACAGCCTGTATAACTTGAATCGTGCAGAAGGAATTTGAGGAAGCTACTAGACATCAGCATGACTGGTGACGAACCTTGCGTGTATGACAATACAATGAAGCTCTGTTTTGTGGCTATCGCCGCACTGCATTTACGGTACACGCTTTTCTGGAGTTAGTTGTTAGTGATCGTAACTACCGCTTGAAAATGACCTCGCGTTCCCACTCGTATCGCTGTTTCTGAGAATAGATTTTAAACTTTTGATTTGAATCATTCCCCACTCTATTTTTCCAAGGGGTTTCGCATGTGAAACAGAAGAAACACTTTTTCGTGAAATAGTATTTTCCGTGACAGAACAATTCAAGCAATATCAAAATATTAAAAACCGAATTCATTCGGATATTAATCTCATACTGAACTTTTTGTCTTTCGATTTGAATTTTCCAAGTGAAATCAAATTTATTCGCATTCTGGCACTGATTTAGGACAAGAAGAATTTGAAAAGGGATAAACTGAAGTCCAAAGAAGATGACCGAAAGCTTGTTCACAAACAAGATGATCCTGCTCCTTCAAGTGTGCAGCCACGTCGAATCTGTTATCTGCATTGAAGAGAATTTCCTTGTATCGTCGGCACTGGAAGCATCCTGGATTCCAGAAAACAGAGGTCAATGTCAATTCTCTAGATCCTGTTTCACGCACATCTTCCTGTATCACCTCCTGATGTACTGTTGTTGTGGGTCGGTAATGTCACCATTATCAGCCCCTTCCCAGAAAGTTCAACTTTTACGAAAACTATATCTTAAAAAATCGCAATGAAAAAAAGGAAGTTGTCATTCCTGAGAAAGGTATGGCCAGCTAGTATGTATTTTACAACGTCGCTTAGCGCACGTAAAAATGAGAATATAGCTGAAAAAGAGACAATTATTAAGCACATTTGAATACTCAGTCTTCATTGGTCGCAGGATTAGATCTATGTAGATATTTAACTTGATAAAAATACCTTGAAATAAAGTCACCATAACAAAATTTTATTAACAAAATAAAAAAAAATAGAAAAAGATCCAAAATATAGCAAGAATAAACTTTTTATGACTGACACGTAGAATAAAACATATATGAATCTTAAGTTATCTTCGATTATCGATTTCATACATACACTTGCTTCTTCCACAACATCATGGTGCACTACATATTTTAACTTGAAATCGATCTCAATATGGCTACTGCCTTCAATTATAATTCAGAGCAACATCATAAAATAATATTCCAAAATTCCATTTTTTTTAACGTCTCACTCATGTTTAACTAACAAAATTCTTCAGTATATTGAATAGCTAAATATTCTACATTAAATTCTCACGTACAGAAAAATGAGTGGTAACAACAGTAATAAAATACTTTTTTTTACATAAGACATAAGAGATATGCTTTACATACCGTTGCAGAGGACAAGTGATGGGACCTTTCACTTGTTCCCTATACATCGCAGAGAAGACCTATTAGTCAATCAGAATGCAGAACTGCAGTCAGGTGACTTCTTACCAATAGCTATGGAACCAGATCTCTCAATTGAAAGATAACCAAATATGCACATATACATACTATTTGCTGCAGATCGACAAACGAAGAAAAAAGATTACACGGGAAAAAGGAAGGGGAAAAATAAAGGATGAATAGCGCTGTTCCATAAATTACCAAATATCCCATCTAACTATAGTATAATGTACTTGATATATATATATATATATATATATATATATATATATATATATATATATAAACACAGAGAAGTGAGGGATCACTACCCCACACTCCTTGCCAATCATCGGTGACTTAAGAGGTTGGGTGCGATCTCCTTGGGAAAACGACAATATGGAATTTCGAAGAATTAAGACTGGTTAGTTAAAGAACCTTATGGGGTTAAAATATTATTACGGTACTACCTTTTTCAAATACAGTACTTTGATTTGTTGGCGAAAAAACACTATAAGCATATTCCAAAATACAAGCATTCAAAATGAAAAATTCTGCGATTAAAATTACTTTTTTTTTATTGTGATAACCCCCAAACTAAGCAAAATTGGTGAAAAAACAAAAACCAAAAAGCGTTACATACCAAAGGGAGAGGGGTTCAGTCTTGCATTGCAAAGTGTGACAAGGGGGAGGGAGGAGGTAAAATTGATGAAAACATGTAATATGTGAACGGCCCCTAATGCCTATTACGTGTGCTACCTATCTGCAACATGTTTTTGAATGACTCCAATGTCTTCATTAGAATGCAGCTTTACTATACGGATTCACAGGTACAGAAAATTTTGGAGAAGATTTTAATTTGCCCATTTTATGCCGAGAACAGAACCCAACAAACCCCGGAGGGCCTCTTAACCCGTTTCTACTACTACTACTCCTACTCCTACTGCTACTACTACTTATGCTATGGATCCGCATAGTAAAACTGCACGTTCATTAGTTCTCGAGATATGTATGTAGCTTCGAAGCAATGTGTACAAAATAAAGTGGTCTCTTCATCGATATCTCGATCGATTGCTTGTCATGACCAACACTATCATTTCTCAAAATATGGCACTTTCCTTGTGAGACACCTCTCTCTCTCTCTCTCTCTCTCTCTCTCTCTCTATATATATATATATATATATATATATATATATATATATATATATATATATATAGAGAGAGAGAGAGAGAGAGAGAGAGAGACAGACAGACAGACAGACAGATACGATTGTTAAAAGATTAGAATAGCACCACTGGATAGCGGGCCTAAATGAGTTTTGCCGTTTACTAGGTTTCCGAAATTATTAGGTGAATGTATAAGGTATATATATATATCTATATACTCATTTTCTTTATTAGTGGACAAACACCGTACTCGTGGGTTTTCTCGGGGTTCTCCCGTTTCCTCCCACTTTCTTCATTCCACCATTTTACTCATTTCTCATCATCACCGTCTCCTTTACTAGTCTAACCGGCATAACCGTGGGACGTAAAACTTAAAGATTTCATTTCATTTTTTCATTTTCTTTATTTTAATATCACGTAGTTGTCCCAGGATAAGGAAGAAAAATGTGTTACAAGGCAAGTGAATGATGATGAAAGAATTAGGGCAATGAAGAGAGTGAGAATAAATGGGCAAAACTCCCGAGAAAAACTGCTAATGCGATATTTTGCCCACCAGTATCGAACCCGAGGTTCCATCGTACAAGAACAGAACAAACACTCTCCCCATTTGAGCCATTGTAACTTTTCCATTTCAAAGAGTTGAATGATTCTATTCCTTAGGAATTCATTCAATGATGATTATAGACCTATTATTGTAACATAACGTAATCTATCACTTTAACCACTAAATATTACTGGTTTGCTCTGATACGAATATTAACTATTAAAAAGAATCATTCTAACAAATGAATTAGCGAAAGTAAAGAAAATTTGAAAAGAGGTTCCTGATGTTTCTTTCTTTTCTTCTTCTTCTTCTTCTTCTGTCTTCTTTTTTAAGAATCTTTTATTATTCTAATTTACTAATACAGGACTCATGATTTTCTAGTTACAGTTAGAACTGTAGGATATTTTTTTTGCTAATGAAAAGAAGGAGAAAAGTACCACCTAATCTTTTCCGTTGTGGTATCTTTTATACACGCGAAATAAGAAAGAAAAGAAAAGAAAATGGAAAGAAAAAAACAGAACGGAAGTTGATTGCAAAGTACGGCATCTATAAGGATATTATTATTAAGACGTGAACCATATACAACTCTGTGCGTGTGTGATACCAGATCTGTTTTTTTTTTTTTTTTTCATACAAGACAAAAATCCGGTTTTCAATAAGTGATCTGGTAATAATAATAACGGCTTGTCATCATCCTTGAAATGGTCTGATGCGGAACGTTTTCTTTTTTTGCTTTTTTATTTTAATTTTCATCTTCCGCACTGGTGACTATAGCTTCACTTCTTATCTTATATTACGTTGTTAAAAAAAAAAAAAAAGTTAAAGAAAAATGACCACAGGTGCTCTTATAGATATCACCTGGTCCAGCCCAGTGAAACCAATGCTTTTCATTGTTTTCGGGATGGTGGTCTTAATAAAGTAATGTAAACATTTCTCTCCTTTCTCCTTCCTTTAGAAGAGCTATATCTTTATAAAGGCACAGGCTAATATCAAACAACATTGTTTATTCCTATAACAGGTGCTTCTTACGATTTCTTATGAAAGCCAAACCAGGACATGTATTTAATAGAGCGTAACGATTCGATTGATATTAGTATTTTTTTCCTGAAGGACTGTATCGTGAGTAGGAAAGGGGAGCAGGTGATTTTTTTTTATCTTGTCTAACTATGTGTATTGTAAATAACCTTTTAGTTTTTCCTTTCTTTGATGAAGATTGACATAAGGTTATATTATGTTTGAGTCCATAATTAACTTTAGTTACAGAAACAAAATTTATTCACTACTGTTATTATTTAAGTATTGAGTTCATTTCTAATACATTCTGCCGCAGCAATCAAATAATTTAAAATAATTATAGGCTATTTACTGCTTCAACTGTTTCCGCTCAATGTTATTTTGTTAGCCAACATCTTTCACGTTTATTATTTTTTCCTTATCTATTCTAATCTGATTTTGAGGATAAGTCTTTGCAATATACACACTTATAGTTTTTAATCAAAAGAACTATAATATTAAAATATTATACATTACCGTATCCGCAAGTATATGCAGAAATCAGTGATATAAGAGTTTTACGTTCCACGATTATGCCGGCTAGGCTAAAGGAGATGGTGATGATCAGAGGTAAAAGTGAATCTGAAAACGTAAGGGGAAGGAAGACGTCACGCCGTCCTCTGTAACTATCTTTGCCCATTGTAATTTTCTTTAGGAAGTGGGTGGACCTCATAGAACTTTTTTGGAAGTGGGGTAACTGCGTCTCCCGCGTTCCCTCTCACTTTTACCCCTGGTGATGATGAGAAATGAATGAAACGATGGAATGAAGAAAGCGGGAGGAAACGGGGAAAACTCACGCATACGGTGTTTGTCCACCACAAAGCTCAGTTGGCGCGAGCTGGGATCGAACCAAGGATCCCATGAACCAGAGGTGAACGCTCTACCACTGAGCCACCGCGGCCCCTTCAGTGACATGTCAGAGACAATTGATTAGTTAGTTTGAAGTTTAACATCCGACGACAGCACCAAGGTTATATGGGAAGTACACCTACAGTTTAACAGGTTGACTGCCATGAGTATTATATGTGGTGTTCACTTTTTTCTCTGTGGGGCCATTAGCACCATAGATGATGCTTATGTTTGATATTCTTTATCGTCGTGTGGCACAACAGTGGTGCTCATTTATAATTTCTGTTGTGTTAGTTAAATTAAAAATAAAATTACCTTTAATATGGTAGTTTTAGCGTTCAAATAGTTTTTAAAATACTGAAGTTATGGGCTGTTAAATATTGTCTCACTTTCTTGCTATTTATTTTATCTTCTTTATCATGTGCAATGCACTTTTTGTGAATAAGAAATCACAAGTAACAAGCGTTTACGTACTTGGAAAATTGTTTTTGAATATTTGACTGACAACAGTATTTTTTTCTTCGGAGAAGAAGGAAGAGCAAAAATTGTAACTGTTCGCACTTTATGTCGAAAACGTGTCTGGAGATGTGCTTTGGTTTTTGTTTAAAGGTTTTACATTTTCTACATCTCTTTTTTTACTTTCAACATGGAGGATGAGCGTATTCGACAAATGCTGGAAGAATCTGCAAATTCTGATACAAGTTTAGAGGATAGTGACGCCTTTAATATTTCATGCAGTGATATTGATGATCCAACTTTTTCAGTTAGTCACAGTGAAAGCGATGTTCAATCAAGTGCTAGTGCTGAGGAACCTGACCCAGTTGCAAATGTAGCATCAAATTCATCTTTGACTCCAGATAGTGATAATAACGCCCGTGGTTTAGAAACAGTGTTTGTACTTGGGAGTCAGTCGATAATTTTGGACCAGTAAGCTTTTCGTACAATGAACGGGGGGAACCCATTCGTGTAAATCCTCATATTGTTAGTACATTGTCCAATGGTTCTCTATTGATTTTTTGTCTTATTTCTGACTAATGATTTAGTAGACATGATAGTGGAGCAGGGATATAAGTGAAGGGAAACGCAGGGGACGTCGTCCCCCTACTTCCAAGAAATATCTGGCGTCTCCCCGCTTTCTAAAAAGAAAAATACAATGAGAAAAGATATGCACGGGAGACTGCTTGACGTCATGCGTCCCTTTCCAGATCCACTTTTATCCTTGTAGTGGAGAAAACAAACAGATATGCACACCAAATGTTATCAGATACCCTTACTGCGACGACACATTCCCGAATTAAAAGGTGGACTAATACAAATAGAGCCGAAATTAGAAATTTTCTTGGTATCTGCATGTGGATGGGACTAGTGCAAATGCCTGTATTGGCTACTTACTGGAACACATCTCTTTTGTTTGACAAAAACATACTTAAAGTAATGTCACGAAATCGTTTCAAGATTCTACTGGCACGATTCACTTTGTAAAGAACGAAGGGAATCACGAACCGGACAATCGACTTTACAAAGTGCAAGATTTAGTGGATCAAGTAGTGCAAACATTTAGAGACTCTTACATTCCTGAGGAACACCTCTGCATAAATGAATCAGTTGTGCCTTTTTTATAATGGTCGGTTAAAATTCAAACAGTAGCAAAGCAAAAGACATAAATTTGGAGCAAAAATATTCAAAGTGTGTACCAAGGATTGTTATACAGTATCGTATAAAATATATGCTGGCAAAGAAGTTGCACCAGGTGTATCTGTTCCTTCTAAAATTATGATGGATTTATGTGAACCTTCTCTACACTTTGGTAGAACATTATATACAGATAAATGGCATACCACTAAGTTGGCTGCGCAATTGTTAGAGAATAACACCCACTTAGTTGGTACCCTTCGTGCTAATAGGAAAATGCTACCGAAGCTAGTAACAATCGCAAAACTTCAAAAAGGTGAAGTAACAGCCCTGAGGAGCACGACCAATGTGACCGTGATGAAATGGAAAGACAAGCGGGATGTATTATTGATTACAACACAGCATTGTATTGAAACTGAGGAAGTGAAGCATAAAAGAGGCACTGTGGTGAAACCAATTGCTATACTTGAGTACAACAAAAGAAAGACACTAATTGATCTGGCTGATGAAATGACTGCATTTTCACGTGCTCTTCGTTGCAGCATCAAGTGGTATAGGAAAATTGTTTTCGATCTCATGATGGGTAGGTGTGTGGTAAAGGCACTTTCCGTATACAAAACTGTAACTGGTAAGAAAATCAAAATAATGAACTTCAAAATGTGTATTATTACAGAATTAATAAAGAAAGAGTATCTTGCCATTTAGGTAACACAACCTCAAAAGAGTCAACAGAAGCTCATTTCCCAAAAATTGAAACAAAATATGTGCTCACACTGCTACAAGAAAATGGTAGCATATTCAGGAAGACAAACTGCTCAGAGGAATAGGGATGAGCACGAAACGAGTCGATACAGGATTTTCCTGAAAAAATTCGAGTCGAGACACGGCTCTTCCAATAGAGAAATATACATTTTTCGAGTCGAGACATCACTTTTACAGCACATTTTCGAGACGAGACAGCCACAAATCTTGTCTCGTGCGCATCCCTACAGAGGAAGTGCAAGAAGGTGTTTTCGAAATGTTTAGCATGTAACGTGTTTCTGTGTTCATCTTGTTTCTTTGACATTCATAGGAGCAAAGTGTGATTTACTTCGGAAGAATATGTACTTTCATGAACCACAATATTTTCTGAGGTCACAAGAACATAAAAACAAATACATGTTAGTATTTTTTTTCCTGTTTGCAGTGTCAAAAAATATAGTATAAAGGGAGGGCGTATAGGTACCAACGTTTTTCAAAATAAATTGTGCGATATAATTTTCCTAACACTTAGTTACCAAATATATGAAAGCACTAACCTAATCTTACCTAACCTAACCAGGTTCTTGAGCATCATATATGATACTCGTCAAAAATTACTGTCAGAGGCCATGAGCGTCACATATGGTGCTAGGCTCCCATTGGTACATTTTCGGGAGAAACAAACTAACACAACAATGTGACGTAACTGTCCATAATCGAGTCAAAGGTAAGCAGAAATTGTATTGGCCTCGTGGGACCAGTACCCTCAAAATTGTAGGTCCATGTCTCAGATAAGCTTTGCTCTGAAAAGGACACTAAATTCAAAACTCAATCCAATTCAAAAGATAAGAGCTCCAACCGAAAATCAAACTCACATCTCGATTGCCTGTTACATATTGAAATTTGTTATAATTGGTGGTTGGTAAAATTGGTATTGAGAGAAGTCACTTCCTTAAAAATTAAAAATTTCTCGCTACTTTCCTTAGCTTATAGCGATGATTTTTTTTCTTTTTACTCTTCACAAAGAAACAAAAACGAGTTAAGTTTTCTTTCATAATCATTCGTTTTCCTTTGCCTGATCATATAATTGTGGAACTTTAAAAATCTCATTTCGTTTTTATACATGCCAAGGGCACCGATCCTGGGGGGCAGGGGGCACGCCTTTCCCCCCGCGAAGTTCATGTGGGCCCCCTCATTGTATTTGTGAATATACAATATTTGACATAATTTGAATGCAATGTATTAGAAGTTCTAGCAAACGTAGTTGCATTCAACATATTGTTTGCAATTTTCTAATCATATCTTATAATCGAGTTCAGCAATTTAATGTTCATTGACTTGTTATCTCTATATCTTCAATGTCCCAATTCATGATCTGGAAACAAAGACAAAATGGCGCTAATCATTCTCTTTTTCTGTTTGTGTTTACATTTTCATTATTTTTTAACTATCTCCTAGTAATGTTGATAACCAGTAACGTAAGCAAGAATGTATTTCTCTTGATCCAACCTCAATATGAGAGTAAGTTATATTAAAATTTACTAAGTTTACAAAAAAAAGTCCGTATTTTGGAGGTCCGGACCCTGAGTGATTATATATAAAATAATATATAAAATAATCACTGAATTTTGAGACATTCCAAACGCCTTTTCAGTAACAAAATATATATGACTAATACGGCAATATATCACTTTTTGAACATTCAGTTAACAGTTTCGTAGAATTATGGTGACTACTTACAAAATGCCTAGGGTAAGATTTTATTTTCGTTTTAAACTCTGTAAGATTAGGAATAGGTCTGCCATTTAAAATAATCGTGTATTATTATAAAAATCAATGAACTAAGAAGTCAAAATTTCATTTGATCTACCATACACTGGTTGGTTCATTTCTGTGCAAGACGAAACTTCCGAATTTGTGAACCTGGAATAGGCATCATTCACCTGTTCCGTTGTCATCTTATTTGCACAGTATGGAAACCTAAGCCTTCCTGATTTTTGCCAAAAAGAAAAAGTGATATAATATCACATATAACGTTATACAAAAGCGCACATACAAAATATCACATACAACGTTATGAACAAATTCCTTTGTTTCTTGACAAATTAAAATTACATAAACAGACTGAACTGCGCTAAGTTCCAACATGCCCAATAGAAGGAACAGATTAAATACACAGCTATTTCTCTGCTTCTTCGCGTCTGCTTGGTTTTATTTGGAAGAAAACATCCCTTTCACCGTCCACAGAAATTTAATGTAACCTAGGCGTTACACTCTTGCAGAGAAGGCTACATGTAATACAGTAGCGCACGATTTTTCCTCCTAGAAAATTTGGGTTTTATAATGATTTAAATCTTACTTAGAGAGGCACAAAAGGGAAGGAACAGACTGTTATGCCTGTTCTATTGAGGAATCGCCACTGAACATAGTGTTATCATTCGTAGAGTTGGAATCATTTTCCGTGTTGCGATTCCACCTTAAATCTTTATCTCTTAGTCTAGGGAATATTTTTATTTATAATTCTTCCTATCTTCTACAATGATCCAATAAAAGCCACAACAGAATTCTTGGACTTTTGAGCTTCTTTGTGGCTAAGCGGTTAGCGTACGCACCTTTAGGGTGGGAGATCTGGGTTCAATTGCCAGCGGGAGCTCATGTGGCTCGATTTTCACGTTAATCCGTAGATCCACGTCTCATAAATCCTCGTTGCTGAAAGGGACGTTAAACTCAAAATCAACTCAACAACTCTTCTTGGACTTTTGATTAGCGAAATCATTTCTGTTCACTTCCTATTTTACTATGAAATTCTACTTTCACGAATCCCAATATCATAATGATTATTGCATTTATGCTAATTTCTTACACGGGAGGGTCCACAAGTTGTCGCTAAAATCTGATTGCCACATAACACATATGATAGAGTATCATGAGAAATGAACTTGAGCAAAATTTAAGGTGTTATGGACCAGAAGGATAGGAGCTATGGGGCTTCATAATTTCAATATCCAAAGAATTATATCATGGAATTATGTACGTTTGAAGTAAATACAGTGAAACCTCTACTAACGGACACCTCTGTAAAGCGGACACCTCTCATAACGGACACATTTTGTAATTCCCCAAACACTGTAATAGGAAAAACCATGTTGACAAACCTCTCTAAGGCGGACACTCTCTAGTACGGACACGGACAGTCTTTTCTGTCTTTTATAGGTATTATTTACTTCCATATTACGGACACTTTCTCTTGAAACAAGTTGAAAAATACAGAAAAAGTACATTTTCAGTAATGCATACATGTATCACCAAGGAAGCATTGTAATAGCATTGTTCGTCGTCAACTGGCTGTTCAGAAACTCAGATAAAGCGTCTTTGTTTAACAACACCCTCATATCCTTAGCTTACATTCCACTCCCACCCAACCTGTTTTAGAATCAAAAGTGATTGACAGTTGCCTGCCATTTGGGATGACACGTCATTCTACTGTTCCGCTGGAATCAAGCAGAAGACATGTTTGGTATTTTTTGTCCGCGTATACGCATATTGTCTTAACGCCTCTATTTGTAGAAGGAAATCTTATCGAATAAGCAATAAGGTGTAAGTTGTTGTGAGCTTTCGAAATGCCACGAGAAGCGCTAATGTTAAAATCGAATCGATTGAATTTTCGAAGAATACTGAGGTGTGCGAAGGATAGCTGAAAATTTTTTTATCGGTAAAACACAAGCACCTGAGATAATATAAAACCAAGACAAGTTAATAAAGTTTTAGTGTGAAAATGACAATGAAAATAGTGTCTCAGTGCTTTGAACAAAGTTGGTGTGCAAGTGAGTGGTTTTGTAGAGTGCGGAATGAAAAAAATTCCTGTGTTAGGGTCGATGCTAAAAGCTAAGGATTTGGAGGTAGCAACAGAAATGGATGTTTCATATTTCAATGTCTCGAACGAGTGGTTAGAGAAGTTTCGAATTAGACACAAAATTTCTTCCAAAGCGATTTGTGGAGAATCCGCAGATGTCGACATGCCCACAGTCATAGAACGGTTCGATAAATTACCTTCAATAGTTTGTAATTACATATCACCTTGTTTACTAATTTACGTAAGAAAATATCGAAACCTCTCTAAGACGGACACCTCTCTATAGCGGACAATTTTTGATTCCCCACGACTGTCCGCTTTAGAGAGGTTTCACTGTATATTGAAACCCGTTAAAGCAATCAAAACGAACGTCGCACAATATAATGAGAACAAAATGCCCTATCGAAAACCATAAACAGTATTGCCATAGGTGAAGCAGTGTTGTCAACTCAGCATAAAAATATTTTATTATAAATAGCACCATATACAAGTGTGCACAGATTTAAAATGCACTATTATCACTAAACATAACAGTGAAGTGTAGTGGTACAGTGTTACACACTATTGAAACTACGTGTGCTGAAAGTGTACAATGGAGAGATATGATATGTGGCAACAGATTGTAATAAAGGAATTTGGGTCTCATACTATGAATTTAGTTCAAATGCATAACACAGATAGTAGTAAAATGTCAGCAGTGTCATAAAATATTGATGTATTTGAAAAACGAAATTGAGTGATGCCATTTTACGTCCTGTGTCAGCTTCAAAGCTATATAGGAGTGCAAAGTAGGATTCGAATCACTATGAAAGAGAAAGATAACAATGAAATGTAACAGAAACATGTCCGAGGCGGGATTGGAACCCGCGATACCTAATGTGTCGGTTGTATAGCCTTCTAGATCGCACCGCTATCCGGTCCGACTAAAAACGAAATGAGGTAGTAACAAAATAATTATATTTCCCATGTGAATATGGTAATATTACGGTGTACAAACATAATTATATTGTATGTAGGAGAGGAAGTAAAAGAATATGATTACTTAACACGAAAGACCAAACCAAGAAAGTACTCTTACAAATACTGATAAGATAACCTGGAGAACCAGTTTACGGAATTAGAAACACGTGTTTCTTTCCTCACGTGTATCATTTAGTTTTCGCGAGTTCTCTGCTTATTCATCGGGAAAACAGAAGTATATTGCAAAATCCTCACATTTTTCTAATGCATTCTTTTATTGCCCTTTGTTTCCACATATCAAACTTCTCCATTGTTACATTTTCAGCACATGTAGCTCCAATAGCGTGCAACACTGTACCACTACACTTCATTGTTATGTTTAGTGATAATAGTGCTTGCACTTGTATATGGTGCTATTTATAATGAAATATTTTTATGCTGAGTTGGCAACACTGCTTCACCTATGGCAATACTGTTTATGGTTTTCGATAGGGCATTTTGTTCTCATTATATTTTGCAACTTTTGTTTTGATTGCTTTAACGGGTTTCAAGATATATATACTTTAAACGTATATAATTCCATTATATAATTCTTTGGATATTGAAATTTTGAAGCCCCCTAGCTCCTATCCTTCTGGTCCATAGCACCTTAAATTTTGCTCAAGTTCATTTCTCATAATGCTCTATCAGATGTGCTATGTGGCAATCAGATTTTAGCGACAACTTGTGGGACCCTCCCGTGTTAGTTTATTCTTTAGAGGAACTTGCTTATATTTCTATTTCAAATTGTGATTTGTTTTTCTTTTCACTTGGAAACTGAATCATAGAAGTTGGGATTTTTTTTCTAGTTTATAGGATATTAGAATTTTAAAAGATTAGGCGGAATGGGGAAATGCCAAACACGAATCCTGGTTTCGACTGGATTTCAGATAAGAAAAGAGCTAATGATATGAACACTTAGCAACATTGTAGACGAAACAAAAATAAGTTAAATAGAAATGAATCCTCCCTGATACCTCAGACCAGAATGTGAGGACAAATGACGGTGAAGAGAGAATCTTCGGAAGTTGGATATCTATGATCGCCCTGTGGTGTTATTAGTTTGTGAACTGATCACTTATTCCAAGCTGGACTTTTATGAAGAAACAATTTAAGTTTCATTGTACAGTAGAATCTCTAAAACTCGTTACTCGATAATCCTGCAGTCCGGATAACTTGGCCACACCCTGGCAGGGCGAAGAAAACACCTCATTATACATTTAAAAATAAGTAGCTAGTTTTTGCAAAGTCGGCTAGTTAATTTTCATTATAGACAACTTTATGCCTTCATAAAATATTTTTCTGAGGTCTGCATTATCAGGTAAATTACTGTACAGTAATCAGTGTGTATTTATTTTCATTTTCATGTATAGTAAAGACTCTATGCCTTCATAAAGTATGTACTTTTCCTTTGTTTAAGGGTAATTTTTTCTCTCTTGTATTCTCAAACACCAATACATGCAAGTACAGTACTGTATTTTCTGATAAAACACTCGTACTTATTCTTTTTAACCTAATTCCCGATAACGCTGCATTTTCACAAACTCGGCTACCCTTCGGTCCACTTTCGGCCGAGTTTTCCTGATTCTACTGTATCTTAAATTACACTGCAAACATAAAATTTGCTGTTTCCTCGTACACACGTAAATTATGAAAAGTTTTAAATATGTATGTTTTGGATATACTTTATTTTATGCCTGATGCAGTGTTCTTTCTTTCCTTCTATTTTCTCTCTCTCTTTTTTTCCTTTTTCTTTTCTTTTTTTTTACAAGGAAAAACAAAGATGATGATCCGTATCTTTCAGGTAGCTGTCATCATCACAAAATCCAGCGAGAAAAGAATTCGTCTTTGGTGGACAAGCGATAAAGTTATTGAGTGGCCACCATTTTGGCGTCAACGAGTAATTAATTGAAACCATAAATCAAAAATGATGATTGGTGTGTCAGAAAAGATAATGGCTACGTGTCAACCTTCCACATATATAAAATTATCCTCCGTTGATATATTACCCATAGTTTAGCAGCACTATTTTAATGTGAAATATAATATGAAATTCAGATTTGCTACAGATAATGATAGCTTACGGGACAAAATGGCAATGAGATTGTATAAAGTAAAGGTATTCCATACATTTATGCGCGTATGGAATTTATATGTATATAAAATGTGGCTTAAAACAAATAACGAGTTCATTTATTTGTATACATCAATATAAAAATACCCATTCAACCTTTCTCCGGATAATAAACATTTTATTTATCTACCTGAAGTGACTGTTTAATGATTAGTTTTTACAGAGATATTACTCACGTGTGTTTTATAGGAAAGACTGTATTTATAATACAATGAAATTTCCACAGGAATGTTTTTTATGGTGTAAATATATGTTAATCAACTCTTAAGAGAATTACTATATTATTATTATTATTATTATTATTATTATTATTATTATTATTATTATTATTATTATTATTATTATTATTATTATTATTATTAATAATAATAATAATAATAATAATAATAATATTGAAGTTCAAAACATATAAAACGATTGTTATGCCTGTTGTACTGCATGGTTCCGAAACATGGTGGTGGTCGCTTACACTGAGGGAAGAATGCAAACTGAAAGTATATGAGAGAAAGATCCTGAGATGAATACTCGGCCCAAGAGGAACGGGAATGGTGAATGGTGCAAACTTTATAACAAGAAATACATAATTTATATCGTTTACCGAACACTGTAGAGTCATCAAGTCTAGGAGGTTCAGATGTGCAGGTCATATAGCCAGAATGGAAGAAAACAGGAACGCTTTCAAAGTTTTAACTGGAAATCTAATCGGAAAACAACCATTAGGAAGATCTAGGCTAGGGATGGGCACGAGCGATTTCGAGCAAGTTTTCATTGAAACTCGACTCGACTCGAAACAGATACCTTTGAGCTCAACTCGAAAACTCGGCTCGAAAAATTTCCTCTAACTCGACTCGAATTTGATTCCAGTTTCGAGTCGTGTCGAGCTAAAGCGAGCCAAATCGAGCTGTGCGTAGTTTCAAGTACTTTCTTCAAGTATCCTACATAGACAATATAATGATTATCAATGATACTTATCATTACTATTACAACTTATTATTATTATTATTATTATTATTATTATTATTATTATTATTATTATTATTACTATTATTATTATTATTATTATTATTATTATTATTATTATTATTATTATTATTATTATTATTATTATTATTATTATTATTATTATTATTATTATTATAACACCGTGTATAAACATGAAAGATAAGCGGTTTGTGTCTGAATACTAAAAACTAGATAGTTGCTGAACTCTGTACGTGAAGTCTAGGAGGGAAGGACATCGTTTACGAGGTTGTGGTTGAGTTCCGGAGGAGCAAGTATTCGAGCTCTAGCCAACAATTCTTAAAAGTTATAGAGCGCCAGATAAACATGTTCAAAACTGCTCGGCAGGGGTTTAGGATTGTCAACGGGTCCAGCGGCTCGGCTCACAGCTCATTCACTATCAAGCCGAGCCAACATCTCATCCAACCGAGCCGACTCGAGCCGATGGCTCACCTGAGCCGAGTTGGTACCTCATCCCTACATAGCCGGCTCGAACGGTTTGCTTAGTTGAATCGAGCTGAGCTGGTTGACATCACTACCCGGGTTCGGCTTCTGCTTGGGCTCAGAACTTCGAAATTGCAGGTCTCAGTCTTGATGGTAAGAGTTACAGTATATTTGAATGTCCCACATGGGGTTGTGTATAAACAATTCTACACACCAGTGCTTAAAAACACCACCACGTGGCTAGCAAGAGGATTCCACCCACCAGATGGATCTACTATCACCTGCAGACGACGGGCTTCTCGCCCTTCCCATGGAGCAGACGATAACGACGGAGCAACAGCGCTACCGCCACCCAAGGACCTCTATAAATTGGCTAGACGACGGCAATTCTATACCAGTTTTCTGGTGTCCCTCCTACTGTTTGCCACGGAACATTATGAGTAATCTAACCCAAGGCCTCTAATCTGCTACGGGACTACGCGTATCCTATCTCCTGGCTTAGCCTACTACGGGGCTTTATCTGGGAATCCTAACCACAGCCTCTTAGCCTGCTATGGGACTCTGTTGCCCGCTAACCATCCCTCTGCTTTCCACGGAGCATTGGGTCCCTAACTCCACTCTGCTTATCCTGTTACAGGGCTCTGTAGAGATCCTGTCTACGACCTTACAGTCAAAGACTACCTCTACCTGAAACTAATCTTGCAAACTTGGAGAGATTATTTGTACAGTATTTTGTAAAAATATATTTTATAGTGGAAATTTTATAATAAAAGCCGGTAGTGGGAGACGATTCCGGACACTCTTTTTATTAACGCTCTATCTATACCTATATGGGACGAAGTTTTACTGAACGGCTCAGTTTTGATCTGAATACTCCCCTACCAGACAGTATTTTTATTAATTGGAAGTGAACTCTTTTCTTATAGGTATGTAACTTTCTCATTTGTGAAATTAGTGAGTCGGATTTGACTTTATTTTAGTGCATGACTCATAGTAGATCAGGAAAAAACACTTTTCCGGAGGACGGTTCAAACATGGAACAGAATTCTCGCCCTCCTTTCAATATACCACACCTCACTAAATATTCGGGATACGTTACGGAGTACCCCGAAAGATTACTTGTCCTATTTGATCATCTTGCGTTATTGCATTCTTGGAATGCAGAGAAAAAGAATGAGCTATTGCCTACGTATTTACAGCACATGGTCCTAGATTTAGTGTTGCAGTTAAAAGCTCAGAACCAATTTTATTCACTTAATTATGTACATTTAAAAAAGAAATTAGTCGACTTGAGTAGACCAAAATTACCTGCATATCGGGCTGAGTTAAAAATTTTTCAGGTTCAACATTGCGAAAATGAACCAATTGATGCATATTTCTTAAGGAAATTGAGAGTCATCCGACAAATTCTGCCTCAGGTTACTTAGGAACAGAAAATAAATTTTACAAAGAAAAGAAAAACTTTTTAAAAAAATCGCGTTAGAAACATTCACAATAGTTCAAGATTTACATACACACTTACATAACCTGGAAAAGTCATATAACCTAATGAAAAACGTGATTATTTAGAGTTACAACACGCAATTTATTCGCTTTGCTGTCAAAATTCACCAGTCAGCAGTTTAAATTCATCGGCAGTTGCTAGCGCTTCCTTTCCCATACACCATTAACAACTAACCTATCCGTTATATAATCCACCATCTAATTGGAATCAATACCAACAACCTGCCCCAGTATTTCCTGTACCTTCAGCAGCACAGCTACAATGTGCCTCACAAAATCAATTACCTCCAAATCCTCTCCCCTAAATTGGTAATCCGAATCCCCCTCCCGAACCCCCTTCGCCAAGCACATCTGGTGCATCGAGCGCCAATAATTCATTATACTTTAGTAAATTAGCTAATCAAATGGCCAAATTATCTCTCCTAGTAGCCCAAAATGCTATTAAAAATTCACAATTTACATGGGGCGGCCGTAATAATTACAAGTCAAGAAATGCGAATAATAGCAATCAAAACCAACATAAAAATGGGAAAAAAACAATTCTAAATACAATAATACACCTAGACCAGAAACAGTCACAGTTTGCGGCACGTGCTATAAAAAGGTCATTCTTCCAGTACATGTTATAGGAACAATAAGCAGGAGGGGCCCCAGGACAAATTGTCTCAAGAACATGTTCTGAGGGCCGAAAATCAGGAAGTAAAGGAACAACAAAAAGTTGCTAAGTACTAGCTCTAATAAACAGTTAATGACATCACTTTATGCTGTCGCTCCAGTAACCGACAGGAGAGAAAACATTAAACTGTTAAATCAAAAACATAAATTGTTAATTAATGTAATAATTAACAAAGAAAAATATCCCGTAATCATTGACACAGATAGCTCGTTGAGCCTATGGCCCAAATCTTGGATTCCTCCAAACACAAAATTGATTCATTTTAACACCAATCTACGAGGAATTGAGAATTCCATCATAAATTTGCGTTATATACCGTGTAGAGACTTTTATTGTGAGTTTGTATCATTGTCATTATATTTGCATAACGTTTCTCTTTTGTTTTTAAAAGCAGTTTGTGTGTGTGTGAGTGTCAGCAAGTTGAGCACCAAGAGATCCATACAAGACGGTCCTCCGGAATTCGTACAAAAAAGACAATATAACAGTAAGTTGTAAGTGTTCAGTTGTTGTGTAGTTAGTGCAAATAAACATCTATTCATTCATCACAATTTAGTTGTTTTGTGAACATTTATTCATCAAAAGACAGAACATTGGTCCTCCGGGCCGGATCACAGTGAACTAGCGTGTGATACAAACTGTGAATGTGTATGTGAACAATTGTTACATTGCTCTTTGTTTAGTTCTGTTCATGTGTGCAGTGACGTTTATTAATTCTTCTGGAAATTATGTGAATAGACGTAAGTGAGAACACGTTCATCAGTGTGGACTTGTGTGTGGACTTGTGTTTATTAGTTAGTGTGGACTTACAACATTTTTCAAGATGGAGGACTCAGAAAGAAGCAAGTTAGTGAAACAACGTGGTGTGTGTAAAAGTCAACTGACAAGAATTCAAAACTACGTAAGTAATATTAATTCAACAACTACAATTAGTCAGGTGAAAGTACGTAAGACTGCAATGATTGAGTTGTATAAAAAGTTCGATGAAGTGCAATCACAGTTAGAAATAAATTACGAACAAGTAGAGGACGATGCATATAGAGAGGAGTTTGAAACCAGTTACTATGATGTATTAGCGCAACTAGAGGATTTTATTATTCAGCGTAGCCAGGCATCTCATTCAAACAATTCCTCGAAAAATGAGAATCAGGTGTCAAATGATCAATTAAAATTGCCTCGTGTTGAATTGCCATCATTTGAAGGACGATACGAAAATTGGCTTTCATTTTCAGACAATTTTAAAGTTATGATTCATAATAACGATAACGTGTCAGTGTTGCAAAAGTTCCATTACCTTAGGAGTGCATTGAGAGGGGAGGCGTATGATTTAATAGCGAATCTGCAAGTTACAGAAGCTAGTTATAAAATTGCATGGCAATTATTGCAAGACAGGTATGAAAATAAGCGTTTGATTGCAGCTACTCATGTCCGTAATTTGTTACATATTAAATGTATCACAAAGGAAACTACATCAGAATTCAGAGAATTTATTAATACAGCTACTAGTAACTTGAATGCATTACGAGCTTTAGATTTGCAGACACCACTAGAAGAGGTTTTGTTAGTTCAACATTTCGTTTCACAATTAGACAATAACACTAGGCGTGCGTGGGAGTTACAAATCACAGATCATTCTTTCCCTCCCTTATCAGAGTTCTTTGCTTTCTTGGAACGTAGGTGTCAAGCATTTGAAACTATAAAAAATACACCATCGCAGGAAGTATTGTCAAGGTCAAGGGGCGATAAAAATAGACAGAGTGCTGAACCAAAACAAAAAGAAAAAACAACCAAATCATACGTGACAACAACTCAGTCTTTCTGTAACTTTTGTAAACAAAACCTAATACATCAGTTGTTTAAATGTCCTGCATTTTTAAACGCTGAAGCAAAAGAAAGACAAGACTATGTTCGAGATAATTTATTGTGTTTCAATTGTCTCAAAAAAGAATGTAAAGTAAAGAAGTGCAGATCAGGTGGCTGTAAACGCTGTTCCAAAAAGCATAATACCTTGCTGCATTATGACGTAATGTCAAAATCAGATGAGAAAATCAGTGTTGCTAATTCACAATCAAGAAATTTTTCGAGTCATTCTAATACGAATAGGGAAAATATGACACAAGGTTCTTATTGCATTTTCAAGGGAAAACCAAATGTTACTGTTATGTTATCTACTGCTATAGTAAATGTACGAGATGCAAATGGTAAATTACATCCATGTAGAGTATTATTAGATTCTGCCAGTCAAAGTAATTTTGTGACTGAAGATTTAGTTCAAAGGTTGCGTCTACCTAAAAATAAACACCGAGTTCCAATTCAAGGTATTAATAGTGTGATTAGTGAAACAAATCATTGTGTAGATGTACATATAGAATCAAGAATTCGTGAATTTGTAATTGATGTAAACTGTTTAGTTTTGCTCAAAATAACAGATAACATCCCAAGTAGGCCAATAGATCATGCTGATTGGAACTTGCCGACAGACATAGTGTATGCAGATCCTAACTTTCACCAACCAGATACTATTGACATTTTGTTAGGCGCAGAAGTGTTTTTGGACATTTTGCGATCGCATAAACTAACTAGACCAGGGAATTATCCAGTAGTACAAGAGACTGAATTTGGGTATATTTTGGCGGGTAAAGTTCCTACAACAAGAGATTCTAGTATACCGCAAGTGTCATTTTTTGTGCAAGAAAGTAACCTTGATAGACAGTTACAGGCATTTTGGGAGCTCGAAACTATACATTCAACAGTCATGACTCAAGAAGAAAGGCAATGTGAACGACACTTTGAGGAAAACACTACCAGAGATAGCAGTGGTCGATTCGTTGTATGTCTGCCAATTAAGCCAAATCATAAACCATTAGGAGAATCATATAATTTAGCTCTTCGTAGATTTTACCAGCTAGAAAGACGGTTGCAGCAGTGTCCAGAAATTAACGAGCAGTACCGTAACTTTATGAGGGAATATGAAGAATTAGATCATATGAAACCAGTGAAAGAAGAACATGAAGATAATGGTATGAAATGTTATCTGCCACATCATGCAGTATTGAAACCATCCAGTACCACAACAAAGCTAAGAGTGGTTTTCGACGCTTCTGCAAAGACTTCAACATTGGGTTTATCGTGGAATCCTGCATTAGATAAGCTTCTCATCACCAACAAGTCAGTTAAAGAATGTCTCACGACCAACATACCAACCAAACGTCAAGTGACTTCGACAATAGCAAAAATATTTGATCCTTTAGGACTTATAAGCCCTGTAATTACTCCGTTCAAGATTTTCTTACAACAACTGTGGATCCATAAGATCAATTGGGATGATCAAATACCATCAGAGCTGTATCAGCAATGGTTAGACCTGTGTCATCATCTTCCAAGTGTTAACGAAATACAAATTGATAGATGTGTAGTATTGAAGAATTATGTTCATGTCGAGATACATGGGTTTGCTGACAGCAGTCAACTTGCGTACGGCTGTTGCATTTATGTTAAAACTGTGGACATTTCAGGCAAAACTACTGTTAAACTTTTGGGTTCTAAATCGAGAATAGCTCCTATTAAAAAGGTAACGTTACCAAGACTTGAACTTTGTGCGGCAGTACTTTTGAGCAGGCTGTATCGGAAAATAATTCCGATATTAAACATTTCAGTGAATAGTACTTACTTCTGGACCGATTCAAAAATAGTGCTTGCATGGATATCATCTCCAGCTGCCAGATGGAAGGAGTTCGTGGCAAACAGGGTTGCAGAGATACAGGAGATCACATCAGTCAACCAGTGGCATCATGTGTCGTCAATGGACAATCCAGCCGACATTATTACACGGGGAATGGATCCGAAACAGTTGAAGGAAGCAGATATTTGGTGGCATGGACCCGCATGGCTTGAATCATCTGCATGGCCCGAACAATCAGAAGTGGTAGACGAAGATGTTCCAGAAGAAAGGAAAGTAACGAGCATATCTTTAGTTAGTTATGAAGGTGACATAAGCTTTCTGGAAAAATTTTCATCATTGTGGAAACTATTGCGAGTTATTTGTTTGTGTCGTCGTTTTATTTACAATTGTAAAAATCACAACGAGAAGAAAGTAGGAACTATTTCCACTACTGAAATTAGTGATACTTTACAACAATGCATTAAGCTAATCCAGCAGGTTAGTTATTCGCAAGAATTCAAGGACTTAGCTTCGTCAGGCCAAGTTTCATCCCAAAGTGAACTTAAATCTTTGTATCCATTTATAGATAATGAACAGTTGCTACGAGTGGGAGGACGACTAAAAAACTCCGACTTACCGTATGATAGCCGACATCAGATCATCTTACCACCTAAAGAGCATCTCACCAAATTGATAATTGAAGCGGAACATAGAAGATTGTTACATGCTGGACCGCAGTTATTGATTTCATCATTGAGGCAAAAATATTGGATCCCACGAGCTAAACAAGTCGTTCGATCTATCATTCATCAGTGTCTAGTTTGTTTTAAATTGAAAGCGTCAGCCTCAGAACAACTCATGGGTCAATTACCATCAGCACGAGTACAGCCAGCTCGAGCTTTTATTCACGTAGGGGTGGATTTCGCCGGTCCCCTAATGATTAAGCAAGGAACTAGATCTCGTAAAGTGACAAAGGCGTATGTTGCAATATTCGTGTGCTTAGCAACCAAAGCGATTCATATGGAGTTAGTGAGTGATTTGAGTAGCCAGGCATTTTTAGCAGCTCTTCGAAGATTTGTATCCAGAAGAGGCAAATTTTCGAACATCTATAGTGACAACGGAACCAATTTCATTGGAGCTCAGCGAGAACTTAAGGGGCTTCAACAACTACTCAGTTCACAACAATTTCAAAACTCAATTCAAGATGTTGCAGTGCAAGAAGGATTTACATGGCATTTTATTCCACCCAGAGCAAGTCATTTTGCAGGCATTTGGGAAAGTGCAGTGAAGTCATTTAAGTTTCATTTAAGAAGAATAGTAGGTTGCACAATTTTGACATTTGAAGAACTCAACACAGTTATAACACAAATAGAAGCCTGTTTGAATTCAAGACCAATCACCGTTCTATCCAATGATCCCGATGATCCTTCATTTTTGTCGCCAGGACATTTCCTTATTGGTGAACCTTTGATGAGCATTCCTGAGCCAGATCTAGTGGACATTCCGACCAACCGATTATCAAGATGGAATCACCTTCAGAAGATGAAGCAGCATTTTTGGAAAAGATGGTCTCAGGATTATCTACATGAACTCCAGCAGAGAAGAAAATGGACAACAAAACAACCTAATATTTCTATTGGAGATGTGGTTCTAATCAAAGAAGACAATACTCCTCCATTGTCATGGAAATTAGGTGTCATTCAACAAGTGTTTCCGGGAAAAGATGGACTAGTGAGAGTAGTGAGTGTAAAGTGTAAGACAGGGACTGTTAAGAGACCAATTACTAAAATTGTACCTTTACCAAAAAATGATCATGTGGATTGTGTGTAAGTTGATTGACTTGGTTCAATCAAGAGAGGGGAGAATGTAGAGACTTTTATTGTGAGTTTGTATCATTGTCATTATATTTGCATAACGTTTCTCTTTTGTTTTTAAAAGCAGTTTGTGTGTGTGTGAGTGTCAGCAAGTTGAGCACCAAGAGATCCATACAAGACGGTCCTCCGGAATTCGTACAAAAAAGACAATATAACAGTAAGTTGTAAGTGTTCAGTTGTTGTGTAGTTAGTGCAAATAAACATCTATTCATTCATCACAATTTAGTTGTTTTGTGAACATTTATTCATCAAAAGACAGAACATACCGTACAATGGGGTGATACCGATCAATATTTGAACTTTCTGCGGGGAAAGATAACGAAAATATTGAATCACAATAATGAAATATAGATATTAGTTTCTATGTTATTTCTCTGGCAGACATGTTATATTACGTTACGTCATGGAATATTAAATACGAATTATAGATCCGTGTCACCCTACATAGTGGGGTGATTCCGATCACTCATGTATTGCTGTGGGTTAGGGATGCATTCGAGTCGAGTCGAGACAGAATTTTCCTGACAAAATTCGAGTCGAGACACAGTTCTTCCAATAGAAAAATATATATTTTTCGAGCCGAGACATCACTTTTACAGCACATTTTCGAGTCGAGACAGTCTCAAATCTTGTCTCGTGCGCATCTCTATTGCGGGTGATCAATATAAGCTTGAACAGGTGGTGATACAGAAAATGAAAAAGGATTCCAAAAGTATATTATCAGTTAATGACAGAGAATAGGACACACTGCAAAGAATTGAGACGTACAATGGTGGTAAAAAGAATGATCACTGTCACAATTGTTTCACACCTTGAACATCGAGACCTGAAAATTCAAGACCTTCCTGACGCACCAATCTTCCAGTCGCAGTCATGACAATCCGGTGAAGGTCAATCATCTGTAAATCAGGGATATCAAGGAACACAAATATAACCTGCTTTCTTCCACACTTTTTTAGGAAGAAACTTCACCTCATATCTGTTGAAAGCAAGCACTGGCGTCGTTTGTCCGATAAAGTAATGTGGTGCATTTTGCTCATAGATAATTTTACGCGCCATTGAGCACAAAATAGACCTTCAACAAGATGCATCTCCTCCTCAGTGAGAACTGTTTAACCACCATATTTCTTTCTGTACTTACATTTAGCGTTGTTACACAGCGTTACATATGGAACGTTATATTTTTCTGCTGCCTTTCGGATACTTATTCCACCCTTCGCTACTTCTCACATTGCTTCCTCAAGTTGTTTTACATTATACTTACACCGAGCATGCGGACCAACTTGTTTCAAATACTTTCTCGGCATGATCGGTTTCACCCCTAAACTTGGCACAAATTTGTAAGACAGCCTACCATCACTACACCAGTTTTGCTATTGTTGTGCAAACTTACACGAAGCAAGTTATTTTATCTTGCTACGATATAGTGTCTTACCAAAAGCCATAACCTACGTACTGAAGTCACACCAATATAACGGAAACAGTGTTCCGCTATAATTACGTTTTTACCATTAAGCAACTTTGCACTATACACACAATCTACATGCATCATGCTCTGACTTTCTATGCTCATAGATCTCGTGTTCAATCACTTTTCTTCTCATGATATCTTTCCTACATTCGACTTGAAACTATAAATGACAGGACTCTGTCAATGCAGGTTCGTGAAAATGATCGGTATCACCCCGTTCTACGGTAGCTCTAATTAAATTTAGGATTGGCTGAACAACTTTCTTTTATTACCTTCGAATTTTAGAGCACGGAGAATTTTTGCCTTTATTTGGAGAAGACATTGTAAATCGTTTACAGGTCAAAATTGACTTGCAAACTAATACATTATTATCAGTATACAAGAAACCACGGCCACCGCCGTATCCAATTGAAGTTGACGCTCAGGAAAAATTATCAGCAAGTGCAATTCATTCACTAAAACAGCATAAATCGGCTGATGTATTTACTACTCGAAAGGTTACCATACCAGCCACTCACATTTCTTTTTACCTATTAATGTCAAGAATCGGAAAATGGATACTAAATATTTAATTATCTCTCCATTAGAGAATTTATTGTATAAGTACGGGTTACAGACCTTGCCTACTGAAGTACTTACGAATAATTTCACGCTATTAATCTCAAACCAAACTAATAGGTCAGTGACATTAGCAAAAAATACACCGATCGCATATGTTGAAGAGAACGTTCAAGAAATAGATATACTGGGTGATTACGAAACAGACGAACACAATGATAAAACATTCTATAGAAGTGAACAAGAAATTCAGGATAGGCTGGACAAAGCCAAATCACTTTCTGATAATAAATTATTCGGCATAAACCCAGATTTAATGGATGAACAGAAAAAGGCTATACATGATCTACTTTTTAAATACAGGGATGTCTTTTCATATATACCAACAGACATAGGCTACTTTCGTGGTAATGCACATAAAATTAGGATAGACAAAGCAGCTTATTTCCGTCAGAGGTCACCTTCCATTCCTTTGGCAGTAAGACCGCAAATTGATTTGCAAATTAAACAGCTTTTAGAAGCCAATATTATTAAAGAGACTAGTGACAGCTCCTTCTAGTCGCCACTTCTCATAGTTCGGAAACCAAATAATTTAGAATTCCGCCTAGTTTTGAATCTACAGGCACGTAATAAGTTTACAAAATAGTTGAGCATTCCATTCCAGACTACGGAAGACATTTTGCATGTACTAAGAGGCAAATCTTGCATTTCGACAATTGAAATAAAGTCTTCCTATTTTCAGCTATTGTTGCATCCTAAAAGACAAAAATACATGACTTTTGAACTTAATCATACTAGGAAGGCGTATAAATTTCAACGCTGCCATATGGGTCACTCTACATCAGCACCTGGGCTAACCATAGCAGTACGCATGCTTTTAGGGGATTTACTACCTCGTATAACAGGATTTGCAGACGACCTCGTGATAGGAAACAAAAATTGGAAACAACAACTATCAGACTTGGAATTGCTCTTCAAAAGACTAAGAAAACATGATTTTAGAGCAAGCCCAAAGAAGTCCCACCTATTATACTCAGAATTGGATGTCTTAGGATTTACAGTTAGCAGCAAAGAGATCAAAATTTCCCCTAAAACTGCCAATAAAATACGAAATTTTAAGAAACCAATCTCTAAAAAGACATTAAAGAGTTGGACAAAGTAGAACCATTTTAAATTATTTTGGAAAAGAATTCAAAATTTAAATTGATAACTCAGCATGATGAGCTATTTGAGAAACTTAAAACGGATATTATTCAGACCCCATGTTTGTTTAATTTTGATCCATCATTGAAAATCCGAGAATAATTAGATGCTTCGTCAATTTCCAGAGGAGCAATTTTAGCGTGTTATAACAGTAAAACTAATCAGGAACGTGTTGTTTCCTATTGTAGTTGTCGTTTTACTAAAACTGAACGATGAGCCTCAATATAACAGAAAGAATTATATGCATTGATATATATGCGTAAAAAATTTCGATATTTTCTACTGAATAAAAATTTTAAGTTTTTATAGACGCTAAATGCCTGGCTTCACTCAACACCCAGCCCGACAAAGTCGGAAAATTTACTCGCTATAAGATATTCTTAGCAGACTATAATGTTGAAATTCACCACATTAAAAGTCAACAGCATCCTGCAGATATTTTTATTCGCTTAGAAGACAAGCAAGACATACAGCTGGAAGAAATTCACGAAGCTGATAACTTTTCGGACACGGAGGACGCTAAAGTTCTTGGTTCTCACTCATTGGAACACACATTTCAAATTGACCAACCCATGACTACCCAATTTGGCGGAATTTACTACCCTTCATTTTCAGACATTATCATAGTTTTAGAAAATAAAGGACCTAGTAAATTGTCCACACTAAGTGCCGCGAAATATTTTTCTCAAACATGGACTGTTATATAGAACTTAGAAACATCCTCAATTAGGATTGATATATTTACTTTTTGTAACAAAATCTTTGCTAAGCAAATGGTTTGATACGATTCATAACAACCCATTGGCACCTCATTTCGGATGTACTAAGACGTACCGGTTGTCACTCAGAAGGTATTATTTTCCTAACATGAAAGCTTATATAGCGAGCAAATTAAGGTCATGCAATCTCTGCCAAAAACTCAAGAAGTTATGAACCAAGCCGGGAGGCCAATTGCTCCATCTTTCTCCTACACCTATTGCTACTGCGTGGCAGTAAGATTCAATTGGGAAGGTGCCGGTCGGACAAGGAAAAATACATACTAGTAGCTATTGAAATGGCCACTCGATTTTGTGTAACGAAAATTGTAAACATCACAGCAGAAGAAATTGAACAATTTCTTATATTTGAAATTATTCTTAAATACGGAGCTTTTCCCTACCTGTATTTTGATAACCACCCTGTACATAATGCTAAGAGACTACAGCACCTAGCAAAGTTCTACAACTTTGAATTTAAAGTTTGTTCAGCACATGACCATAAAACTCTACGTATAGTGGAAACATTCCACAGAATTATACAGAATACACTTAAATTTTTCGTACACGAAAATCGAAACTATTGGCCAACACTAATTCCATACATAACTTTTGCGATTAATACATTCGTAACGGACCTAATACCATTTCTGATATTTCGCTTGCATCCACTCCGACGTTATGCGTCGACAAAGAACATTTGAATAAAATACGTGGAATTGTACAGGATAGTCTAACTGCAAGATACAACAAGTAGAAAAAATATTATGACCTTAAACATAAATAGACTAACTTTAACAAAGGCCAGAAGGTACTTGTATTCTTCCCTAACCGTCAGATTGGGATACCAGAAAGTTTTTAGTCTAGGTTTGCTGGGCTTGTTGATTAATGAAAGAATCAATCCCAACCTTTATAAGGTCAGATTTCCTTATTCTTATCGTCAACCCATAAAGGAAATTTATGTAGACAAAATTAAACCGTATTATGAAGATATAGACGATACTCAGCAAGAGGATAAATAGCTATTTTTTCTACAGGAACGAATGCAGTTAAACAAAAAAAAAATCAAATGATAACGAGCTAGGCAGAACGGAAAAACACGATAGGATCTGGCGTATCTCATCTTTTAAAATAATTATCTTCTTTCAATTGGCAGCATGGAAAGAAGAACAAGAATAGAACATAAACGCATCTAAATTATTGAAATCAATTGGCAAAGAACATTGTATAGCATAAAACATTTTATCATTCTCACTTCTTGATTTACAAAAGTAGAAGTGCTCACCTAGGAAGAAGAAACACAAAGACAAGTATTCGGACAGACAAAAAACAATTTTCATTGCGATACAAACATTTAATCTTTGTTTTAAAACATTCATTTACTCTGTACTGAATGAAAGAATGCAGAATTTCAGCATTTAACCCACAAACGCCCAAGACCAGTTTTATTCGTTAGCAACTGCATTGAACAATACCGTGTTACATCGAAAACCTGAGAGGAAAACTGAACGAAATTCGTACAACAAGAGAACGGGTAGTGTGCCTGAAGTGGAACAACGGGCTTTTGGCTAAATGAATGATATAGCCAATGTAACGTAGTGAAAAATAAAGTGGGTCACTGGTGGCACAAGGGGCGTTTGTGGGTTAAAAGGCAACTGATCTTTACAAGTACGACTAACTTATGATTCTACATTTCATCGACAATTTTTTTTCTTTTTCCACTCTGAACTGCATATTGTGACCGACATTAGTTTTTCAAATATATATCTTTAGTGCCATTTTTTAAAGAAATTTTACACCTAATACAGGGTGACCAAGAAATCACGCCGTTCGCGTCACGAACTTTCCAATGTCAATTATCTTTATATCCTTGTGATAATCGCAACCTTTTAGTATTCGCAACTCTTATTATTCTATACATACTATATCTCCACTCGGTACCAAAAACATCCAAAAGACCTCGTTTAGGTATATCTCCTCCAATTCCAATTGACACATTTAACACCATCCATCCAATTAAAGAGCAACCGATTTTACAGACTCCAATACCCATCACCATAAGTGAGCTAATATATGTATATAAACGCCAAAGCTTTAAACAACCCTACCTCGATGGAAACGAAGTGACATATAATATGTACCGATCCTGCCTGTGATTAGGGAATAACTGTTACTGCTTTCTTCCACTGCCTTAATAGTGCTCCGAAAAGTGAAATTTCATCAGTGTTACCAGTGTTATTAGTGTTTTAGTGATTTCCTGTGTGTAATCCCTCAATGTTGCCAACCCTCACAAGAAGAAAAATAACCATTCGGCTTATTTTTTAAACAAGCCAGGGAGGTATAATGTTCCACATGGGGTTGTGTATAAACAATTCTACACGCCAGTGTTTACAAACACCACAACGTGGTTTAGCAAGAGGATTCCACACACCAGATGGATCTACTATCACCTGCAGACGACGGGCATCTGGCCCTTCCCATGAAACAGACGATAACGACGGAGCAGAAGCACTACCGCCGCCCAAGGACCTCTATAAATTGGCTAGACGACAGCAATTCTGTACCAGTCTTCTGGTGTCCCTCCTACTGTTTTCCACGGAACATTAGGAGTAACCTAACCCAAGGCCTCTAGTCTGCTACGGAGCTACGCCTATCCTATCTCCTGGCTTAGCCTGCTAAGGGGCTCTGTTGGCCACTAACCATTCCTCTGCTTGCCATGGAGCATTAGGTCCTTAACTTCACTCTGCTTAGCCTGCTACGGGGCTCTAGAGACCCTGTCTACGACCTTACGGTCAAAGACTATTTGTAACAAACCTTGTAAACTTGGAGAGATTATTTGTGCAGTATTTTGTAAAAATACTTTTTATAGATAAATTTTATAATAAAAGCCGGTAGTGGGAGTCGATTTTGGACATTCTTTTTATTAACGCTCTACCTATATCTATATGGGACGAAGTTTTACAATATACTTGTATTAGTGCTCACGACATTTGAGGTTATCTCGTTAAAAAAAATCCATTCATTGTCATATCGTTTATTGAGACGAGACGAGATGCGAGCAGTGCCCCATCTCGTGAGCAACACTAAAAATATTCCATATTACTTCTCACACTTCTCATGCCTTTCCTTTCCGGTATAATCAGGCCATGATTTCAAAACGAGTTAAAAAGAGCTGAACGAGCGAGCGACTCAAAACTCGACCTTAAAACAGTGCCTCCGCTCAGAACTCAACTCGAGAAAATTATCTTTGACTCGACTCGAAACTCGACTCGAATTCGACTTCAGTTCGAGCACATGACTTTATCTCGACTCGTGCCCAACCCTAATCCATGCCCAGGTGGGAGGACATTATTAAAAAGGATCTCTCAGAAATAGGAATACAAAGTAGAAACTGGATACAGCTAAGAATAGAATTCAATGGATATAATTTGTGAACGGACATTGAACCAAAGGGTTCCATTGGTCTTAGAGTTAGTTTTAGTTTCTTATTTATTTATTTATTTATTATTATTATTATTATTATTATTATTATTATTATTATTATTATTATTATTATTATTATTATTATTATTATTAAGTGTGTTGTCAGTAGTAACTATACTATCATTTAAATATTATACTTTGATGTAATAAAAGTTATAGTAATGGTTCAAGAAGAAATATTTTTCCTGTATTACAGATCGATTTAATTCCTTAATTTTTCATCGTAATATACTGAAGCAGATTCCTGAATAATTTTCCGAAAATTCTTCTTTAAAAGTTTCCTGATTTTGCAATATTCCGTGAGTTTTGCTCGTAGAAAATCGTCCTGACTTCTTATTTTCTTCCACGAGTCTCAAAATATGAGTGCCAAACAGAACATCTCATATGAGTCATTGCCTCATTACCATAAGCCTGCCAACACCGTGTGCATGGGTTTTCTCAGGGTTATCCCGCTAACTCCCACTTTCTTCATTCCACAATTTCATTCCTTTTTCATTATCACCGTCTGCTTTGGCCTAGCCGGAATAATCGCTGGACGTAAAACTTGAATATTTCATTTTTAAAGATTTCCATAAACCTGGCAAATCATTCAAAATATATCCATTGCTGACCTGCCTAATTTGACGAAAAATTAATATAGTTTCTAGTTTACAGTCTCAATGCCTGTGTACGTTATCACAAAAAAAATCGCGTAGCACTTTCGCTGGAACAACACAGTTCTGCAGATCCTAATGAATATTTGGGCTTCCGTTATTTTTCAAGTCACATCTAATGTTACTGAGCGAAATTACTCAACGTGAAATGGGAAAATGAAATCTCTGTTCCTTACTAAACAATATGGAACGTCCTTCTTGTCCTCCGTCTTTTCCTTTCTTTCTCTCCTTTACTGACACCAGCCTATAAGGTAAAAGAAAACCATAGTTCAAAAGTTCTTGAGTAATGAATTAGATGCACATGAATAGTTGCAAATGTTGTATTGCATGTTAGTCTTCTATGTACTAGACCCTGAAACTAGGCAGACTTCTCAACTACCTAGTATATATCTATGTCTAATATTCTAATAAGAAGTGATATTACTATGAGTTCCAGTTTCAATAGACGGATAAAAGGAAAGATGGAACTCTTCGGATACTGAATTTATATCAAAAAACAACTTCTCACTGTCTCTTATCTGAGACTTACTAAGGAAACCTTTCTCGCTTTCTGTAATTGTTTTTGTTCATAAATGGAGATCAATACTGAAGCCGAATTTGTTAGTAGATATCTATTCTTTCTGGTTTCAATTCGGTGTATTGAAGCCCTATTTTTGGGGACACTAAATTCGTATCAACAAACCATTCTACGAGGTTTACTGCCGCTTTGCTCTATAAGAATCAAGATCGAGACCGAATCCGAAGTTGCAGCAGATTTTAATCACTTATATTTTTAGGTGAGTGATAGGCGCACAGAAAGTGCTTATTCTTGAGGACCCTAAGCCGGGAAGCGCACAAACAAGAGGTTGTGTGCGCTCGTGATATAAAAATATGCCATAAGCACACAAAATCTATTGCAGTGATGTCACATTATGTCAAATAGCTTCTGGCATTTATTGACTAATTTCTTATGACAAAAGCATCAGTAACCACCATTAAGACAAAATATGTACTAGAACATAATTAGTATTCACCTTAAACTGGATTTTTTGATCATATCAATTTGGTTAAAGGACATACTCTAAGGGATTAGGGTGTTTCAAAATTTATGTCCAAAGTAGAGTATCTTATTAATTTTTTACCATTATATATTTTTTTAAATATCTGTCCAAAGGGGAAAGGAAATTACAATACTTTCCTTCAACCTATTCTTTAGGGATGGTATCGAGACGAGACGAGACGAGACTTTGTACAGTCTCGGTCTCGTCTCGGTTTAAAAACAGCCGTCTCGGTCTCGGTCTCGTCTCGAGTCAAAAATCGCCGTCTCGGTCTCGGTCTCGTCTCGGTCAACAAATGCTTGTCTCGATCTCGGTCTCGGTCTCGAAGGCCAAATCTCGGTCTCGTCTCGGTCTCGTCTCGAAAGTCTCGAAATAAATAGGTGAAATTAAAATTGTAAAAATATTATTATTGTAAAGTCTGTCGTTTCTGCTTCTTATTTTTGGCCTTATTCTTGACTTAGAATTATAGTATGGTGTACTTCTTCAGAGCTAATTTGCTAGCGCTGATGCCTTCCATGCGTGTGTTCCAGTTTCAATCATCAGTGGGTATATCATATCTGGGATAAAATTCTAATAGTAACCCATATTTCACTTTCAGCAAAAGACTTTCTCATATAGCCTCACTACTGCCCATACAATTAAACTCTATTAAAATAACTTCAGTACTATATAGTAGTTTATTTAGAATAAGATTTCCTTCCTTAGAATAAGAATTGTTCAATAGCTCCTAACGGATAACGCAACACATAGAAGCATGAATGTATTTAATCGTACCGAAATTGAAATTTTACAATTTCTCATTTATTATCCAATACGTTCTGTTTTGACTGTCATTTTAAAAAAAAATATTACTACAATATATTTTGTTTAAAATTGATCAAATGCTTTATTACCGTTTCACATCTACGTGTTTAATTGACACCTTATAACACGAAATTCCTGAACTTTGTGGTGGGAGCTACGACACTCATCTTTGCTATGTGTGGCCTCGGGTTCCATCACGAAACAAGTTAGATTCAAAGTCAGATGTTTCGCATAGTTCGCGTCTAAATTTAAGTACATTCTGTTTCTTATACAAGTTCCTAAAGCTGTAATGCATTACATACGCATACGTATATCCACTGCCGTAACAAAGATTAAGCTTATTCCTGAGCTTTCAGCGGTGCATGTGATCTTTATTCAAGAAAACCAATCGTGCGTTCATTACGTTGAAATTTTATATTGATTGAAAATTACTTGCAAAACATGAACATACATATTATATAAGTATATAGGTAATTCGAGCTAGCTGTATCTATTTTCTCTCTCTCGCCAAAACAAGTGATTCTTAACTTTCTAGTTTTCTTTTATATTCATTTTCGTAGTTTTGCAGCAACATGAAGCATTAAATAGTCAAAAATATATATCTTTTTTTTCGCTGTATGACTTTCGTTAAATTTTGAATCCAATTTTACCCTACCTTACCTAGTAAATTTATACGGTATATATATATATATATATATATATATATATATATATATATATATATATATATATATATATATATATATATATATATATATATATATATATATATATATATATATATATATATATATATATATATATATATATATATATATATATATATATATATCTGAACATTAGTGATAGACTATGTTAAGTCACTTTTTGGCCAAATTGAGTTAGAATACTTTTTTTTAATAGACTATGTTCTTTCTAGTGGTGTAATAATGTAAGTCTAAAGCCATCTTACTACTTTGTAACTACTTAGTATAGTTTGAAAAACAGTATTATAGATCTTAGTTAAGGAACCGGTTTTTCGCTTCTCCTGTACAATTACGAAATTATGACTTGGTTTAGTTTACCTCTGAGGTCTCGATATAAAATCATTACCATCATCATAATCAAGCATTATCAATCCACTGCTGGATGAAGTCTTCCCAAGTTTTCTCTACAACTATCTATCTTAGGTAATTATTTTCCAGGTTACTCCCCAGTGGTTCCTGTTTTTGTCACGTGGTATTCAATCTAAAATTGTTTTCGGCTATCGATCATAATTTCGTCTTGCAATATGTCTATCACATGTTCCGGTCTATTTTAAACATTATTTTATTAGTACCAGTCATTAGTTGCCAAATAATTCATTTATATATATTTGGGCTACAAATAGTTCATATCCTCTACTTTTGGAGCACACACACGCTACTTTTTGATCTCTGGCAACACTGACTCAAGTATTTAAATCAACACAATGTAAGAACCCCCATTTGCTGTAATGGCTAGTACGCTTGATTTTGGTTCGCATGGTCCCGAGTTCGATTCCCGGTTGCGGTAATGTTCAACGACCGAAGTTTTTCGGATTCCACTATGATCAGTAACTCTACGTCTCCTTTATCCGCCCTAGCATAATTGTGAGACGTTAAACTAAAACAAAACAAACCAAAAATCAACACAATGTGTATTACTAACTGTAAGTCTTTGAATAATTGCATATAGCTATATGGTATGGATCGAGTTTGAGGTGGTCGGTGGTCAAACTATAACAAATGAAATGCAGTTAGGGTGTAATTTAAATTTTAATAAAGCAGTGTTTTAATCTAAAAAATACACCAGGCCTAAGGCTTAAGGAGAACAACTAGTGCTACTGAAAAGTTGTCAGTTACGTTTAATTTCAGTTACAATTTGCTTTTACATGTATTGCTGGAACGAAAACTTTGACATTAACATTATAAGTAGCCCAAAGACTATGAAAAACATCGTGTTTTGAAAACATTCTTGCACCATAAAACAAATTACGAGTAATTTAAAAATATTTTGCACTTTAGCTACGTTATTTGCACTATATTTATAATAATATTTAGCAATTTATTTAAGTTCTCAACTAACTAACTAACTAACTCTATGGCCTATGGAACCCGGAGGTTCAGTGCCGCGTTCACAAAAGCTCTCCACTGACTTCTATCCTTAGCTAATTGCATCCAGTTTCTACTTTGTATTCCTATCTCTGCGAGATCCATCTTAATATTGTCCTCCCATCTGCGCCTAGGTCTTCCTAATGGTCGTTTTCCTATGGGTCTACCAGTCAAGACTTTGAAAGCGTTTCTACTTTCTTCCATTCTAGCTACATGACCTGCCCACCTAAGCCTCCTAGACTTGACGACCCTAACAATGTTGGGTAAACCGTATAAACTATGTAGTTCCTCGTTATGAAGCTTCCGCCATTCCCCATTCTCGTTCCTCTTGGGTCCGAATATTCTTCTCAGGGTCCTGTTCTCAAATACTTTCAGTCTATGTTCTTCCCTCAGAGTAAGCGACCATGTTTCACAACCATACAGAACAACAGGCATGATTATCGTTTTATATATTTTAAGCTTCAAATTCCTCGACAGAATTCGCGACGACAAGAGATTTTGAACCGAATAGTAACACGAATTCCCTGCTTTTAGTCGACATTTAATTTCTTCGTGAATATGATTTTCGTCTGTTAATATTGATCCTAAATATTTGAAAGTATCCACTTTATCAAAAGTATTATTTAATATTTTAACGCCTCCACAATTTGCCGTATTACGGTCCCGACGCACTTCCATGTATTTAGTTTTCTCTGCATTTACTTCTAAACCCATGTCCCTGCAAGCGTTTAATAAGATCTCTGCATTTATTTCTACTGTTCTCCTATCATCCCCTATTAAATTTACATCATCAGCATATGCCATAACCTGGTGAATGCCGTTCAACTCTAGGCCCTGGTTGCTATCTTTGATTTTCCTTATGGCGTATTCCAGCACAAAGTTAAATAATAATGGCGACAACGCATCTCCTTGTTTCAGGCCATTTTCGACGTGGAAGCTCGTGGACAAAAATTTTCCTACCCGGACTTTACTTTGGGATTCACTTAAACATATCTTAATTAATCTAATTAGCTTTCTCGGTATTCCAAGTTCTGTAAGAACGTTGTATAATGTTTCTCTCCTAACCGAGTCGTAAGCCTTTCTAAAATCAATAAATAGTTGATGTACCGGGGTATTGTATTCCCACTTCTTTTCGAGTATTTGGGGAATGGTAAATATTTGGTCGATAGTTGATCGATTTCGTCTAAATCCGCACTGATAATCTCCAATAATTTCATCTGCGTATGGGGTCAATCTTGCTAACAGAATATTTGAAAGGATTTTATAGGATGTTGACAGAAGAGAAATGCCTCGATAATTATTACAGTCAGTTTTGTCGCCTTTCTTGTGAATTGGAACAATGATTGATTCTTTCCACTCTTGTGGCAATTCTTCCTTGTTCCAGATAAGGAGAATGAGTTTGTGTATCTTGTTCCACAATTTTTCGCCTCCAGCTAAAATTAACTCAGCCGGAATTTCATCTACACCCGGAGATTTGTGTTTCTTCAATTTCTTTATAGCAGCTTCCACTTCTATTCGATTGGGTTCTGGAATATACGGTTCTGCGGTGTGTATCTCCTTTTCTCCACGCACATTAGTTTTTGGCTGCGTGTTCAGCAAATCGTCAAAGAAATCTTTCCATCTATTTAAGAGGCTATCCGTATCGGTGAGAACTGTTCCGTCAGATTTCTTTAACATATAAGCACGAGGTTGATAGCCTTTCTTAAATTCGCTGATCTCCTTATACATGTCCCAAATATTTTTATTTTTACTATTATCTTCAAGTTCCTTAATTTTAGCTTTCAAAAAATCCCGTTTCTTTGTTCTAAAAGTTTTGGAAGTTTCCCGCCTGGTATCTGCGAAATTTTGTGTAGTTGTTTCATTCGGATTTTGTAGCCACCGTAATTTTGCCTGTTTTCTCTTCTCTGCTAGTTTAATGCATTCTTAGTCGAACCATGGTTTGTTCCTACTTATTTCCGCGTGTCCCAATTTTTCTATTGCTGAACTTTTAATGCTATCTCTAATTTCAGTCCAAGTATCCTCAACACTAGTGCACTCCGAGTCTTCTAAAACCGCGAATCTATTCGAAACTTCAATCTGGTATTCCTCTCTTACCTGGCTCTCTTCTAATTTCTTTAAATTAAATCTCTCCGTTTTCGGACATTGAATATTACCTTTATTCAACGATAATCTCTCCCGTATTATCGCTACTACCAGGTAGTGATCAGTGTCACAATCAGCCCCTCTAAACGACCGGACGTCAATTATGCTAGATTGTCTTCTTCTATCTACTAAAACGTGATCAATTTGATTATGTGTTTTTCCGTCTGGTGATGTCCAAGTGTATTTATGAACGTCGCGATGTGGGAATTTTGTACTCTTCACGATTAGGTTTTTGGATGTTGCAAAGTTCACGAGTCTAACACCGTTGTCATTACTTTTCTTATGCAAACTTTCGTTCCCTATAATCGGTTTGAAAATATCCTCTCGTCCTACCTTCGCATTGAAATCCCCTAATAGAATCTTCATATGGTATCGCGGGAGTTGGTCAAATATCCGTTCCACTTCTTCGTAAAAACTATCTTTTATATCGTCACCCTTATCTTCAGTTGGAGCATGTACATTTAAAACAATAATATCACACCACCGTCCCTTAAGAGTAATAAAAGAAAGTCTGTCAGTAACAAATTCAACCCGTTTAATTGCTGGTAATATTCGTTTGTGAACGAAAAACCCTGTTCCTAACTGATGATTTTTATTTCCTTCCCCGTAAAAGAACGTAAAATTTCCGGAATTCTCAGATCCATTTCCTTCCCACCTAACTTCCTGAACTCCTACTACGTCCATCCTGTATTTCTCTAACTCACTCGTAACAGATTTTAACGCGCCTGCCCTATAAAGACTTCTAATATTCCATGTTCCAAATCTCATGTCCATTTTCTTTTGCTGATGTCGTGCCAAGTTATCAGTCCTTGTCCGAGGCTTTTGTGAATGTTTCTGAACAAGTACCTTTTTTTACAGGATGAGGGTGTTAGCCTTACCCAAACCTCCAAGCTGGAGGACCACTCCTAGTCGCCTGTCCGCGACTGCTTATTCAGTATATTCGCAGCTAACCTCTATATCTAGAGGCCTTCTCCTCGATCCGCAACCTGAGGACGCGCCATGCCGTGGTGACAGGAACCCACGTTATTAAGTTCGCAACACTGCTTAAAATAATGTAACTGCGACTTGTTGTAATTAAAACTACTGAACACTAATGTTATAATGTTCCTGCCATTTGAGTTATTAGAGATCTCCAAAATGTTGATGATAGTTGTATGTATTGTCCTTTGTTACACTGAATAATATATGTGCTTTTGTGGTTTAATTTAATATCTAAATTAGAAATATGTAGAGCTCTTTCGTGGCTAAGCAGTTAGCCTATGGCGTGAGAGACCCGGGTTAAATTCCCGGCGGGAGCTCATGCGGTTTAGATTCAACGTTAATCAGTAGGTTCAGTCTCATATAACCTCGCTGCTGAAAGAGGCGTTAAACTCAATTAGAAAATGAAATGAAATTTTTGACTTTTACGTCCCACGGTTATGCCGGTTAGGCTAAAGGAGACTGTGATGATGAGAGATGAATGAAATGGTGGAATGAAGAAAGTGGGAGGAAACGGGGCAACCCCGAGAAAACACACGCACTAAACTAAATTAACTAAACAGAAATATGTAATATCAAACGTAGTGCAATTTGAGAAATTACAAATTGCGTTGGCAACATTGCTTGTTTATCTAGTGGTATTGCAGAGTATCTAGAAGAATTTCCTCTTCCATATTTCACACAGCATGTTAAAAAAATTCAGCATTTTTAATATATATGACTATTATATATAACTAGATGAAATACCCATTTTTCGCATGGGACCAGTATTTGGAAGTCAAGGCCTGTGGGAGTATCACTATCTCAGCAACCGCGAAAACTATGTATTTGACACTAATATCGGTCATTTTGTATTATTTTTACATGTCTCGGTACCCCCTCCCCAGCAGGTGAACCCTGGCCCGCATGCACTGGTAGCTGAATTTGAAAGTCATCGCTAATGGAAGTGACACCATTGATCTCAACGACCGCAAAAACTATACATTTGACACTAATATCGGTCATTTTCTACTACTTTTACATGTCCCGGTAAACGCCCCTCCTGATTCAAAATAATAATAATAAAAAAAAAACGCTTCTTCTTGGTCTGAGGCTGGGACATCACCAAAATTTCGTAACTCTTGGACTCTCGTCTGGTCCCCAGGCCGCACACAGGCAAGCAGAAAGACAGGCACGCAGACACACAGACAAACAAACTCTTCCTTTAACTTATATTAGCTATGATATACAGGCGAGGATCCAAAGGGAGTGTTAAAGGGGTTATACCTCCCCTTGACGCTCAGCTATACACTGTATAAAATGGGCTTCAATCTTACTTCTTTCTTTACACTGGATAAAATGTCAAACTATGGTTTAGCCCCTCCCTCGATCATATCCTGGATCCGCTGGTATATCTATCTATATATATATATATATATATATATATATATATATATATATATATATATATATATATATATATATATCTATATATATATATATTGAGAGAGGGAGACAGAGATGACTATACACATCAGCAGTGGATTTTGTTTCGGGAGAGGCTTGAGAATGAGTAAAAAATATTTGTGTTGTGCGTGCAATGCGAAAAAATGATCATAAATCTATTTCGGGAGGGGCTTCAGTCCGATAGTCATTCCCTAAATACGCCACTGAACATTAGTCAACTGTTCCCATATTACCTAATACAGCAACGAAAGAAATTTTGAGTAAAGGTCAATCTTAATAGTTGTCTATATCAATATTCGAGACGAGACCGAGACTTTCGAGACTGACCTAAGTCTCGTCTCGGTCTCGTCTCGATTTATAGAGCTCCGTCTCGGTCTCGGTCTCGTCTCGGTAGATAAAAGGCCGTCTCGGTCTCGGTCTCGTCTCGGTATATAAAAGGCCGTCTCGGTCTCGGTCTCGTCTCGGTAATTCGAGACGATACCGAGACGAGACCGAGACTAGTCTCGGTCTCGGTACCATTCCTACTATTCTTCCTGTGCGAAAGGAGGCACGGTGCATCAGTGCTAGAGCACTTGCCTCTGGTATGTGAGATCCCTGATTAGAACCCCGTCCAAGCAAGTTTGTGGTGGACAACATCATGTCGGTGCGTTTTTTGGGAATACTCCTGTTTCCTCCAACTTTTTTTATTCCACCGACTTATTCATCATTCACTTGCACTAGCCATCGTCTCCCTTAGCCTAAGGGCATAACGTGGGACGTTAAACTGAAAGATTTCAGTTCATTTTCCTCCTGTGCAAGAATAGACATTTTAGCTAGTGTACAAATAATTGCCATAAGAGTATGACAACCATATAATATGACAGTGTTCACAAACAAAAACATCTGCTATTTTATAATAATATCTATATAAATAAAGTGAATGACATTTTAATGTTAATAAACACAACACCATGACAAAATATTTCATACGACGAACATCTTTGTGCTTATTAGTTACTATTAGACGGAAACGAAAATTATATAGGAGAAAATGTTGTACAGTTGTTCGGCAGGTCTTAATGAAAAGTTACTACCTAATTGGTGAAATATGTAACAACAACAAGGCGAAGGAAGAGAAAAAAAAGAAATATAAAAAGACGTTTGGTCTTTCGAAGTGGTTTTGTGAAGTTAAAGAAAAAGAAGATATTAAGCAACTGGTATTTTACCAAAAATAAAAGAAACAATAAAACAACGTACTAAACACAGCGGAAATATTGTATTGCAGTGCCAGTACAGAATAAATTACAATTATCATATTTCGTGGCTGTGTAATTGATATTTTAACAATTTACTTTCTCTCTCATTCTCTTCCCTTGGATATATATATATATAAAGGTCATTACTAAATAACTTAATTTTCTTCCGTTTACTGTCATGGTTTTAAAGTACTGAGTATGACAGTACAGGTGTAAAATTTCCCATAATACTCTGAAATGCATATGCTTTAAACATAAGTGCATATACATTTTCAAGAATTTTTCTGCAACATGAAACACGGTCATGTGTAATTGATCTGTTCACACCTGTCTCAAAAAATGAGCACATAAAACATTAAAATTATTAACTTACTCTCTGAAGATAATTAATGTAAGTTAACCTATAATTTTTTTTTTTTTTTTTTTTGGAGACCTTTCCGGATACAAAGGTCAAGAAAAAGGAAACCTGGTGAGATCGACTGAGGTACCAGAATATTTAGCAATATGTACGGTATTAATTAACGAGGAACTTGTATAGGTTGGATATGTGCTAGTGGTTAATATCTTACTTTGCTATCTGTACCGGAAGTTTCTGAGTTCAAACCTAGGTGTTTTATTTAAATTTTTACCATCATTACTCACATATACCCTCAGGATATTTTATGGCTTGAACACACGCATACTATAATCAGAATTATCTTATATGTTTCCTTGTGTGAGACAGGAATATGGTTCCCCTGTAGATACATGCTACAAAATTGAACAATATTTTGAGACGGTATTTTAAGACGATATTTTGAGATTGTATCTTTGTTTCTCCATTATACAGGGTAAAGTGCTGCCGACTCCCTAATTTCAAAGGTTTATATGTATTAACAAGAGGCGTTTAGGAAGGTAAAAAATACCTGGTGAAGGAACATATCGTACCATTAACTACCTGACAGTTACAAACGTAAAAGGAAATGAAATCTTTGAGTTTTACGTCCCACGGTTATGCCGGTTAGGCTAAAGGAGACGGTGATAATGAGAGATGAGTGAAATGGTGGAATGAAGAAAGTGGGAGGAAACGGGAGAACCCCGGGAAAACCCACGAGCACGGTGTTTGTCCACCACAAAGTTCACTTGGCGGGGGCTGGGATCGAACCCGGGACCCCAAGCACCAGAGGTGAACGCTCTACAGTTACAAACGTACTTACGGAATACAACATCAGGAAGATGTCGTCCATTACAGTCAATGGTTTGCTGTAGTTGTTTCATGAAATTTGCACGTTCCAGCAAGGCACCGTCCATGGTCACAGCCTCTTCTATAATGGCGTTCTTCAACTTAGGAATTGTTGTTAGAAGTCGCCGGTACACCTTGTTTATAAGGTGGCCCCCATAAAAAAAAAAAGAAAGTCGGGAACGGATATGTCAAGGAACTGAGGAGGCAAATGAATGTCTCCAAAACGTGAAATAACAGTCCTGAATGTACCTCCAGAAGGTTACGATTAAGCAAACCATTGACTGTAATGGACGCTATCTTCTTGATGTTGTGTTTCGTGAGTAATGTTGTAAATATTAGGTAATTAATAGCAACATATGTCCTCTTAGAAGACATATTTTTGTTTTCCTAAACGCCCCCTGTTAGAAGACATAAGCCTTTCAAATTGAGGGGTCAACAGCGCGTCACCCTGTATTTGCGTATTACTGTTTTATTTTTGTACACTGAGAAAAATTCGTTCTCCTGACAGCGGTATATTGTACAAACACAGGGTGTTTCAAAACAACACCGACAAGGTTTGGGAAGTGATTCCTGACACCAAAGTAAAACGAAAAGTATAGACCAATCTGGGTGCACAAATGCTTCCTTTCGGAGTTACAGTCAGCCGAAAATATGAAAAAATGAAATTTAAAGGTCCATAGCTCCAAAACTATGGGACCTACCGTAGTAAAGTCAAGACTTTACTTTGGAACTAATATGTGCTCTATCCAAAAATACATGTTTCAGAATCCTAAGGTACTCCCGCAACAATTTTTGTACATGCAGTGTAGTTACGGGCATATAATCTGAAGTGCTCACTAATTACCTCTATAAAAAATGTTACGGAAGTACTGCAGGATTCTGAGACATGTATTTCTGGATAGAGCACATAATAGTTCCTTAGTAAAGTCATGACCCGACTGCGGTATGTCCCATAGTTTTGGAGCTATGGACCTTTAAAGTTCACTTTTTCACATTTTCGGCAGCCTGTAACTCCTAAAGGAAGCATTTGTGCACACAGGTTGGTCTATACTTTTTGTCTTATCTTGATATCAGGATCACCTTCCAAACGTTGTCGGTGTTGTTTTGAAGCACCCTGTATACGAAATCATCTTGCTTACTACAGAAATCAGTACGGAGCGTACATTATCCGTATGCTACATAATCACTGCCCGTAGATGCTACATCATGTCGTTGCAGGATGTCTGATATCTAACAGTTTGATATCACATGCATATATGTAAGTTACCTTTGTCAGATATATGGTATATACATACGTTTGTATTGAGATCCTGACCTCCTATATTGTTTCATACGGAAAGTACGTACAGATGGAACACTTATACAGAAAGTATTATAAAATATGCGTTTTCAGTTATACGATTGCTGTCCAAAAACTACAGGATTTACAAATGTAACATACGATTTTACGTATGCCACATACATTTTTCTCACTATAATCTATATATTTGTATTCCCGTTGTAACTGTGTTCAAAATTTGTATTTGAGAGTCTCGAATCCCCGTTATATATGCAGTAGACTCTCAACTATCGGGCCGCGACTAACCAGCCTTAGCAACAACCGGCCTAGTTTTAAAAAAGAAAATAAAAGAAGGAGAGAGAATATATATATATATATATATATATATATATATTCAACGATCTAATCAACATGTAAAGCCTTCATAAAAACGGGATAATGCCAAGGAAAAGTAGTTATCTATTAAAGACTTTTTTCAAAAGCTAAAAACGTAAATTTTGACTGTTTGAGGCCTACCTTTTCACATGTGTAATCATTTATCAACGAAGAGTAAAGCAGGTTTAAATAGTGAATTTAAGAATTAGGTCTACGTTTTATGTTCATGTTTTATTATAAAATTGTGTGTATATTCAGTGTATATGATTTTATGTTTCCTGCAATTAAGTTACACTTTATAAAATTTATCTTAAAATGTGTACAATATTCTTATTTTTCGACATTCTTTTTCTATATTTTTTAAAACGTGGAATACAGTACATAATAAACATTTATGAAGTATTGGCATGCACTAGTGGGTCGGAAATTATGAATAAGAGCAGGTTTTGGTATTTTTTTTTTTTTTTTTAAATATGTCTTTTAATGGTATGGGTAGGGCAGAAAGTTAGTATTTATAAAACTCCGATCTATCCGCCCTTTTGTTATTCGTCCTGTCCTTCCGCTACATTAGGTTACATAGTAGCGAGTGTACTGTAGAAAACAATATATATAAAGTAATACTTGTATGTATCTCTGTTATATCTGTTTCAGTACCTGAGAACTCTCCCGTTGTATAGACTATGTGTATCTTTGTATCCCTATTATATATGTATAAAATAATCTGCATGTGTGTATCCGTATTATATTCTATTTGTGTAAAGTAATTAATATCCCCTGATGTGTAAAGTAATTTTATCTATATATTCCCGTTATATATGAGTAAAGTAATCTATAATATGAAAATTTCAGTGAAATTTAACTTGATCTTCTTTAACTTACATCTATTATCCTTTTTCTATGCTTAAACAATTAACGATTAGTATGAAAACTCTGTAGTGATGTATTAGATAGACAAACTAAGTAAGCAACAATAGGAATAGAAGTTTTCTTTCACTTTATTTATTTCTCTGTCGTGAATCCATTTGATTTGATTCCGTGGGACTAGTTTGGCAGAGGGTAATCTTGGATAATTGTTTTCTTGTTCTCTGCTAACGAATTCAATGTGTCAAGAGAATGATATCGCCTCGAAACGAACTGCGTTACAATGAGATAGGATTTACATAATTGTTCCTGCTCCGGAACGTGCGAAGCAAGGGAGCTAGTTAGTTCTCTCTCTCTCTCTCTCTCTCTCTCTCTCTCTTTCTCTCTCTCTCTCTCTCTTTCTCTTTCTCTATCTTTTATCTACACCTTCGTCACTCATGAATGCTGGTTATTCCCTCTGAAAGACGTCTTCACAAATTACAAGGCTTTAACCAGTGTTGACACCTAATGCACTTTCTCACCGAATATTGACTACAATCACATATTTAGATTTTCACAAACAACAATATTATATTCTTTGTTGGGTACGTGGTACATATAAACTATAGGGTTGTCCAAGGTTTAAAAAAGCCCTGTCCGCCGCTCTAATGGCTATTGCGTATGCTCGTAGTCCAGGGTTCAATTTTCGGTGACAAAGCACAAAAATTTAATTTCACAATCATTCACTTCATCTGTCTTCTTTAGTCTAAAGAGCATAACTGTGAGAAGTTAAACTAAAATTTCATTTTATTTCATATTCAAGGTTTAAGGGACACCATATTCTAGCGGTTAGAGCGTTGCACTCACAGTCGCGCGGTCCCGGGTTCGATTCCTGGCCGGTGCTTCCCAATTTCCGGCATCCATCCAGCGTCAAGAGACAAACTGATGACTCACGTGAAAACAAGATGTGACGACAACTAGGTCTAGAAACCTCTTGATGCGCCTATTAGGGAGAGTGCGCGTTGATCACGTGCTCGACGCTAGACTAGACATAGTTTAGCCTGTCATTAGCGGATGGCGCTGAAGCAGGCCTAGGCCCACAAAATGGGCTACTACGCCAAGTGGTTTGCTTTTTGGTTTTAAGAGTCTTCATCCCGGCGAAATTAAAATACCGCTAATTTTTTTACAGTAATTATGTGATATCTTCAAATAGATAAAGGATAATTGAAATATGGAACAAGAGCGCCCTAGACAATATTATTTTGCATGAGGTACCGTTATCACAAGTCACCAAGCGGCTTTCCGTTTTCAGCCATTTAGAAACGCGAAAATAAATGCCGATTTTCAAAATGGCTCGAAATCGAAAGCAGATAAATGAGTCGTGATAACGGTTTCTCATGTAAAATAATATTGTCTAGGGCGCTCATGTTCCATATTTCGATTATCTTTTATCTATTTGAAATATCACATAATTACTGTAAAATTAGCGGTATTTTAATTTCGCCGGGATGAAGACTCTTAAGGTTTAAAACAGTTACTGCTGAAATATACGTGGAGATGGGCAAGATGGGCGGAGTAAGAAAAATGATACAAATAAATGACTAGACGGAGGTAAAAATCTTGTTACTTTCGGCATAGTGCTCTCTATTTGCATCTTTACACTTCTTACTCCTATCGTTGCTCAGATTTACAATATCACACATTATAGCCACAAACTTAATTTTACCTTTCTCTTTTCTTTTTTTCTTTTTTTTTTTTTTTTTTTAATATTGCCTCGTAATAACTTCATTTACGACTTCACATTCATCCAATCACTATCGCCGTAGGTGTGCAAATAAAAAATTTGAGTGTAAAAGTTATGTTACTGTTTTTCCATTATCAACTTTACTTTTACCAGATATCCCTGCATGAGGATTCTTTTCGTGCCTACTGGGAACTATGTGAGCCTAAGTATGCGTTAGCAAGCAAAGACAGGCGAGTAGCTCACAGGATGACGGCGTAAACGGTAGAGCTTTAGGACGGAACTCGTAAGCGGGATGCGCAGAGGGTGTATATTTGTTGCTTGAACTTTAAAAAAAAAAAAAGAAGAAAAAGAAAAGGAAAGAAATCTTTCGTTATTCCTTCACGACCAAGTAGATTTGTTTGTCCATTCCTTGATTTTCCCAAATATTTGTAAACAATGTCTTCAGATATGCAGTATTTCACAAATCAGTAAAAATTCTCACAAGCCAGTATACATTCTTCACTTTCATTAAGAAAATGTTCTATCACAAGGGGCTGACAAAAATGCGAAGACTGAGCATAAGAAAGATAGTTTCCCCTTTGTAACATTTTAAAGTTCATCTAAATGCAACTAAAATCTTTAAATTTTAAATTTTAATTTCCGTAAGGTGGAAACGACAGTGGTGTACTTGAGTATTGTGCTGTTAGATAAAGGCAGTCCATAACCTTTGGGACTTCATAGGTGTTACAGTGAATTTAATATATGTAGGAAGCGGAAGTAGAAATATTATCGGTATTATCCCAGAAATACTAACTAAAATTGATTCTACCTAATCATCCTCCTAAACTAGACATTAATCTTTAGTTTTAGAAACTTTGAAAATTGTAAAACAAGTGTACTGAGTACCATTCACATGAGTAATGCTATTTGTTTCTTGAACCTACGTGCATTATTTTGTTACGATGAGAGATGTTATTGAATGTGTAAGAAATTGAACGAATACTAAATGGCTGTATACTGGTTGTACTAATTATTCCTTTAACTTGACATGAAAGCCCATAACGTCTCTAACATCCAAGCCGTTAACAGTACAACTCTGACAGTAATCACGGGAACAATTGTTCCGGGAAAAAGTAGAGAAACGATCAGATTGTCCCTGGAAAACGAAATGAAATTTATAGTTTTATCTCTTATAGTGACGGCCTTTAGGCTAAAGGAGACACACGATTAATGTAGATGGATGAAAATGAAATAATTGGTGGAATGAAAATGGGGAGGAAACGGGAGAAGCACGAGAAATCCTACAGAAACGATCTTGTACACCACAAACACACTTGACTTGGAGTCAATCATGGACCTTTAGCACCAGACATGAGCGCTCTACCGCTAAGCTATCGCGCAACAGTACCCATATGACTCTTAGATCAGCTCAACGACTTCGCTCAAAAAATACCGGATAGTCATAATGATTTGTCTGGTGACTGTATATCAATGTCATCCATACATCCACTAGGTGCATGGCTATACTTATATTTGAGCCTAACATCATTTATCCCTTAGTGTATATTTGTATAAACACATATTACGGGTAAGTTTATCATTTCAAGACCATGTACAAAATATTTGTTAGTACTTTGTATGTAAGTATGCAAGATGACCTGTGACGTGCTCAGTAAGTATATAGCTGGTCAGTATATACTTAAGCTTCTTGTATATACATTAAGGATATGTAATTATGTATTTAACGAAGTATTTTAGTTAGTGCCTCATAAAGGAATACCACTATTGCTACACAACATTATTGTTACAATATTTGATTATGTCACAGTTTGTCTGTTAAAGTTTAGCAGCCTTTTTTAGCACGAGGCTATATGAGACGTTTACAAACTGTTTAAGGTGGAATCCGAACTCTTCCATCGGGGGTCGAATCTGGGATCAGTTTACCATAGGTAAACGATCTTCTAACTTTAAAAAAGCGCCTTAACTATGCCATTTCTTTCTTTCTTTCTTTCCTTTTTTTTTAAAAAAAAAAAGAAGTGTCGCTACACGTTGGATTAATGTTTAAAATATCAAAAAAATTTCCGGAATCGATCGCAACAATATATTACTATGCATTCATCCATCAGTATCTTTCATACGGAATCGAATCCTGGTATGGAAATTTAAGTGCTCAGCTTAAATGTAAGCTCCTCATTCTTTAGAAGAAGGTAATAAGCATAATTTTAAAAAAATGAATAGTGATGAGCAAATGCAAGACCAAGACCAAGACCCGGGTGGTCTTGGTCTTGGTCTTGCACATGCGGTCTTGGTCTTGGTCTTGGTCTTGGTCTTGCACTGGAACTCTCGATCTTGGTCTTGGTCTTGGTCTTGCACACCTAGTCTTGGTCTTGGTCTTGGTCTTGCACACCCAGTCTTGGTCTTGCTTGCAAGAGTCTTGCAAATTTTGCTTTTAAGAAATCTATGATTTTCATAAGTAAATTTTACTCTGGATATAAGGGATAATAAATCCTACATTGCGTCAATAGTGAGGGAAATGCAATGTATGTTTCTAAATGTAATATATTTTACCTTCGTGTAAGTGTGATGATACTGTACAACATAGGCGATGACCTTTACTTTTTTTTTTCAATGGGTGATCACGCTTCACTACTTATAAGATAAATCACAACATTTCGTAATATTTTTATATGTTTTAACAGATCCAATACTCCACTGGTTCCCAAACTGGGGAGGCTACCCCTGACACTGAGACGCATGAAAGAAAACCAAGACGGCACAGATTACTGAAATACCATAAATTGCAAAATTATTTTTACACTCTAAAGGCGTCAGATTTTTTTCTTTCCAACCACGATTAGCTCATCTTTGTATTGAACAAACTCCCAATTAAATATCGAAATTTTGTTTTACTGATTCTAATATGTGCTGCATGGGGCAGAAACAAGGTCATTACGCAAAAACGATGAAACAGTTAGACTTTCGAAATGTGGGCATGGAGAAAAAAGGAGAGAATCAGCTGGGTTGAACGGAAAAGGAATGCAAAGATTTTAGAAATAGTAGCAGTAGGGGAGAAAAGAAGAATTTTAGATGTAATTAAGAGGAGGACATTAGCTGAGGAGGAACTGTATTATGAGGACGTGCTAGAGGGAGGGGGTGAAGGAGATTGTAGTTGAAGCTGCCAATAATGGCAGAATAGCTATTATTATGACGATGATGATATGTTTTGCAATATTGACCAAAAAGGAGAGAAAAAATTAAAATAATAATAATTAAACCTCTTAATATTTTAGAATATAAATGAAATTAAATTTGTGAGTTTTACGTCCCACGATTATGCCGGCTAGGCTAAAGAAGACGGTGATGATGAAAAATGAATAAAAATGGTGGAAAGAAGAAAGTGGGAGGAAACGGGAGAACCCCGAGGAAACCCTCGCACACGGTGTTTGTCCACCACAAAGTTCACTTGGCGGGGGCTGGGATCGAACGCGGGACCCCAAACACCAGAGCTGAACGCTCTACCACTGAGTCCCAATATTTTAGAATAATTTGAGTGAAAACTGAAAACGACTCAACTGTCTGTGTCTTTTGTGTAAACTCAATTTACCTATATAAAAACTTTTGACCTACATTAGAAATACATAATAATGGCATCAAACTTCAAGTTATTTGAAATAAGTACGAAATCACTCTCAGTTGTGAATATAGATTATTTATTGTTGTATAATGTTATATCGTTGAATCCTAGATATGCCGTATACCTAAGGGGGCTATAAGTTATATTGATAAACAATTAGTCAACGTATAAGCACCCACCTATGAAATCAAACTTGCGGTCACATGCGCTAAGTTTTTGTCAATGTCATGAAAATGTTATTTCAATATTAATTTTATAAGAACACATTAAAAATTTCCAACGGATGCTTGAACCTCAGAGCCAAGGCCATACCCATGTAGTCGGCACCTATGGTGTACGGAATTGCCGATGTTCAATACTACATTTCTTTAGTTTTGGAACGTCCCACGATTATTACACTGAGGCTAAGGGGAAACAGTGATGATGAGAAATGGTGGAATGAAGAAAGTACGAGGAATCGGGAAAACCCACGCACAGGGTGTTTGTTCACCAAAGAAGCTCACATAGCGCAAGCTGCGATCGAACCAGGGCCCCATGTACCAGAGGTGAACGCTCTGCCACTGAGCTACCGTGTCCATAACATGCTCTAGTTTATTTTTGCTTATCCACTTCTTATGGACACAACTATTCTTCGTATGATTTCCCAAAATCCAATCATGGGCCGTCGTGAATGATCAAGTGATGACCAAAGTAAATCAGACACTGAAGTTATTATAGCTATATAATTATGCTGTCGGTCCTCTCGTGAACAACCGATTCAAAAAACGACATACTGTAGCTATATGTTACAGGAGCAGATCGACTCACATGGATTGCATAAACTACTGGGAACACATTCACTCCGGCGGTATTTTTACTGGAGCCAAGAAGTTCACGTGAAAGATATAATGATTTTTCCCCTTCCTTTTTACATTCTATAAAAAATCAAGTAGTATCATACTTGTGCAAGACTCTTGCGCAAGAGTCTTGGTCTTGGTCTTGGTCTTGCAGGTATGGTCTTGGTTTTGGTCTTGGTCTTGCACCCCTTGGTCTTGGTCTTGGTCTTGCATCGGAATTCCTGGTCTTGGTCTTGGTCTTGGTCTTGCATGCAAGACTCTTGCAAAAACTGCAAGACCAAGACTCTTGCGCTCATCACTAAAAATGAATATTTCCTTGCGCATACAGAACTGCTATTTGATAAACTGAATATATTAAAATTTGATAAACTTTATTTTTATAAGATAATGTACAGAATCCTCGAGAAATATGCAATTTTATTTTCAGCACAATTTGTTGAAATAAAAGCACTCAGGTAGTACACGTGCGAAGACAAACAAAGAACTTGAAAAACCAAGACTACAATAAAATTATGTTATCAAAAGTCATCAAAAGTATCAAGTAGAGCTTTTGCAATTTCTTTACGTCCTCATTAGCTGGTCTAGAAAATTGAGCTCTTAGCCTTATCCGCCAACATATATTAAGCATTTACCCACCATCTTAAATATGTTTTAAAAAACAATCTGAAAGGCAGAACCATAAACAGCAGAAGTTGAATCATTTATAAAGAGAGTTAAGTAATTGTTTTGTAACCATATACATATTAATTGAGTCGTCTAGTTCCAAAAGTCTCTTATCTACTTACAGAAAATGCCAGAAAACTTAGGGAAAAAATGCAGGGTCTGCATGTTTTGTAGAACTGGGAATATTGTGAAAAACTTAAACATCCTCAAATATTTCCAGTTCTACAAAATGCATCTATCCTACAATTTTTCTTGGTTTTCTGGGATTTTCAGTAAATGAACAAGAGCCGTTTGGGATCTGGACGATTCAATTAATCCTATTGTATTCTACAATAAATTCTATTATTCTATTTTCTATTTTCTCGTTTACGACCGGGACACCAATACAGTTAAAAATCCGACAATGCGGAATTCGAACCCCAAAAAGGTTTCCTCACGATCATCATCCTAACGCCTCCTAGGCCAGCGGGGAAGGCTCTGATTACGTCACGAAGAGCTGAAATCCATAAGCGTGGGAACAGGCCCTTCCTAGTTCAGAGGTACAAGACCTTGTTTTTTGAGATTAATTTAAGAAATAACAAAAATTTTTAGAACTTGTTGAAAGGAAAAGAAATGGGGGGGAAAAAGGTAGGTAAATATATTTACGAGTTTGGTGTTTAGCAACATTCATTCAAACGATACACAATATATTTAACCCACGAATGAAGTCGAAAGAAGCCGATATGAAGCGTGGAGCCAGTTAGTCGGCCCCCTGCTGAGACCGAGTTATTTCCTGTCAAGTCTGTGTATTTACATAAGATTTACCCCCGCTGTCCACTTAACCCTCCCATTATTTTCAAGCGCACGCTTTTACAGATTTCTCTCTCCTCTTTTTTTTTTCAATTTTCCCTCTTTTCTTGCTTTTTTCATCTCTTTCTCTTTCTTCTTGACAAATACTAGGTCTGGAAAAAATTGACAAACTACCTTGTCACTTATTTCGAGAGGAAGAATTCAAAATTTCACAATTTCAGAAAAACTATTTACAGAAAAATAAAGACGAAGGAAAAGAAAACATTAAAATCTGCAAAAGCAGAGCACCACCCCGTGTTACAATATTACTCTACCAACAGTGACAGTATACACTTGATTTTATATAATAAATGTTATCATATCAATAATTTTGCAATTGACGAACATATTTGCGTTGAAATTTCCTTTGACGTAGAGATCTTCTTCTATACTTTACAGAACAGTGACCTCAAATTAATCAAATTCGTTTTAAAATGATAAAATGGCAAGAGTAAAATATATTGCACATGGTCTTTAAATAATCTAACCCAGTGTGTAAACAGAATTTTATCAAGGGGAGTAAAAATTCAATTTCGTATGCTTTCAGGCCAAGAGTGACTTTTGTATAATAAATGTTTATATAATTTTCATGATATCTTGATCAAGATGTTTAAACACTGTAATCTTCCCTCCTTGTGTGCGCCACTGAACTAACCAACTATACATGTTTCTGGGAGGAAAACGCACGTTGAGGTGAAAATAACGCTCTTAGCTTCAAAAAATAATAATATCTAGGAGTAACTCTACGTTTCTCTTGGTGGTTATGTACTGTATATGTCGCGATGTCCATTTCCCTTGGAGCGCAATGGTAACTTTTATATAGGCCTATATAAAGAGATAAAATTTAAAGGATCCAAATATCAACAGGGAGTCGATTTCAGTCCTTTCGCCTTTAAAGGGCTTATGATTCGGTGCAACTAAAAACATTCACTTTTGTGACTTGTAAAATTATTGACTATAGATTGATATTCGTTTAAAACTTAGATTCCCGTATGATTGTCAGAGCAAGGGTTTTCGGTAAATAAATTAATTTTAAAATAACATTATAATAACAATCTCGTAACGAATGTTTATCACGAGGGTTGCACTGAAAGGTTCGGGAATCACGTACTTGGAAAAATGTAATCTGTTAGATTTTGTTGTAGTTATAAACTGTCATACTTGTTTACTCTAAATGCAAAACCTTATGTAACTCGGAATCTGTCGTGGCAGGGCACCAGCTTGAAGTGAGGTGGTCGTGATCAGAAATGGACCTGACGAGAGAGCACTTTTGTGCCATGATTTATTACAATTTTGGCTAAAGGTTAACACATAATGAGTGTGTTCGTCAGGTGACTGCTACTTTTCCTGATGAATCCCCATCCCAGACGACAATTTACAGGTGATTTCAGGAATCCAGATGTGATCGAATCAGCCTTGTGATGAGGATCATGCAGATCATCCATGGACAGCCATCGTGCCCAAAATCATTGAAGTTGTTCATGAATCAATTAACAGTGATCGATATGTGACTTATCGTGAAATTCAGGGGACCTTAGGCATTGGCATGAGCCAAATGCGAACAATATTGCATGATCATTTAGTTGTTTTAACAATACTTTGCGCTCGTTGGATCTCACCCAATTTAACTTAAGGACAAAAAGACGTTTTGTGAAGTGGTGCAAAGCTTTGACGAAACGGTTCAAATCTGGATCATCTAATTTGGTGTTTAACATCGTAATAGGTGATGAAATGTGAATTCGAACCGGAAACAAAGCGACAACTTGCTGTGAGGGCGATCCACGATGAACATAAACCAACCAAAGTTGTTCTTGCACGCAGTGTCTTCAAACAAAGGATTGCATCATTTTCTGGTAAATCTGGTCATATTGCAACTGTCCTACTGGAGAATAGTAGAACAGGCAATCCAGAATGGTACAACAATCATATGTTTACCAGAAGTACTGAATGTGACCAGACAGTCCAACCCCAACCGTCGAGTCATTCTGCATCACGACAATACTAGTTCGCACACAGCAGCTGCTACAAGTGATTTTCTAGACTAGGAAAACGTTGAAGTGATGACGTATAAGGTTTATTTCCCTGATTTAGCCCCCAGTGATTTCTTTTTATTCCCGACAATCGAGAACATGTTTGGTGGAAACGCTTTTGCACTCCAGAAGAAGCCATCGAGGCACACAAACAACAAAAGGCATACAGGTACCAACATCGGAATAACATAACTGTTTTAAGATGTGGTTCTATCGTATGAAACAATGCATTGCTGCATAGGGAGAGTACTTTGAGAAGCATAAAAAATTGTTGTACTTTGATATTCTTGCGTTGTATCATTCTCCACAATCTTTTAGTGCAGCCCCCGTATGACTTCTAGTATACCTAATTATCATATGAAACTAAATATCTTCTTACTGTGAAGAATTTTGTTTAAAAAAAAACACACATTTCTTGTTTTACGATCTTTCCTAAAAATCAATGGTCTTGCTACACTTTGCAATCATACTTAATGAAATAATCATTATTCTTTCTTTATTATACCGGTTATGTAAAAGAATGTTGTGTACTATTAGTTTTTTTTCTTTTTAGAAAGAGAGTAAAATTCTATTTTTATTTTTGTTGTTTGGTCATGGTTGAGAAGAAATAGAATAAAACGCAAGCTGCTAATTTACCAACTCTTGTGTTACAGTTTTTGCTTTCTTGGCAATTAAACTAGGAAGTTGAAAAGCGCTAAATTATAACAGAGAACATATACGAAGAAGAAGACGATGATGGAGTAAGGAAAAAAAGGTACATTGAGTTTTTGTTTGTTTGTTTGTTGATAGGAATATACGTAGAAAGGGTATTGTTACGTGGAGGAACCTGTAACGCATGTATGTTTAAGAGAATGCTATCAAAGATAAAGTTACAATACGTGGAAAAAATAAAATTACATACTTTTGCGATATGAAAGTGTCATCATTCAGTATACTATGTAATGTAATGCGGAAGTGAAATGTTCTAAAGCTTATTCTAAATTAACGGTATACGTGCTGTATGCATGCAAGTACAAAGATGCAGATGTTTTCATGTAGGATATAGTATGTGTATTATATAATCTTAATACATACAGTACCTATGATTATTTTCTTCTTTTGAGAATTGGCAAAGTAGTGACTGTAGTGGCGGAGGAAAAGGGAGAAATCATGTTTGCGTGAAGGAGGGCGGGGGGAAGAACTAGAAGATCTGTTTCTTACTTCTTTCTGGTAAAGCGTTGGACCACTTTTTCTTATTATTAACGATGTTAAAACCGTTTTACCGTCCAGTGAATGCCTGCATTTTGCTGCTGGCAATAGTCCATGGCAAAGATGCAAACAACAGCGTCGAATAAGAGAGCCCATGATGTCTGTGTTTCAGGCTGGTTACTCTTTCATACTTGGGTTCACATCCCTCACAGACACAATACTTTCTTTTTTGTTTTAGTTAGTTAAACTTTTACCAACTATATACATATATTATACAGGGTGTTTCAAAACTACACCGACAACGTTTGGGAGGTGATTCCTGACACCAAGATAAGACGAAAAGTATAGACCAACCAGGGTGCACAAATGCTTCCTTTCGGAGTTACAGGCTGCCGAAAATATGAAAAAACGAAATCTAAAGATACGTAGCTCCAATACTAAGGGGCCTACCATAGTCGGGTCAAGACTTTATTTAGGAACTATTATGTGCCGTATCCAAATATCCACGTTTCAGAATCCTGCGGTACTTTCTTTCATAGAGGTAGTTGGTGATTACTTCAACTTATATGTCCGTAGCCAAACTCTCTCTATAAAAATTGTTACGTGAGTTCCTTAGGGTTCTAAAACATGTATTTTTGGATAGCACACATATTAGTTCCTAAGTGAAGTCTTGGCCCGACTACGATAGGTCCCATGGTTTTGGAGCTATGGACCTGTAAAGTTAATTTTTTCATGTTTTTGGCAGGCTATAACTTCGAAAGGAAGCATTTGTGCACCCATGTTGGTCTATACTCTTCGTCTTATCTTGGTGTCAGGAATCACCTCCCATACGATGTTGGTGTTGATTTGAAACACCCTATATATACCGTATATATACCAACACACGACGGAAAAATACCGTACTTTCACGATTTTTTTTTTTTTTTTTTTTTTTTTTTTTGGTCCAGATGTGGAATCCAAAATTAGCGTGCTAAATTTTAAAAACAATTTGAATCTAGTTCTCCAATAACTAAGGCTATCAGACCTCGCAATTTAGTCGAAACAATTCTTTCCTTTTACTCCTAGTCCCGATTTTTTACAAACTAAACTTATTAGTATGTGTCATTGCATTGAATTGCAATGGAATGGTCAATCTTCTTTTCCAGTTTACCCGAAATTTAAATAATCTGACATACCATTGTGTTTCGTCAGAGTCGCTCATAAATAATAACGTAAGTGTGTCTGTCTGTCACCAGATATTCATATATAAAAAAAGAGTCAGTTACATAGAACCACTCAATTTTGTTCATAAATTGATCTTCAACATATCTATTCGCGTACGAAGTCTTTTTTATGATTTTACAAACGAGAGGATGTCGATTGGTCACACGATCTGGAGGTTCGAAAAGTGCAGCCCTAATAGGATCCTAAGCTTTTACTAGCCTTCCTCAAGCCTTCAAGGTTTAGTCTGTAGACTTGCCAAACCTTGTATTTACACTGCTACAAACCTAACCAAGGCTATAGTAAACTTGCTAGTTCCTCGATTGCAAACTTGCTTCAGACTTGCCAATAATGTTATAAATCTAGCCTTCAAATTTCTTTAAATTGACACACTTGACAAACATGACTAAAAATTTACACTTGGAAAAGCCATATAGAGAGGAAATCTCTAAGTCTGAGTCTAACGCACTTGCGTTTTTGCGCAGCCTTCGTTCTTATACATTGTCCGGTAGGTGTATACATGAAGGCTATCTGGACTCGAAGCATCACTTAAAATTTACACTTGGTAAATATATAAACAGATAGCATATCAAGGTTATAAGTTTATCAAGGGAAATTAAGAGCAAGCTTACGAGGAAACGGTCCCAAGTGTAAACAACCGATTTGGCTGGGGTCCGGATATGTGTTACGGGAGACCAAAGTACAAGACACGTATTTTGGCGTTTGGGCCCATACGAAGAAATTTCCGACATACGGGGCCCCAAAGTGGCCCTACATGCTATAACTAGGAAGCGAATGACGTTACTTGTACACAACCGATTTGGCTGGGGTCGGGATATGTGTTACGGGAGACCAAAGTAGGAGAAAAGTATTTTGTCGTTGGGGCCCATACGCAGAAATTTCCGAAATACGGGGCACAAAAGTGGCCCTACATGCTATAACTACCAAGCGAATGACGTTACTTGTACACAACCGATTTGGCTGGGGTCGGGATATGTGTTACGGGAGACCAAAGTAGGAGAAACGTATTTTGTCGTTTGGGTCCATACGAAGAAATTTCCGAAATCCGGGGCCCCAAAATGGCCATACATGCTATAACTAGGAAGCGAATGAAGTTACTTGTACACAACCGATTTGGCTGGGGTCCGAATATGTGTTACGGGAAATCAAAGTAGGAGAAACGTATTTTGTCGTTGGGGCCCGTACGCAGAAATTTCCGAAATACGGGGCACCAAAGTGGTCCTACATGCTATATCTAGGAAGCGAATGACGTTACTTGTACACAACCGATTTGGCTGGGGTCCGAATATGTGTTACGTGAGACCAAAGTAGAAGAAACGTATTTTGTCGTTTGGGCCCATACGAAGAAATTTCCGAAATCCGTGGCCCCAAAATGGCCATACATGCTATAACTAGGAAGCGAATGAAGTTACTTGTACACAACCGATTTGGCTGGGGTCCGAATATGTGTTACAGGGGATTAAAGTAGGAGACACGTATTTTGGCGTTTGGGCCCATACGAAGAAATTTCCGAAATATGGGGCCCCAAAGTGGCTCTACATGCTATATCTCGGAAGCGAATGACGTTACTTGTACACAACCGATTTGGCTGGGATCCGGATATGACTATTATAAGCCCAAGTCGAAGAGATGTAGTTTTTCTTCCGACCAAACCTGACAGGCCGGCAAACTTTACTTCCGCCACTATGCCCGGTTTCCTGACAACACACGCCGTATCGATTAAATATTAATGTTCACTTTCTTTCAAAAAAGTGTTCCACCCGGTTTTCACACATCCTAGCCATAGAAATACAAGCGAAAAACGCAAACATTCTTACGCTCCGTTGACACCCGCGTGGTCAGCAGATCCCCCCTCGATGGCTCGTGCCAGCTGAACATCTGTTCAGAATTGCATTGGTACCACATAGGCCAACTTCATGGCCTTATTAAAAATCTAGCAATATGGGACCCTGTATATTCGACATTCCTTTTTGTGGGACCTAACAACAAATACAAGTCTCATACTTTTGGATATATTATAACATATTCCAACCCAAGCCAACATTCTGTACCAGTAACGTCATTCGCTTCCTAGCTATATCATGTAGGGGCTCTTTGGGGTCCCGTATTTCGGGAATTTCTGCGTACGAGCCCAAACGACAAAATACGTGTCTCCTTCTTTGGTCTCCCGTAAAATATATCCGAACCTCAGCCAAATCGGTTGTGTACAAGTAACGTCATTCGCTTCCTAGTTATAGCATGTAGGGCCACTTTGGGGCCCCGTATGTCGGAAATTTCTGCGTATGGGCCCAAACGCCAAAATACGTGTCTCCTACTTTAGTCTCCCGTAACACATGTCCGGAAACCAGCCAAATCGGTTGTTTACACTTGGGACCGTTTCCTTGTTAGGCTTACTGTAGACTTGCTTGCTTACTGGGAACATACCTTAGAAACTCTTTAAGTTAGATTACCCACACTGCTTTAGAGTGTTACAGGTTGCATAGGAATGAGTTCGTCAAACACGTTCAGCATATACAACATCATTTCTTCTGTGAGTTGAATGAAGACTTATGAACAAGCTGTTCGCAGTAAATACCGCGGAATTCTTTGTTAGTAACGGATATGTATAGTGTGAACAGGAGAAAACGAACGAATTAAAAAAAAAAACATAGAAGGACATTAAGTTGTTCACCCCAAATTCGAATGGCTTGGGAGTGAAGTAGTAACCCTTTACATCAAAAAAATAAAATGAAATTAATTTTTTGTTTAACGGCCCATGTTTTTGCCCTTTAGGCTAAAAGAGACCGACGGTTAACAGTAACATTAATTATTTTGTACCCTACCACCGTTAATCCAGTCTGTGACCACGCGCTAGCTACTTTTCTTCAAAAGTTAATTGATTAACCGAACATTTTTCAGTTATTTAACTCTGTTTTTTTTTTATATCGTTGTCTGTTTAACAACAAGGGACACGTAGAGAAAAATGTCGAGAACAGTTAAAAATTTCGCATAGGCTTTTCCACCGGGAATCGAAGTCAGAATCGAATCGACCATATACACACTGAGAAAAAATGTAGGTGGCGTACTTAAAAAGGTAGGTTACATGAGTAATTCCTGTAGGTTTTGGACTTAACGTACAGCAAAGGTATAACTGAAAATGCATGTTTTATAATACTTTCTGTATAAGTGTTCTATCTATACATACTTTCCGTATGGAACAATATAGGTGGTCAGGATCTCACATACAAATGAACGTATGTAACATTTAGCTGACGAAGGTAACAAATAATGTAATATAAGGAAGACTGTTAGATGTCAGACATCCTGCAACGGCATGATGTAATATCTAAGGGCAGTGCCTATGTAGCATACGAATAATATGCTCCGTACTGATTTCTGTAGTAAGCAAGAGGATTCCGTATATTTCTACAATATACTGCTGTTCGGAGAACGGATTTTTCTCAATGCACCAATCGCGCACACGTCTGCCTCTAGACTTTTTTTTTTAAAAAAAGGATCAACTGTTTATTTTTCAGTTTTCTGAGCCCCCCGAGTTTCCTTGTAGGGTTTTAATCCTTACCAAACTAACAGAGACATGAAAACAAACATATCCAGGACAGTTAAAATTCCGACCATGTTTTTCAGAGGGACTAAACCCCAATTGATTGCACCTCATGATCCGATGCCGAATGCCCAAGACCACTCAGTTATTTCCTCTTACTTTTAGCAGCAATTCTTCTTAGTATTGGAAATTAGTACTCTAATACGTATTAAGCCACGGTATTTTCCCACAATAAAACGAAACTAAATCTTCAGACTGAATATCCTGCAATTATGCTCTGTAGATTAAAAGAAACGAATTCTCACTGAAAGTTAATTATGATGGGAAATCGCATTGAGGAATGAAAACATATGTAGCGTACGTATAAACGTAGGTTTCATACGTAAATCCTGTAGTTTTTGGAATTAACGTACAACACTATGTAACATTCTGCAAAAAAACGTATCACTGAAAACGTATATTTTATACGTAATTTTCATATAAGTGTTCCGAATAAACTTATATTCTATACGAAAGAAAGAACTGTATGTAGGCGGTCAGGATCTCACATACAGATGGACATATATAGCATATAGCTGACGTATGTAATAGACCTATACGAAAGACTATTGGATTGGTTATTTTAACAAAAGAATAGTGTTGCCACGAGACGAGACATTTCTCGTGTCTCGTCTCGTCTCGTCTCGTAAACGAGACGAGACACGAGACTAGACAGAACCTTTTAGGCGAGACACGAGACGAGACGGGACGTCTCTTGAAATGTCTCGTCTCGTCTCGTGTCTCGAAAATGAAAAACGCTGGCGGAAATGGCCAAGATTGAAACTACCAACAGTCATATAGATTGCAAAAGGAGATGACATGTTTGTGTGAAAACATGTTGAAAGCCTTCATAGAAAAGTGTCCTCTGTCTATTGAATGAAACAATCGTGATACATGAGCTTCCAGGAATATCATCCTTAATGTCTTGTCCCCAATTCCCCTTGCTGTAAACTGAGGAGTTCTCATTTTTTTCATTTCTGGCTGGAATGATGACAAACAATATCAAAGACAGGGAAGATTTTTACAAGGTCAAGAAACCGAACTACCACGACCATCTATTCAATTTAAAAACTGGGTAAGGTCTACACTCATTACAGGCTGTAGTTGAAAGTTCTGGCTGAGGAAGAGAACAGAACACACTACACTTGTCTTTATTCTCTGGTGGCGGTATTCTTTTTGCTATATGAACCGAAAACGGCAATTGAAGTATGTCATCTTGCAACTAAAATTTTGTCTTCTCTCTCTCTCTCTCTCTCTCTCACACACACACACACACACATACATACACATAAAAACACACTTTTACCATTTTACCAATCACTCGCTTGTAAACTTCACCTCTTTGTTTGGAAGGCGGTCGAAGGACAAAAAAAAGCAAAGATATTATCGACGAACTCTTCAAATTGTTTGCTTTCAGCAAATTTATGATACTAACAATAACACTTTAAGTGAAGAGGTTTTACAGGGGGACCTTCGTTTGGTTACGCGGAAATGTTTGATCTGACCAGAGTGCGAAATTGCCCTCTGCTTCCATGTTGAGAGGAATACTTCCCTTTCCTAGTGAATAATATTCATTAGGACCTAAATTATATTCAGAAATGGTTTCTTACAGAGTGTAAAGAACATTTGGTATAATATTCATGGAACTCCGTTGAAAGCAGAAAATATCATGAGAATGATCAAAATTCGAACATTGAAGAACATAATTAACAGAAAAGAAATAGGATACCCAAACCATAATTTTAAACCTGCTATAAAATGTATATCCTATATTTTTACTAATTTCTTACTCCCATGAAAGTATCCTGGGGAAGATATTCTCTCCAATTTTTTCAGACTGAAATCCTTTTATCCCGTACGATTTCGCCCCCTGACACAATACGAAAAAACAAATGCTGTTAAAATCCATACACATGACCCTTCCGGGACTCAACCCGGGGCCTTCAAGCCGATGGTCTATCGCCGCAGACCGCTCGGCTTGGTATGAAGATGTACGTTGTATGATTGCGAATAGATCACGACAATATAAGAAACTTTAATCCAAAATGGCCAACCAAAAATCAACATTTTTTTAGACCACTAGCTAATCTGGTCATGAGTTTGTTACACAAACGGGGCAACCACCACATAGTAGCACACACCTCGCAGTTATGGGAACAGATTTGTACCATAGAGGTGAAGACTGGCCCCAAGCATTCTTTTGGTCCGATGTGTCGTTCAGCTCCCATTACTATGGCACTTTAAGTAGAGCTTACTGTGCAGTAACATATAACATTTCAATCAAATACTTTCCATTACTCAATAAAATTATTTGGTTCTGAGCTTTTTTTTTTCTTTAAAAAAAAAAGAATAATTGCAACAAATCTAAATATGCTAAAATGGAAAGTAGTTTTTGGATTGGTATCGAAACCTAAAGGCTGGAATATATGAAATCTATAAACAGACACTATAAAGTAAGTGGGCTGCACTGGTATACAAATTTTGATCAAGGTTGTGCTTATGTTGGTCTTTCGTCAGTTTGTTAATGATTTGCACCCGCTGAACACGAGTATGAGAGTTACTTTCCCGTAATGTCAAAATTTGTAATGCTATAAGCATATTAGATTTTACTCAAACAGTAATATATTATACAATTGTGTCTTATAGGAACATGGAATTACAAACATAACACATTTTGGACATCAACTTTCTGGGTACCAAAAATCTACATAACAATACATAAATACTAAAATATATGAATATTACATTTCTTATAAAAATTATATACAAAAGTACTTGAGGTTGGAGGAAAGTGTTCATCAAGTTCTGGAATTCCGTAGTCAAAAGTGAAAGTTAGTGGTTCTTTTTCTTTTGTGGAAACCTTCACTTCGTCATTTACTAACCCCCAAATATAATCACCCATCATTGCACAGTCCCACCCTTCCACCCATCCCACCCTTCTTGGTATCTGCTTTCCATTACCTCAATGCCCTTATGGAAACGTTCACCTGCTCTTCGCTAACATCTCCTTAATTCTCCCTAAAGAAATCCAAGTACGAATGTAGCATATGTAATTTTAAAGACATTCTACATCCCAATGCTCGATATTAATCAATGAGTGTCTTAACTTGGTGTTCAAACGCTTCACTTCGGTTCTGCACAAGAAATCCCGTCAGCAATTTATGAAAGGCCCCCCAAGCGTTTCTTTCTAACTCCGTCATTTTTTGTTTCAGTGGAGTGTAAGCATGACATGAATCTGAGGCCCTGTGAAAATGCCAGCCAGAACTTTTGCCTCTGATAAAGCTGGAAACATTTGTTTGATACATTGTAGGGCAGGTGAATTGCGACCCAGAGCTTTCACAAATTGTTTTGCCAATCCCAGCTTAATATGTAATGTTGGCATGAGAATCTTCTCCCTGGGCACTAATGCTTCATTTATCACATTATGTGTTCCTGGAATAAGCTCCGTTCTTTCAGGTCACGTGGTTTGATCATAATGCTGGTTAGTTGTCCGACTGTCCCACAGACATAGAAAGCAGGAATATTTAGTAATATAACCACTTTGCAACCCAAGAAGAAAACCAATAATTTTGAAATCCCCACACACGTCCCATTGATGTTCCTTATATTTTGTTTCCTCCAAAATCAGCTTCACACTTGAATAACTCTATTTAATCAATTTACAATTCTGCTATGTATCTTTAGAATCTATATTCTCTGTTTTGTACTCCGAACAATTATCTTTAATAACAAATGCGATACCACCTAGCGAGTATCGAAGTAAAAGGACGCAAATTACTCTGCATAAATCAGTACAGGAGAAAAATAAAACATGCTTATATCATTGAAAATATTAACACTACATAAAAATAAGTGCCAGATTCGTGTTCAGGGGGTCAAAATACATAAAAATTCATCAAGAAATAATAATAAGCAAAATTTTGTATACCAGTGTAGTATACGATAATGTCGGGGATGGTGACACCTTTACATCGAACTTTGCTTGTCGTGTAAACATTATTTGACGTTAGTGTCTTCATTTTCGACGTACCTATGAGCAATTTACTGTATATTCGTGTATTGAAACTGGTGAAACATATTACAATGTTTCAGAATGTTAAAAAAAAAAAAAGACAGGGTCGAGAAGCCTAAGACAACTAACAGCAGAGATATATTATCTTGTAAACTATTTTTCCTTGTCTCGTGAGCTTATTTGAATTTGTTTTTAAGACCTTTAGGCAACTTTGGCCCACCCCGGATGGATGTTGATGGGAAAATTAGTGGAATGAAGAAAGTGGTAGGATACTAGACAACTTCGAGAAAACACACACATACGAAAAATGAAATGAAATCTTTGAGTTTTACGTCTCACGGTTATGCCGGTTAGGCTAAAGGAGACGGTGATGATGAGTAATGAATGAAATGGTGGAATGAAGAAAGTGGGAGGAAACGCGAGAACCCGGAGAAAACCCACGCACACGGTGTTTGTCCACCACAAAGTTCACTTGGCGGGGGCTGGGATCCAACCCGAGACTCCAAGCACCAGAGGTGAACGCTCTACCACTGACCTACCGCGGACCCCACACACATTCGACGTTTGTCCACCACAAAGCTCACATGGCACTAACCGAGATCGAACCGACTACCACATACACCAGAGGTGAAGGCTTCACGGTGTAGCTACCGCGACATTTCTTGTCTTGTGTGTTCTGGGTAATACTTGTAACTTAGTTGTATCTTGATTAGCATGGTGCAGTCTGCTACATTTTACTTTCGTTCCCATGGTATGCTGCTGTATTTTTTACGAGACAAGACGAGACAAAACGAGACGAGACGAGACGGGACGGGACAGAACCTCTCGAGACGAGACACGAGACGGGACGAGCACATTTTTTCGAGACGAGACACGAGACGAGACAAGCTTTACACGAGACGAGACGAGACAGCCTAAAGTCTCGTCTCGTCTCGTCTCGTGGCAACACTACAAAAGAAACACTGACCAAAGCTTAAAACCCACTTTATTTTAAATTATAATTTGTAACGGTTTCGGATATCCAACATATCCTTCTTCAGACACGAGATTGTCGATAGTGTCTGAAGAAGGAAATGTTAGATATCCGAAACCGTTACAAAATTATTATTTAAAATAAAGTGGGTTTTAAGCTTTTGGTCAGTGTTTCTTTTGTTAAAAGAAAGACTATTACATGTTAGACATATTGCAGTGGCTTGATGTAACATCTAAGCGGAAAAAAGGGCAGTAACCTACGTATGTAGCATATGGATAACGTATGCTCCGTACAGATTTCCGTAGTACACTTATGAACACCGTATAATTGTACAATATATCGCTGTCTGGATAACGAATTTCCCACTGTGTGGTGTAATGGAAATAGTACGAAAACACTGGTAAAATCCATGACCCGAACGTGATTTGGGACCGAACCAGAGCCGTTCGAAATACTCGAAGCACTCGAGTGACTTTTGAAAACTCTTTCCCTATCTTAATAGATATGCTTAGATAGATTTGAGAACTTTTCCAAAGCCACTTTCCAGTCACTAAATATAATCTTTGAATACGTCACCACATTCATATATAATGCAAAATGTTCATGAAAACTACATTTAAATATATATAACTTTATGCACTAAATGTAAGTTAAGAAAAAAAAGAAAAAGAGAGACAGTGAAACATTAAGTGTTGCAGAATTGCTAGATAATACGGGAAGAATTTCTAAAGAATAACATCAAAATAAAAAAGAAGAAAATAACCCTCCTTCCTCTCCCCTCCGCCCCCCAAAAAAGTGGTTGAATTCAATGTCAAAATGGTCTCCTTTTTGAAGAGTAGTCTGGTTAGATTTTAAGCTTCGAATTTATCCATAGGAAGACACCAACTTACAATTTATTTATTAATTAGACTTCGTTTTGTTTATAGTTTTGTGCTACCGAATATTTAAATAAGTCTTTTTTTTAATAATTTATTTTAACATTCTTTTGTCGGCGAAAACAGCAGCTTGAATAATGTTTTCCTGACTCCAGGCTATCTCACTCTTTTCTCCAAAAAGAAGTCTTCTTGTGGTTTTTCTTTCATTCTTTCCGGAGCTAGTTTATCGGTTAGGTCCAATTAGAACTCATGAAATATGGACACGTTTAACTAACAAAGAAACACATTGAAGTCGAACAGGGCGGTCCAATTCTTCATACGCAAGAGAAAAATAAATCAATAAGTAAAGGTAAAGAAAAAAGAACTAAAAATTTTTATATATATATATGATTCTGAGTCAGATACACAAGCAGAAAAAAAATACACAAAAGATTCCTTACATCTGATTTGTTCTTGTACCGACAGGTGCCGCGCCGATCGTCGCGCTTTTGGTCAGGTTATGGCGGTGAGATCAAACAACTTGTCACCCGCCATATTGCTGATGTCGTGGGAAGGGACACGGGAGTAACCAAAAGAAAGCAAGTTTTCTTGTTAACTATTGCGTAAGATCTTCCTCAGCGGGAAGATGAGCTTCTAGTGAAACTGAAAGGACTGCACCGCAGCTTGTCAAACAACATTTTTTTTTTCTTCCCTCTCCTTTTTATACCTTCAGATTGTGACACTATATTCCTCCCTCCACTAGCCCAATCTTTTTCATCTCCTGTCCGAATTCTTTCAATTCGTTGGCTTTTCTTAAAAAAAAAAAAATAACCCCGTAACAAACTTTTTTCTTTAAGTCACCCGCAATATACTTCAATCTATCTTAATCTATAGGCAGTCAGATCGTCACAGCTATCATCACAATGAACATGAAACCACATCGTACAACACTTACATTGTATCTTTTACAGATCGTGATCACTTTTTCTCTCCTACCAGGTGTAGTTTTTCAATGTGACGACTGTTGTCACTTTATTCAGTTCCCGCTTAATTGATTGAAACTCGAATATGAGTTTGAAGAACAAGAAACTTAATAACATTAGCCGGGGAAAAAATACATTATTCATTTACCATACATATATACAGGGTGCTAGTACATAAATAACAACTAAACTTCGGAAGGTAATTCCTCCGTCATACAAAATGAGATGAAATTAGTATTTTTAAAACATTCAAGAAATGCTTTTCAGTTGAATTATATCAAGATGTATGCAATGATTCTGAAAAGTTATCGTTTAGATTCTCAAAATTGATATAGACCTATTTCAGTCAGTACCGGATTAAGACATCTTGCAGTCCTAAGCAATTTATGGCCAGAGGTTCCTTGCTAGCCACTATATCTTGTCTTATGTCTGTTATGAAATTGTCATAGCATATCTTTGATAGTTTTGCTTTAGCTACAGACTGTTTTAAAGTACATTTACTTTTCAGTATACAACAGTATATTTGTGGCTTTAGATAGTTCGTAAATAATTTAGAAAGAAATAGTTGTTCCAGATGTTGATTTTATTCTTTTACAGCCTTTCTGAGTTCTGAGGTCCTAGTTAGCTTGCTTTGTTAAGCCAAGTCGGAAACCCGACTCTACTTATAAACGTTGAATGTAAAAGAAATTCATATTATTTACAGCCTTTAGCGAATCGCTTGTGTAACTAGGACATGATTACATCTAATATTTTGAACTGAATTCATTTGATGGATATGATTGGGCCTTTAATAGCCACCGTCCATCTAATATATAGAACATCACTGTCAGTTATTTTACATGTTTCTCGTATCTAAATTTTTTTCTCAACTAAAGCATACTAGAAAATTTTTACTGTCGTTTCATATAAGAAATTACCTCCCGAAGTTTATTATCCCGGATCATAAAATCGGCATTGAAACACTTGTTTTTCATTTTGATTGATGCCTCAATAACAATGGCAATTATGTAAAAAAAAAAAAAAAAAAATGAATTTGGTTCTGAATTGTTATAAATAAAGTTTTGTTTTCGTATCCTTTGATTTTGTTTAGATATACTCAATCTTTCTTTATTTTCTGGATATCTCTCGTATGTCGTATATTAACATACGTACACATTTATTCCTTGCAGATAACACCATTACAATCATTTCAGTGTCGAAGATGCACTACTAATTGTTATTGAACATCATAGGGTATCTAGACATTTATCTACACATTGCATTATGAACATCAATACATATCCATTGAATTGTTGGATAAATATTCATATGTAGAGTCATTTGGAAGTGTTACTTATCAAAAACTTAGAAATATTTGTTATTTACTCTTCAAGTTGTTCATATTACTGATGGAGGACTGCTTATGTTCATCATACATATTATAAAATTGTCCTAAAATGGATAGTGATGTACGTACAACGTGTGTTTGAAAATTCATGATTCACAGAGCTCCATTACATATACGGATTAGTGTTCCATTGCCCTGTTGACCAAGTGTGTTTTCTGTTATTTCAAAGAAATACAACGCAAGAAATGTTTATGAGGAAAAGAAGTATATAATTAACAGAGTTCTAAGTAAAACTTACAAAACTATTTCATACTAAATAGTTTAAGAATGGTGGATGGGAAGGCAGCTTCGAACGGAAAAGCATACGTTACCCTAAGATATTTTCTTTTGTGACATACATATTTTCAAGTAAAAGTACACAAACATAAATATGAAAATATGTGTATATTGCTGTAGCGTCATTTCAGATTTTGCCAGGGAACAAGATTGTCCCCCGACATAAGAGGTTCACGTTTTTTTTTCTTTTTTTGTTAGTATACTATTTATTGAAAAGAATGTGTTTCTCAAAGCCATGGGGACTATTGCCCCTGCCCTTCCCACATAACTCCCCTGGTACCTTGTTGTAACAAGGAACTGTACATATGTTGTTAGTTGCAACGAATTCAAACATCTATATCCCGCCATCATTGGAATTGGCGCTTTAATAATGGTCAAATGAATATTCCTAATATTGCAATTTGGAAGACCTAATATAGTACAAATTAGCAAGAAATGATTTTATTTTAATGTACAGTAGAGCGTCGATTATCCGAACGTCGGTCAACCGAACGACCGCTTAACCGAACTGTGTACTCGCTCGCACCTGTTACTCTCCCACCCTACCGTCCATCATCCCCCTCACTCCCAAACCAAGTTTCCCACAGTAGTCGCCGCACTGAGCCACCGCTGGCGGAACATTGCTTCTAATGGGGCCTTCATAAGGCGCTGCTGACCGGCCAAGCCGCCAGTCGCTGTGTTTCAACAATCAGCACACTTCTTTTTATGAATAAATTTACTGTACAGTACTTTTTTTTTTTTTTTTTTTGGCAAATAAACATAGAACTTAGATATATTTGGATGGAAGGTTGTTGAGAGAATTATTCTCGAAGGAGAAGTTGAATTAAGACTTAGACTCGACTCCTTATCTCTTAAGGTAAAAGAATTAGTCAACTACTAGTTGGCACTGGCTTATAGAGATTAACAAACTGAGATTAGAAAGTTTTCAACTTGTCTACTGCGTAAGAGATTGTATTATAACTTGAAAAAAGAAAAAGAAAAGAAAAATCTGGGGCCAGTATAGATTTTATATAGCCATTGCAACCTAATAACTGGGATTTTTCAAGCTTTAACTCGGCCTGAAATTTATCATGAATCCAAACTTTACAGAAAATTATGACTATAAATGCTAAATTAATTACTTTAAAACGTTACAGAACATTGCACAACCATACTCACCCAAAAAAAAAAAAAAAAGACACCACACCCAATCAGGAACTAGCTTTCTCTCACTGAAGTTTAGATTTGTCCGGAATTTATTTATTTCATATGATAACGTTGATTGGCAACCTAAAAAATATTTTTAGTTTATTCTATACTAATGTAATTGTATAACTCGTATATGTTAAGCGCAGTATTTTCTCCTATAACTTCTAATACAGTGAAACCTTCCTTAACGGACACCTCTCAATAACGGACACCTCTATAATACTGACAGACTTTTTTGTCCCGGCAAAAATATATGTTCTCTTACGGAAAAACCCTCCCTTTTACGGACACTCTCAGATACGGACGCGGACAGTACATTTTTACCCCCAAACGTTTCAATAATCTCTTCATAACGGACAGGAATTATTCTCGGTTCTGCGATATATGACAGTAGACAGAAAATTCTTTTCCCCACAAGTGTATCTATCATCAAACAGAACAACTTCAAGCTGAACTTGAAATGCTTCTTCTTCTTTTTTTTTTTTTTTTTTTTTTGCCCGCAATATACTGCTTTCTGGTGAAAATCTTAGAAAATCTTCAATAAGCACTAAGACTCATGCAGGGTTAGTCGTATGGTCAAGAATTCTATGCGGATCTTCCCTTCCGTAACAAATTTAGTGCTTTTTCCTCCGGGCCTTGCATCTTTTCCGACAATAGATAACAAAAGAAACATTGTTTGTTTTGCAATAATATTTTTCAACGAGCAATGTTTTCTCTCTTACTTTTTTGAAAAAGCAAAATTTTTCTTTTGTACAAATTGGTGTCAAACAGTTGAACAATTAAAGAAATTTGCCATTAATCGCGGTGAAACAGAAGTTCTCCAATTGATCCAACAGTTGCAAGCAAATTTCGAACAGAAACTAGTGTCCGTAGGATGTACACGGCAGACAACTACTGCAGACTTTTCCCCAAGAAATTTGGTGAGTTTCTTCTCACATTTTCAGTATTTAATAATAATATTGCATACTTATTAAAGCTATGTTTACTTTTCGTATAGGCGGTATGTGAATTAATGGATTATATTACAAAGTGATGACATGTCCTTACGAAAATTACCATACACGCATTATCATTTGCATCATACGAACATATTAACATATTCCCGAACAATAATAATATTTAACAGAAATGAATTTCTCCTGCATCCTCCCGGTAATTCAAATACATACTAAATAGAGTATTTTCATATTGAATTTTACGTATTTACGCTCATATATAACGTATTTACTGTATATTACTGCATACAATGACCGTTGAGAGAAATTAAATTTTTGTGACTTCTCTGTAACGGACACCTCTCAGTAACGGACAAAAATTCCCGTCCCATTGGTGTCCGTTATTCAGAGGTTTCACTGTATATATATCAATGAGAAAAAGCTCATAATTTACAAAATTTACTCTATTTTCGTATACGAACTGAGACAGTATCTTACAAATGAATTGGGATATGATGAAATGTTTATAAATCCTGATATACCAAATGTAAAACCTTCTACCGGGTGTTTCATATAAGAGGTCCAGATTTTGTAAATTGCAGACAATTGAAGATAAAAGGATGAAACAAAAAAATGAGATAGGAAAATGTCAAAGGGTGGATCGAATGAAGCGTTCTGTTTTCCGAACACGATCCCTTAACATGTTGTCTAAAGTGGCCACTTGAAAAATAAAAATAACAAGGTATGTGATTTTTTTACGTCATTGGAAGGATCATGGGAAACAAACATGGTTTGTAGGGATGGGGAAATAATGGTGCGCCGTTTTCGAAATGACCATCATTGAATTGTAAATTCTTGCAGAGTTAGGTAAAACTAACAGTTAAATGATGATCACTTCGTAATCAGTTTCTCACACGAAAAGCTTTTTCCTATAAAAGTTGTTGGTTTTCCACGATCCTTTCAATTACATAGATGAAAAAAACACATACATAGACCATCTCACTATTTAAAATTTTCGGGTGACATCCGGAGCCCTTAATGGTGCATCCTATGGGGCAAACAGAGCGCTAAATTCTCGGTATTTATCTATCTCACTTTTTCCTTCATCATTTTATCTCTAACCACTTGTAATTTATAATAACAGTACGGTAACATCCTGTATACTTATATAGCGTATACTGTAAATATTTGTCGAACAATGATATAACTGATCCGTTTTATTTGTTTATTTATTTAACAAAATTTGATCAAATGACTCAAAAGTCTTTCAAAATTTGAAGTGCAGAACAAGCATCTGGAGGTTAATTTATCATCATGCAATAGACATGTTCAAAGGTAGGTTTCTATTGTAACAACTTATACAATAATAAAATGGTTTAACTCCCTCTCTGTAAAGATTCTAGCTCTTAACTTTAAAAGAAACTTAGAACACTTTATACAGGGTGTTTCAAAACAACACTGACAACGTTTGGGAGGTGATTCCTGACACCAAGGTAATTTTTAGTATAGACCAACTGGTTGCACAAATGCTTCCTTTCGTAGTTATAGCGTACCGAAGACATAAAAAATTGACTTCAAATGTCCATAGCTCGAAAATAGGATCTACCGTAGTCGGGTGAAGACTTCACTTAGGAACTAATATGTGCCCTATCCAAAAATTAATGTTTCAGCGTCCTAAGGTACTCACGCAACAATTTTTACAGAAGCAGCTTGGCTACGGGCATATAATTTGAAGTATTCACCAACTACCCTTATAAAAATTGTTGCGCAAGTAGAACAGGATTCTGAAACATGGAAATTTGGATAGGGGACACACCAGTTCCTAAGTAAAGTTTTGATCCGATTACGGTAGGTTCCATAGTTTTGGAGCAATGGACCTTTAAAGTTCATTTTTTTCATGTTTTTGACAGGCTATAACTCCGAAAGGAAGCATTTGGGCACCCAGGTTGGTCTATACTTTTAGCCTCATCTTGGTGTGGAATCACCTCCCAAACGTTGTCGGTGTTGTTTTGAAACACCCTGTATATATATAAAGTCGATGTTACATTTCCGAAACTATTACACAGATTTATTAATATATATTTTTGGTGGTTTGGTCGATTTTGTTTTATTAATACTATGAATAATTCCAAATCTATAATGAACAAGAAATAAATCTCGTTTCATTTCGATTCTTGAAAACGTTTCTTTCGCCTCATTTCGTAAATTTTGGTTCAAAATTTATGCCTTAATTTCTTTTCTTCATTTCGTCTTATCTAATAGTTATGAAAATTCTTTCGTGCCACAAGAGATCAATGGAGGTAGTAATGTATCAACATTTAAACCATACTTATTATTGGATTAAATTGTATAATGATTTGTGTATCTCTAAACGTTGATAAACGCTCATCACTGTGTTTGTACAAGCATTTTATCAATTTATTGTTCTCATATTATGAATTTTGTAATATTGAAACAATGTTTAAGATCTAACTCAATGTTTGGTTGAACTAACGTTGCCCAAGAAGCTTGGGAAATGTTTTGTCAAGTGAGCTGCACTAGCTTCTTTGTTTGTAACAAGTGACTGCAATATATTCTGATGTTAACGATGTTAATTACTCACTTACAAGAATCAGCGACAAGACAAACACTAGGATAACTGGTATTGTTTGGAACTGAACATTTAGTTTTACATCAATAGTTGTTATCGTGCTTATACTTAAATGATTCACTTCGTCATACTTTGAGTTACCTTCACGTAAAACTAACTATGCTTGGTGATCATGTTTAAAGCTGACTGGGTGGCCATCTTTGGGACGGTGGCCACCATATGGAAAACTCGCCCTACATCTGATCACATGACTTTCTTTTAGAAAGAGAGAGAGAGAGAAAGAGAGAAAATATAGCAAGGACAGCCAACAATTGAGTTCAAACTTGAGATCTCGTAATGAGGGGGCGAGAATGGTTAACTGTTCACATATACTTCCTGTCATCTTTCAACAACATGGAGAAAATTGCTGTTTAGAATAAAAATTCAGGAAACAAACTTGTTTTTAAACGTTAATTTTAGGCAGGAGAAAATAAATTAAGACACGACTAATTAGGTATATTGTAAATATAGTAGGTATTTATTACAATGATTTGTTGTAATACAATCAATGAAAGATAATCTACATTCGTAACAATTTTGTAATCCATATATTAGACAGCATTGTGACTCAATGACAGAAACTCAGCTTGGTGTTAGAGATCCTTGGTTCAATTTGAGGACAAGTGAGCTTAGGGTTGACAACATCGCATTGAGAAAAACCCGTTATCCAAACAGCGGTATATTGTATATACAAATATACAGAATACATATGTTTACTATGGAAATTTGTGTGTACGAAGCATACGTTATCCATATGCTATATATGTACTGGCATTTTTCCCGCTTTGATATTACATTATACCGTTGCAGGACGTCTGACATCTAACAGTCTTCTATATACGTATGTTACATACGTGACTTATGTTATATACGTCAATTTGTATGTAAGATCCTGACCGAATATATACAGTTCATTCTTTCATATGGGAAGTATGTATAGATGGAACACCTATACGATAATTATTATAAAGCATACGGTTTCAGTTACGCGTATATCTTTATTGCAGAGTGTTACATATTGTCGTATGTTAAGTCCAAAAACTACAGGATTTACACATGTAAAATATTTTCTAAGTATGCCACATACATTTTTCCTCTGTGCGTGTCCGTAGGTTTACTCGGAGTTCTATTGTTTCCTCCAACCTTCTCATTCCACTAATTCTTTTATAATAATTGACTTTACTTAATCATCTGTCTTCTTTAGTTTAAAGAACATAAACATGGGACGTAAAATAGTTTTATTTAATTTTAATACATATACTTCGAAGAGGTTATTGATTTTATAAAGATAACTTATATTGAAAAGAAACAATGAATGTTCTTTTACTTCTATAGACCTCCTTCTTGCTTAAAATATTTAAAGAAACAGCCCAGAGAACAGAAATAAAGAAAAAGAGAACCTAGGATGATTTAGTAACAACTGAGATAGTTTTACGGCATTTTTCGTACGAGTTCCCGAGAATTTCTCACTCTCTCCTGTCTTTGCTGTTTCCTTCCTTTCTGAGTATTTTTTCCTCTTTTCTTGCAATTCTTCAGGATTTCCTCCTTCCATCTCATCTATCTATTCTTTTCTCCATGGTACGTACGTACACTCTTCTTCTCAAAGCATTTCTTTCCGTCCACCAACCCCTACCTCTCCCATATAGAGTATATATATATTACTTCCTCTATCACATACATTCGTATACATATATGGCACATTCAGAAGAGGGTATAAAGACACAAGAAAAGGGAACGATGTATCTTCATTGCTGTCCTTTTTTTGCCCTCTGTCTTTGGTTCTCTTTGTCATATATATATATAAGTGTGTGTGTGTGTGTGTGTGTGTGTGTGTGTGTGTGTGTGTGTGTGTGTGTGTATGCGTAGGGAGGAATTGTGTCTACCATAAAAGATGGTAGAAATACTATGTATGCAAACACACGCACTATTTTAGCTACAATTTTCATTCTATAGTACAGTTAGTAGAAGCCTTCTTTAAACAAACATACAAAAAAGTAGGGATCAGGACAAAACATGCATATTTTTAGCAAAATGTCATTAAACAATTATTGCTTTATTTATTATTTTTCCCCTTTAAATAAAATCAATAAGTGAAAGTCAATTAATCAACTTTATTCGTTTGAAGTTCATAATAAATATTCAAATTTCAGCATGTAATTGTCTGTTCTCTATAGAGTATGTGCCAGGGGGGATCCGGGACGGATTTCTCGGGGGCGGTGGGTTTAATACTGTTACTTAGAGCGACTTTCAATAGCCCCAAACTCTGGGATGGGTTTTATTTACATAAGAAATAAGAAATGTTCCTCTTCTGGTGGGCAATCGCCCCGATCACCTCCCTGGAAATCTACCCCTGGTATGTGGTGGAAGTTCGTATACTCCCATACTTTACTAGTTTCTTATTAGAATAATTTAGTAATGAACTTACGGTTAGTTGTCCAAGAGATCGGTATGGCTTCATCATATTGGATGCATAACTGAATTCACCTTCAGGTTAATTGTAACATTTTTTTTTTTTTTTCAAGATTACTGGTGTGAACGTACCGAAAGCATCCAGTACTACAAGTTGAAGTTCATCTTTGGTTCTGTAGCGACGCTCGCCATTCCCTAAAGTGTTCTTTTATGGCGGTAATTTTCTCTTCTGTGTGAGATCTTCCATGAACCCACACACCCCAGAAAATTAACTTTTGACTGCCATTTCAACTCAGTATGACTGAATGAGGCCAACTAAGACCAGCAAGAGTGAAACTATAATAATAATAACAACAACAGTGACAACAACATCAGCTACACTAACATCAATACCAACAAACATCAATAATTAATAATAACATTAACGTTCCTAACATTACTAATAAATATATGATATACTAATAAGAAACAAGTAAAATATAAGGGTATACGGACTTCCCGGACATGCTGTACACAGTATATTTACACTGCGCAAAAATCGTGAAAATGAATGATTTAATTCCATGCACTATGTTTATAATGTGTAGGTCTAAATATGATTCAAGCCAATAGTTAAAACTTTGTTAAATATAGATTTGTACAAACTTTATTAATTTATCATTGTGACTAATAGGTAATACGTTTAGACTATTAACACAGATCGGCAGTATATGAAAGAATTGAAGATCAAAGAAGCTGGGTTCAAAATTAATATGAAAAAGACTTGGGTGATCGTTCAACAACTTCGCAAGGAAATCAAGGATTTAAGTTGAAAATAAGGAATTAGAAAAAAGTTACTATCTACGTCTGTCTGTAACAGAAGATTCTTATGGATGACTACGTTAAACGAGAAATTGGTAGACGTATTAAGAAAAGTCAAATGCCAATACATGGTATCCCACAAAGGAATGTACAATGTTTGAACTTTAAAAACTTGAATCAAAATAAACAAAGTATGATTTTTTTAAGTCACAAAGAGTTCAAAACATTTCTGATGATGTTCTAATATAGAGTATGTTCAAAATGTCCTCCATTGACATCGTTGTGGAAGTGACCGAGAAACATGTAATATGGTTTCCATTGGAATGGATTCACAGGCAATCCCAATCGTCTCTCTCATGGAATCCAGCGTACTAAGTTTTCTGGCGTAGATAGTAATCTTTAGAGTTCCTTACAGAAAGAAGTCCAACGGCGTTAGATCTAGAGATTTGGATGGGTACTTGGCAATTCCTCGTCGGCGTATCTACCACTCAACAAAAGCTTCGTCCAAGAATTGGCACACATCTCGATGGTAATGTGGCGGTGCACCGTTTTGTTGAAAAAACTATCTTTTCTGGGTGCAACTTATGAACAGCTGACACAATAGTTTTCCAGCAACATGTTAAGGTATTCTACATACACCTGTCACTGTACCTTCAAAAAAGAGTGGCACTGGCACACAATACTGATAACTCAGGAAGATTAACAGCTCGTTCTGCCAAAGGAGATTATTTCAGTACACACAGTTGTGGCGATGGATGGTTCCATTCAATTTAAAAGTCGTTTTATCAGACCAAAAAATGAAATCAGTCAACTATGCATTATCGCAAATTTATTGACAAAATTGGAGGTGTGTATCTAGATCGTCCTCATTGATTGCGTGAAGCCACTGGCGTAAATCCCGGGGGGTGAGGGGGACATATGCCCTCCAATCTTGGAAATGGGGGGGACTGTTCCCCAATAATCTGATTTGAAATGTGGTTTTTGGGGAAAATGTAATGATTTGTGTCCGATTGCCACAAAGGAAAGTGAGATGAAATTGATGTCCCCCCAGAATAAGCCTCAAATCTGCTCACCTCCCAATGTTGAAGACAACTCTGCTCCCTGATCCTCCACAGGATTGTTTTTCAACTTCACAAATATTTTAAACGGTCTTACTTGTCCCCCCAATGAGGAGATCTTGTGAAAGCTTGTAACACTGCTCTCACTCCTCTTTAGTCCGCTACTGACTTCTTCTTGCTACATCGTCTCTTCAAGTCACACAACATTCCTTACCCCTCAAACTTGTCGCGTAATTTCGTAATTGTTACACATGACAGTGATGCAGAATCAAATTCTGCCTGTCATCGCTTCTGCATTTCTTCCATGTTCTCATATTTCTCTCACACACACTAAAGTGAGAGCGCCAAATAACAATTTGCTCTAGTTAACCTTAATACCTTCTTTGTTATTAGCATTCAAACAGTATAAATGCCTTTGTGGGACACTGTATATGTCGAGCATGAAATTTTCAATTAATGTATTCACTGTTTTGATATCGTCAGCAGATTACACAACAAGCATGAAGAAATGAATGTTAGAAACTACCCACAAAGATAGGAAATTAATCACACGAATCAGAAAGATGACTCTAGTTACAGAACTTTAACATGAAAATAAAGTCACTCAAGCAACAGTGAGCTGAAGAAATGATGGTCGATGGACAAAAGCAAGTTTTTACTAGATGCTAAGAGACAAGGAACAGTCAGGAAACGCCCTCATGCAAGGTGGTGTAACGAAATTAAGAAACACTTCGAAGTAACCTGGAAAAGAATTACCGAAGACAGATGGTTGTGTGAAAGAGTTTGGGGAATCTTCATCCAGCAGTAGGTTAAGAATAGTTGACTATGGTTATGATAAAGGTCTCTTGGATATTAGGCATCATGTCTCCGTTTAATGTCAGAATCATTGCTGGCCCAGTTTCCTAGGGCCTCCTTAGTTCGTTTCAGTAGCCAACACATCTTGTTGGCGTAACAAAGCAAAAACTTGTTATACTAACATATATCAGTTACTTAAATATACGAGGACTTGCCTCCACGGAAGCTTGCTTCCGGAGTTGAAACTTTTTACATCAAAAAAATATGAAAAAACTAACAAAATTATCACGTGTAGTATGTGTCGGAAATTTCGGTTAAAAATTAAATCTATAAGTGTTACGTCCCACGGTTATGCAGGATAAAGGCTAGGCTAGGCTAAAGAAGATGGTGATGATGAGAAATGAATGAAATGATGGACTGAAAAAAAAAGAAACGGAAGGAAATGTTTTGAATCCGTAATGACTTGAAGAAACGGGAAATTGGAATCACGCACCATAAAGTCAACTTCATTTTTTACGATAAAACAAAATAACTTCTTTCACACAAAGTCCACTTTCTAATTGTAGCCAACTACTACTCGGATCCAATTCGTTTTCCAAACCGAACACTATTTTTTTTTCTAACTTCAATGCAAAATAAACGAGCATAGCAGAACAGATATATATATTTCTAAGCCAATACTATGACACAAAAATGAAAAAAATAGGAGGGTAAAAAAGACTACTGCTAAGGTCTCTATTTTAACTAGTAATCTAGTTTCTGAGAAGTAAGCTCGAGACTTGGATTTGGAGAGTCGATTGAGCCGGTTTCTTTAGAAAGAATAAAATGTTGAAGAGGATATGATCTCTGTTGTCAGTCTACGGTCTGTTTCCCATAATTTGGTTTGTAGTCAGTAGTAGATTGTGATACCTAAAGGTAAACGTCGGGTTTCCAAGAAGACTAATCCTTGAGCTTTAACTGTATGTAAGATCGAAAAAGAAACTTTCTGCCATAAAGGAAAGATAAACTGTTCCCTATTGCTAAAATAACCATCTTCCGTAATAAATTATGATCATAGATGTATCGCATTTTGCGATACAATTTTTCGTTTGCATCGCATTTTTAGGATTTTGTGTAGCAAACTGCGATGCGATACCGTTTAAATAAAACGCTGGTATGTATGTATATATGTATAATATAATGTCGTGCGGTTCACTTTTAAATTTTTGCTATTTCTTTGTACACAATTGGTTGGTTGGTAAGATAGGATTAGAATTTAGATTCCCTTTCAGCAGCGAGTCCAAATCAGGCATAGTTATACAGTTTAAAGTGTTATCCGAATCACGTGAGCTGCACCGAGAATCGAATCTTGGACTCGCACACCAAAAATATGTGCGCTAACCATTTAACTGCATTGAATATACCTGTAAAATCTTCAAGTCCTGGTTTCACTTAAGTAAATCTCCACCTAGATATTTATTCTTGTGTGTAATAGGTTTGTTTTCGTTGATGAAAATAACAAACATTTCCTGTGGACAATTCTAAGTATAAATCCACCATTGTTTCCTTGCTTCTGAAGTAACGAAGGAAAACAACAGGGCTACAAATACACCACATGCTCCCGTCTTTTCCTCTTGATATGAATTAGTGAAATGGTCTGTGAAATTTTAGCACGGCGCCGTTTTTCTTACCCCTATTCTTTTTCCTATCCTGTCTCAATGATGACACAAAACGAAGCTGTTTGCGTAGTCTTGTGCATAAGAATTCCCGCTAAGCGTCATATTAGCCACGCAAACAAAAGTGGAGGACCTTACAGAGCGGAATAATAACTGTCTTTTTCTTCTGCTTTTGCGTTTTTTTTCTTTCTTTAATAACCCGAAACAAGGGCAGAATGAAATAATTTTGTGTTTTTCTTGAAAATACCTAAAAGTCTTTAAAAGTTGAGGGGAAAATCTGGAAAGAATGCTCATGTCTCCCACGAAAGAAGGAGTTATCTGTTTCCGGCTCTTTGGCGGCTGTTTTGTACTTTCGGCTGTCATTTCTTGTTACAATTTCTAAAATCTTCTGGCTTCATGTATGCGTAGTATTAAAAGGAATAGACTCAAACGCCTCCTTGACCAACGGATGTCAGAGATAGAATCCACTAAGAACTGCTTTCCTTTATTGTATTCCCATAGACAAAAAATAGATACACTTCACCTGAATTATCATTTGCTCATATCCTCGTGTGATTTACAAGTTCTACAAAACATAAGTAGTCCAGAGTTTACAGCTTCCTTATATAGGTACTGTTTATTATATATTTAAACACATTTCATTTAAAAAAAATTGTATTATATTTAGGTTTGATTAGAAGCTCTACAGTTCAAATGCGAGCTGCCAAAGGCATCGGTAACTCGGAGATCGAGCAACATCAGGCGCCAGAGGCATACCTTTGATAGCTTGTAAATAAGTAAGCACACCAATACAATGTAATACTATAGTGTTCTTTTCTGTCTTAGCATTTTTTGCTTATAAATTTAAAAATTCTGCGAAATATTTTGCTTATAAATTTACATATTCTTTTCCATATTTAGTTTACAGATTTTCTGATTACTTTCAAACAGTTTTGTTCATAGATTTTTATTAAACTGTATTATTAGTGTTCCTTCTTACAGTGTTTTGCCTACATAATAGTTTCATTGAGATTGTTTCTTTGTTGATTTACATGTTGATTGTAATGTATTGCGGATATACATTTTTTTTTCATGTTGTATATACAGATCTTAGAGTTTCATTGCTTTGTTTCGTTTATGCATATTTTCGCAATATTTTCTTCATAGATTTTATAGCTATATTGAAATATTTTGTATCTAAAAAAGAAAATAGATTTTACTTTAAGTGTTTCGTATTGAAACATTATATGTACTTTGTAATATTTGTTTTTGCATCTGAGATTTCTACACTAGTACATAAATATCTGAATTCATTGCATTATTAATCCTATCGTGACCAGTGGTAACGATTGTTCCCACTAATGGATATTAATAAGTATGCTCTTATTTGTTCCATTCGGAAGCGTTATTTCCAGTACAGCCATGAGACTTTTTAATTATATAGATGAATGATAATTGTATTCGAACAATTATTTCTTTTCGTTTTGAACTTGTTTGCATCCACTACGTATGTAAGTACTAGTTGGTTACGGTTTCCTAACTTTTCTTCTGTTTTTCTAATTTGAAATACTTTTGCTTTTCTTCCCTTAATTCTGCACTCAGATACTTGTAATTGGCAATAAACATGAAACAATGTAGAATATAGAAGTACCGGTAGTAATCATCACATTAGTAATCACACATCACAATGCTTATTGAATTTTATTTTTCTAAATCCAAATTTACTACTGTCATTCTGAAATAAAAATGCATGTGAATTGACAACGATGGTATACGACTAGCGACTTGTGCTGCTGCTAAGTAGATGGACAACAAACCCATACAGGTTTTGTCCATTACACATAACCCTCGAAACGTTTCACTCATGTAAGAATTGCTCACAATCCACTATTCCTCGTCCCAATCGTGTAGCTAAGATGAAATTTATGTTACTGTAAACGATCAGCACCGATTTTACAGTAACTTTTGGAGGGGTATTTTTGCATCTGTGTTTTGTTGTCAGATATTCAAGCAAAAATATATATATATCTTAGCGGGCAAGCAAACTTAGATTGCATATCCCCAGGATCGAAGACCTTGCTATAAACTAACTTTAAATTCAATAACGTAAACACTCATAAACTAGAAGATGCATCCCTTTACCACTTTTAGAAAAAGAAAATGACCCACAAAAGAGTTACTTTGCACATGGTTAGCTGTCTTGGAGTTTTGCATTTATTTTTAGTGTCAACTCTACATGAGACAACAGCTTATCATGTGATCCACATAGTTTTGTAATTTCGTTGCTGACTATTTTAATCCATAGTTTCATGAAATTTGTTTTTCAATATGCTTTTACGGCATATTTTCAAGGATGCCTAAAATACACTTTGAGATTTAAATGAGAAGTTTAGAATAAATAAATAAATATATAGCCTATATCAGCGTCACTTAGACTAGGGTTCTCTTAGATTGACTATTAATGAAAAAAGCCCAATAAATTTCATATCACACGCTGTAGTTGAGACTCTCAACCAGATATTGATTATACATATATTCTAATAGGCTATACAATTTAATAGTAATCATTATACAAATTCCTAAAACTGATATATAAGTATTAGCATAAAATATTTTTATTTGACTTCAATTCTTGCAATAAAACAAATATGGATTTTCTTTCATTATTACTAATATAATGGCAAGGGAATTTTAATTAATAGAGCCTACTATGTTAAAAATATAAATATGTTGGTATATATGTTCACAGAATGATGCGCAGAATACTCTGAGTGGTCCAGTTGAAAAAGAAATTGAAAAAACTGCACTATATGTTCTTTAGCACAAAATCAATATGTAATATTTATTTTTGATGGCTTATACTTAATAGCATAAACAATGTACATTACGATTAATCCAATGTAGTCAACTTCTTTCAACAAGTTGTCAGTCATAGGAAAGCTGTGAAGGATATCTCTCCGCCTTCTTATAAATTATGAGCTCTGGTGAACTTTTCCCATACAGGTAGTATGCTATTTTCTTTTTTTTTCTTTTTTTTACTTGCAGAAAATATATATATATATATATATATATATATATATATATATATATATATATATATATATATATATATATATATATAATCATTGTATTTATTTAGAGGATGTAGACCTCCATCTCTTCCCTCGCCCCGCTTCCTTCTGCTTAACTGATGGTGGCTAGTTGTGTTGGCTGAGTTTTGAATGATATTCCTTCCCATCGAGGTTTCTGGCTGGCTGAGCCGGCACCGCCATGTCCGTCGGGCAGCGAAACAAAGACCTCTTCCATCGTTGGAAGCCCAGCCCAAACCTAATCTCTTCAAAGGAGCCGACGTCATGTATGGGAATGCCCGTGAAATTTACGCACTGTAAGAAGTGTGAAAAAGGCTGAAATAATGCGCCATTAGCCTCATTAGGGAAACCCTGGATAAAAGAAGATGGCGGCGGCAGGATTCACCGCAAGCACTGGAACTACAATTTTTCATCAACTTTTAGCCTCCTCACCCCACACACATAATCTATACGTAGTTGCTTGTTTTCATGTTAAAAACCGTTAAAATTCCAGAACACACACACAATATTATATATATATATATATATATATATATATATATATATATATATATATATATATATGTGTGTGTGTGTATAACAAATATAGTTACATGATTCTTAAAACTCTTGAGGGGATTTTAATAAGCAATTTACGTCGCGCCATTATTTGACGTAGTGTTTCTTGCTCTATTAAACTAGCGTTTATTGTCAAAGTGTTGCCAGGACCAAACTACTAAAGGAACATAATTTAAAACATACAGTATTGTCATATACAATGTTATGTTGTTCTTACACTGATATGTGATTAATTATATCAATATCGATAAATATGCCTAGATGCCGTTATTAAAGGGAAGGGTTCGTGTTTACTCAATTACCTATCCTCATTAAATTAAACTTCTTTTACTGTTACAATCCGAATAGGAGTTACACCCTGCAACAAATTTTCTTTTTTGTTTCGAGGGAGGAGGAGCGTATGATGTGTGGTCAACATATCGGCTTTCATAGTTTTTAAAGTAACTACTCAATTGCATCAGGAGCCGGCTTAAAAATCGAAAAATAAGTAATTCCACTGAGAGTTAAACAGTAAAAGATGGCGAATCTGCAATCGCTGCTCACTCAGGCTCGAGCACACCAATTTCAAATAGCCCCACACTACCTCGTGCTCGGAGGTCGCTATCCTAAACAAGGTTCCAGTTCTTTCGATCTCGAGTCAACTAACCCAATTGTGCTTGTACTTGCTAAGGGTTCCGACTCACTATTCTCTGCAGCAGGCGCTCCATTGGACTCAAACATTAGCTCGATATCTACGCATAGGGTTCGCGTTCACACGAATTCACACGTAATTATAAGACTCGTGACCAATTGAACCCGAGAGTCAGTTTCACGTGTTTCGATATCTCTACAGTGAACGTTTCCACCGATTAGTTGCACATGAATAACGCAGTTACTAAGAAAATGACTGTACCATCTTTTCCATATAAAATGATTATGTCCTGAAACTGTACAATTAGACTTTATTATTGCATGTTTAATATGTGAATAGTTTAGTGTGAAAGAACATACTGCTCATAGAATTTTTTAAAATTATTTTTCTAAAGGAGGTATTTGAATTAGTGATACTTAAGGAAATATGACCATACTGGAAACAGTTATGGAAGAAGAAATGAAACTTGTGAGATGCATCATTTGAAAAGAATTTGTTTTATTATAAGGTTAGGATTAGGAATTAGATTTCTGGGCTTTCTGAATCTATGACCATATTTTAGCCCGTCACGTGTGAAGAATGACGTCCCTCGGCGATCACAATATCTGGAGAAAGGAGTAGCCAGAGAGTACCCTAGGCCCGTATCCAGGGGGGTCTAGGGGGGCCGAGCCCCCCTAAATTTTCGCTGCCTCCCCCCTAAAATTTTCACGGTAGGCTTGCAAATGCACTATAATATGGTGATGAACTATATATGGTTGGATCGCCCCCCCTAACTTCAGCCGGGCCCCCCTACATTTTTGGGCTGGCTACCGGCCTGCCAGAGACCTGTATGTTAGGTATTACCTGACCAGGATATTAGTGCGGTTTTTCGTGGAGGGCGCTAGTGTAGTGTTTACATAAGTTTCTAGGTAAGCGCGGTGGGACAGGGGAACGGAGAGCGTCACTCTGCAGTGTATCCAACGATTTTCAAAAGTTGCAGTTTACATGTTATAAGTAACCTAATCTGTTTCGCTTAATAAAGAACTCCAAAAATTATATAGTTGTTATTGAATGCAGTAATGGTTATTCCTGCAGTAATGCAGATGTATTGTGGATAATGGAATATGCATGGAAATTAACAATTTAAGAACAAGATAGCATACAAGTGAGTTTCTACCGTGTATTAAGCAGATTATATAAAAAAAAATTGATTACGTTTTATTTGATTTCATTATAAAACAGTAGAAACCTGTAAAACTGAGTAATAAGATGTAATGACTAAAATATTAATTATGGGTTGGTAGGTTAGATACTTGCGCAATATCTTGTAACTGTAAGTTTAAATCAAGTTCAGGCTCGCGATGCTTGTATTTGTTTTAATGTAGGTCTATCGATTAACAACTAAATTATTTTCTTGAGTTGTAGCCAAGAAAGAATTCCGATACGTTTCCACTCGAGAACTGTGGAAGTTCTCTCCGTTGGTCTATTGGCTAGCGCATGTGTCTTTGTTGTACGTGGTTCTGTGAGAGCCCAACAATTAATTTTACAATGTTTCACTTTCATTAATCATCTGTCTCCTCTAGCATAAAGAGCATAATCATGGGACGTTAAACTAAAGAAATTTCATTTCAATTTTTTTCGATGAATGTGAACTCTTTGGGGGAAAAGGAAGTGAAGAAGAAATTTTCCTTAATTTTTTAAAAGGCTACGGGATTGGATAGCTTGTCTTTCGGGATTGTCTAGTAAAACCAGATTACAATGCATCTTTCTTTTAGGATTATAATCGTAATCCAGCCTTTTGGTAAATGTGAAATAAAAGTATCGATAAAACATCAGCTTATGGGTAATGTAAGCATAAATATCATTGGTTCAATACACAATAAATTCACAACTTTTATTTATGAGTATAGAAATTCCCTTTGAACTCCCTCTGAATTTCTTTCAGACCCTAGGTCTCTTGTGACAAAGAATTAATTCTATTATCTGTTTTCATACACAATATAATTTTGAAACTTGGGAGCCTAGTGTTGTCTTTGTGTCTGTAATACGTAATCATTTGTCGATTGACTTCAGAAGACTGAGTTATCTCAAAACTACACAATAGAACTTGCTTTAAACAATGAAAGCGCAGTTGCCAAAGTATAACTTTGATTCACAAAGATGAACTTCGAGGTTTCGTTAACAGATGAATTAGGAATTCCTTACACTCTAATGCTACGAAGTTCTCAGTGTTCCTTTGTACAACACTGAGGTTAGTTTATTCGCAAGTTATTGTCATATTAATATGGAGGGTGTACCTAGGTATGTACTTTTTTTTTTCCAGTCCCTTAAAATGTTGTGAAAATAAAATAACTTCCATAACTTTTGAAATTGTGTTTGTCTTAACTTGAACATATGAGTGAAGTGGTTTATTATGAACAGGGCAAAAACAACTGTGATAGATTAATTACAAGTGATCCGGTTAGAAACACTGTTGTTTGTATTTTAGTTCCAAAATCGGCCGCCCGCACTCGTTCGCTGGTGGACTAATACCATCTCCGATGAAGAAAACCCAGGAAAAGCTCACTCAGAACGGCTGGCTTGAAAAACATTTTACTCTTTTTCGACAGAGGCATCCATGTCTTATTATAGGAATATGATAGTGTACATAAGGATAAATCACTCCTTGTGCATGTATAGAGCAGAGTGTAAAAATCTTGAAGAATAGAAGGGAAAAGTAGTGGGAAATAGAGAGATCAGGAATAATTAAAAAGACTGATTATAACATTATTCATATATCGAACATAGTTATCCTAGCGTACAAATATTTGTGCGGGGAAACTTGTAGTTTTTCACCCAGGAATCAAATGAGGTAAATTGTCAATAAAAAACCGAAAAAGCTTACATCTTACCTACAGGGTTTGTATGATAAGTAATGAGACCAGGTCTGGAAACATTGTTTTATTGATCTGATCTGTACAGGGACTTAAAAGCTTTCGAAGTACTCTCCTCTTGCGTCGATGCACTTCTGCAATCGATGTTTCCACGCTGCAAACGCCCCCTGGAAGTCAGCAGCCGGCATGTCCTTTAGAAATGTGGTCACGGCTGCTTGGATGGCTGTGACGTCTGCAAAACGGGTTCCTTTCAAGCGTGGCTTCAGCTTCGGGAAGAGGAAGAAGTCGGCCGGGCTCACATCTGGGCTGTAGGGTGGTTGTGGAAGGACTTCCACCCCAATCCGGGTCAAAAAGGAGGTCACTAAGAAGGCGGTGTGGGCAGGGGCATTGTCGTGATGCAACTTCCACCGGCTAGCGATCGCCGGTCTTTTCCGCTTGACGCTCCTGTGCAGTCTCTCAAAGACTTGTTTGTAGAAGGCGGCGTTGACGGCTTGTCCTTGGGGTACAAACTCCTTGTGGACCACCCCCACATTGTCAAAAAAAACAATCAACATTGTTTTCACCTTTGACTTCGACATTCTGGCCTTCTTGGGGCGCGGGGACGCAGGAGTGTGCCACTCCGCGCTTTGACGTTTCGTTTCAGGGTCGTACTGGAACACCCACGACTCGTCACCTGTTATGACGTCATCTTCAAAGTTAGGGTCACTGTTCATGAGGTTCAACAGTTCCTGACAACAATCAACACGTCGTTGCTTTTGTTCGTCAGTCAACACTCGCGGCACCAGTTTCGCACAGATTTTTCTCATTCCCAATTGTTCCGTCACAATCTTGTGCACTGTTGTGTGGTTCATATCGAGTTCATCAGCAATCAATCTCAACGATAATCGACGGTCTGAGTTCAGGAGATCCCTCACTTTTGCCACAGTTTCGTCCGTAGTCACTGTTGTCGGGCGTCCAGCCCTCTCCAGATCCTCAACGCTTTCCCGGCCGTTCCGGAACGCACTGTGCCAACGAAACACCTGGGCTTTGGATAGGGCTTCCTCTTTGTAGGCCTCCGTGATGAGAGAAAGCGTCTGAGTAGCCGTTTTCCCCAGGCGAACGCAAAATTTGATCGCATAACGCTGTTCGATGGAACCCTCCATGTTTGTTGATTTTCCGCCGTGACAAGAATGTTCACAAGGGCTTTGTCCAAGGCTTGTCCGCGCTCCACTAAGGCTCGGAGCCAACTGACGCGCGGTGCGTTGCTTTGCTCGGACCCCCCCCTACATCCTCCATCACCGACAAACCCGCTCCAGCGACACGCGCGCCGCGGCGCGGCGAGTCTCATTACTTATCATACAGACCTTGTAATAAGGCATTATTTCAAAAGATATTCATAATTCAAGATAATATAACACAAGATTAGAGGAAGATAAATGAAAGAGAGGAATAAGATACATTTGGATGATATTTCTAGAAAAAAAAAAAAACAATAATTCCTTTCTACGTCAAGACGAAAATGCTATAGCTGAAGTTTTTATTGCACGAGGGCCCTTAATTTGTTACAAGTACAAATTATTTGGTGAATGCAGATCAGCTCAGTTTGCGTATCTGTGCAAAATTATCCCAGTGATGATTGAACTCTTAAAATATATTTTTGTTCAATCCTTTCAATTCCGATTTCGATTAGGCGCCACGGGCTCAGTGATAGAGTGCTTAGCTCTGGTGCGGTCTCTGGTTCGATCGCTGCCCAAGTAGGTTTGTGATGGACAACATCGTGCCTGTGAGTTTCTCGGGGTACTCCTCCTACTTTCTCATTCCACCAATTCTCCCACTATCTTTAACTTGCTTTAATTATCGTCCCCCTTAGCCTGAAGGGCATAATCGTGGGGCGTTAAAGATTTTCTCCCGATTTCGTTTACATAAACTTGATTCTAAAGTTATACTTGGGTACATAATTTAATTCAATAATTATATAATTTTGTACTTATAAGGTGAAACTTATTATTTAGCATATGATACATGTTTCTTGCCAATCTTAGGTGTTCCTTCCATTTGTTGATTAACAATTTGTTTCTTGATTGAATTTTTAACATTCATTTTTGGAACATTTATTTAAACGAAATAGAAAAATAAACTTTGTTTTAATAAAAAAATGAGTTTCTTCAACTGTTATAAACGCTAAATTTATGAAAATTAGAAGGGTAGATAGTGTTACGAATGAGATGAGAAATAAGGTCTTCTCGTTTCGTGTGTGTGTTTTTTTTAAGAGTATCGTCTCGTCTAAATTTTTAAAACATTGTTTCTCAAGGGGGCCGCGGTGGCTCAGTGGTAGAGAGTTCATCTCTGGGGCTTGGGGTCCCGGGTTCAAACCCTGCTCCCGCCAAGTGAACTTCGTGATGGACAAACACCGTGTGCATGGGTTTTCTCGGGATTCCCCCGTTTCCTCCCACTTTCTTCATTCCACCATTTCACTCATCACCGTCTCCTTTAGCCTAACCGGCATAATCGTGGGACGTAAAACTCAAAAATTTCATTTCATTTCATTCTTTCTCAACTCATTTCAATTCTTAAGGAGTTTTTTTCGTCTTATCTCGAAAATTTGTCTCATGTTGTAAATTTAAGTACAAAATATATTCCTCGATTTTCATCTGAGTTATAACGATAACGTGTATTTTCTCTTTGAATTAATTAATAATTTTGGGCAAAAATGTTATATTAATCTGGCACTAACTACAAATTAGACGAAGAAGAAGAAATGTTTTAAAAATGTCATGATAATCTTGATTTTGTAAATGATTTTTTCTGTCGCTAGATGTAAATGTTTGTTTACTTGTTGTTAGGACAGTAATCCGGTTGCTATGGTAACAGTTTTCGTTATCAGGAATTTGTTTATAAGTAATTGTCAATACATATATAATTTAACAGAACGCCATATAATTTAGAAGTGTGAAGTAATTAATAATTATTTTGAAAAATAGAACATTTTAAGTGAACGAATCTAGTGTGTAATCCTTGAGTAATCATCGTAGTAAGTACATATGAGTTATACTACGAGAAATCTTTCAAAAATAAATAAATCGAACTGTGATGTCGTTATAGAGTTATCAGAGTGCTTTCGTGTCACGAAAAGTTCACGAATGATGTGATATAACAACATTTAAGCCATATTTATTATTGGAATATATTTTGGAATGGCCTGCGTGTTTTTAAACGTTGATAAATGCTCTTCATTATGTTCGTACTCTCACTTGATAAATTTTATAAAATAGTTTTTGTACTACGAATCATGTAATACTAAAACAGCGAGATCTTAGATTTGGGTGAACTAGTGCTGCCGATGAGACTCGAGAATTTTCTCGTCTCGTCTCGTCTCGAATTGAAAAACGTACGTCTCGTCTCGTGAGAAACGCTAAATGTTGACTTTAATTAGTTTTAATTTTGTTCAGCATACAATATTTCATTTATGTTCATTAACAATAGAATGTCTCTTATTAAACATCCCAAATGCATTTCTGGAATTTTCTGGAAACATCTGTGTAGCACTTAATTAAACTTAACAACTGTATTTAAAGTGCATCCGTAATCTCAGGAAAGGTAATAGGTTTATTGGCCTATTTTTGTGAGGAAAATATGTTATTCAAAGTGATATTTCCAATTTTGTCTTCAAATTAATTAGGATTTTTTTTTAAACTTATTAAATTGCTATACTTTATACAAACCTATGTTCATAAAAAGAACTTCCTCATTTCTCACAATTTTCGTCTCATTCAGTTTAATCTCTTCATTTTACTCAAATTCAGATTATAAACGCTTCCTGCCTTTTTCATCGTTTCTTTCCCTATGTCCATGCTTCAGCTGCATGCAGTACCTTAGTGTATGTGAAACATTTGATGACTGTTTCATAATCTTTTATGCAGCAACCACTGCAGTGCACTGTGTTAAAATCGTAATGGTAGCGAAATTTCTCGCAAATCGAAACTTTGTTATTTTCGCGTCCCTTTTCAACTTTGTTTGTTGATATGTGGATTTATGAACAAAAGCACTTTTTAGAAAACATTTTTGAATTTTGATTCACAAATCAACTACAGAGTGTCCCAAAAGAAATGCAACGCAAACTTTGATCGAGTTATTTTTTTTTTTTTTTTTTAATAAGAATGACATTATTTTTGTGACAAGTTAGTGTTGTCTATGGAGATATTTTGAGAGTAAAACCACTGATACAATTGTTTAAAACTACTACTATTAGTTGTTTTAAATGAACAGAAGTGTAATTAAAAAAAAATGCAACTTGCTTATAATCAATTGCGAGGAACAGAGAAAAGATTTAATCGCGGTAATTCTTCATGTAAATGTTTAGTATGCGTCAATATTTATCGGTTGAGATAAAAACTGTATGTTGTTTTACAGCATTGACGATTGTAAAGGATAGTTTTAAGTCATATTTTAAAAATAAAATAGCACATTCTGGCAACAAAGTTATCAGAGACAAGTGTAACTTATCTTCGCACATATTGGACAACGTGATTTATCAATAAAATAATAATTTTATATTTTTTCTGCAATAAAAAGGGTACAAATAATTACTCGAACAAAGTTTGGATTGCATGTCTTTTGGGACACTGTATATTTACATTTACGGCAATTTCAATTATATTTGTTTGCGCATTTAATTTTTACTGAAGAGTAGTTGTAATTCCATTCATAATAGATATCTTCCGCTATAATCACAAGACTCTTACATGTCGCTTACTTTTCGATATTTAGTTTTCACAAGTATAAGAAATTACACTATTTTGTTACTTATCCTACAGAGAATCTTGCAGTTCTCTAAACTGTTCTGATACCATATCTATATCATGACATTACATCTGATTTTATACCTACCTACATGTATTAAGAATATACCTTTCTCTCTATTACTGGTTGAATCAGTATGTCCTAATAAGAATGATTTCTGTAGACTCTCTAACCCCTCTCAGGATTACAACGCATTCATTTAATATCTAACAGTAATGACACAGATCACAGGCTTCGTAGATCGACATGCAACACCTGTAGAACGTCATCAAACTTGCGATCCAATCCGATGACCACTAAACTTCGTCATTCATAGGAGTTTAACCCTAATAAGTACGGTTATTAGAGTTAACCCCCCTCTCTCTTCACATTCAACCTATCATCTTCTCTCTTCTGTGAACATATATAAGAAATATAGGTTCACATCAGAATTTACCTTTAACGAACGGTTGATATGCGAAGTGATTGTGTTCTCGCCTTAGACATAGTAGAAAACTTCAATCCTAATCCTTTACCTAATAGAAAGGCAGGTCACGTGGCAAACTCTGAATAACTAATCTAAACATATAAACTTTAATAATAATAATAATAATAATAATAATAATAATAATAATAATAATAATAATAATAATAATAATAATAATAATAATAATAATGCGTGTGTGTGTGTCATCAGTTTTTCACGTCAGAAAGGAGTCACCTAGACCCAGAGAATTTTGTATATAGAGAGATCTTCAAATGTAAAAGCATACGAAGCTCTTTTTACAATTTTCGGCTCGAAGGCGTTAAAATTGGAGTGTTAAATAGGTATGTGAAGATATATGGACGTCTTTCGCAGTTTCTAAGAACGCCTCGTATGTGTGCAATCTACATTCCATATCGATTATGCGAGCACGACGGATGCTTTCAGTTAGTAAATAAATCACACCGGGAATTAAACTCTTATACTTAAATGTTCTAGTTGAACATCATTAACCTACTTTAAAATTTTCCAATAATGCTGTAGAGTTGGATGATTTTCGACTTCTTCCGATTCACTGAGTCTGAGAAAAAATGTGACCCAAGTGGCCGAGACCCGTTGACCCATGTCACCACAACTAAGTAAAATTGTATACATGAGTTGAGTTCAGAAGTCATTCCATTATTGCAACAAACTTGTTATTCTTTCCTCCAAAAAGAAAATATTGTTTATAAAGTGACCAATAAGTTGGTTTCGTGTTGTGACATTTCTATTTGACTTTATGTCTTTTATGTATTATTAACTGAAGTTCTCGAAGTCCCTCGGAGGGAAAGACCAAATATAATATATACTTTATTTAAAGAGAAACAATACTAATAATTCCTGTATATTATTTACTCGTTATGGAACCCCATTTACCTCCGTAAAGTAATATTTTTAATCTGGAGTTTTTCAGAACTCAAGTGCCAGAGGAAATGGTATTTGTGTCTTCTTTGCGCTAGGCACACACCCAAACACTTTTGCTGTGACGGCTCCAAACTTCAGGGGGGTCAAATAGTGCAAACCACTACGTCTATATAGTATTCAATAGGTATTATTTTGTACCCGAAAAGACGATAAGTAGTAGTTGTAAAATACTTCCACCTATATTTAAAAAAAAATAAAACTAGATTGCTTTTTTTAAGAGAAAGTGCACAAATGAAGTGTAAGATCAAATTCTCATGCTACATCAATCATTTCCCTATAGTTGTATTTAGAAAGTGTACAAATGTATGTTGAATTAGGAAGTTTTGGAGAAGAGGTCTGGACCCAGAGGACTTCCCCTATGGATGCGCCACTGCTTTTCGGCAAGGTGAAATTTAGGACACCATTACGGTTTTTTTTATGCAACCAAATATCAATTATGCAGAGTTAAGGTGCGCTTGAAATTCACGATCATGCAAAGAAATGGACTTTTATGTTTTTTAAAATTGCGCTGATTTGGCATTTCGAACCCTCGATTCTCACATTTATGGATATATGTTAGCTTTCCAAATCATACTGTGTGTGTGTGGAACGTAGTCTGTTTTTCTTTATACTACGGATGGCCACAAAGTTCCGGTTCCGGCGGACTTGGAGATCCGGTTTTCAAAACCGGTTCCAGACCTAGATCCGAAAACCCGGTTCCAGAGCCAGATCTTAGGAACCGGTTTCAGATCTGGATCCGAAAACCTGGTCCCGGAACCGGACCTTAGGAACCGGTTCCAGACCTGGGTCAAAAAGCCCCCCAAAGACCCGTAAAGAAGGCACAAGTTCACCTTCAAAACACTGCAAAAAGGACCATGCGTTTGTGCCCCCCAGAAAATATTTTTGGTCCACCAATAAGTGTTTAGCCAAATCAGTCTGCCAGTTTGCCTGTGTGGCCAATGAGTTTGCTAGTTACACAGTTTGTTTAGCTAAATGAGCCAAGTAGCTGCCGCTTGGGCGCCTGCCTGTCGCTTCCATCATTTCATCTAGCATACTGTTCACAGCCTGCCAGCAGCTCGGGTTTAGCGTAGGGTAGGCTACAAAGTTCCGGTTCCGGCGGAACGGGTTCCGCGGGGAGCCAATTCTTGGAGATCCGGTTTTCAGAACTGGTTTCGGTTTCAGATCTGGATCCGAAAAACTCGGTTCCGGAACCGGTTCTAGAACCGGATTCGTTCATAGCCGAAAACCGGTTCCACCATAAACCGGTTCCGAGCATCCCTAGTTTATACATAGTAATCACTATTTCTTCCCTGAATCTAATTAATTGTTTCCTTTTCTTCCTCGCTGGCTTACATTTGGGTATTGTATTTTATTATTTTTCCTCCTTGAATTTTAAATGCGCAGTTTTCTTTCGGGTTTGCTGCGTTTTCTGGCCAATACGAAAATATTTAATTAAAAAAAATTGTCAAACATTTGCGGTCCAATCCGATGTTCGATTCTCCCACTCAAGGAAAAGGTTTAGCACTTTTATTTTATTTTATTTTATTTATTTATTATTATTATTATTATTATTATTATTATTATTATTATTATTATTATTATTAATATTATTATTATTATTATTATTATTATTATTATTATTTACCATCATCGCATCTAACCTCACACATTCGTATCATACTAAAGTTATTCCGCTTAATCTCTTGATCTCGATTATACAAATAGATACGAATTGGCACGTATTGCTGAAGGTTCCCACGTAAGAGGCTTTTATGAACAAGACACTTTTACAGTAGATTGTAAACGTACAAAGACTAGTTTTCGGCTAACTGGTGATTTCACTCCCCGACCCATGTATTTGCTTGGCCTACTGCCTTACACCTCTTATTTCAGCCTTTAGAAGGTCTAAACACCAAATTTCATGTCTTTAACCTTAAAGGATTTGAAGATATAGTCATCTTATTTTAATAACGGCAACCTCACTCTTTTTTTCTTCCCTTGTTCCGGAAATATATAAAACGGTGAAGCACGTCTTTAATTATTTTAAATGAAAAATTCTAAATACCAAATTTTATGCCTAACCTTAAAATATTTCGAAATTTGGTTATCCTGTTATAACAATTTTAGCCCCACCCATTTTCTTTTTCTCCTTTTTTTCTTCCTTTCTACGAGAAATATCCAAAACTGTGAAATACGTGTCTAATTACTTTGAATAGGAATTTTATATATCAAATTTCGTGTATTTACCCTTCAGAGATTCGGAGATAAAAATATTTTACTATAATAATTGCCATCTCATTTCCATCCTTTCCCGTCGAATTCCCCAAAATCCTTCATTAATGGTACCTTACGTTACAAATCCTATGCATTCTCAAAATTCCAAGTTTCTAGTGCAATACCAGATTGAAGTTTCGAATAGATTCTCGGCTTTAGAAGATTCGTAGTGCACTAGTGTTGAGAATACCTGGATTGAAATTAGAGATAGCATTAAAATTTCAGCAAAAGAAAAATTGGGACACGCGGAAATACGTAAGAACAAACCATGGTTCGACCAGGAATGCATAAAACTAGCAGAGAAGAGAAAACAGGCAAAATTACACTGGCTACAAAATCCGAATGAAATTACTACACAAAATTTCGCAGATATCAGGCGGGAAACTTCCAAAACTTTTAGAACAAAGAAACGCGATTTTCTGAAAGCTAAAATTAAAGAACTTGAAGATAATAGTAAAAATAAAAGCATACGGTACATGTATAAGGGAATCAACGAATTTAAGAAAGGCTATCAACCTCGTGCTTATATATTAAAGAAATCTGACGATACAGTTCTCACTGACACGGATAGCATCTTAAATAGAGGGAAAGATCTTTGACGATTTGCTTAACACGCAACCAAAAACTAGTGTGCGTGGAGAAAAGGAGATACACCCCGCAGAACCGTATATTCCAGAACCCAACCGAATAGAAGTAGAAACCGCTATAAAGAAATTAAAGAAACACAAATCTCCGGGTGTAGATGAAATTCCGGCTGAGTTAATTTTAGCTGGAGGCGAAAAATTGTGGAACAAGATACACAAACTCATTCTCTTTATCTGGAACAAGAAAGAATTGCCACAAGAGTGGAAAGAATCAATCATTGTTCCAATTCACAAGATAGGCGACAAAACTAAGTGTAATAATTATCGAGCCATTTCTCTTCTGTCAACATTCTATAAAATCCTTTCAAATATTCTATTAGCAAGACTGACCCCAAACGCAGATGAAATTATTGGAGATTATCAGTGCGGATTTAGACGAAATCGATCAACTATCGACCAAATATTTACCATTCGCCAAATACTCGAAAAAAAGTGGGAATACAATACCCCGGTACATCAACTATTTATTGATTTTAGAAAGGCGTACGACTCGGTTAGGAGAGAAACATTATACAACGTTCTTACAGAACTTGGAATATCGAGAAAGATCCCAAAGTAAAGTCCGGGTAGGAAAATTTTTGTCCACGAGCTTTCACGTCGAAAATGATCTGAAACAAGGAGATGCGTTATCGCCATTATTATTTAACTTCGTTCTGGAATACGCTATAAGGAAAATCAAAGATAACAACCAAGGCCTAGAGTTGAACGGTATTCACCAGTTTATGGCATATGCTAATGATGTAAATTTAATAGGGGATGATAGGAGAACAATAGAAAGAAATGAGAGATCTTATTAAACGCTTGTAGGGACATGGGTTTAGAAGTAAATGCAGAGAAAACTAAATACATGGAAGTGCGTCGGGACCGGAATACAGCAAATTATGGATGCGTTAAAATATAAAATAATACTTTTGATAAAGTGGATACTTTCAAATATCTAGGATCAATATTAACAGAGGAAAATCATATTCACGGAGAAATTAAATGTCGACTAAAAGCAGGGAATTCGTGTTATTATTCGGTTCAGAATCTCTTGTCGTCGCGAATTCTGTCGAGGAATTTGAAGCTTAAAATATACAAAACGATAATCATGAATGTTGTTCTGTTGGTTGCGAAACATGGTCACTTACTCTGAGGGAAGAACATAGACTGAAAGCATTTGAGAACAAGATCCTGAGACGAATATTCGGACCTAAGAGGAACGGGAATGGGGAATGGGGGAAACTTCATAACGAGGAACTACAGAGTCGTCAAGTCTAGGAGGCTTAGGTGGGCGGGTCATGTAGCTAGAATGGAAGAAAGTAGAAAAGCTTTCAAAGTCTTGACTGGAAGACCAATCGGAAAACGACCATTAGGAAGACCTAGGCGCAGATGGGAGGACAATATTAAGATGGATCTCGCAGAGATTGGAATACAAAGTAGAAACTGGATGCAGTTAGCAGTCAGAAGTCAGTGGAGAGCTTTTGTGAACGCGGCATTGAACCTCCGGGTTCCATAGGCCATAGAGTTAGTTAGTTAGTTAGTTGATCAGTCAGCTGGGACTTCTCCTTTTATATAGGCCCATAGAGATTTATATTACTGAAGAAATCCTTTAGTTGTATAGTAAGAAAATATACTGTGATTCATACATCTAAATTTTTACAATACTGATTGCGAAAATATTAAATTTCTTTCCTTTGTGCTTACAGCTGGATGTTTTGTATTTTGATCAAAATTGAATATTACAACCATCTTGACAATAATTTAGAAGCATATTGTATAAATATTTGAAACAGTTGTTAGTTACTCCAAAACGAGGATTCCTAAAAACACACCTGGGCCATTTTTAGGACAAGAGAAACAGGGAGCACCACCGACGATAAGACTTTCACGTTTTGTACTAGTATATTAGTAGACAATCGATTAAAGTGTATGTATTCTTCAAACTCTTGGAGGGGAGAGGAAAATTGCCCGTCCTTCCCCCTAAATGACACCACTCAAGAGAAAGAGAAGTTATTTTTTTTTTAAAAAAAAAAAAGAGGACATTTGGCAACTTTCTTAATACAGTAAAGCAATCAGTTATACTGGTCCTAAATAAATTAATATTTGGTCACCATAATAATGATGTAACGCGGTAGGAATTAACAATTTGTTCAGGTCAGCTATTAATTGCATAAGTGATAGTTATGTATAGCTGTATATATTTAAAAAAAAGAGTCAGACGTGTCACTTGGCGGTAGTTCTCATGTTCTACATCTATTTGTATCACGTAGTTGATAGTACATTTGAATATCAATTCTCAGTAAATAACGTTGTAGTGAGATCCTCAAGATGAATCATGACAGAAGTTTATTGGGACTAATGATGAAATGAACTATTAACATTAGTCATATTTTCCACTCACTCATTCTCATATTTTCCCTTTCATCCTATATGTAGGCCTAAATGAAGGATTCGATGCAGTAACCACTTGTAGAATTGTTTCTGGAGCTGCCTGCTTCTTGCTCTAACTTCACGATGAACACTGTATGTAAATATCTCCTTTTACATTATGGCACTGAATATAATCATCGGATCCACATGATTCTTTCACACAATGTAGAGTGATTTTTTCCTGCTGGAACATGTGAAAATATCAAATTCGATAAAAAAAATGGACCTTCCTGGTTCTTGCATCCAACCCTTCAAACGTTCTTGGTCCTACACAATCGCAAAATTTCTGTACATTAACCAGTGTAATTTACACGTCCTGTATTCAGTATGAACAAATAACATAGGAGATTCTATGACAATTATTTTGCAACTACTAGAGATTTTTTTCTAAATCCACATATTTTCAGAGGCTTTTGCCACACTGGTTATTCAGGATATACATAGTTTGGCTTCCTACATAGAGTCGGTAAGATCAAAGAGAAATACGGCTCGTGCGAGTTGAGCATTAGCAAAAATATGATAGTCCCAAATCGCAATCTCTTTAGAGCATCAAGATCATTATATATATATAGCTTTGTATATGGTAGAAAATTAGGAGGTTTCGGTTTCAGATATGAAAATTAAAAACCATCATGAAGAATACTAAAACGGCGATACCATAGCAGTATATATGTATATATGTATGAATGTATGTATATTTATCTGCCTAAGGCTACAGCTTCAATCAATGAAGAGAAAAGGAGGAGACCGGCCAAAAGTGAAGAAGTGTTGTATTCATCACTGACGCGGTCTTTAAAAGAGAAAATGCACCGCCTTCCTACAGCATGCCGACTTTGTGAAAAAATAATGGACACGCCTTGATAATAGCTTCGAAAACCGTACAAGAAATATCTTTTACTTGACACTAATATTATGAATTTCATCCATAAGTATACTAATTTGATGTTTGTTTTTTTCGGTTTTATTACTATTATTATTATTATAGAAAAATTACACACACACACACAATGTTAAAATATTGGCATACTACTGAGAGAGGGGGTGGGAAATTCGGCCTATCCTTCCAGCTACTAACAACTTAACAATGAGCGTTTCTTGTCGGCAAATACATCTTTACCTCTCCTTTCCTCCGGTTCTCCAGTTCTCTTGGTTCAGCAAATATAAGATGAGAGAACCACCGTACCACTTGAAGCAGTTAATGAAGTGTTTATTTATCCATTTTCCCCCCGCCTCTTTCTTAACTCTCTCTCTCTTTCTCTCTCGTTCTCCACTGAAACAACTCTTCCATTAAAGATTACTTGCCCTGTCTTCAGGTATATTATCAAACACTACCGCGCCGCCAAAAGAACAAAGGCCGCCGCCGCCACTACAAAGATTGCTCTGAGTGTATAGATATATATACTCAAAAATTTTGTGTTGGCTGGTTGTATGCGTATAGTTGTTGAAGAGGTTAGTTGGTAGGTTTGCACGTACTACTACATGCAATTCATATATAGTTTTTTTTTTATTTTTTAAATTTCTTTCTATCTTCTTTCCATTTAATTTCTAATCTTCCCACTTATAATTCTCTCTATTTTCAACTTCTTTTTATTTTTATTTGTTTCTTTTCCTTCTTCTCCCTGTTTGTTTATGGTTTGGTTATCATCTTTAATTTTCCACAGCATCCAATGAACCCGGAAATCATCAGGTAGAATTTTAACAGAACATTTATGTAACTCAGTAAGACAGAGAAGCTAAACGAATAGAGGAAAGGAAAACGAGATTGAAGTCACAAGTGTTCGTTAAGAGAGACGGAAATAAAGCAAATTTATGTATATGGAAAAAGAATAAGATATAAGGTATAAGCTAATAGGTATAAGGTAAAGTTGTACATACACACACACACACAAGAAAAGAATATTAATATAAAAAAGTAAAATGGGAATTGAGCATTGAATGTACGAAGAGGAAGTTACAAAGTCATAAACAGAGAAATCATGTGATACGAAGTACAATCACTGGAAATAGAATATAAACTCTTAAATAATACCGTACAGAACAGATGAAGCTTCATAAATGGAAAGAACAAGATATGAAGATAGGGTAATATTGTGCAAATACACAAAAGTGTCACATTTGAAACATTCAAATATGAGGAATTAGTCGAAAATTTTCTTTGGGTGAGGGAAGCCAATTATTTGAATTTCAGAATAATAATAATAATAATAATAATAATAATAATAATAATAATAATAATAATAATAATAATAATAATAATAATAATAATAATAATAATTATTATTATTATTATTATTATTACTATTATTATTATTATTATTATTATTATTATTATTATTATTATTATTATTATTATTATTATTATTATTATTATTATTATAAAACAAAAATATTTCAGCTGTATCTGTAAGCTTTAAGTTAATCAAATTGGTAATTTTGTTAAAATGATTTTTTTTTTCTCGATACATTTAAAGATGTTACGAGTTTGCTTACGATAAACGGTGAAAATATTTCTTATTATTTATCCCTTCGTTTTTTCAATTTTAATATAGAACTCATTGTTTATGTATTACACGGCAGTAAACCGTTTTCTTAATTCATTTTGTTATGTTCTAATACGCTCCTATGCATAAAAAGTAGAATTAGAGTAAGTTAGAAGACTGTATAGTATTTTTAACAGACTACCCTAAAATTATAGTGTTTCTTTCGCCCTCTGTCGTTCATAGGATGATTTTAATAAAATCACAATCTGTACTAAATATACCCTATAAAAACAGTGGACATTCGTAGCCTGAGTAGATCTTTGCTGTCGTGGAAAGCCCAGAACTCTATTAATTGAGGTGGTTGCTCTAGGTCGAATTTCTCTTCACCCCTTTCCTCCTCCAGATCTTTAATTAGAGTTGTCTAGGGAAAACAGTTTAGGTTTTCTCGTCTCAAAAGGGTGTTGTGAAAGCGATGTGTCGTTTCAGAAAGTGCATTTATTACTGTTGGAAGAGTCCTATTTCATCTCATATCTTGTCACGAAAGTTCTTATCACGAAGACAAATCAGTGTTAAAATAAATCAGTGTTTGGACTTTTTTTTTTTTTTTTTTTTTTTTTAGAATTGGCTTTTGGTCGTTATTTAACAAGTCCAATAATGTTCAGAAGTGTTCTAAGAGTGAACAAAAATACCTGGAATGCATCTTTACCGTGGTTCATAAGAATTGCTCTAAGAAATTCAAAATCTACGTGAACTTCTGATGTGTTCAATAAGCACTGGCGCAAATCCCGGGGGGATGAGGAGGACATGTACCCTGCAATCTTGGAACTGGGGGGACTGTCCCCTCCAATAATCCGATTTGAAATGTGTTTTTCTGGGGAGAAATTGTCCGATTGCCACAAAGGAAAGTGAGATGAAATTGATGTCCCCCCAGAATAAGCCTCAAATCTGCCCACCTCCCAATGTTGAAGACAACTCTGCTCCCCTGATCCTCCACAGCATTGTTTTTCAACTTCATAAATACTTTGAAAATCGCTTATATATATGGGAACGGTGTTACCCTTTCCCCCTCCAATCCAATGTTGCAGACATATTTGCGCCGCTGCCAATGTGTATATGGATGGACAGAAACGACTTGTAAATGTACACTCATGTCCAAAACTTTTGTCGCATGTCTACAAATATGTTATTGTAGGAATATAATTTGATAACGAATTCGCCCCTTGTTTCTTATATTGTTGGTATGTGTTTAATTGGCAAAGGCATTGATGTGGCAAATTTCATGTCAAAAGAGCAGTAAATAAGAACAATAAAACCGAAATAAAATTTTCTTATCCATTTATCAACATTTTGTTTTTCTCATTCTAATTTTCGAATTTATAATTCTTTTCCTATGAAATTTACCACAAATATGCATTTGCCGATTATAGACATAGTATCGGTATTAAAAGTACCCTGAAAAATCATTTTCAAATTATATTCTTACAAGAAGACAGTTATAGATATGCGACATTCATTTTGGACATGAGTGTACCTAAATTTCTGATGTCTCTAATGAGGAAATGAGCGGAAACTACTTGTAAATGTGTAAAGTGTAGTAATACTGTTGAAAAGTCGTTTCTTTGCTCATATACTCACATTGGACACATTAGAAGTTCAGGTACATTTTGAACACTCTTAGTGCAGTTCTTATTAACCACGGTTAAGATGCATTCTAGACAATTTTTGCTCACTAGTAGAACATTTCAGGACATTTTTTGGGCATAAAAACTGTTTCTTTAGAAAAGATGCCCAAAATCATGTTCCAACATTGATTTAATTTTTTCAGTGTATCTTTAATGTTGCTTTGTGATATGAAACTGAAAAAGCTGACTTTAAAAAATAGAAAACTAAGAAAGGTAAGTGTCTTTCATGACAGCATAATAGATGCGAGGGAGAAAGTGAAACAAGGAATGGCAAAACGAATGTTACTTAATTCTTATTTTCAGAATATGTTTTCTCTTGATTACTTTTACATTTTCAATGTTTTTGTGAGAGATAATTTTCTCCCTGTCTTTTAAATCATGATTAGGGTACATATATAAATAAATAAGATAAAAGTCTCACAATCAAAAGGAGTAAGATGTAAGGACTAAGATTTACAATATACAATGACATAAACGGCAAGAGACATACGAGACGAGACATAAGTTAGCTCTTCCAATAGAAACATAGTATCATTTTGCAAGACGAGACATGACTTTCACAAATTTCCACAAGACCAGAGTGTCTCAACTCTTCTCTCATACGGAGCCTTTGTCTTGAAAATTGTATGCTTCTATTGGAAGAGCAGCGCCGCTGTTGCTCATTGATAGAGTGTCAACTCTAGTGCCTGGGGTCTCTTTTTCGTTTCCAGCTTGCTTGCTTGAAGTAGGATTTGTGGTGCACAAACATCGTGTACGTGGGTTTTCTCGGGGTTCTCCCGCTTTCTTTATTCATTCTCATTATCACTGTCTTTTTTAGCCTCCGTGGCATAATCGTGGGATGTAGAACTGAAAAAATTTATTTATTTATTTTGGAAAAGTTCTCTTCTGGAAAATTTTGTGGCGTTGTATCATCGATAATTTCAAACAGGAAGCCGCAAGAAAGAATAAGACTTAAAGTATAAAAGTATACATCATAGACTATTACTGGTAATTACATTTAGGTTTAGCATTCTGTTAAACGTCGACTCTATATGAGACATAGTCCCAAAGCTTAACATAGGAACGGAACCACACCAGTTCCAGATGAGATTCGAACCAGGGTCTCTCGTGTCGTAGACGAGTGCGCTAATCTTAAAGTGCATAGCCAGGTTAATCTTCTTGAAAGTACCTATGAAGTAATATAGCTAATAAGATTCATAAATAGCAAAATGCCCATTCTTTCTATTTCTCGCACGGGAAGAATATGTTTTATTTTGAACATAAAGGATACCAAAACTGCCACCAATCAACTTAGGGACACCAAAAACTATGAATTAGATACTAATATCGGTCAGTTATTTCTACATGTCACCATCTGCTTTAGAAATACAAATGGAGGCTGAATTTGGATTTAAACGGAATAATCGAAAGTGTCACTGTTCAACTCAGCAACCCCGAAAACTATGGATTCATCACTAATATTGGTCATTTTCGATCATTTTTATATATCTCCAGCTCTCCCTACCCAAGTTAAGGGACTGGATTCGAATTTAAAGTGTCACTGTTTATCTCAGCGACCCTGAAAACTATGGATTCGACACTAATAGAAGTCATTTTCGATCATTTTTATATATCTCCTCTCCCCTTCCCTAAGTTGCGCCGTCAAAGTGAAATGATAAAAATCATTCCAGGCCCGAACCTCTTCTATATTGAAAATTTGATCAAGATCGATAGGGTGGTTCAAGAGTTATTAAGTCACAAACATAGTTACATTCATTTTTACTTGTATAAAAGATAGATAAATAAAGCATCAATAACAGGAATAATTTGAAACAGTTTAATAAAGAGAAAAGGTTAGATGAAAATAGTGTAGAAGAGTGCATGTTAAAATTTGATGTGAAGTAAGCAAACAACCCATTAAAAAAGAAGAAGTATAAAATTGTCCATATCTTTGGCAAAATCTCATAATTTTTGACTCTATAGTGTTCATAAATTGAGATTTAGTGTACAAAGTTAAAAAATAAAAGAGCTTTAAAGTGCCTACATTTGTTGGCAAAACTTTGACCCCTAAGTTCGTGCAAGTTGACATTTGACGTGTAGACTAATTAAGACGTGTAAAATCGAATAACATCATATTCGTACTCAAAATCTCAAAAAAACCTAAAACTCGTCACCGACCCAATGTTCCTAGTTTAATATATTCGTCCAATGTTCTAAAAGTCTCCAAAAGAGTGATGTGTGTATGTATAATCAAAGTCATTTCATTAATATTTGGAAGTTTAGGCTTAGAGTCTACAACTGAAAAGTTTATTGATCGTTTTCTAAAAATTTCCTTATGCTGCTATTTTTTTTCCACTATACGTATTTAAACAAAGGGTTCTATCTATCCGCGCTTCACAACGGACACTTGTATTTTTCTTTAATCATAGCCACAGTTCTTGCGCTGGAAAAGAGTTCTACGAGTAAGTAGAAATGCAAAAAATTAAAGAAAGAAAAACATATAAAGGTTCAATAAAATGACTTAAACAGGAAAGATAATATAAATAAATCAATAACAATGTTACAATCTTATTATATAAAGAAAATAATGATCAAAGTCAATCATGAAAAGATTAATTTTTATATTGCTCACTCATTCAGTATAATATTGATTAAAAGTAGAAGTGAGCATTTGAGTAGTGAAATCTTTACTGCGCTCAAGCATTGTGGATTGAATATAACGTAGGATCTCTAACGTAGCGAGATCCAAGGTAGAGAGATCAGAAATACTGTTAAAACCAGATAATAGAGGGAGAATATTCGGGTTCAAACCTTTCCTATCAGAGCATTTGAGCTTAGTAATAATTTAAAATGCAAACAAGTAGCACTCGGCCTTTGACTCCTTCTGTAGGGTTCGAACTGTTCGGTATTTTACCGAACAGTTCGGTTTTTGACTTCCTTGTCCGATATCTGGTACAACCTCAAAACCGGAAGCTAAATGACCGGTAATTTTTCCTCTTACTAGTCCTGTTCTATCTTCTATTCAGATTATGTTGAAGTGAAGAAAGGAATCGTTTGTCGATGAACACGATTAAAGCAGAGTGTATATATAATTCGCTTTGATATTGGCCTATCGTGTGCAGAATTAAAAGGCAGGAAGATTTATTGAACTCATGAAAACTAATGAAAGTCAACAAAAGTACGCTCGTACATTTTCAAGAGCGCAGTTAGCAGTACATTATCCTTTCAGATCCAGTAAAAAGTATGTAGGCATTATGAGACATTACCAGCCCCAGCGAAAACAGGAAGACTTATTTTTCAAATATATATTGTGTATGCCATAATTATATTGCCAAATGGATGAGTTGGAAAAGAACATATTCCAAAAACCCCAACTTTCAAACACTGGGTGGAAACATGAACACATTCCAGAAATATCTTCGATTTTTCACACATACGTTTCCGTAGACTTCAGTAAAGAGGACCTAAAATTAATGAATGCGTTCCTTGTTCCTCTCAAGTGGTGTAGGTACATATAAAATGAATATAACCATTCCAGTTTAGCTTGCCTATTTTCTGGAATGTGTACCTTTTTCAACTCACTCGTTCAACTGTATTTGCTTTTCTGTTTTAAACACGATTTATTATTGATGGTAGACTACAAAAATTACATGTGCAGACTCAACCAAAACTGGCATAAGTAAGTTTATTAAATGCTTCAGAAGTAACTAAATTTATTAAATTCAAACTCCGAATCGATAAATTTTATGTAAAGTGATCACTTTCAGATTGTTCACATTTTTGACAAGCGATGATTGCCACAATCTTGAGAGTATATGTACTCCAGGAGGATGTCCGGTATTTCATTTTTCAAAAGTTGGCAACCCTATCTTTCTCTTTCGGTGCAAGGATACGCTGGTTTGATTTCTTATGAGAATATATTTGTTTCGGTATATTCACATGAAGATCACCTCATCTCACATCCAACAAGGAATACTTTCATTAAAACATTAGGCATTAAGGAAAGAATAAAACATAGTACCAAATGTAGTAAAAAGAAATTAAAAACATACAATGCTCATTGATTAAAGACATCTTGATGTGAGACTTATCAACAACAGGAATTAAGTTTTCTTTTTCTTAAAAAAAAAAAAAAAGTCATAATGTTTCATGTTACTTTTCACCCTGAACTGAGAACTTTCAAAGTTGAATACTGTTGAATTTTTATGCAGCATTACAATCTTGAAACTCTTCCTCAATGTGACGTGGGACTTGGTACAAATTAACCTTAGAAGGGCAGAGAGAGAGAGAGTACGGTTTATTCATACATCTACTCTAATCATGCCTCCTGATTAAATTAACGTCCCCTAGTTGGTCAGTATTAAGCAAACATTCCTGTAGCGCCGACTTGCTTGCTAAGTACGATGATCACATCAGATACACGACCACTAGCTCCCCAAAAGCCCAAGTTTCTGCCACTGAACTTGGATATAGCTCTGTACTGTTAACAGATAAGAACTGTAAGTGGAGTACTTGAGACGTTTTTTTCAACTACGTACAAAATAAATCAGTGCTTAGTAAAAAAAAATAGATAAAACTATTTTCGTTTACATAATATATTTGTGAGTGTATTGATTTGTCAGTTCGCTCAGTAATTCCGTTATTCAAGAGCGAAGAAATGATGTGTTTTTAGTTTAGCGTCCCTTTCAGCAGCGAGGCTATATGAGACGTGGACCTACTGATTAACGTGGAATCCGAACCACATGAGCTCCCGCAGCTAAGAAATGAGTTGCTTTTCTTTGTTTGTTTTTTTGTTTAGGGTTCTCAGACACTTCGGATTTACATCATCATCCCGTCCCCCTTAAAATTGTTCAAAATTCCAAATATCTCGGTTTTCCTCCAAAACACAAGTTAATATCATTCGCGTGATAAAATCACATTGAATGTGATTTGTTATAGTGATAAGTCTTACAGACAAAATTCAAAACTTGATCGTTGATAACATATAAAATGTTGTTTGTTCTTCACTATATTAAACATAATAACTCATTTTTTAAATATCAAGAAATAATTTATGCATACATAATTTAAAATGTTCAGCTTTTATCAGTCATTGATACTCAAGTGATAGGAATAATCTACTCTCTGTTACTCACCTTTGGTGAGACCTTAACCTATTATTTAATTAATTCTGATATTTCATCGAAAAGTATGTATTTAAATATGACTATACTATAAGATTTTCATATAACATCTCGGCTTTTAGTATAAATTTTCATAGGGTGTTCTAATTTTCAGTATGAAAATCTGGAAGCCTTAAGTTTGCTCCATGTCACGATTGCTAGTAGTTGTAGTTTTGACCGACTGAGTGCAAAATTTCTTATAATATTCATTTTATATATAATTGTTCCTCATTTTCCATTAAAAACCAATGCTTACGATCCTATAACTATATTTAAAAAATATTTACCTTCCATTACTTTTGATCCCTTGCTTTGCCCATGTTGAAATTTGAAACTAACTAAATAAATAATCTATTAAAATCAAAACCGAACTCAAAAAACGAAAAAGACTGAAAGCATTTATACTTTTGGGCAGATCTCAAAACTCCAATAACTTACTAACAAGGACGTGTAGGATCAAATAACATGAAATTCAAACTCGAAAAATCAAAAGACCTTGAAATACCCAACCTTTTAGAGCAAAATATTGGAGCAAAAGCCTTATTACTTTTGACTTTTTAGTTTGCACAAGTTGAAATTTTTGCAAGTAGACTAATTAAGACATGTAGAATTAAAATAATAAACTCAAAGTCAAAAATGTCAAAAGACCTATATTTTTTGGCAAAATTTTGATCCCACTCAACTTTTGACCCCTTAGTTTGCGCAAGTTGAAGTTTGATGTGTATGCTGATTAAGATGAATTTAATAGGATAAAATCAAATTCAAAATCAGAAAATCAAACGGTTTAAAACTCATTAACGACGGAATTTTATTTGTATGAACCATAAGAACTAATATTATAATTCAACCTTATTATTAAGGACTAAATCAATAAATCCGTTTAATGGTTTGGTGTTTTTCCTTCGTTGTTAATAATACTAAATTGAGTCTTATAGGAAAAGTCTGTTTAAACTATTCTATTGTTCATTATTCCAATTCAGTTCTTCAATGTAATGAATTATAAATATATACCTATGTATAAATTAAATTACTTTGATACTGAAAAAATATTATTTTTATTTTGTGTTTTATTTAACCTATTTACAATATATATTTTGTGTTTCCTCAACTTCTGACAAATAAAGAGGAGGATCAAACCTTTTATACTGTTGTCATTTGTGGCTTATATAAGAAGGAGTATGGTTAGAGTGCAAATCTGATTAGTTTGGTGGAAATTAATCTTTCGTGTATTCTTCAATACAAAAAAAAAAAAAAAAATTAAGTCTACCTTCAAAGGGATGTGTCTTTTTTCCCTCTTTGTAGAAATAATACGTTTCATTATGGTAATAGCGGAAGGATCCACACAGACACAACAACACACACAAATGAGCAAGTAAAAAGCACAACATCAAAAGCAGACAATCCTTATTAATGATTATCGTAGCCACAATAACTATTTCTAAATTTGAAGAACGTATTTTGTTGTTATTTGCTTGGATTTTTACAGTATCTGAGGTTTTGTCTCATCTTTCCTTTTTATTACTTATTTATGGTTAGTCTCTTCATGGTACTGTTTACAAGGAAGTCACATATTAAAGAAGGAAGTAATATATATTTAACCCATTTCAAGAAAGGGAAGTTTTTTTTTTTTATGGGTACATGTAAATGAAACGGGTACATGATGGTTGAAATTAAAATAATGTCATAACACGCATAGAGTAAAATATAGAAACGTTTATATGCCTTCAATGTAATCCTAGCCACATATATGTATCACAGCATTACTAGAAGACACTAGACACTACAAGATGTTCCATTTTTCTTTTTATATTCAACGAGATAGTGCACTATCGCACGCAGAAGAGTTTCTGGCGCTAAAGCGCTCTCCCCCATATGGTTCCTTCAGTCGAAGTCACAGGTGCTTGATCTGGGATGTATATAGCATATCCAAGGACCTTCCATTTCCATCGTTGGATCAAGTCACCCACAACAGCAGCATTGTGGCAACAAACATTGTCACCCAATAAATGGGCGGATGTACTTAGAACTGACACCATTTCTTCCGGAAAGAAGTACAAATGTTGTACAGGGTGTCCAAAATACAATGCAACTCGGAGTTTAGGATAGTACAACTTTTCAACCTGAAACGATACACAAATAATGATTATACCAAAATGAAGCCTTGTTTATGTATATATTTTTAAACTAGGAAGCAACGATTGAAGTACACTAAGAATCACACAGTGCTGCCAGGCGTAACCGAAGGTGTAAATTATTTATTATTATTATTATTATTATTATTATTATTATTATTATTATTATTATTATTATTATTATTATTATTATTATTATTATTATTATTATTTGCAAAACACGTAAATTGACTCATAACTCATACGTATGGATGTTCTGTCGTTAATTTTCAGTTTGTTTAGTTGGAGTAGCTTGGAAACTATGGGGCAAAAAGAATATTTTTTTATTTCCTCCGATAACTAATCGCATGGGGCCTCTGTAAGAGGGAACTAGGGAAATCGTAGTTTTCATAAATTAACACTCTGAATTGGCAACAGTTCTGATGTTTCAGTGCATCGAACGGTATGTTAAGGTTCTTTCTTTATTACGCCATTCCTGAAAACAACAGAAAACAAACTTTGAAATTACCATGATAAAACTTTTACTTGCATGCACTTGGCTACACTGCTATTCATTTCTATGGGGCTACTTAAAGCATGAGTTATACAAGAACAATCCTCGAACTTACATAATCTTCGTAAAGTTGCAATCAACGTGGTGAAGCGTGTGAACAGAATCAGAACAAGGGGTACTTCTAGCATCTGTTGTAGAGCTGATAACTCATTGAGTGGTAGTAGCAGTGTTGCCGGGTGCATGTAAGTAAAAGCTTTATCATGGTGATTTCAAAGTTTGTTTTTCGTTGTTTTCAGGAATTGCATAATGTAGACAGATCTTTAACACATCTTTTGAACTGAAACATCATAACTGTTGCCAATTCAGAACGTTAATTTATGAAAACTACGATTTTCCTAGTTCCCCCTTACAGAGGCCCCATGCGATTAGTTATGGGTGGAAATTAAAAAAAATATTTCTGCCCCATAGTTTCCAAGCTACTCCGACTAAACAAACTGAAAATTAACGACAAAACATCCATACGTATGAGTTATGAGTCAATTTACATGTATTGCAAAAAATAAATAAATAAATAAAATAGATTTACACCTTCGGTTACATCTGGCAACATTGTGTGATTCCTAGTGTACTTCTACCGTTGCTTCCTAGTTTAGAAATGTATACATGAATAAGGCTTCATTTTGATATAACCATTATTTGTGTATCGTTTCAGGTTGAAAAGTTGTACTATCCTAAACTCCGGATTGCATTGTACAATGGACACCCTGTATAATAAAGTAAGGGTGTGGCCACCAGTGATAATAAGTGGCTTTCACTGTGTGGCCTTGGAGAACCGCAAATGAAGAATGATACCGTTCGCATTATATACATTATCAGAACAACTTGAAGATTCTCTGTTTCTTTTAATATTTTTTTAGACCAGGAGAACAATAGGTCATGCCATTCGTTGTAATTTTGGCTCTGGTATGATCGCACTCAAATTTTGTCTGTGTTAATGATTTAACCCGTACACGAACATCTTTCCAGGTTGTAAAGCGCCAAACGATAACTTAGAAAAAAGTAATGTGCCTACTTCTAAGACTAAGAGAGATTTTATAGACATTCTTCGCATTTCTCCCACGGATCTCCCCAATCTGTACCCATGCACGCTTCTCCAACTTTGAAAATATAGCTTTAGGACGGTCCAATTTTACAGTTGTATACAATGTAACGAAGTGTTGCCAGTACATTCGTTCCAGCTCTCGTACCTAAGCATGCTCGGTGTATCTACCTCTGGAACCACTACGCTGATTTTGCACAGCATAAAACTAACATGATTGTTCAAAATAGATCAGAGGATAAAATGGACAACAATCTCTGGTTGTGCCCTGTAGAATAAAGGGAAAGAATAATAAATGGAAGTGAAATATGGTAAAAGAATGAAAAACTAAGAGAAAGCAAGAGTAAAATTCTTGGACACAATCCATCATAAACTCACCAGGGATCTTATCAAGGCCTTGCACCAGACGAATACTTTTTCAGTTGAACCACTATGCTCCCCGTTCTTAATCTGAAAGAAATATAAGTACAGATATTTTTTTCGTGCATCAACGCCACATCAAAATACTGTTCTGGTGCTCCATAAGCTTACCAACTGTCGACGCTCCCTTGAAATATTACGTGTAAGTTGGGTTGCATCTGTCCAGGCGTTTGTGAAACCATCTAAAGTACAAGCTAGTGATGTGAGGTGGAAAATTTTCCGCTATATTTTTCCGGAAAAGTTTCCGTTCTAAAAAATATCAGTAATCAAGTAACAATTCATCAGCAATCATAAAATTGGTTGAATTCATGTATAGAAATTTTAAAAAGTGAAAGATCGTTTAAAGAATCTGAAAATTTTCATGGCTCAGACAATTTTCAGTAGTATGTAGGAACAAGTTAAACAATTTTTCATGAATCGAAATATTTTGTGTCTTATATAGAAAAATTAAAGAACTTTTTATGAGTCGGAAAATTTTCATCATTTTGAAGCAAAAAGTAAAACAATCGGAAAGTTTTATTGCTCTGTAGAAACAAGTGAAAGGAATTTTCATAGATCGGAAAATTTTCATCGTGATGTAGAAACAAGTGGAGAAAACTTTTCGTAAGCCGGACAATTTTGGATATTATGTATAGTGATGTTAGGTGGAAAATTTTTCACTATATTTAACTGCACATTCAGCTACAAAATTGAATTTCTGTAGAGGAAAGTTAGTCAGCAAAAAATTGTAATTTTCCAATTAGCTTTCGGGAACCGGAAAATTTTCTAATATTTCAAGTTGGGAAGTAAACTTTTACACAGCATTTTTCTCTCTCTCTTCATCTGCGAGCTCCTTCGTTGCTAAGCGGTTAGCATACGCGCCTTTGGCATGGAAGACCTGGCTTCGATTCCCAGCGGGAGCTCATGTAGTTCGGATATCACGTTAATCAGTTGGTCTTGTCTTGTATAGTCCCGCTGCTGAAAGGCACGTTAAACTCAAAACCAACTCAATTCAACACATCTCTCTCTCTCTCTCTCTCTCCCTCTCTCTCTCTCTCTCTCTCTCTCTCTCTCTCTCTCTCTCTCTCTCTGTGTGTGTGTGTGTGTGTGTATGCAAAGTGTAGAGAACATGAGTTCGTAAAGTACAAATATCCAATTCTATTATTTAAAATTTCAATTTATTAAAAGTCATGAATGATTTCCGATTCATAAAAACACACTCCACTTATTCCTACATCGTTGTTTAGCCGTAGAATTTGTTGGTAATAAATATTGTCTTAGTTTCATGAAGTGAAAATCTAACGATTCTTCATTTCAAGAATGTTTCAAAAACTTTAATGCGTTCTTCCCTCAGAATCCACATTTGATCTTACAATATTAGATTTCGTCAATTTAATACGCATAAGACGGTTTTCTCATAGCTTTACTACTTTTATAGATTTACATTCTGCAACATTTATAAATAAGTAGATATAATAGAGAGAGAGAGACAGATAGACAGACAGACAGAGAAACACTATGTCAATTTTTACTTCCCAACTTGAAATATTAGAAAATTTTCTGGTTCTCGAAATCTAATTGGAAAATTATAATTTGTTGCTGTCTAATTTTCCTCTACAGCAATTGTATATCTCAATGTGCAGTTATATATATTGGAAAATTTTCCACCTAACATCACTGTACATAATATACAAAAGTGTCCGGATTATGAAAAGTGTTTTCATTTGTTTCTACATAGTGATGAAAATTTTCCGATTCATGAAAATTCCTTACATTTGTTTCTACAGAGCAATAAAACTTTCCGATTCACAAAAAGTTGTTTTATTTTTGCTTCAAAATGATGAAAATTTTCTGACTCATAAAAAGTTCTTTAATTTTTCCATACAAGACACAAAATATTTCGATTTATGAAACATTGTTTCACTTGTTCCTACATAGCACTGAAAATTGTCTGAGCCATGAAAATTTTCAGATTCTTTAAACAATCTTTCAATTTTTAATATTTCTATACATGAATTTAATCAATTTATGAATACTGAGGAGTTGTTACTTGATCACTGATATTTGTTAAGAACTGAATTTTTTTCGGAAAAGTATAGAAGAAAATTTTCCACGTCACGTCACAGCTATACAACCATGTAGGAATAAGTGGATTATTTTTTATGAATTGGAAAATTTTCCGGAAAATTTTCATCACTGACTGTAACCAGCCAGCCTAATGGAGTTATAGCAGTCAGAGGTGCATTTATTATCGTGGCTGAGTGTACATACCCAGATTCAACAGGAAGCTTGAAGTTAGAAATTTGTGACTAATGAGATTTTAATATTTTCTACATTCTAATGGTCTTGAATACGGTTCGTGTGTTGCAAAGTACGATTTCTGGATGTATATTTCAATTTCTTTTAAGCATCTGTGTAAGATTTAGCGTTTCGAGCGCACAAAGGAATATGTCCACAAGGGAATATGTCCACTTTTGGTCATTTTTAACATATTTTATCTTCAAGATCTCTATTTGAAGCTGTTTCCAGAGCTTAAAAGATTTATGTCCAGATATTGTAAATAACTGTTACAATGTTTTAAAAAAGTGTTAATTTTCACATGTTATTAAGTGTACTGTATAAACTTTATTTCTTTCTCTCTTAAAATTTTGCTAATTGGAATCAATTCCCTTGTGCTTTGAACGCCCCATTTACGTATTATATTCTTACTGCATTACTATGATTTTTTTTGTTAAGATTCTTCCTTCATATATGAAGTAATTCACAAATTGAAGTTACATTCTTCTATTGCACTATATCGCTGTGTAATTTCAAATTTATAATTTAATATAGCTTCAAAAGTGTTTAAAAAGGAAATAATAACTTGGAAATAATAACTTGAAGATCCCTTTTGAAGTTACTAACATTAGTTCCACATGTGGCTATGGAGAAGAGTAGAGAAAATTAAGTAGGTGGAATGGGAAACCAGCAAGGAAATTTGAGTAATAGTAGAGGATATAGACAATTGAACCAGAAAAAGGAAAACAGTTAGAATGCTAAGATGGAAGTGTAGTCTGAGAGATATAGTCTATAAAAATGTGAGGCAAGGAATTATTGAAGGACCATAATTGTTGAACACTATTAAAACGAGTAATTAATGTGCCAAGATGAAGAGATTAGCTGAAGTCTATAACGCAAAGAAGTTCCTTAATATGGGATTATTATTATTATTATTATTATTATTATTATTATTATTATTATTATTATTATTATTATTATTATTATTATTATTATTATTATTATTACTATTATTATTATTACTATTATTATTATTACTATTATTATTATTATTATTATTATTATCTGAAATACAATAAGTATTGCTGGACAAAAAGTAGTATGTATGAAGCTTCTCTCCCAAAGAAATACAGCTTCAGTGAACAAAAATGGGCAGAAAGTTTGTTATGTATGTATGTATGTATTGCTTATGTGTGACGTAGAAAAAAACGCTGTGCTCTGCACAGTAGCCATTGAAACACGTACTCAAGCATTATTTATTTGAAATGTTAAACGCAAGCTCAGAAGCTACTTGTGACACCGGTCGGCATTTTTGGAATACGAGGCCACAAACAAGACCAAAAAAGAAAAAGATGTAGCACTTAAAATGATAGTCCTTTGTTTGTTAGCCGAAATTGTCAGTGCAACCGCTTGATTTAGTACCTCCTCTTGACAAAAGCCATGTTGGGAAATCATGGCACCAACTTTGTGTTTTATGAGAGCTCACCGTATTGTGTTGTAAGCAACAAACTCTCCCCTCCCCCCTTTCTTTCTCTAAAACTCCATCCATTTGCATGACTCTTTGAAGATGGTAGTAAATCGTAACTACACACGGAGAAGAAACTTTTTATCTATAGAATGCAAGTAGTGTATGATAAATCCATCACACACACACACACACATACATACATACACAGTGAGAGTAGAATCGCTACGTACAGTGGCCACATAACAGCACTAAAAAATCATAGCGAAGAATTTGCTTCAAGCATGTCAAGGCTGCTTGGCCCCTCATTCACTATATTACACATACAGAAGCGACAAAGGCCCAAAGATGATGAAACATTTAAGAAAGAAAAGCAAAAAGTTACCTTAGCTAGTGTTGAAAACATCAACCAAATGCCGACGACTCATTAAGATATATCGCTTCCATAAATTTCTTCGTGAAATGTGCTAGACTGTTCTACTGCTACTACAACTACCGAGATCTGCGACATATTGGTGTCAGGTTACAAGAACAAGAACTTAAGTTTCAACGAAGCAACAGATCTTATAATAAAATCAAAACAGGATAAGAACAAGACTTGTTGGTACATTGTAAGATAATACCTGTCTGTGACGCACTGTAACTGAGGTGTAAATTTATCAACAAAAGCTTCTGGACGGTAGAGGACGAAGATCGTTTTCTTTTCCTTCAGAAATTTGTGATCTGACGACAAATCTCTAACTGAGTTAGATCGTCTTTCCCCATTGTTACACAGTGACAAATGGATTACGAGTCATCGTCAGCATACGCTACCATCAGATCAAGCTGATTTTTTTTTTATTTTTGTTCTTCTTTGTTTCAGTGATTGTTTTTAAAAAAAAGTGTCCGCCGTCCCTGGAAGGAGGAATCTCATCTCCTTGATGACTCTATTGTTGAAAAAGAACACGGGCTTGCGTCAGTGATGTTAATGAGCGGATTGCTAGGTATCTTTCAGGGCATAAGGAGCTAAACCCACAACATCAAGAATGTCTTGAGTTTATCTTTGGCCATATCTACAGTAGAAAAAGATTTCTGAAAGTAACAAAGCATAGATCACACAGATGGGAAATCTTGTTGTGAAGTTCCTCTTTTTCCTCCCCGTTCACTGCTTCTACTACGGGACCGACCATCCACTTCTTGCTTCGGGCTTAAATCACCAATCTAGGACATACGGAATGGGCTTGGATTCTTCTTAAAATGTGGGAGGTCTCCGTAACAAGACTTCCAAACTTCCTATGCGTGTGGTTATGTGTGCGGTGTGTGCATTCGTGAAATACTTGTCTCTGTATAATCTTTTTTATATAACTCAAACTTGATATTATTCTTTTCTCCTAGAATATTTTACAAACAATGGGAAGACGATTTCATATCTCTCTATTTCTAACTTCAAACCCACCTTTGATTAGCCAAAGGATAAAGGCGAAGCTATAAAGATGTGTCCTGTGCGTTGACAAGAAGCCTAATTTCATACACTGACAACAGGGAATTTATTCAGTAATACTATACCCTGTTTAGCATAGAAATTATCCTTTTTTGCTTCTACGGTTTAGCAATGGCTGAAAAAAGAGCAATTTCTCTCGTCTTCTAACTTGTTTAATGCGCTAATATTTTTTTTTACAATTTTTACATCTTGACCTGTTGAGTTTTGATTCATAATGGTCTGCATCCATGTCGTTGCATCTGTGTATGCATCTTATCATGAGCACATAAAAGTTTATACTGATAGTTTATCTACCTAGACTACTAAATAAAGTGATGAATAAATTAAGGGGAACACGATACGGATTGTTTTCTTCAGGCTGAAAACAGATTCCTCTGAGAAAATGTTGGATATCTCAATTAAATTGTCTGTGAATTACCTCCCCGACAAAAAGGGTTCATAATTTTCCTTCTCCATATAAAAATGTCTGAATGTTATATTTGCATTGTGTGTGTGTTATATTTCCCTAGAAGGTGTGACCTATAATATTCTCGTCTTGAAATTATTTACAAATACGCATTGTTCCGTATTGAATGGAAGAAAGCATTTTCATGAGTGGCACTTATCGATTAGAAGTAAAACAACACGCAGAATTTTGATACAGTAAAACGAGTCTTCAACGGACCCTTCATTAAACGGAAACTGTATTATGCGGATAACAGAAATCAAAATAAGTCTCTTAACGGAAAATTTCAAGTTTCAGGATGCAGCGTTTAGAAAGTTTTTAGACATCCTATGATAGGTTATATATATGTATATTAGCACAGCAAACAGTGATTTACAAACTGAAACAGACACGACGAATATACATGCTTTAATTGAGAATTATATGGAAAGTCTGAAAGGACAAGAGAAGTGGAGGAAGAAGAGAAGTAAGACATTGAGTTGGAAGAAGAGTGTAGACTAAACACTTATCAAGATTCTGTCAAAGCCTAAACTAATTGTAACATTTTCCTTATGTCGAAATGACATTGATTTGCTTAGTGTGGTGGTCTCAGGCTAAAATCTTTGTATAAAGTTGAGCAAAATAAGCAGCGGTTTTTTCAGAAAACCCTCCTTGACTACTGAAGAAATTAAGTTAACGTGTATAAAGTATATTTTTTCTATTCATGGTAAGTTTTGCGTGTATTAATTTGTAGTAGAAATAAATACTGTAAATTGAGTAAGATCTGTACAGCATCTTACTTTATCCCAGTATGTCCATTATATGCATTCAATTTTTTTTTTCATAGGTCTACCTTCGTTAACCGGAAACCTATCTTTAACGGAAATTTTTGCGAATACTGTAACGACTTAAGCTAGAGACAGGTTTTACTCTATAATATTTGTTCTGTTGTTTATTGTCATACGATTTCTTATATAGTAATGTTTTTAATGCTCTTTTCAGAATAAGATTATACAATATTATTAGTGTTTAACTACAAAAAAATATCCAAAGGTTACATGCTAATCAAGAAAATCTTCATTGAACTGAAGAAACTGACATAAAAGAGTATGCATCCTTATGAATAGTTTTCATGAAAATCGTGAAAAACTGCTTCCTTTTTCGTAGTCATAAAAATTAATCCTGTACGATAAACACGTCACAGAATAAGGTGAAAGTGATACTGAAGTATAACACTAACTAAGCTTTGTTTTAAAATTATGACTAGAGACCGGATGTTAGGCAAAATGCCTATTCTTTAATATTAAAGTTATGATCAAAAATAACATTTTAAAGTTTATATAGGGGGTTATAGCTTCGATTTAAGCCAATTTTATTTTGCCTAATTTGCCTATTTCGACCTTTAATGCCTAAATAATTGCTTTAGTGCCTAATGTTGCCTATTTTATGAATTTTCTTCAAAATAAGCCTTCATTGGAAAAATATATAATTTATATAAGGTAAATAATACATACATATATACGTATATTAGGTGTTTGTAAACACAAGCACGTGGTACGTTACATATATACACAGGGTGAACTTCAAAGATGTACAGATACTTCGGAGGTGATTAATGATATCAAAAGAAGACAAAAAGTAATCTTGTAGTTTGTCGAATTCCGTGTCGTGTGCGAGTGATAATGATGCCAACTTCGAATCGAAAATCGAATATTGACAATTGGACTGGAACTAGTGATGGGCAGTGGGAATATTCCCGGTGGGAAGGAATTTAAAAATGGGAATATTCCAGGGTTTTTCCCCTGGCCTATAAATTCCCGGGAAGGAATTTATTTCCATTTCTTTATTTTATCTTCCAAATTATAAGAACCATATGACTAGTTACTTTATTTTAGTATATTATGATTTACTTCTAGGTTTTAAAGAATTTTGAGGTTAAAAAATTTAAAATTGTTTGACGATACTTTATATAACTAATAATATGATTTTTAAGTTCCATTTTTATTTGCACTAAAAAGTAAGGTAATTGTTTAGAATTGGGGGGCCAAAACTAGCAAAAAGGTGGATGATTTACGGACGAAATGAGTTGATAGTGATGTTCAAGTAGTCAAGAAAGTATCGAACACATTTTTAGGGCAGTAGGAGATTTATACAAAACGGAAAGGTAAGTGGAAGTGATTTATGTGAGAAATGAAAGTGAATTGTTGGTAACGAAGATAGAAAACAGCGTGCCATGCGGGGCTCTAGCCCGGCTTCATTCGCTAACGCTCGCTCTGCAACGCTGTCTGAATTTAATGTTGGTAACGTAATTTAACGTAAGAAACCATAAAACAACCGCAAAAAAGTAGGTGCAAAAGCTGGCCGCCAATGCTAAAGAACAGCCAAAATTAGCAAAGTACTAATTTACAAATGACGAAAAGGAACCATTTTGTAAAGTAATTTAGAATTATGTAGAAATAGAGATGAAGTACTATTAATAAACCCTGAACCACCATTAGTAATAGACGTCGGTCTGTCTCCTCTCTCTGACTCGAATTTCTGAAGAAGAACTCGGACTTCTTTTGCATGTGAATTAACGCATGGAATTTCGAAAAATAGGTAGAATGAAAGGTCGTATATGGCAATGTTACGTGTTATAATATAAAGATAAGTAAGTATCTTGCAAATTTTGTGAACATAAGTATGTATGCGCAATTGTTGATAAATTGGTAAGACATGTATCTTCTAGCATTTACCCAACCTATTTGGTTTATAACATTTATAAATTTAATGTGTTTATAATATCATTAATAGAGTCAAGTAGAGCATATCCACTTACATATAAATTTAAACCGTTAATATATAATTTAGTATATAATTTTTCACAAATATTTAATTGATAGAACTAATTGTAAATAAATATGCATTTATGCGTACTCCTTAAACATAATAAAGTGTTAATAAAGTAACATAGAACCGTTCAGAATATACATTTTAAAGAATCCGCTGTGGACAACAGTAATCATTTGCTGTGATATAAAAGCTAATTCAACTTTGAAATCATAATATAGTAATAGAATGCAATTTTCTTTCTGATTGAACATAAATTCCCGGATAAATTCCCATTTTGAGAATCTTCCCGGGAATATTCCCGAAAAATATCTTCCCGGGAATTTACCCATCACTAACTGGAACAGAGAGATGTGCACATACATTGGGAGGTGATTCGTGACATGAAAAGAAGACAGAAAGTCCTCTTGAATGTCACGAATCACCTCCTAAAGTATGTACACACGTTTATGTCTCGCTCCAATTGTCAGAATTCGAGTTTCGATTCCAAGTTGGCCCCCCTGTCACTCGTATACGACGCGGAATTCCACAACATTCAAGAGGATTTTGTATTCTTTTGATGTCACGAATCACCTCCCGAAGTATGTGCACATCTTTCAGGTTCATCCAGTATATATGGAATGCATAGCAAGTTTCGTTTTTATATATGCAATAAAAGAAGATATTGACAAAGAAGTGTGTTTCTATATTCTTTGAGCATTATTTATGACTTGAATCTATTTTTTAATGGTATTGAATATTTGTCTTCATTATTTCAAGCTACATTTAGTGCCTATTTTACTGCCTATTTTTTTTAAATTTTTAGTGCCTATTTTGTAGGTTTTTAGTGCCTAAACATCCGGTCTCTAATTATGACACTAAGATGATAACAGTATACAGTATTAAGCTCACAATTATCATTAATGATTAAGCTTTAAGTTTTGTTATGAAAAGATTATGTGTTTGTTATGTATATATATATATATATATACAAGGGCGGATCTAAGGGGGGCTACGAGGCTATAGCCCCCCCCCTTGACGCTCAGGTTTACACTGGATAAAATGGGTTTCAATTCTGCTTTACACTGGATAAAACGGCAAATTATAGTCCTTGATCATATCCTGGATCCGCCACTATATATATATATATATATATATATATATATATATATATATATATATATATATATATATCTATATATATATATATAGAGAGAGAGAGAGAGAGAGAGAGAGAGAATAAAAAGAAAAAATAAGAAATAGAGACTACCTCTTTTCTTTTCCTATTTTTTCAGAAAAGAAAAAAGGAAACAAGAGAAGAAGTAAAACTTCCTTTCTTTTCCATTTTTGCTTAGAAAGAAGACAAAAAGAAGGAATAAGAAAAGGGGTTGTTTCGCCTTCTTCTTCCTGTTCTTCTTCTTTTGTGCTTTCACTTCTCTTTTTTCCTTTCTGTTTACTTTCTTTTCATTTTTTGAGAAAGAGAAAAGGAAAGGAAAAGGAAAAATATGGAAATTCCCTTTAGAGGGAGACAGAGAGAGAGAATATGAAGAAAAACAAAGAAAGAAAGATTTAGAAAGACTAACTCTTTTCCTATCTTTCAGAAAAGAGAAAAAGGACACAAGTGAAGAAAGAAAATTTTATTTCTTTCCCCTTTTTTTTTTGCTTAGAAAGAAGAAAACAAAAAGAAGGAAGAAGAAAATAGATAAGAAAAAAGAGGTTATTTCTTCTTCTTTTGTGCTTTCAAATCTGTTTTTTTCCTTTCTGTTTACTTTCTTTTCTTTCTTGAGAAAGATAAAAGAAAAGGAAAGGAAAAGAAAGAATTTTCCCCTTCTCTTCTCTGTCTCACTATCTATCTATCTGTGTATATATATATATATGTTCCTTAGATCTAACAATAAAGATATCCATATGAAAATAAGGAGAAAAAAAACAGGTTGTTTGAGAGTTACCAGATGCCAAAATCGAGAAAATTGTAACTTTGAGGCTGCGTAGCTTGAAGACTATGAGAGATATCAAAGGCGTATAAGAACTATTAGAGGAACTAGTAGGTGAGTTGTACCAGCGCACATGATTTTAGAGAGAGAGGTGGAAGAGCGGAATCTATGCTGCAGCCCCCTTTTTAAAATTCGTTGCGCCGATACGTCCCAATTCTGAAACATGGTTATTTAGACAGACAGTGTACTGGTTCCTCTAATATACTGTATATAATCGATAGAAAACATTTTACTGAACAAAAGGACATGGCTGCGGGCAATTTCTGATCCGGAGTTTCCCAGACAATAGAGAATAAAGATTGTTTTTGCCATTAAAATTTTGTTGTTTGTTTTCAATCTCATACAGTTGATAATTTTGATTCTACTGGAATAGATTTATTTTTTTATTTCCGTCCTGAATATGAATAATATACACTGTTAAGTAACAGATTGTATCTATTGTGGTTTGATTTATCCAAACAGTGACGCCCCTACTCCTAACAATGTCACTCATACTACGATAATTGTTGTAAAGGTTTACAGTATGTAATGGACACATATCCATGATAGAAATAATTAATTACCCAGATTGGTATATCGAGAAGTTACAATATTTGGTTACGAAAATAAAACTAAATATTGAATATTATTCCTCATAATAAGCTTGAGACGTACCACAAGAGTAATCAGTTCTGCTTTTAAAGGCATATTTTTAAAATGTGCTGGTTATTCGCAACAATGATGAAAACCGACTGGAAGCTTTTGAAATATTTGTATGGAGAGGAATGGAGAGAATTAACTGTGTCGAGCAGAAAACGAATGAGAGGGTGTTAGAAATGTTGGGGAAGGAGTAAACAATGAAAATTATTTTTTAAAAATGGAGGAGAAACTGGTTGGGACATTGACTAAGAAGGAACTGTATCATAAGGGACATGATAGAGGTTATTGTAGCAGAAAAGACAGGGAAGAAGCTAAAAAGGTTATAATTGATGGGTGATATCGAAACAGAAAAATCGTACGTAAAGACGAAGAGTTTAGTAGAAGACCATGGAGCATAGAAGATTGTTTGATGCGTCAAGTGATCTCAATAATGGCAGAAACCTATGATGATAATGATGACTGTTATAAGTCTAAGACAGGAACATACATTCATTTAGTTACAAATTCAAGAACAATATTTCATGGATACGAATTCGTTGCAATCAGAGGGTCATTCATTGTATTTGAAGCTAACACAAGAATCTCTTCACCAGTTATTTTCATCAGAGATTATAACAAATATCTACATGATATTCCAATATAAATTACATTATTGTAAAGTTATCCAATGTCAGCGAAAGTTTCTTGGAAATATTAGGTAAATTGATAGTTCATTTTACGTGGAGAGATAGTACAAAGTTTATGTCATTTATTAAGTGGATGATGTCTTAATAACCACAATCGTATAACGTAATTTCCTGAATAAATTCACATAAACATAGAGACGACTATTTGTCAATTCGGCTTATTATTCATTATTTATAATTTTGGGTAAAAATTTCGAACAAATAATTGACACGTAAGCAGTATTGGTAAGGGCAACTTGACACTATCGCGAACTTTTATAATAGGTTAGTGATGACATTATTTAAATGATAGTGGGTATTACACCATTCTTTCAGAGCCTAACATGATCCTCGAAATACAGTATTTATTTATTTATTTATTAGTAGAACGTTAGAATAGAGCAGCGGTTCTTAACCTAATTAATATCACGACCCCCATTTTATCATATTCTCTTGCCAGAGACCCCCTTATAATTTCTGGTTTGTAATAGGTTTGTGTGGAACTTTTAATATATCTATTGCGGAGATCTCACGATATCGATCTATTTCTATAATAGTAGAATCCATTTCTTGTGTATAGTGGATACAGTATTTATAAAAAAACGAATGGATTAAAACCAAATTTGGTCTGTTCATTCATATTACAAATATCGAATCCGATCCGTCACACTGTTTCAAAATGGACAGCGTTTGAAAATTTTGAAATTTCATAACTCCCATAATTTTGGGTCATATGATTTTTAAAAAATCTGATGAAAATGTTTACCTGTTGAAAATGCTTAGTAGATCTGTTTTTTGTTATTCCTAATTGTATGTATAATAAAAATATGCCTATCAGAAGAAAATTCAAAATATTTTAATATATTTTCCGGTAAAATAGATTCTACTTATACCTAGGTATTTATCTCTTCCGCTTATCTTCGCGACCCCCAGGTTGAGAAACCCTGGCATAGAGTAAAGAGCAGTGGGTTAAAATCAAAAGTCACTCGTCAAGTAGCCATGCCTGAAAGAAAACTGAAAAAAAAAAAACAGAAAAAGTACCGTGAAAACCACTGTTTTCTTTTCCCTTTCCCTGCTTGATCATTACGAAGACAATAGTTGACAAAGATGGAAAAAATATGTGAAAACTTCCGATAAATGAAGTGGGATTGCTCATTGAAAACGACAATCGACTGCAGTAGTGCAACTATTTTGTTCTGCGTGATAAATGACAATTGACACGCTTTTTTTAATATATATATATATATATATATATATAAATTTACTTTCTTAGTAAAAGCTTCCACGTCATAAAGCGAACTACAAATAAAAAATATATAAATATAACTTCAAAATATATCAAATAATGAATAACAATAATGAACAAGCTTAACCCACAAGAAATACTTATGATAGCTATCTGATTATTAGTATATGAAAAATGCACTTTTAAGTTACAATGAAGAAAATACATTTCAATAATTTCAGTCATGATGATTATGTGCATGGAATTTTCTTTTTCTTTCTTTTTTTCTTTTTTTTTCTTTTCTTTTTTTTTTTTTGTTACAAATATTTTCTTGCTATTTTGTAGTTCTCAATGCTTGGAGTTCAAATTGGTCAATAATAAGGGACTGAATTTATCACCCCATCTCATTATAAATAAATAAATAAATAAATAAACCTAAAATATCATTAAAATTATCCTACTTATAGGAAACCGTATTTGCTTTGTTTGAGATTGGAGATTTACTTTTATTGTTTGGTGTTGAAAGTAGTCAAAAGAGGAAAGAGTGAGTTTACCTCACCTTATGAAACATGCTAAATATAACTTTCCTAAAAATTCCCATTTTTCATACAATATTGAGTGTTGGTACATGCGAAAAGTTTCTCCACTCATTTACAGATATATATTGTAACCTGTTTCATATGCAACCTGGAAGTGTTATTTTAAGTTGAACGCCAATTGCGGAATTCCTCCGAAACATCTTAGCTTCGAATATTCGCTACGGTGATAGAATCGTCATTCTATTGGTATTACCTATTTCTAACTATACGCTTCGAATGACGATTCCGTCACCGTAGCGAATATTCGAAGCCAAGATGTTTCGGAGAAATTCCGCAATTGGCGCTCAACTTAAATTAACATTTCCAGGTTGCATATGTAAGAGGTTACAAAACTTGGTGGCTTTATGTTTGGTTGGTATTACTCAAGTGCAAAAATGAAAATTTACCAGTTTTTAAAGATTTTAATTCTGGATAACATTCTTATATTCTTTTTTCCTTTTTCTTACTAAAGAATAAAATTTAATGATTAAGGATTACTACTGTTCTTTTAAAAAACATAAATTTGTGATACGTAAGCTCATAAAGGTCCCCATTAAAAAAACTCACGGTCGCTACAATATTCTGTAATAACAGCATTATACTAGTAATGCTACTCTTTGTACTGGATACATGGTTTCTCTGAAAAAAAAAAAAGATAAAGAAATGAATATTCTTTTTAGAACTTACTTGTATTTCACGTACATATTGAAACTATGAATCAGGAATTTCAATAATTATATATTCAAGAATATTCATAAACAACAACATATATTTATTGTAAGGTTGTTTATTGTAATGCTGCAATTACTGTATTAAGAATCATAATATGCAAACACAATGCAAGAAATACTTCAAGCACCTCACGGCAGCGCGATACAAGGATTCTCCTCCTTGTACCACTGAGTTTTTAATTAAATAAGAAAACTTGAAAAAAAATTCGTCTGTGAGAACGGTTTTAGCAGAAACTATGCACGTATTCTGTTTGTGCTGCCATGAAAGCAATGGTTAAGAGCGGAGAAAGGGAGGGAGAGCATTTTATTTTTCCTGACTTTGGAAGGGTCTGTTTGTCTTTCCGCTTTGCTCCTTTCCGGTCCAATGCTAACTCCAAGTGTCCACTGAGAACAACGGAATACTAATGGAGGACAAACTGCCCAGCAAACTTCCGCAAAACTTCTCGTCAATTCACGTCCAACAAGCATTACAATGAGATCGGAAACTGAAAATGGAAGATATATATATACATGCGCTCTGGCCTTTGCACGTAGGATTGTGACTGGACGTTTCTACAATGTATGGTAAATAGTCATTATGTTCGTAAGGAAAAAGGAGTGACTAGAAATTTTCTGGAACTGGAGGATATGAGACGAGTCTATCTCAGAAACATATTTTCAAAAAGGTTGACATACACACCGAAGTCCTTACGCTCATACAAAATCTTAATCCGACATCTAAGTTGTAACATCTCTAGTCAACAAGGACCACGAAACCTCAGAGAAGGTTACGCTGTTATCCATGGTGCCATGTACTGTAGTCTTATAAATCAATTCAAATAGGTAATTTTAAACACTGGTACGTATGGTTGCCCATAAGACTGAACTTTCGGGACAAGAGTTTAGTCTGTTTCGTCTCGAAAAATGTATTGGAGCTCTGTTTCATCTCATTTATTGTGATGAAAATTTTTATGTCGTCTCTCACCTCGTACGCAACCCTAGTAATAAGAAAATCAACGCAGGGTTCTTTCAATAGAACAGATACAGAACTTTCCGAAACAAGACAAAACTTTCGCGACATCTTTTCGAAACGAAACATTCTCAATTCTTGTCTCGTAGATCTACTGACAACGTAATATGTTCAAGAATGGTTAATTTATCTTCCTCTACTGATAACGTAATATGTTCAAGAAGGGCTAATTTATCTTTCTCTACGGATAACGCAATGTGTTCAAGAAGGGCTAATTTAACCTCTGCTGATAACGCAATATATTCAAGAAGGGCTAATTCATCTTCCTTTACTGATAACGCAATATGTTCAAGAAGTGTTAATTTATCTTCCTCTACTGATAACGTAATATGTTCAAGAAGGGTTAATATATCTTCCGTTACTGATAACGCAATGTGTTCAAGAAGGGCTAATTTATCTTTTTCTACTGATAACGCAATATGTTCAAGAATTTAGTTTCCTGTCACCTCAACATAATAAGTCTAACATCTCTATTAACTACGTGTATCAAACAAATAAACACATTTAATTATAAATCTAAAGATATCTCTTAAAAGTCTTTTATTTTTTTCAAAAAGAAAACAAGTCCAGTTAACAACCAGACATTATAGGATAAATCAATAATCAATAATAAAATGATTCTTTTTCTAAGGCCATATCATCCCATTAAAATACTAGTAAATTATTCAGAAGAAATAATAGCCAGCAAAATAATAAAACAATTGATATCTCCGTACCCTTTGTACATACTGATTCCTACTTATTAAGAAAGAGACAAGCAAGGAAAAGACGAATGAGAAATGGAACGAGAGACCCCTTCCAGTAGAGGTAACTGCTCTAATACTGAGTCACTGTGCCCTCATTTCCAATGGATAGGTCAAGCATTACGTATGTCCACCAGTACTTCCGCCATTAAGTGTTTCCGGTGGAATCTAAAGATTATGAAATTTACAATGGTTGTGCTTTGCGCAGGTTTATAAATATTATAACGGAACACAGAATTGCAATTTTAGTTTAATTATTTCGAAAGAAAGAACTGTCACAGAGTAATAAATCAAAATTAAGGAAGATAAGAAAATTGACTTACATGGAAATAAAGTGAAATGCGCACTGACCAATCCTTTCTTTGCTTAATGTGAGTTTTGGAACTTGGTAGGCTGAGAGCGGAAGTGACGAAGTTACTTGACTCATCAACTCAATGGCTTGTATCGTCAATACTCGATTCAATCATAAGTCAATACTCGATTCAACTTACACAGTATTTCCATCTGTACACGTGTATGCTATTTGTTGCTTTTATTTGGTTAGTTTGAATTGGCAAAAAACGTATTGGCAATTTGTAAGTACAGTCTTTCTTCTTCTAAATCTTGTTTTCCCAGTTAGCTGGGATCGGTTTTCCGGATCGCTGTCCTTCACCTGTTTCTCTCTTGTGTCATATCCACTGTGATGCACCACATCGTTCTTCATACAACCTCCTCACTTATTCTTTGCTCACGCTCACGGTCGTTTCCCATTCGGTTCTATAATATCCACTCCATGAGCTAAATATTTCAAAAACTTTTTTTTCTTTTCTTACATGCCCAAACTATTGAAGTCTTGCAGTTTTCTACTACTGCTCCTCGGATCATTCCATTCTTAATTTTGTCATTCTGCGTCACTGCACACATTCACCACAACATCTTCATTTCCGCAACATATAACTTCTATTCCTCTCTCTTCTTCGCCATCCAACATTCCACTTCGTATAATATGGAGGATCTCACCACTGTGTTTTAAACTTTTCCTTGAAGAGTCTTCATCCCGGCGAAATTAAAATACCGCTAATTTTACAATAATTATGTGATATCTTCAAATAGATAAAAGATAATTGAAATATGGAACAAGAGCGCCCTAGACAATATTATTTTGCGTGAGGTACCGTTATCACAAGTCACCTAGTGGCTTTCCGTTTCCAGCTGTTTAGAAACGCGAAAATAAATGCCGATATTCAAAATGGCTCGAAATCGAAAGCAGATAAGTGAGTCGTGATAACGGTTTCTCATGTAAAATAATATTGTCTAGGACGCTCTTGTTCCACATTTCGATTATCTTTTATCTATTTGGAGATATCACATAATTACTGTAAAATTAGCGGTATTTTAATTTCGCCGGGGTGAAGACTGGTCACACACAATAGTCCTGCCGCTTCTCTCCATTTTGTACAACCGTTACTAATTCTGCTGTTTACATCTAGCTTTATTCCTGTATTTTTCTATAGTATTGATCCTAAGTACTTGAACTTCTATGTCATTACCACACCTTCTTCGTCTAGTCGTATTCTTGTATTTCTGATTACACTTTCGCTGAATGAGCAATGCAGAAAAAAAAAAGTAATAGTTTCATTAATTGTAGGCTCTTTGCTCTCCAATGCTGCTCTCCAGGTATCTAATACATCTTGGTTTCACCTACTAGCACGGCATCGTTCGCAAATATCATGCTCCAAAATGTTAACTCTTAGACACCCTTCGTGAGCTGGTCCATCAACAATTTGTAAGTATAGGGAAATAAAAGAAAACGTGTTGTTGAAAAACCGCATTATACGAGGTATCCCTGTACTAAAATAAGGAAGAAGAAGAAGTGTGGAATAAGTTGAGATGCCCGTAGCAATTTATCTCTTTATATTCCATACAAGTAAAATATCCTATGATTGGCATCATTGAGTGGAGGCTTTTCCCTTCTTTTAAATTTCTGTATACAGTGAATGATCGTAGAATGCGAAACGTGGAGGCAGTTGGTAGTTGGAAGAATTGTTGATGACACAATTGCTGAATTTCTTTTTTCTTTCTTTTTTCTGTGATTATCATTCCTTCCTCCTCAAAGTTTTCTTTTTGTCAAAAGGTTCCTTTTGACAGAGAGAGAGAGAGAGAGACAGGAAGAAAAGAAAAATTCCAGAAAAATTGAACCTCTTCACTCTCCACCCTTACAATTAACTACCATCCAAAAACAGTCCTTGTATTGTACTATACATAATGTAACAGTCTTGAGATTTTTTGGGGGTCTTATTTTGCTATCAAGACCAATCACCTTACATGATTTGTTCATCACGTGACTAGCGTACTGTTCACGATGTCCTATAGTTTTTTGTCTTTCTTGTCACGAGTATTCGAATCTTTTTTCTTCCTTTTCCTTTTAAACACACCTATTAAAAAAGTCCTCCACATAGTAATCCCCGTAAGCCACCCACTTAGTAATATCTACAATAAGTTCATGGTGTATATATTTTTTATCATATTTGTCTTCTTATATACAATCGAGAGGAACAATAATACGCCTGAAAGATCATGGATAATTGTTTGGACAATAAACCTATTGAGTTTAGTTCAGTTTGGTTTGGTGGGTGAAACTCTGTGGAATTTTAAGTTAAGAAGTAACCATCTTACCAGCGTAATACTCAAGAAGAAACGACAATTTATTTTTTTAATTCTTTTTTTACCATCAATAAAAACAAAGAGAGATATAATCAAAGGAAAAAAGTCCTGAATTAGATTTTTTTTTCGGAAAAATAAATAGAAAAATCGCTGTATCCAATAAGAAAGATTATTTAACCAACAGTTGTCCAAGAAGGTCAATATCTTTATTAACGTGCCTTTAGGAATTGGCAATTTGACATTCCTTAGCCAAAAGGAGAAATGGAATGCTTAATGCCACCCAAAGTGAAATCAAATACTTCATATTATCATTTTCGAAATTTCTTTCTGTCACGTGACACTATCATTAATGACATTTTACAGAAAAAAAAAGGGATTCAGGTGACTCAGCTGAAACCAAGTGAATTAGCATGTCTTTCTTTCCTCATTTTTGACTGTCAAATTTTCGACCTTTTTGAATAAGGTGATAACATTTTACCCTTAATTTGTAAGCAATAGAGTCAAGTAATTAAACTAACTCTATGCCCGACGGAACCCGGTGGTTCAATGCCGCATTCACAAAAGCTCTCCACTGACTCCTATCCTTAGCCAACTGAATCCAATTTCGATTTTGGATTCCTATTTCTGTGAGATTCATCTTAATATTGTCCTCTCATCTGCGCCTAGGTCTTCCTAATGGTCGTTTTCCGATTGGACTTCCAGTTAAGACTCATTCCTACTTTCTTCCATTCTTCCTTACATGAGCTGCCCACTAGAGCCTCTTAGATGCCCTAACAATGTTTGGTAAACGGCATAAATTATGTAGTTTCTCGTTATGAAGTTTACTCCATTCCTAATTCTCAGGACCATATTCTCAAATACTTCCAGTCTATGTTCTTCCCTGATAGTAAGCGACCATGTTTCGCAACCATACAGAACAGGCATGATTATCGTTTCTTTTATGTTATTTTAAACTTCAAATTCCTCGATAGATTTCGCGACGACAAAAGATTTTGAATTGAACAATAACACAAATTCGCTGCTTTTAATCGACATTTCATTTCTTCGTGAATATGGTTTTCGTCTGTTAATATTGATCCTAGATATTTGAAAGTGTCCACTTTATCAAAAGAATTATTTGATGTTTTAACGCATTTATAATTTGCCGTATTACGATCCCGACAAACTTCCATGTATTTAGTTTTCTGGGCATTTACTTCTAAACCCATGTTCCTGCAAGCGTTTAATAAGACATCTGCATTTCTTTTTATTGTTCTCCTATCATTCCCTATTAAATTTCCATCATAACCTACGGCATAACCTGGTGAATACCATTCAGCTCTAGGCCCTGTTTGCTATCTGATTTTCCTTATAGCGTACCTCCAGGACAAAGTTGAATAATAATGGCGACGACGCATCTCCTTGTTTCAGGCCATTCTCGACGTGAAAGCTCGTGGACAAGAATGTTCCTACCCGGTCAGTTTAATGTTATATATCTGTACTTATAGTTGCGAAAGGGTCTCTGTTGCAATCCCAGACTACAACATGTGAATTTTTTCCATAGAAGTTCATCCTTTTCATCCCAAATTCTCATTCCTTCAACTCCTCTTTGAGGACGGTCAAGTAAAGAGTGTGATATAATGTATCGCTCTACGTACTCGTAAAATTAAATTTAAAAAGACTAATAATCTGGAGTTAAATTTCTAGCGCCTGCTGCTTATACAACGCAAACTCTCATGGAAATGTGGTTGGTTGCATAAAAGTAAACATTCTGTTGACATACGATCAACAAGTTTACCATTTAAAAAAAAAGTAGTATTAAGAGAAAAGTGATTATTGCTTTCGACAAGGCAACTAAAAATATATATATATATTAAATAAGACTTGAAATGTAAAAATAAATAATAACTCTATAACAATCATGAGAGAGAACTGAAAGGTTTGGAGGCGAACCACTTCAATAATATCCATTAACCAAAAAACAAAACAAAAAAAAACTTTAGTTTTCAGCTTCAGAAAGAGGGCATAATACTTCTAGTCTCACTTCCGTTTCTTCATTTCACCACTCCAATGGTATACTTTCTTGTACAGAAAATTTTAAAGAATGACACCACCCCTACAAAAAGTAATTTTCACTCTTTAGGAGAAAATTAGTGTGAAGTGGGAAAAACTTTAAAAATCGTTTTTTTTTTTAACTTTTCCCCCTATTTATTCAAATTTAACTTAATTATGCCATGTGTTACATGTACTTATATTTGTTAAACTATTAGGTATATTTCTTAACTATATTATTTATTTTCTATATTCATTACGTTGTGGACACTACTATTTAGCTTCTTTAAAAAAATTTAGTCTTACATCTTTCTCCATCACACAAACATATGAAATGGCATGAAAATGAAATCTTTACGAGGGGAGACTGGAAAGTTCATAAAGTCACCAAGAAGAAATTTACTTGGAAGAACCATTTCAGTACACTATTCAACGTATTCCCCCCGAAGCTCAATACACTTTTCACAACAATGTTGCAACATTTCTAACCCTTGCAAATAGAAGGCCTTGTCCTGCTATGCAAACCAGCCCTCTACTTCAGCAATGAGTGCCTCATCGGATGGAAAATGTTTGCCTGTGAGATGTTTTTTGAGGTGTGGGAAGAGGTGATAGTCGGAGGGGGCCAGATCAGGTGAGTAGTATGGGTGAAGTACACAGGTGGAGACCAGATCCACCAGTAATTGAGTGGTTTGATGAGCCTTGTGGGAGGGTGCATTGTCCTGGAGAAACTGAACACCACTGCTCACTTTTCCCCGACGTTTTTTCTTCAGAGCCTCTTTCAGTTTCATCAAATAGTTAGAATAAACCCCAACATTGATGGTTTCACCCTTTCTAAGATATTTGATAAGGATGACACCGTCCTTATCCCAAAACACCGATGCAAGCACCTTCCCAGCTGATCTTTGGCTTCGGAACTTCTTCGGTCGAGGAGCTCCACTGTGGCGCCACTCCATGGATTGTTGTTTAGTCTCTGGATCATAGTAGTGCAGCCATGTTTCATCTTCGGTCACCAGACTGCGCAAGAACTCACCAGGGTTTTGAAACTTTTGCAAAATTTCCTCTGACATCTGCACCCGTCTTCTTTTCTGGTCAGCATTCAAACATTTTGGGATCCATTTGGCATTGACCTTCCGCATGTCCAAATATTCTGCTATTATGACACCCACACGCTCATGCGATATCCCCACACACGCAGCAATGTTTTTGATCGATATGTGCCTATCCTCCATGATCATGTCATGCACTTTGTGGATGTTTTCCGTGGTCACTGCACTTGAAGGCCTGCCTGAGCGAGGTTCATCTTCAGTCTCACGATAACCAGTCTTAAAACGCCTCACCCACTTCGCTACTGTTGTATATCCACGAGCATGTTCCCCCAAAGTGTCCTGCAAAGTTTTATGAATTTCCATAGAGGATTTCTCTTGCAGCACAAAAAAAACTTGATGACACTGCGAAGCTCATTCTTCTCGAATTTCTTTAGATCAGCGTTTCCCAACCTTTTTCAACGTGTGGCACACTACGGGTGTAACTTGAATTCTCGCGGCACATTCATAAATATAATTATTATAATTTGTAAATATAAAATACCGTTATATTTTTTTCAGTGATTACTGATCTCCTTCTCACAGAGAAGAAAGCTGGATTACTGATTTCCCATCGGGTTAAATCATTATGCTTATTTTTCGTTCTAATTTAAAAACAGAAACCAATTTCAATGAAATATAGGATTCAGGTTATTAAAAATATACTTCCTTTTTCGAAAAGTGTATTCAGCCTTTCATTAAGAAGGAAGATCACTAAATAACGAACAAATCTCTTGTACTTTCAAAACACAAATGTAGGTAACTTGTATACGTGTTTGCTTTGTCGAAAGGATTGAATGATATTTTAAAATTTCAAATTACGAAACAGTATGCAACAGCACAGTATGAAAGTTATAATTTATTAACATGGTTAATATACGTTACAATTTTTAATTATATGAAAATTAGAATTGTTCAATAATATTAGTAATGTAATAATTTTTCAATAATATCTATTGAAGGTTACAATTGTTTGATAATAATGTAGGAAGGTTACAATTTTTGAAAAATAAGTAAAACACGTTGGTGCACAATTCAGAATTGTGCAACTTGAGCTTGATGTTCTTCCATAATCTTCTTCAACTGTGGATGGATAGTTGATAAACACACCCTCATATCGTGTTGCAAAGTTAATAGTTGTGACCTGTTCTTACACTTGATTGTGTTCTTTGCAGAAAATCCTGCTTCACTTAAGCAGGATGTTGAAAAGGGAATTAGAACTTTTGACAGCCTTTGTAGAAATAGCTGGATATTCTCTCCGGAGAGAAATCCAAACTGATGCAATGTATTGCTGCAAGTGCTGAACCTCGGTCATTCCTCACATCGACAAGTTCAAAGTAATGTGAAATACAAATATACATTTTTCCTGTCTTGCAATTTGGTTACATTTAACCATTTTGTTTCGATTTCTTCGTGGCACACCAGCGACCAATTCGCGGCACACCGATTGGGAAACGCTGCCTTAGATCATCCGCCATATCTTCTTACAGAACCTGCAACAAAGGAAATAACAATGATAAAATAATCATATAGGGGATGAGAGGTTCACAATATATGACCTTTCTAATGACTACAATGATATGTTTCAATTTTTATTTCTTCTTGGTGATTTCATGAATTTTCCAGCCCCCCAACCCTTTGCAAGTTTTAAGACCTACGGTTATGCCGGCTAGGCTAAAGAAGACGGTAATGATGAGAAATGAATGAAATGATGGAATGAAGAAAGTGGGAGCAAAGGAATAACTCCGAGAAAACCCACTCACACGGTGTTTGTCCACCACAAAACTCACTTGGCAAGAACTGGGAATGAACTAACGATTCCATGCACCAGGGGATGAACTCTCTACCACTGAACCACCGTGTCTCTTCGAAACAGGAAAATTGCACATAGAAAGTTAACAGACAAAAACATCGAAATTAAAGTTCAAAATACATATTATAAGAAAATAAATTAACTCGTTAGTAGATTAATATAGGGATGAAACAGAGGTTGTGTTTTTCTTTTTTTTTTTATCTTAGGCCTTTTCATTAATCTTTTTTCGTTTCTTTTCTTTAATCCTCCCCCTTGTATGTTAGCGATCGGCGCCAGACTCCCTAAAATGAAGATGATTGGCCTCCATCCGTTGGTTGTTGGCCTTTTTCAAGGAAGTTCAGCATGAGTTCTTCTCTCATACATAGTGTATATATATATATATATATATATATATATATATATATATATATATATATATATATATATAAAGTAAGCAACCCTAGTGCGTCGTAATAGATTTTTAATGGGAGGGTTGGACTGTTGGACTCTTCCGTATTTCAAGGGGCCAACCTCTTCTCCTCCCACGGCTGCTAACCTGATCTTTATCCCTCACTTTACAAGAAAATAGAGAAAAAGAATAGTATGATAAAAGAATAGTATGAGAGAATAGTATGATAAAAAAAATAGAAAGAAATAAGCGAGATTAAATGAGTAAAGTGTGTGTATGCGTGAGTGTTTTCCATGGATATTGATAGCATATGTACTATGTACCAAATGCAGCTGCCGTCTTTTGATGAAAGAAGAAAAGAAAGAAAAAAAGAAACAGTGTTCCTCGAACTTTACTTACACCGTATAAACGCTTATTAATAATTTGTGTACACGTACTATTATTTACCGAGTAAACATGTCATTAAGTTATTTTTAATGTTTTTTTTTTTTTTTTTTTTTAACGGAGAACTAGAACATGCAATGCTATGGAGAGAATTTTGCAGTTCAAAGCTTTTCTTTTTTTCTTTTTTCGATCAGCATGAAACGTAACTATTTTTATAAGTCTATAAACTAGAACATAGTGTTACCTACGAAACGAGAAATAAGGTTTTCTATTCTCATCTCGTAATTCTTTTTTTTTATATATATAGAACTGTCGTCTCGTCTCAATTCTCGAAGAATTCTTTCTCGTCCCGTCTCGATTGTCGAGAGGCTATTCTCATCTATTTTTTTTAAATTTATGTACAAAATTCATGCACTGATTTTTCTTTATTTCACTTAGAAATTATCAGAACTCTTCCGCATCTCGAGATGTCCATGAAGAGTAGGATGCAGCATTTACATCAAAGGTGGAAATGGAGATGAACGCAAGGGGAAGCCGTTCCCTTAGTAAAAGCTTAAGACAAAAGAAAGAAAAAATGCTAGAAAACACCCCTAAGTGAATCTCAACGGGTCGAATAAAAAAGGAGGCTGTGAGATATTTTTGGCCCGCGAGGCGTAGTTTGCCGACTCTTGCTGTAGATTTTTATGTTGAGGAACTGCGAATAAGAACATTTTTAACCACCAAGTTTACTCCAAGTGGGATGAATTCTGTAGATTTTGTACGATATGTACTGTCTTTGGATTAAGTGGGTGATTAAAGATTGGGCAACCTCAGACAAATAATCTCCATGTCTTTTATACATATATGACTAATTGAAATGCCTGGATGAGTAATTTAAATAATTTTGGGGCCCTCTACAATAGCTTGATGTTATTTCATTTGATTTTGAGTTTAACGCCACTTTCAGCTGTGAGCTATGAGACGTGAACCTACAGTTTAACGAGGGATCCGAATCACCGCACTTACAAGTAACATTTCCGAAGTTTGACTCTCCGATTTTGATAAAAATTTGGCAGGTAGATACTACACATGAAAAAACGAATACGTGTTTTTTATTTTCTGCGGAAAAACGGTTTTAAGGGGCAAAAGCACCCCCCAAAATTTTGAAAGTTGAGGCCCGAAAGTCAAAAACATGTGAACCGAAATCAACGAAATTGTACACACATATTGTACACATAAAATGAGGGAATACATGTTTCGTATTTTCCTGGAAGAAATAGTTAGGTGGAGCACGGACCCCTCCGAAACTTTGATCACGAAATATCAAAAGCGCTAGTAGATACAGTATGTCAGATGTGTATAAAGGACATGAAGAATTGCAACGAAACTTTGTATATGAACAATACGCAAAAAAATAAACGAACACTTTTTTTTAATTATTTTCTGCAGAAAACGGTTTTAGGGGGCAAAAGCTCCCATCCAAAAGTTTGAAAGTTGAGGCCCGAAAGGCCAGAAGAAGTGAACCGAAGTGAATGAAATTGTGCACAGATATTGTAGACATAAAATAAGAGAATACAGGTTTCTTATTTTCCTGAAACAAAAGAAAGAAAACCGTTTAGGTGGGACACATTTCTCTAAAACTTTGATCGTGAAATATCAAAAGTGATAGTAACAGTATGTCAGAAGTGCTTAAAAGACATGAAGAATTGGAACGACAGATTGTGTAGGAACAATACGCAAAAAATAAACGAATACGTATTTTTTATTTTCTGCGGAAAAACGGTTTTAGAGGGGGCAAAAGCTCCTACCCAAAATTTTGAAATTTGAGGCCCAAAAGGCAAGAAGAAGTGCACCGAATTGAATGACATTGTGCACAGATATTGTAGACCTAAAATGAGATAATTGGGTTTGGTATTTTCCTGGAAATAAGCATTTGAGTGAGTCACGGGCCTTCTAAACCGTTGATTACGAAATATCAAAAGTGCAAATAAGCATACGTCAGAAGTTCCTAAAGAATATGGATAATTGCAACAAAACTTCGTATAGGGACAATTTGCAAAACAATAAATGAAACGTGTTTTAATTTGTGCGGAAAAACAGTGTTGAGGCCTGGGTCCCATCCGAAAAAGAAGTAAATATTACCATAATAGCACTTCTTCGGTCCACTTCTTCTTGCCTTTCAGGGTCAAATTCAAAAATTTTGGACGGGGGTTTTTGTCACCAAAAGATGTTTTTTCCCAAACGTAAAAAACTTTTTTTGCGTATTGTCTATACACAAAGTTTCGTTGCAATTCTTCATGACCTTTACACACATCTGAAATACTGTTACTAACACTTTTGATATTTCGTGATCAAAGGGTTTGGGTACAAAACCTCGCGGCCAGAACCTCGCGGACCAAAACCTCGCCTGGCCAAAACCTCGCCTCCCAAAACCTCGCGGCCCAAAATCTCGCCGGGCCGAAACCTCGCCTGGCCAAAACCTCGCCGCCCAAAACCTCGCGGGCCAAAATCTCGCCGGGCCAAAACCCCGTCTGGCCAAAACCCCTTCTGGCCAAAACCTCGCCGCCCAAAATCTCGTGGAGCCAAAACCTCGCGGGCCAAAACCTCGCCTTGCCAAAACCTAGCGCCACAAAATATCGCCATACCCAAAATCTCGCCTGACCAAAATGTAAATGTTCCAACAGATGATAAGGATGACGGTATAAAAGACGCTGTTTCAGAAAAAGTATCACGGGTATTTGTCCAAGTCTCGCGATACCATATGAAAATTCTATTTCTGTATTAGAGGATTTCAATGTGAAGATAGGGCGACAGGATGTTTCTAAACTGGTTATATGGAAAGAAAGTCTGCATAAGGAAAGCAATGACAACTAACGGGGTTAGTTTCGTGAACTTTGGACCATCCAAAAACTTAAAATTTCAACAAAAATCTAATAATATTTATGAAAGTATGAAATAATATATGAGTTTTCACGACGTCCCTTGATTATGTCCTGTAGGTTAAAGGAGACGTAGATGACCAGGATGAAGGAAATGATCGAATAAAGAAAGTGGGAGGAAACGGGAATAACCCGAGAAAGCCCATGCACACAATGTTTTTTTGTATCATCTTCTTCTTCTTCTTCTTCTTCTTCTTATTATTATTATTATTATTATTATTATTATTATTATTATTATTATTATTATTATTATTATTATTATTATTATTATTATTTGTAATGTGGAATTGCATATTAAGAAACTCATTGGGTAAATTTTAAATAAAAGTTTCATTCGCGGCGAGGTTTTGGCCCGGCGAGATTTTGGGCGGCGAGGTTTTGGCCACGCGAGGTTTTGGCCGGCGAGATTTTGGGTGGCGATGTTTCGGCCGCGAGATTTTGTCCGTATCCCGATCAAAGGTTTGGAGGGGGCAGTGCCCCACCCAACCGTTTTTTTTTTTTTTTTTTCAGGAAAATATAAAACCCGTATTCCCTCATTTTACGTTTGCAATATCTATGCACAATTTCATTCACTTCGGTTCACTTATTCTTGCCTTTCGGGTGTCAACTTTCAAAATTTTGGGTGGGGGCTTTTGCCCCCTAAATCCGTTTTCTGCAGAAAATAAAAAAAACACGTATTTGATTATCTGAACAAAAGCACCAGAGGTGCAAAAAGAGAAGCCAAGTTTGTCAGCCTCAAAAAGTGTTGAGATGAGGATGGATGAGCCAAGTTCCTGGCCACTGCATCTGAAACGAACACTGGAACTTGGCACGAGATGTCTAACATATTAGAATACACCAAGATGTCTGTTTCTAGTTTCACACCCTATTTTGGCCCTATTAGGGATATTTCAGCCCTAAGGCTGGTGGTGGCCTTACATCCACGACGCTCACAAATACCATCCCTAAGGCTCGCCAACATCATTTTCCTTGACATTTCGTGGAGAATTATAAGTTTTTCTTGTCTGATTTTCGAACTACCAATCTTACTGCAGTATACTGTATATGTTAAGTATACCAAGAGCATTAGTGAAGTTGATATTCTAAGGTTGATAGTGGCCCCAAACCCACCACTGCCACCACCATCATCCCTAAAGCTCCTTAACATTATTTTCCTCAACACCTCGCGCCAAGTTCCAGTGTTCGTTTCACATGCAGTGGCCAAGGAACTTGGCTCATTCATCCTCATCTCAACACTTTTTGAGGCTGACGAACTTGGCTGCACTTTTTGCACCTCTGGTGTTTTTGTTCAGATTTCACTTCTTTTTGTAGTTCACCATTCAATATCGTATATTGCCATATCTCAATCGTGGTATATTGTTGGATTTAAATTACATTTTTAAAGTAGTCATAATGTGTCACATGCAACATTAGTTCCCACGTGCTCTCGTACCGGAAATCGAACCCAGGACCCTGTACAACAAAGAAGCACACATGTTAGCCACTAGAAAAGCGGGAAAGATTTCTTCTATTAAATATTTGTCAGAGAGTTATGTCCAAACGAGATTCTAATTCATTTACCCGAGCTACAAAATCACTATCGCTAACATCTCATGTTTCATTACCTAAATACGAAGAGTATCAACAGGGCCCAAAGCCCTTGATGCTGAATCCTCGATGCTACATCACTAGACATGGCTGGTGTTTCAATATACTTAGTTGTTCTCTACCTTTCCACATTGCGAAATTACGGAGTTCATTACATGACGCGCATGTTGCGCAGTTTCATACTGCATTGGGTTTTCCATCCAATGATATACATATTTTAAATAGCTTGTAAACTTAATTATATTTGCCACCAACATTCTCATATAAAAGTTGAACAATTGGATTTCTCATTTCTTGGAAAACTTTATTAATTCTAAATATCCCCACCTCTGCATTCTCTTACTTATCAATTTAATGTCAATATCGATTTAATACCAACGACTGTAATAAAGGAAAAATATTGACCGAAAAAAGGAAAAAAATACTAGATTTTTTTTTCTGGGTTTCCAACCACGAAATTTACGTCAGTATGAACGCTCCTTAGCCCACTTTTTTTTTCTAAAGTTAACTGATTCATCGAACGTGCCCTCATTAACTTGCTTAACTATTTATTACTAGGTTTCACTTATTTTACTCGCACACTGGGGAAAAAGTATGTGGTGTACGTAAAAACGTAGGTTACAGGTGTAAATCCTGTAGCTTTTGGACTTAACGTACACTAAACATATAACTGAAAAGTATATTTCATAGTACTTTCCGTATAAGTGTTCCGAATAAACGTACTTTCCATACAAACGAAAGAACTGTATATAGACGGTCAGGATCTCACATACAGATGGAAGTATGTAATTTAGAGCTGACGTATGCAACATACGTTTACGTATAATGTACGGAAGATGTTAGATGTCAGATATCCAGCACCGACACGATGTAACATCTAAGAGGGAAAGAGAGCATTACGTATGTAGCATGTGGATCAGGTGTGCTAAGTACTGATTTTTGTAGTAAACATAAGGATCCCGTATATTTGTAAAACATACCACTGTCCGGATAATGGATTCTTCTCAGTGAGCTTAGCTCGTTTTCCTATTAACCTAGAATGACAGGGACACGAACACAGAAACATCGAGGACAGTTAAAATTCCAAAGAATGACCTACCGGGAATCGAACCCGGGACCTCATACAACAAAGGCCAATAGATCAGCGGGTTGGACACCCACTCGACCACTCTGACGATTGACAACATTTTCACTATACACATGATGTGTTGAATAACGGAATCGTTCTCGATTTCTGATTGTAAGAACAGTTGTTTGCCATTGAAAAATTTCCCATTGCAAAATCCTCAAATTTCTAACTCAAGCCGTTATAATGTACCTTTATGAAGAGTTTCACATTTTTATCTCATTAAGAAGTACCTAATGGCTACGGACAGTTTTTTGCCCATGAAAAATTCACATAGTACATTAATCAATTTCGAACGTTTCCCATACTTAAGTCATTACGTAAAGTAGGTACCATTATGCAGAGTTTCACGTCTCTATCTCATTAGGAAATACCTAATCAATGAGTGAATGAACCGATCTCTGTTTGGGTAAGGACAGTTGTCCGCCCATAAAAAGATCCATAGCACATTCCTTAAATTTCGGACATTTTCCATACTCAGGTCGTTATAAGGTACCTTTATGACGAGTTTCACGTCTTATCTCATTGAGAAGTACCTAATCAATGTGATGAGTGAGTGAGTGAACCGATTTCTGCTTTTCTAAGGACAGTTTTCACCCATAAAAAATTTCCTTAACACATTCCTCACATTTCGGACTTTTTCCATACTCAAGACATTATAAGGTATCTTTATGCAAAGTTTCACGTCTCTATCTCATTGAGAAGTACCTAATCAATTTGATGAGTGAGTGAATGAACCGATTTCTTGCTTGGCTACGGACGCTTTTTCGCCCATAAACAATTCCCTTAACACATTCCTCACATTTCGGACTTTTTCCGTACTCAAGTCACTATAAGGTATCTTTATGCAAAGTTTCATGTCTCTATCTCATTGGAAAGTGTCTAATCAATTTGATGAGTGAGTGAATGAACCGATTTTTTTCTTGGCTAAGGACACTTTTTCGGCCATAAAAAATTCCCATAACACATTCCTCACATTTCGGACTTCTTCCATACTCAAGTCATTATAGGGTATCTTTATGCAGAGTTTCACGTCTCTATCTCATTGGAAAGTGCCTAATCAATTTGATGAGTGAGTGAATGAACCGATTTTTTTCTTGGCTATGGACACTTTTTCGCCCATAAAAAAATTCCCATAACACATTCCTCACATTTCGGACTTATTCCGTACTCAAGTCAATATAAGGTACCTGTATGGAAAGTTTCATGTCTCTATCTAATTGCGAAGTACCTAGTCATTTTGATAAGCGAGTCAGTGAATCAGTGAGCCTGAAAAGTGCATATTTTACGGGTCCAGTACCAGGGCCGGATTTCCCAATAGGCCCGGTAGGCCCGGGCCTATGGGCGCACGGCCGAGAGAAAAATAAAATAAAAAAATATTTAAAAATAAAAATAAATAGCCATAACTTAACATATTTTTTGAATTGATTTCAAAATATCAGGCTAATAAAGCATTCTGATTTTGAAGTTCATTGGAACAAATAATTGTTGGTAAAGTTAAACTATTTGCATCGTGGAGTGGTGTTTAAGTAATTAACATATAGACCTGATATAATTTTTTAATAAAGGTTTTTAGGAAAGTAACTTTAACCAGACTAGGGGGGGGGAATTATTGGGCCTAGGGGCGTCAAAATGTTAAATCCGGCCCTGTCCAGTACTCTAGTATGGTTGAAACTAGGAATGTAAAATTTGGTATATGAGCACATCTCTCGAAAATCTCCTTAAATTCTAAACCTCATATTTCTACCATGAATAGAATCATTTTTTACTGAGCCTCAAAATCAGCGATTTTACCCAAAACTCTTGTTCGTGTATAACATGGTTACAACAGTGCAGGTCAGTTCTTCATAGCTGAACTTGGGGCCATGCACTGACATGCATGTTGATTTTATGTGTAGTATCTACCTGTCAAATTTGATCAAAATCGGAGTGTTACACTTCGGAAGTGTTACTTGTTAGAAGAATGTGCACTTTGTATAATACTATTCAAATAAGGAGTCCTATAATAGATATATTTGAGGTACATGTAGAACTCTTTGATACTCTTTGATAGTTTTGTGAAATATTACTTCTATGATTTTGTCATTTCATACACAAATATTTCATTAATAACCCTAACATTTGGAATATGTCGTTTTCTTTTGAAAAATATCTACAAAGGGAAGTTTACTTTTGGAGAAGAGTTTTCTTTGGAGGAAATTTTCCGGAAACGCCTTAAAATTTTGTTCGTATTTCACAAGAAATTGTTTCATTAATAACTCCAGCACATGATTTAGTTTAAAGAATTGGAGCGAGAAAATTTTAAAATTTTAGTACGATTGCCCTATATATATATATATATATATATATATATATATATATATATATATATATATATATATATATATGTGTGTGTGTGTGTGTGTGTGTGTGTGTGTGTGTGTGTAGGGAGTTTACTGTATGTAATGCATTCGAGAAGTGTATCTATTATAATCAAATAGTGTGTAATTTGAGGAAGTTCAAATACGAGGTAAATGTGGCAATCAAGAAATTAAGAATTACTTGTTTGTTTGGTTAAACCTATTTCACAGTTAAACCTAGTTTACTGTTCACAATTATGGAGATAAATTATAAAAGATAAGGTAAACCACACGTTCCATTATTTTGCAAAATCAAATGTACACAATCAATCTAATGTTTATTACATTGTCACACAGAATATTATAGACATACGCTCTTTCTTCTTCTTTTTTTTTTGACAAGTTAACATAAAATTGGGTCAAAGGTCACGTTGTCTGATAAAAGGTAGGTAACGAAAAATAGATAAATAAGAAAAAAAAACTAACCAAAATATGAGATTCTCTTTCGTATTCGGTGTGCGTCTGTATTCAGTGCTTTTCTCCCTCTATCTTCTCGTTAGTGCACTAGATTGTAAGGGTAAATTAGATGACAAACATGTCCTTTCATGTAATAGTACTGTATTAGTCAGAAAGAGAGGCATCGGAAACGCGACTTCCGATTGGTAATACACACACTCACAAAATAGACAAGTTTCCAGAGAGAGAGAGAAAAAAGAAAAACAATGTGTCATGTATACGTAATGGGAGGTATGTGTAAAACATCTGACAATCGCATGTTTCGATACGCTTGTTTGTTCACGAATCGGTATGAAAGATTGATACGCTGGCTGTACGCTTTCTATAGATCCCAAGTCCCGAATAGTCATTATCTAACAGTAGTTTTATTCCCTTCCTACTGCGTGGGCTTAAAAAAGTCAACAACTACAGTAGATGGGAGGATCGTATGCGCGTGTGTGTCTGTGTGTGTGCGTGTGTGTGTAGTGGGCGCGTAACAGAACAGTGGTTGATGACTTATCAGTTACTATAACAACCAATTGGAGAATCATCATTATCAGTATCATCATCATAATCATTTAAAGATCACAGGAGCCTTCCGCTCTTTTTAGCATCCCATCCAATGTTTCGCTAGTGACAACAAAGTGAAATGTAGGTGGTTACGGAAGACGAAAGGGGGACGGTACAAGCGGAAAGAATTAAAAAATAAAACGATAAAAAATTGACCTGTCACAAAGCGAATGGGTGGGCAATATAGGATTTTTTTCTCTCTCTCTCCTGTATAGCATTGGTTGGTTGGTAGCCCTATATTCTCTGAATAAACAATTCTGCCTCTGTGACTGTAACTTTGACTGTTTTCATCCTGCGTGACAAAAAAAGAAGAAGAAGAAGAGAAAAATACCAAAGAACTATCCCCTGCGCTCTCTACAACCCGCCGAACTCCCACCAATCCTTTTTGGGCTTCAGCACATCTCTTTTCCATACCTATATAGACCCCACTACTGCTACTACTGTACATACATTGTCATACACGATCTGTTCACAAAACCACAAGCATCAAAAAGATCCCTCTTTAAGCGAATAATATAAAAAAAATAACAGTTGTGACTTTAAAAAAATTGAAACAAGTAAAAGAAATAAAGCCTTTGATGGCATACACAAACACTAGACCAAACTAAAATGGCGCTTTTTATTTGTTTGTCTTCTTTTTTTCTCTCTTTTACCTCTCATACATGACAGCACGCGTACTCAAAAAGCAACTTTATCAGAAAAATATATAAGGGAGATGGATACAAAAAAATCCCTAAAAAAGGTCTAATGCAAAGTTGAACAGTCTTTGACTGTGGGTAAAAATGTGTGTATATGTATACTTTTGATAGTGTAATTGAGACAGGAGGGGAAGTTTTTTTTTAAAGTTTTGTTTGTTTTTGAAGCACCTCTATATCGAAAGAAAAAATGAAAAATGTTTATTTTGCCTTTATTTGTATTCTGTTTTTTTGCTTGGGAGCACAAGGAAGTGTTATACCCATATAGGAACTTCCAAGAAAAAATCATTCTATAATATTCAAAATTAGGAAAATGCATTGTGCAAGATTACACTTATTTATTGTTTCATTTTGTTTGTATTTACAATTACACAACCAAATTGTGAAAGATTATAACTTTTTTTTAGTAGTTCATATTTGAATTCAAAATCAGAAGAATACGTTGTGAAATAGTACAGCATTATAACTTATTAAATATTTTATATTATTTGCATTCAAACTCGAAAAAAAAAAGTGTTACGAAATAGTACAGCATTACACCTTGTTGAATATTCCATATTACTTGCATTCAAAATAAAAATAATGCGTTGTGAATAGTGCAACATTATAACTTACTGAATATTTCATATTATATGCATTCAAAATCAGAAAAATGAATTGCGAAATAGTACAGCATTATAACTTATTGAATATTTCATGTTATTTGCACTCAAAATAAAAAAAAAATGTTACGAAATAGTACAATATTATAACTTATCGCACATTCCATATTACCTGCATTCAAAACAAAAAATGCATTGTGAAATGGTAGAGCATTATAACTTATTGAATATTTCATGTTATTTGCTCTCAAAATCAGAAAAAAATTGTTATGAAATAGTACAACATTGTAATTTATTAAATATTCCATATTACTTGAGTTCAAAATTTAAAAATATGCGTTATGAAATAGCAATCCCCTGCGCTATGCTCAATCCCTAAAAATATGCACAATCCCCTGCGCAATCCCTAAAAATATGCGTTATGAAATAGCAATCCCATCATAACTTATTGAATATCTCATATTATTTGCATTCAAAATCAGAAAAAAAATATTATCAAATAGTACAGCATTATATCTTATTGAATATTCCATATTACTTAAATTCAAAATCATAAGAAAGTGTTATGAAATAGTACAGCGTTATAACTTATTGAATATTTCATATTACTTCTTGAGTTGATTTTGAGTTTAACGTCCCTTTTCAGCAGCGAGGCTATATGAGACGTGGACCTACTGATTAACGTGGAATCCGAACCACATGAGCTCCAGCCGGGAATCGAACCCGGGTGTCCCTTCATATTACTTGCATTCAAAATCAGAAAAAAATACATTGTTAACTATTATAACATTTTTCGTATTATTTGCATTTATAATTAGAAAGACACCTTGTGAAATGTTATAACTTACTAATGTTAAGTAGAATCATTTCATATGATTTGCATTCTGATATTGCATCAAATTGTTCATTGATATGCATTATTTTCTAATGTATCCATTTTTTTTAGCTTTCTCGTACATAAAAGTAAGCTTTTTCGGCTTTTGTGGCTTTTACATCTGGAACTGATTGCCGATGGGAGCATATGTCATTCAAGCCACTACTCATATAACCTAGGAACTGAAAAGGGACATTAAATTACAACTAAACTTAACAATTTGTCTTACTCTATATGGGATAAAATCTGAATTGAGGGTAATTTTCAAGCAAAAATTGAAAGCAATAGTAAGAAATTTGCCAAATATACTTAATGTAGCTTTGTATCTTTAATATTGATTTTTAGCATTGTTATTACAAGAGATGTTAAACTTTTTTAAAAAAAGAAAATATATTGACGTCATATAAATAAGCCATCCCATCACGGATATTCCTTATTTTCAAAACATGTATATACATCCATACATCGTAATCATTGGCAGTGATTACCTTAAGAAAACAAATATTTGAGCACATTTTCTTAGAACGGAAATTGAATGAATTGGATTCCAAATCATTCAAATAAAAATGAACATGAAGTACAAGATACCAAACGTCATACATAATTCTATTTTATATTTTTGCCAAACTCTTGTTTCCTTGTACTTATAATAATGTTTATTGTCGAATCTTGTATAGGTATCAAAAATTAATAAAAAGTAACTGCTGTACTATTTCGCATAAAATTGAGTATTAAAAAAAGTTATTAAAAAAGATAGGCGTTACCTAAGGGGACCGTCCTTATGCTAAACTATAACGTATGTAATTGGTATTAAGTTTATTTATAAACTTAATACAAATTACATACGTTATTAAATTTAATAAAGATTAAATTATAAAGGAATTACAAAGCATTTTTTAAAATGTGTATTTTCTTCTTAGATGTTGGCTATGTAAATACTACAAATACTGAATGTATTAAAATTTGAAACATTGAATACAAATGCAGAACATTGAAATAATTTTCAAATACTGTATTGGAATATTGAACGTAGTCTACAAATATGAAATACAAACAGTGAACACAAAGAATTTCAAAAGTATGATTAAAAAAACAAAAACACTCTTGAAACTTTTCGCTAGTTAACTTTCCCAGAAATCCAATAATATTTTTCATTGTTTCCTTTTATTTCGGAAGGCAGATTTTATAAGAGTTCTAATTTGAACCAATCATCCTTCATCCATTAAGTGTAAATATTCTTGAAGATACTATTATATTGTAGGTGTCTTGCTTAACTTTCGATTTTATATTAAATTATTAGTAAGTTTCTAACCGAACACTACTCTCTTCATAGCTGTGGGCGTTGCTATATTGCCAGTCATGGCAGTCAACTGCACAGAAAGTTTGGAAACTGGATTAAACATTTTTGCTTCAATCTCATCATATAGTTTTTGTACCTTTCTGATCTCGATCGTTCTTTCTTCAATCACCGGTCGCGGTAGACCGCCGTGACGGAGACCGGCCCTAGATAAGACAACTACAACATATTGTTTTTCTCGGAAGCAAACCAATACCTGTTTTAAGCTGATAAGCTACGCTATGATTACAAATAAACTATAGACCTAATTATACATCAAAGGGACCAGTGTTAGCATTATTTTCTTTAATAATTTTACCACTTATTTCTTAACATATTGCAGTAATTCATAAAAATCAATAGTATAAAATTAACTTAACTAATGTTGCTATTGCCTACCTCTTACACGACTGGTATAGTACTATCAATTGCCGGGTGAAACCCTTACGCCTAAATTACGTGCACAAAGATATAGAGCGACCGTCGTTATTTTAACATTACGAGACGTATTTAATATCTTTCGTCATAAGTTTCAAAACGACGATAAATATAATATTCCACACACACTGTAATATTATAATATTACTCAACACTTATAATATTATAATATTACTCACACACAATTATAATAATACTCAACACTGTAATGTCACACGTATTGAAAGAAATAAAAAAGTTGAGCCGGTTTGTCTACGCAGGTAGAAAATTTATAAACTGTCATAAGGCGTGGATGGGGACAGGGGCCAACGTGGCGTGGCGTGAAGAAATCATAGGATTTTTTTATTATTTTATCTCCCTGAATTCCTCAAACATTCTAAATTTGAACAAAGATAATTACATTTTTCTCTGATAAGACATATATCTGAACCAGAGATTGTTTCAAAATATTTTCTTCGGGAGGGGAGATTTAAATACGCTGGGGGTGAAAAATAGTATTGCTAAATTATTGGGAATCCACATAGAGGACGATAGGATATATATATAGTACCAGGGGGAGCAATTTAGTGTCTGCTCCGGTGGAAATCTCCTTCCCCCAAGCCACCCCTTGAAATCATCACTGATCTGAACTGTTATCACATTCTGTAGTTTCCTCTCCAAGTGTTGCTATTCAAAGTTTTCTAGATATATTTTTCCTCTTAAACAGGCACCATTTTTTGCTCAACTTCAATACGTATTATTATAACACGGCCTGAATTAATTGCTTTAAAATGTTTCATAAAAATTCTTAATGCACTGAAATAAGTATTCGTCTTATAAGCGTATTAAAACAGATGCTCTTTGTTGAGCTTTTCTAAGTAACATATCATACCTTGTGCAGTAATTCTTCATTTGATTCATTAATATTATTCGTTACACTGTATATTAAAGCTTGTTAAGTTCTATTATCCAAGAACAAGTTTAATGAGTCAATTGAACTGCTTTATTTTTTTTTTAAGAACGGATTTTCTGCTTTTATTTTTTTTTTAAATATATATAACAGAAGCATCTATTGATAACTCAGACTTTGAGTAAATAGATTTTATTTTATTTTATTTAGTAACACACAATCTATTTGGCGATTTAACAATTTCAAGCACATATATCCACGACGTATTAAAATCAGTACAAGAAGTAGATATACTACTGATAAGAGATAATATTATAGCGTAACACTATTGCTATGACCTCTCTTCTGTCTCTCTCTCTTTCAAGCCTCTACACCAGGGTGCATCCACGTGGGGGGTTCGCAGGATCCGGAATCCCCACAAAACACTTAATGACTCGATATTAATTTGTAAATTTTTTAAAAAATAAAGTTATATTTGTTTAGCAGCCAAATGGTTGATGCAGCCTAAAGATTTGATCTTACACTTCATCTGTACTTTTTCTTTCGTTATAAAAACAATCTAGTTCTATATGTTTTTTTTTTTTGTTTTTTTTTTTTGTTTGTTTATTTTTTTTTTACCTGAGAATATATGTGGCAATACTTAAAAATTACTTATCGCCTTATCGGGTGTAGAGTAACACGGATTCAATACTACTTAAACATAGTGTTTGGTATGATGGGACCATCCCATTCTGGACCCCTCCCAACAAAAATTTCTGGGTGTGCACCTGTTCTACACTGTACTCAATTGAAAAATTCGAATCCAGTACCTTTTAAATAGTTATTTTTCTTGAAAATAAGAGGGCAATTTGAAAAAAAAAGAAATAACCCCCGTTTAGCTGGAAACAAAAAGGTCATACAGAAACTTTTTTTTAAAAAAATATAGTTGTCCTCTATTTTTCAATACAGTTGTCACTTATTATAGTCTCACTAACTTACAAATCTCTTCTGCGTAAGTTCGGCTACTTGGGAATTTCACCGAACCTGTCACAGCATTTTGAAGATTCTCATAGTCACCGAAGTACTGTTATCCCAAACAATTCTTCGTGTGAGTGAACAGGTGAAAATTAGAACCAAGTTCGGGCTACAGGAGTTGATCAAACACCTACCATTTGAATTGGCACAAAAGACCTTAGAGTTCACCAAACATTCTGAGGGCGAGCATTCTCATGCAAGAAAACAACTCCAAATGTCAACAGTTTGCGACGTTTGTTTTCAATGTCTTTCATCAGTTTCCTCGGCTTGTTTGAAGGAGTGGAATGACTACATGCACTGATTGTTATTTTGTCTCAGCATTTACATACGCCACCTAAGTCTCGTCCGCAGTCATCCTTATGATCAAAACTCCTCTTCTTCCGTACTGTAGCGAGAAAGAAAGTCTAAGGCAGAGCGCACTGGATTCGTTTTGTGGATCTCCGTTAGAATGTTCTGCACCCACCGAGCACAGAATTCACTGTAGCGAATTCACAGTGCGACAAATATTCGAAAATTGTTTAGGAAGTTACAAGATCGTGAACCTACAGTTCTCGCGAATTTTGTCGCAGTAACAATGCTCTCACTAACATAGCTGAAAGTTTACTAAATAACAGAATATGTGATGTAATAATGGTGATGTGCCACCCACTACTACTAGCGTCACGCCACAAGGGCGGTCACTTTTCAAAACACCTTCGTATGTTTACTATTTATGTACTTTACATACTTATGTATTAAAATACTTTTACTGAAATACATTATCAATTTTCATTTGGCAGGTACAATGTACTCGTTTCTCTCCAATCTAGTGCACATTTCATAACGCAAAAAAAAAAAAAAAAAAGAAAAAAAAGAAAAAAAGAAAAAGTAAAGAAAATATAAAACGGTGAATGTGTAGAAATTGATTGTTGGTGTGATTTGACAGAAATAGACTTTCTACCTTTTACTCTTTTGTATGTAGCGCAGGTAATACAATGGGTTCTAGCGACTATTTTACATAGTAAAGTAGTGTTGATAGGCGTCTTTGATTCATGACACTAAACTGCAATATTTTCGCCCTGAAATCGTATGTATAAATATATTAATTTGTCTAGTTATTGTGAGGTTAAAGTTTTAGCCTTCATTTAGTATAATTTGGAAGCAAATAGAAAGAGTTATTAATAGTTTTTCTAATATTAATGCAGGGTGTAGCAAGCGCTAACTGCAGTGGCAGAGAAATCAGGGAGCATTAATTTTTCTTTGTTCAAAGTTGTGCCGAATACTTGCATACGAAATCTTTTGGATATTATATATAGGAATACATCTGATCTTTAGCTACCTGAAATCAGTGATGGTGATGAAAATTACATCCCGAGCCAAAATGAGAATGAAAGTTGTTCGGAGGGTGAAGAAGACAAATAGGCAACAAGACGATAAAACGTTACGACAACAACATGGGTGGTGTTGATCTCTTGAACAGGGTTATATCAAAGTATGCTATGCTAGCAATTATTAATAAGTGGACAGTTAGAGTTATCCACCACTCTTTTGTCTTCTCACTTGCTGATGCATAGCTCGAGTATCGCAGTTGCCAGATCTAACAGATTTGCAAAGAAAGATACTTTTGGTTACTTTGAATTCAGAATGGTAATTGCTGCAAAGTTGATATATCCAATTAGAAGAGCCCTACTTCCCTACAAATTGAAGAATCTGATTCAAATTCCGAAACAGAGCAAAATTCATCTGCCACTACTTCGAGAGGGAAGAGAAAACGCACGGTTAAACCATTGCCACCAGAAAGAGTTCCAAAAAAGGTCAAGTTTACACATACCAGATTACGTGAAAGACGGATCTAGATCTAGATGCAGACTGAAGGGATGCACAGAGTTCACATACGTGCAATGTACAATTTGTAACATAAACTTATGCTTCAATGCCAACCAGGGGTAAAAGTGGATCTGAAAAAGTAGGGGAACGGATGTCGTCACGCCCTCCTCCGTGCCTATCTTTTCTCATTGTAATTTTTTTTTTTAAAGTGAGGAGACGCCATAGACATATATGGAAGTGACAGAACGGCCTCTTCCCGCGTTTACCTCACTTTTACCCCTGATGCCAACCGAACTTGTTTCACGAGCTTTCAGACCTAAAAATGCCTTCTTGATGAGTATCTCAACATGTTGTCATCAACATATGATGTATTCATATGTAAAAGTTAATAAATAAATGTTTAATGTAATCACTAAATGGGTAAAGTTTAATGTAAACGCTGAAAATAATATTTTACCAGCTATACAGTAATTACTGTATACCAGCTATCACTGCAAATTGATGTATTTAAATATTACAATATGAAAGAGTGTAAAACGCTTACGATACCATTATTTAGTAGAATGTGTAAATACTTGGAAATATCATCATTACGACCCATTGTAGCACCTACGCTACATGAGGTCAGAAGGCCACTAATACAAATATTTTTTGTGTTTGAAACTCTTGTTAATGATAAATGAAGAAAAGTAGATGAGTTTTGGAATATAAGAGTACATAATTAGAAAGTGTTTAAAAATGTGACACTAGCTGTTTCTAAGGAAATTGGTTATGAGTATGTGCAAATAGAAAAGAAATAAGATATAATGAAGATATAGATTATGATGTTATGAAAAGATATGATTTAAGATTACAAGATTACAGGAAAGATTACGATTATATAGATAAGTATGATTTGAGAGGATTTATGATACTAATGAGATTTCTAGTAAGATGAAGTATTGGTACAGATAAAGAATAAACCAGATTAAATAAGATTTAGTGATTTAGTGATTTTGAGTATCTTACGGTAGAAATAAGTTAGAAGCAACCAAAGTGATTTGTGATACGGTAAACAAGATTTGTGATTACAAGCAAAGAAAAGTAACCTAACAATGAGGTTGTACAAAGCGGAATGAGAAAACATACTGTTACTTTGCTTATGAATGAGAATTGCCAAATCTCATTTCTAAGAAAATATTGTCTAGGTGCACAGATAACAAACAGTTTCTCAAATTTAAGAAATTATTTTTAACAGTGTAATAAAGATACATTGATTTTCAAAACACTAGAAACTTATGTACTCCTTCATGCTGGTCTGGTGGTTACATGCACGCTTTTGATGTACGAGATTCTGGGTTTGATTCGCGATGGGAGAGCCTTTAATGCTTGACGAAGGTTCAAATTCCACCTTAACTATTAGTCCGCGTCTTATATAGTCTCGGTGATGAAAATAGACGCTAAACTAAAACAAAGAACAGCAAGCTTATGCACCAAATTATTAATATTTTATATGAAATATTTAACAAAATAAAATTGTATTTTCATGAACACCAACTGAGATGGGGAACATTTGTAAGAGGACGCCATATTATCTAACCTAAGAACATGTTGTAATGTCTTTAAAACTGAGTAAACAATATATTCTAATGGTGATTACAGATAATTGTTGGAGTTTTTGGCATAATAAAGCGAAATTTTATTCGAGAAAAGGATCTACAGTAATATTAATACTGTCAATGGAATATGATAGGCCTGTCGGAACGTCTTTGGTCATTCTGCTGGCGATATAGTCTTTCGCTTTAACAGTAACAGTCAGGATATGCGATAAGAGATGGTTCTAGGTTTTACTGATGATGCGTTAGCTTTACACGCAGACGTAGATAGGCAGTTCGTGCCCACATAACCATCCTACTAATGAAAAGGATTAGCTACTCTTCACAATTGTTAAACTCGAAGGTGGTCATTTTCTTGACAACCATACAAAAAAAAAAAAAAAATATGATTACAATATTTGTTAAATTGAATCAGAGTGACTGTTAAAATTCAATTGGCATGACAAACCATTTCCAAGACCTTTTATTTTGGTCTTTTTAAACATTCATTAAAGTGTCATTAAGAGTTTTTCTTCGTAAAGGAACCGGTCAAAGTCCGCTGGTTTAAAGATCGTTTCCTTTTTTTTTTAATTGTAATGCCAGTTTTTACTGTTATACATTATTTTCATTTAACAATAACGCGCATCAGTATCCAGATGTTCCTCTCACACAACAATATCAACAAAACATTAAAAGAACATTTTGTAAAAAAATAAATAAATAAATAAATAAATAAACACTGCTTTTAGTGTGCAATTTTCTATATTGTTAACCATTTTCCAACAATATGTTCCCTAAAGACCGGATTTTTAAATTTATATTTATTTATTTTTTTCAAAAAGACAATTCTCATGAAGTACCTAACAATTATAAAGAAATGAAAGACATGCATATTATACTGTTGATACAGAGCCATCTGTTGAAAGAACATGCAATCCTAAGTTTATAAAGGACATTAACTTACTGTATCATTTCAAGGAACGATCCGCTACCATATTGTTAATGGCGATGTTTTGTTTGTTTGTTTGTTTGTTTGTTTTTAATTCATAGATCTAACGCATATATGTAATCATTGTCGTAATTAGGATATTTTTTTTCTGGTACTGCTAAATCGATTAAAAGTTCGAGAGTAATGTTGCGTCACGAGACGAGACGAGAAGAGAAATAAGATGTTCTCGTCTCGTGTAGTAAATTTTGTAGAGTTAGAGTCTCGTCTCGATTCTCAAGAAGTTCCCGTTTTCTGTTACTTTGTATATTTATGTTACAAAATCAATGTCTTGATTCTTTTTTCTTAATTTCATCTAAAAGTTATTAGAATCCTTCCGATCTACGAATGGTATGCAATGACAACATTTAAACTGTATTTATTATTGTAGTATATTGTGAAATGACCTGTGATTCTTTAAACACTGATAGATCCTCTTCATTCTATTTGTACAGTCATTTTATATATTTATAGTTCTTCTACTATAGAGCTACATCAAGTAAACAGTGTTTGAGGTAACAAGTCTTGGGTGAACATGTGTAATAGGGTGCAACGAAAAAAAAAAAAACAACGAATTTTTAAATTTTATTTCTAATAGTGCGGAAAAGTTGCCCTTTGATGTAAAGAAACAGAAAAAATACATTTTTTCGGTAATCGAAGTATGCTTTGAGGTGTCGTAAGGACGATAACATTTCTAAAATATCACATTTCTTATTGAATTTCAGCCTCTTTCACTCTTTTATTTGCGCTATAAAACATTGTTTGTACTTGTTATTTCTTATTATTGAAGAAACAATCTTTTTTTTTTAGGGGGAGAAGGAGAAATAATGAGTAATAATTCTATCTTTGAACAGAGCCGTGCCGTGGGGGGTCGAGCGGAGCGACGGCCCCGGGCGCCGAAATAAGGGGGCGAAAAAATCGGGAGAGAAAATGAAAAAAAGATAGGAAAAATTGTTTGGAATATATGTATAGGGGGCATCGTCGTATACTCTCGCCCCGGGCACTGATTTTCCACGGCACGACACTGTCTTCGAATACGGTAATTTTTCGTTTAAAAATATATTTTTTGCTCTTTTTTGGCTTATGGTTTAATCTTTTTGAGTTGATCAGAAATTTAAATCGCTTCACCTCTCCCATCCCAGAAGTTTGTTCCATCAATAAATAGATATAAACAAGTACACTAAAGTTTTTTTTATATAATACAAACAAAAGAGCGAAAGAGGCTGAAATAGTACACGAAGTTTTAAATTTATGAAACATATTATCATACTTGCGGCACTTCAAAGCATGTTCCGATTAGCTTAAAATTTTATTTTTTGTCTTTTCCGTATCAAAAGGTAACCTTTCCACACTACTAACAATAAAATTTTAAAATTCCAATATTTTCGTTCCACTCTAATGTGTAACCCAGGAGACCACGTGAAATTTTTAGTCTCATCTCGTCTCGAATTTAATAAAACATACTTCTTGTCTCACCTCTTCGCTCTGTCCGAGTCCACACGAGAAATGTCTTGTGGCTGACACTAACTATGCAACACTGTTATTATCTCCCTTCTGAAGACTTGGCAATATGTTATTCAGATGTTCACTTCTTTTTTTCCTTAACCGAAAATTGGTGGGCAACAATAATAAAAAATCCATATATACCTTGCGTTTCTTTCTTGTTTGCTTGAAGAAGAGAGTGCGGTGCATGAGCAGACGCAGATGATATGGTAGTTGGCTACCAGTCCAGTTTCGGACCTAAGCGACACGCTGGTTCAGTGGAAGAGTACTTACATCTGGTGCGTAGGGTCCCTTGTTCGATCTCCGGCCAAGTAAATTTGTGGTAGACAATATCGTGTCCCTGGGCTTTCTCAAGTACTTCCGTTTTCTCCCACATTTTTATTTCACTAATTCTTTCATCATCACTCAGTTGTTTTCAACATTCGTCTCCCTTAGGCTAACATGCATAATCGTGATACGTTAAACTAAAAGATTACATTTCATTTAATTTTCCAATATGAGTCCATAAGTGGTACAACTGAAGGTAAATAGCGTCTAGTATTTCTGATTTGTTTAATCGTATTAATGAAATGATTTTTTTTTAGTTTTACATTCCATGCTTATGCCGGCTAGGCTAAAGGAGACGGTGATGATGAGAAATGAATGAAATGGTGGAATGAAGAAAGTGGGGGGAAACGGGAGAACCCCGAGGAAACCCACGCACACGATGTTTGTCCACCATAAATTTCACTTGGCGGGAGCAGGGTTTGAACCCAGGACCCCATGTTTGTTTAATCGTATTTCGTGTTGAAATCCTGCATTTCCAACTAGAACATTAATATATACTTGTATACACGTTTAATAATAGTTATGATAAACTCTGATGAAGATTACATTATCTGCAAACAGGGCTGATCACAAACTGGACGAAATTATTTATTTTCCTCCAATTTGTTTAATTTTTGATATTTCCGTAAATTTTTCTTATTTTTTCAAGTTATTCTCACAAGGGAACCTTCCGAAAATGATAGTTGCAGTGAAAGATGTGGCCTATGCCAATTGAAAGAGCTGTAACAGAGATGTTCATTCCCCCAAAAATAGCTGCCCATAGCAATAGGTTCAAGAAATATAAGGGGTGGAAGTTCTTGAAACAGCAAGGTTGGACAAGGGGTGAAAAGTGCAAATTCCGCAAAAAAGGGGGCAGGGCAAAATACAATGCTGACAAGTGGTGTATAGAAAGAGGCTTGCCACAATAGGGAACAAATGAAGGCACCAGTGGAGTTAACAGTGTTGCCAACTGCAATGAAAAGTACATGTTTTGCAAAGAGCACTATATGAAGTGAGTGCAATATTCAGTGTCAACCTGTCATGTAGAACGTAAGATATGACGTGTATAATCAGTGGTACAATTTAACAAACGAGAATAGAAAAAAGAGAAGTACGAAAAATACGGAAAAAAACGGAGTTGGCCATAATGCGCCACATTTGATCACCAGCTATGCATAGTAGAATGAACAAAACAAGAAGCACCGACTATGCAGGAAACCGACGTACCTAGAGTCGAAAAGAAAAACGAGTTCCAAAGTTGGCAACACTGGCCATGAAAATCCAGACAATTCTAATATAGTTAGGCCACTCGCTTCACAAAAAAAAAAAAAAAAAAAGAAAAGAAAAAAAAACACCAACAGGCATTAGCCTTCGCATCATTTGTACATGCTCGTCCACAATATACGTGCAATTATTCGATGAGACAATGGTCCAAACAGAAGATACATTTGCAGTGAGCACAGCGGAATACTGCCAATCTGTCACACATGGTACAATGATCGCCTGTGAATGTCTCGAAACAGTACTCTAGAGGTGTCGGATACCTTTGGTGGTCTTTCTATCACATATCCACACCTGTAGAAAGCTAACATAATCAAAGGCTTGATCTGTTGTATGTTGCTGTCTGCAGTACTATCACCGCCTATATGATATATCCAGAGTATCCCACCTAACTCTGCGACTGAAATAATTTCAAAAGCGAAAAAAATGTGACACATCCAGTTGTGCAGGAATGTACCCATGTCAGCGGGCGACAAACTTTTGTGAGACGCAAAAGCCCCAAGTCCCCCATCATAGGGTCCCAGGGGCCAACTTCAAAATTTCAAATAACACCATCGGTCGGGTTATATTTCTTTCCATAAATCTTGGAATATGCAACAACGCATATCAGAAATATTTACTATATGGGATTTCAAAATGGCCGCCAGAAATATCTGCTCGGTGACAAGAACAACGTGCATTTTTGGCGGCCATTTTGAAACCGGTGCTTCATATGGCAAATGTTTCTTATAGGCGGTGTTGTATCTATCCAGAGAAATATCATCCGCCCCCTGTTCCTATTTGAAATTTTGCGATTGACCCATCGAGACTTATAATGGGGGACTTGCTTCTTACAAAGTTTTCTTGGCTCTCGACATGAGTACATTCCTGTGCGATTGGATTTTTAACATCTCTTTTCGCTTCACAGCAATTTGAGATCACAATGTTCGATGCCATGTTAAGAAACAACATTGAAAAACATGCTTCATGTAGCAAATGTTTCCTATAGATGTTGCACATTCCATGATCTATCGAGAGAGGTACCACTCGGTCCCTGTTGCCATTTGAAAATTTGAAGTTGGCTCCTGGGGCCCTATGATGGGGACCCCTCGGGGCACTTGCTTCTCACAGACTTTTATCACCCCCTGACAGTGGTACATTCCTGCACAACTGGATCCGTCACATTTTTGTTCGTTTCGCAAATCTTTCAGGTCACAAAGTTTGGTGGGACACCCTGTATATTCCCACATACGACCCAACCATGATATAATGTTCACTACTTCTATTATCGGTTGTTGGCTCAACCCAACTATTTCATGTTCCCCGAATTGACATTGCCTCAATCACTCTAGCATTGATGCATTACGAGTGATACCTGTTGCCGGAATTTTCTTTTCGTGAAGCGAGTGGTCTAACTATATTAGAATTGTCTGGATGTTCATGGCCAGTGTTGCCAACTTTGGAACTCGTTTTTCTTTTCGACCCTAGGTACGTCGGTTTCCTGCATAGTCGGTGCTTCTTGTTTTGTTCATTCTACTATGCACAGCTATGATCAAATGTGGCGCATTATGGCCAACTCCGTCTTTTCCGTATTTTTCGTACTTCTGTTTTTTCTATTCTCTTTTGTTAGATTGTACCACAGATTATACACGTCATATCTTACGTTCTACATGACAGGTTGACACTGAATATTGCACTCACTTCATGTAGCGTTCTTTGCAAAACATGTACTTTTCATTGCAGTTGGCAACAATGTTAACTCCACTGGTGGCCTTCATTTGTTCCCTATTGTGGCAAGTCTCTTTCTATACATCACTTCTCAGCATTGTATTTTGCCCTGCCCCCCTTTTTTTGCGGAATTTGCACTTTTCCCCCTTGTCCAACCTTGCTGTTTCCCGAACTTCCACCCCTTATTTTTTTTGAGCCTATTGCTATGGGCAGCTAATTTTTTGGGAATGCTCATCTCTGTTACAGTTCTTTCAATTGGCATAGTCCACATCTTTCACTTTAACTATCATTTTCGGAAGGTTCCCTTGTCAGCTGTGTAAAATTATTATTATTATTATTATTATTATTATTATTATTATTATTATTATTATTATTATTATTATTATTATTAGCTCCCCTACGTTCTCCAGTCAATACACTTTTTCCTCATTTCTCTTTTAAAATTATCATAAGTAAATTTGTTGTTTTTAAGTTTCCTGAAGCTTAACGTCTATTTTCAATATAGTGATCTAAAAGAGTAGCTACAATTTCTTTTGAGGGGGCCAGTGAGGGGTCATTAAAATTTTGAGGGTACAATTGCGCACACATACAGACAATACATATATTTCGTCATGGGTTCGAAATCCAGCTATCAATAGGTTTTCAGAAATATCCACAGTTCCAGTATAGGTATCAGAATCAAAATATACTTTTATTACAACTTCATTATAATAACACTGTAGACTCATCGTAGTAAATGAATTTTCTAAAATTCTAGTGACCTTCTCAACGGATTGTCGCAGGGTGAACCCACGGGGATTCACCGGATCCGGAATCTTCCAACTTCCTGACTCAATATGCATTCCTAACTCAACATAAAACTTCCTAACTTCCTAGGTTATCAAACGTTTGTACACTTTCTCAATAAAACCGTACTTGTTTAACAGTGAAATGATTGATGTAGCATGAAATTTTAATTCTACACTTCACCTGTACGCTTTTTCTCCTAAAAACAATCTAGTTCTGTCCAGAGCCGTAGATAGAGGGGGCGACTTGGGGCGGTCGGCCCGGGCGCTAATGGCAACAGGGCCCCGAACGAGCAAAAAGAAAGGAAAAGTGTTCGAAATAAGTAAACGACACGTCACCCCGAAAAACTATTGGCGCCCTACTAAATCAATATTGTTGTCAGTTTCCAAAGAAACAGACTTATTAAAAGTTTTCTTGCTCGCTCCTCTCGCAATGCAAACGTATCAATAAGAGTCACAATAAGTTTTTATAATATATTAGAAAGTTATTATATATGATTTGTTAATGACGATGTGATATACAAAGTTCCAAGTAACGACTTATAGTGTATGAAAGACCGTTTTCAAAATCAGAAACGGTCGAAGTCTGAACGGTGTTCAGTGTTTTGATAGTGGTGAGTTTGCTTAGTTAATCACGCTTCTCTCAACGGATTAATCACAACGGTGAGAATGAAGCAATGAAAATGAGAGGAGTGAAGAGACACACGCAAGCTGCTGTTTGTGCGGGAATATTCAAAATGAAGGTAAACAAAGGAAATAATACATTTTCGTACTTGAAGCAGTTGTAGAATATGGACTTAAGGAGCAAGAACTTAACCCAACGAATTTCGTCTTTCTCAAAAATTGATCACTGCCAGTATTTTTTTCATTCTATTGACATAAGGAATGCTTCCAATTTGAAGAAATTTATTGGGATCATCTCTTCATCAAATACTTGTATCGCCAGGATACTTTCTTTTTGCGCATTCGTATCTAGGTGTGTGATATTTTTATCAACCTACATATACACAAAACATATACACACATTATATATATATAATATGGGAGAGTGGGGTAAAACCGGGAAGTAGGGTGCAAACCGGGTACCCACTTCTAGCCTCTGTATGCGCTGTGACAACGGACGAACTACGTTCCACCTTGACGAAGAAGCAGTGGCCATTACCAGAACGCAATAGACTCGCTGCTTTTGATACTGTGAAGAAAATTCATTTTGAGTGGTTTTTGCTTACGATTTTTGAATAAAACTAGACGTATTATACTGCATTCCTGTTTCTACAAGAGTAAAAGTATGTAGCTATCTTTGTTCAACATTTAATTACCTTCATTATCATTGTAAGTAATTCTCTGTAGCGGTTTGTATAGTCAAATGACACCATGTGTGATGAAGCTGTATGTGAGGGGCAAAACCGGGTACTACTCGATTTTGGACCTTGGGTTTTTAAAACATAGAAAGTCTATTATTATATAGGCCAAGATACTTCTATTTGACCATATTAGTTTACAATGTAAGAGGTTACGAAACAAGAGATATTAAATAATAATAGTAAAATATTATTATTGTATATAGGCCTAATTATCATTGTAAAATATTCTTATTGTACTATATTAATGTTTAATATAATATAATAATAATATTTTACAATAATAATCTTGCATTTTGTCCGCTTTCGTGAATTGGTTGGTTGGTTGGTTCCACTTTTACGTTCTGTATCAGCACTGTGGCTATATGAAACGGGGTGCTATATGCTTAAAGTGACAACCCAGCCACTACTCAGGTTTGTATTCTAGGTGTGAAGTTCCGTGCATGATTTGAACCAAGAACGGAAGAAACCGCAGTAGAAATTCTAATGGAGTGTAGGAGTGTAGAAATGGAGTGTACGTCTGATGAGGATCTTGGCTAGAAGATCGAAACGTCACGTGTAAATGTCTTTTTATATTAAATAAGTTCAGTCTTGTTCAGCAGTGTGTTTATTTTTCTGATTTTATTCGCAAGACATTGACTATGATTGTGTGTCAGTTAGAAATTCTAAGGAATCCTCAAAGCCAGCATCAAGACTCTACAAACAAGAAAGGTTTAGCACTAAGAGTTCCTAAAGGTCCTGCAGCAAGTGTTCCTAATGTGTAAACACCATCGAATTATCACCTTCTGAACCTGAACCACTCAATTTACCCTGCTGTTCTAAGTCCTTGACGCCTAACTTTAACGTATTCCCGAAGCATCATTAATGTTTCACCCACTGAATTGATGCCTCCTCCCCCATACACTGATAGAAAGACGCAGCCGAAGGAGGACAAGGGGAAAAGGAAAACTGTCATTTTGACGGGTTTCCCACACAAGCATCAATTTCAGACAGCATTAGAAGAAAAGAAAAAGAAAAATGAAGGAAAATGAACAAAGATGGACAGAAGACAAATAAACGAATCAAAGAAAAGAAACTTTTCAAAGATGCCAAAAATGAACAACATACAGAAAATAAACGTTCAAAACTAGAGAAACTGAAGGAGCCAATGTGGAATGACTCCAGTGAAGAGGATGACAATACTGCCTGCATTTACGGCAATGAGCTTTACTCGGACTCTAAGGATAGTGAGAGATGGATCCAATGCATCCAATGTCGTTGTTGGACCCATGAAAGCTTTTCTGGGGTCGAAGAGGAAGATTACTATTTCACTTACGACTTGTGTCAATAGGCCTTCTATTATAGCAAAAAAAGTAAAGACAAAGAGAATTACATTTATTAACAACTCATCAAATTGTGTCCTTTTAGAGTTATTCATATGTTTTACAACAGTAGTTACCTTATGTCAATAAAAAAGAACTTCAATTTTGTGGAAACTTTTAACATATTTATTTTCCCATAATAATAACATGTCTACCCGGTTTTACCTCACTAGTGGGCTAAAACCCCGCGAAATGACTTCATTTACAAAAACAGTATCTACAATTACTAGTGTGATTTCTGGAAGCCTTCAAGCCTTAGGGTCCCGGTTTTACCCCACTCTCCCCTATATATATATATATATATATATATATATATATATATATATATATGTGTGTGTGTGTGTGTGTGTGTGTCAGTGTATTTTCAAAATGTTAATTAATAATAAACAACCTGACATTTAGAACTTTCATTAATTAAGAAATTAAATAATTACTATAATTTCCAACATACGTAGTTAGTCAAACTATATTTTGGATTTTAAATACAAATACTAAGCATTCGTCACCTCTATCGATCAATATTGAGAAATTCGCAAAGAAGCCTCCTTCCGAATTTCCGTTACATTTCACAAAATATTTTTACCGTAAAATGCTATTTGCGTGTGGTCACATACAGAATAAAATTACAAAAGTTTGCAATTATTACTGCAAATTAATGCTGTCACCCATTTCGAACATTTTGAAACCACATAGCTCTAATGTATTGAAATTTCATTTCTTATCGATAGCATAAAATGTTGTTAATAGTTGTAAATTTCCATAAGCGTTCTTCAAGTGAATTTGCATACAAAGGTAATCTTGTCAAGTTCAACAAAAAGTCCAAATAAACTTCTTGGAAAAAGCTCTTATTTGTAAATATATATAATGATCGCTTTTGTCTGTTGCAACGGTCTGTCCAAGGAGATTGATGAAAATTCAGCGTAGCATAACAACAGAAGCTGCTTCTCTTATATGAAAAAAAAAAAAAAAAAAAAAAAAAATGAAATGAAAAGCTTGGTAAGATGAGTGTTGGAGGGCACCGAATTCTGCTTCGCTCCGGACGCCAAGATCTCTAGCTACGGCTCTGGATCTATCATTTTTTCCCTGAAAATATAGGTGCAAATATTTTCCAATTACTTGTCTTTTCGGGTGGAAAATACTACCCATTCAATCTTACATAGTAGTAGTGGCTTGTAATATTGGATTCCCCCCCCCCAAAAAAAGCTTGGACCCCTCCTAACAAAATTTTCTGGGTGTGGGCCTGATTGGTGGTTTAAAGAGTGTCCGTAGTTGCTACCGGATTAAAAAAAAAAAACACCTTTGAATGTTTGATAGTATAATTTATTTATGGAACTATAGTGTGTTTTTTCTTCAATACTTTTAGTTAGTAGGTACGTAGCAACTACTGAGAAGGGTGGTACTGGGTGGAGGTGGTAAAGTTTCAAGCAGAGGGTCTGGCTTCCCAGGTAGCTCTGCCACTGCTGAGATTATATGAGACGAGGACCAACGGTTTTAAATGTAATTCGAAGTACTGTAATACGTTCTTCCATGGTACAGAACCCGGGACCAATTGTACTGAAAGCATGCTTGCTACCTACAAGATCAGCGGGGAGGACATCGGAAGTAGAACTAAATGCACTAGTGGTTGTGACTTAATACTCTTACATAATTATACCATCAATAATACAATAGCTGCTGGCGCCTTGTTTAGATCTTTCCTCATAATAACAAATCTATTTCCTGGTATGAGACGCAGTTAATAATTAGTGCTGGATTGTTTGAAAACCCATTCTTAATATTCTTCTTCCTTCTTTAATTTTATGTATGCATGCAGATTCAAATAAGCAGGGGGGGGGGAATAATTTTCAAACTTGGCCAACGACTGACACCGTTTCATTTGAATATGTCCGTTTCTTCTCACGATTTTTTGTTTTTTCAAACCACAAATCAGCATTCTATTGAGGCAGGAGATTCTGAAATGTTCTCCCACCACCCACCCAAGTACTCTCTCTCTCCCATACACACAAATACAAATATTTATATGTGTATATATACATTTTGTATTTCCTCTGTCTATTATTATCGAAAACGCTGACCAACGTTTTCATTTTCCATAACAACTGATGCGAGAATTTTAAAACCACAACAACACAGTCAGGCAACCACTAACTAAGTATCAACGGTCATCTTCTCTGTTAGACAGTAATGAAAGCATTGGGAAATTCAATTATTGTCGTCTATATATATGTGTATATGTATATGTATGTGTTATTTTTAAGGAACCTGAGTGGTTAAAGAAAATACCAAAAAATTCTCTACGTGATGGAAAAAAGTAGTAACTATGGTAACAAGAAATTGTATATATATATATAATACTTGACAGAGAAGTGGCACTTTGTCCTACCAAGAATATTAAAGCAAAATACAAGCTTTAATGGAGTACAATATAAAGAGGGTGAAAAGACACACAGTCACAAGACCGGAAGTGCGTCACATCATGCAATCTTCTTTTAAGCAGCGAGAGAAAAGAATCCTTCCTTATATTTTTAAAGAAAAAAGTGTCCCTTTTTCAAAAGAAATTTGATTGTTATGTGCTTGAGAGACCGAAAAGAGTACACGGATATCAATTAACAGCGGCTTTAGCCAGAAAATGTCCATGAAATGACAGGAAATCAAGCTTATATAAAGCGGCTTTTTGTTCGTTCTTCTTTTATGGAAAAACAACAAATTACCAACTGACATGCAAAATATTCCCACTACAATAGGATTTTCCATAATTAGATGTTCACCTCTTTTCTCTTTTCTTTATATCTGTGTTTGAGTATATATTTATGTATGTATGTGTGTGTGTGTCCCTTTATTATACATATATTTGACTTCATTCTACGTTCTTTTGAATTTAGTGTCACAATGACGCCATATTGGTTCATGGTCTTCAACCGTTGTAACAATTTGAAGATGATTTTCTTTTTTTTTCCCACACCTGGTGTCCGGTTTCGTTTATTTGTTACTTTTATTGTTCTGTGTGTTCTCTCTTTTCTTCTTCTTCTTCTTCTTTGGATAGAAAGTTTGTTTCATGATACATTATTCTATCTAATCTGTCTGGCATAATTGATATGAAGTTTATAGAAATTACTTTTGCATATCTCGATTTTGGGTCAGTCAGAATATTCTTCTCAAGACAAAAAAAAAAAAAAAAAAAGAAAAAAGAAAAAAAAAGTAGATCGTTCTTGTCAGAACAATTTGCTTTCTATTCTCAGCCACAATGAAAGATAAAATGAACTAAAAGCTTTGTGAATAGAAAACCTTTCCTCTTGCATGATTATGGTTCAATACATATTTTTCTTTTAAACAAAACCCTGCGTGAAGGTTCTCACTCGTTGACATTGTAGGAAGTCAGAGTATTTTATATCAAGAATATTAAATTGACATTTACCAGTGGGACCTAACCCGGAGCCGGGAGCCTAGGTCCCACATTTTTTAAGTGAAAAAAAATTAAGCTATTATTTATATATTTTTTAAAGTTTATAGTAAACTCATGATATTCCTATCATAATCTGGGCTCTGGCTGGCTCCCTCAGTGTTTTCCTTCTAAATCCGCCTCTAGCATTTTCAACTGACTGTCTGTATAATGAATCAATAATTACACAGTTCTTGCATATGAAGTATCCGTTATTTTAATTCTTGATCTGTTTCTCTTCTCTCGCTATTTAGTACAACTTTACCATAGCACTCTTTGGACCACAGAGGAAACGAAATGGCACACTACCGCCTACTTAAATGGATTAGTGACCTCACCTAGCTACATTAGGGTAGATGGGCTAGAACCCAGACCAATATTATTGATGCTGGTTATTCTTGACTTTTGTGGAAAATTTAATCTTTAATTAGCCAAACTAAAGAAGAATGAAATAGCTAGAAAGATTTTCTTTTTGAGCCTACTTTTGTATATATATAATATAAATTAACGAACATCAAATTAATTATGTATTAAAAAGTGAATAGGTGAATTCAACATGTTAATTAAATATTAAACTCTTTTGGAGCGTTTTCTTGCACATAAAGGTGTGCATTGCTCACATGATCTGGAAAAACAAGAGGACAAGAGCTGCTAAGAGACAAATATACATCCGAACTTAAGCACTACATTCCAAATCTTGAAGTTTTGTCTATGGTTTATTTATTTATGTATTTATTTATTTATTGTTTTGTTTAATAACGATAAACCTAAGTCTCTTGGGACTTTCTGGCAAGCAAACTATATAAAAATGAAAACTCTACTCCTGATATTTTAATGAAAATATTATAATTTCGGGACAAATTTTAATTTCTCTCGATTTCTGCATTGCTTTTGTTTGTTTGTTTGTTCGTTTGGCTACCATTTCACGCGAAACCTTGATTAGGAAACGATGAAACTTATTTCCCCTAAAATAGCTGGCATAAATCTCCCAATATATCTATCATAATTGCATGAGATAATTTGGTGATCCTGTATCGATTAGATCAAGTGATACAGGATCAGTAGATCCATATCTCAGATAGTTTCAGTGCATAATAATAATAATAATAATAATAATAATAATAATAATAATAATAATAATAATAATAATAATAATAATAATAATAATAATAATAATAATAATAAGAATAATAATAAATAACATTTAACTTAAAAGGAAGCTATCATCCTTTCCTCCCCAAAAAGTTTTCCTCTTTTTTTTCTAAGTGGTTTGATTGTTCTCAAACAAATTAGAAGGTTATTAGGATCATCTGTAACAAAGTTTAAAAAACTCATCTTTTATATTAGTGTGTATTTCTTATATTAAGTATGGCTGTGAAATATCCGGATTAAGATACCAACATCGATAAAATATCGAAACTTGACCAATATATCGAAATATGAAAACGTGACAAGTTATCAAATATAAAAAATATCAGATATCAAAATATATCAAAGTATTGAATATTGAGAAATGGAGTATCAAATCATCGAAATATCGGAGAAAAATTTCGATCGATTGATCGATACACTGAAATATTCTACAACATTAGTAGCTGTTATCACCGAAAACCTATTTCTGCCTTTGAAGCAAATAGAGGAAGTGATATATAAACGTATGGAAACGTATGGATACGTTAACTTTTGTTAGTGTTGCATAATTTAACAGAAGCTTTCGTAAAATTCACAGCTAAGTCGAAATACCAAACTTTAGCACTAGAATTGACCACGAAATGAGATAAAACTTTCCGGACGACATGTCACTTTCAAGACACCTTTTCGAGATGGCTCAACTTTTGTCTCATATAACCCTGTTCTGCGCACTGATGCATTGCAAAAGTGGCGAGTTTAGCTTTGGAAAATCTATCCGTTGTAATTAGTAAGTGTAAAGCGCTATCAATTGGAATTGGTTACTACGTATCGTTACTAAAGCTAATCACAACGATTACGACATCTAATTACTACAAGCAACATCATCATTCATCATACTTATTTGTATACGCTTATCAATACTTATCATGGAATATTGTCTACACACATTCTACACGCTTACAACATTAACACATACTAATAATTCATATTCTTTCCTTAAGTGTCCTAAAACGCATTCATAAGAACTCGCTTGTTGATATAACGTTAATGTACACTCATTGGGAGCGGGAGACCCAGGTTCGATGTCCTGTAGGAGTGAATGTGGTTTAAATATAACGTTAAGCTGTAGATCCACTTCTCATAAAGATTCCGTGATGACTCAAAACCAATCAATGCATTCATAATTATCATCTTGACATCATTCGGAAAAGTTATTCTAATCTTGTCTTTATTTTACAAATTCAACACCTACTTATGTAACGGATATGAATCCATGTCGACTGCGCAAGTGTTTTATTAAAATTTATGTCTACTTGTGACAATTTATGCAAGTATTACTACTTAAATTTTTGTCTTTTTATGACGATAGATATGCCCTTAGCTGATTCACTGATCAATAATTGAGGAATTTGATGTAATAAAGTCGTAAGTGAGTTTACGCCCTTTTTTGCATCAAACGCATTTCTGGCCTTTGCCATGCTTGTTTAGCCTCCTGGTAACATTTCAATTCAACATCGGAATAAAATGCTGCATATTACATTGTTTTATGTAAGAAAAAAAAAACACTACTTAAATTGTCAACATCGTTTTGTTTCAACTGCATGTTTCAGACTTACGCCGTTATTGCATCAAATTCCTCAATTATGTAATTGTCTCATCATAAGTAAAGTTCGTTCAATTATTATTTACACGAAGTCTTAAGTTTCGCATAGTTGAAGTTGATTCTATCGCCCCCCCCCCCCCGCCAAGTGGACTTTGTGGTGGACAAACACCGTGTGCGTGGGTTTTCTTGGGGCTCTCCCGTTTCCTCCCACTTTCTTCATTCCACCATTTCATTCATCACTCATCATCACCGTCTCCTTTAGCCTAACCGGCATAACCGTGGGACGTAAAACTCAAAGATTTCATTTCATTTTTTGATTCTATCGCCCATTTGCAAGTAAGATTTCCTTTCCCATATATTTCAATGTTGATTATAATCAAATTATTTATACTGTATATTTGTTAATAATTGATTATATGTTATTTAGTAACAGTTGTAATAAAACACATATTATAATAACTAGGAAGGTCTTCATAAACCTTTCTTTCATTTGCAAAACTTATTTTTCAGTATTCTAGAAGCGTCTTGTTTCTTGTTTGTTTACTTGTTGGTTTTCTTTGTTAAGGAGCTTAGTTTGCAAACCAAAATTCCTTTATATATGTATTTATGTTCACTGTTTATCTTTCCGTGCATCTGGCATACAAAGGATTATAAGAACTACTTGATGGATCACCAATAATTTTGGTTAGGATGTGGAAGGTCAAAAGTTCGTTCTTTGATTGAAGTAATCCACCTTATTGATGCGAAGATATGGCTCTCCATGTATTCTCATAGTGACTTATTATAAATGAATTACCGCCTTGGGTATGTAACCTAACTCTTTTAAGATCAGGTTGGTTGCATTCCAATCAGTTACTTCCAATATCCAAAAAAAAAAAAAAAAAAAAATACTTGACGTGGTGTACACATGACACTGTTACTTGTTTCTCAGGAATTTGTGATTATATATGATAGTATTCCCATAGGCGCTTATCATAGACGAATTACCCTTTGATAATATGTAACCTAACTATACTTAAGATCAGATTGGTTGCATGCCATTCAGTTGCTTATAATATTCTAACCGAATTATTAAACGCGATGTACACATGATACTCTTACTTCTTTTTACGTAATTTGTGATTATGATAGTATTGCCATAGGGGCTTATTATAGATGAACTACCCCTTGGTAGTATGTAACCCAACTGTTCTTAGAATCAGGTTGGTTGCATACCGTTCAGTTACTTCCAATATTTTAACCAAACTATTTGACGTGGTATACACGTGACACTGATAGTTCTTCCTAAGTATTTTGTTATTATATAATATGGAAGTATTTTCATAGAGGCTTATTATAGATTAATTATCCCTTGGTAGTATGTAACCTAATTCTTCTTAGGATCAAGTTGGCTGCATAGTTTCAGTTACTTCCAATATTGTGAACAAACTACTTGACGTGGTGTACACGTGACTCTGCTACTTGTTTCTAAGTAATTCATTATTATATATGATAGTGTTCACATAGGGAATTATTATAGATGAATTATCTCTTGGTAGTATGTAACCCAATTGTTCTTAGAATCAGGTTGGTTGCATACCATTCAGTTATTTCGAATATTTTAACAAAACTGACGTATGCACACGTGATGCTGCTACTTGTTTCTAACTGATTTGTTTACATGATAGTATTCCCAGAGGGGTTTGTTATAGATGTATAACCCATTGGTAGTATGTAACCCAATTGTTCTTAGGATTAGGTTGGTTGGATACCATCAGATGTTCGTAGGTTTGTTGCATACTATTAAGTTACTTCCAATACTCTAACCAAATTACTCGACGTGGTATACACGTGGCGCTGCTTCTTGTTTCTAAGGAATTCATGATTATGTATGATAGTATTTTTCACTATTATAGTAAAGTTGATGAATTATAGTCAAACTGTACGAATAAGTAATCAAACAACAATGTATAGTTGGTAAAAAGTCACTCAACATTAAATCTACACAACCCTTACGCCGCATTGAAGCCTCAGAAGGTGTTTCACGTATTGTAGCCTCAAATTCCATTTTCAACTATCAGAACACATCAACAACTCGAGTAAATAGCATTCAATTTCTTTCATCTCATTCCATGGCACTCCATCGATAATACTCATTAGTCAGGCTTCAGAATTCGTTCACTAGCTATATTAATATTCAAATTTCTTCATTAATCGCAAAAATACATCTGCAACTCTTTACATATTTTTGTATTTATTATTAATATCACATTCGTTCTGATCCATGTCGTACGTGACTCCATCTTCATTATTACTCTTTATTATTTCTGAACAGTTGGTCTCGGCCGCAATTATTGTCCCATGTCACGTGTCTAGTGGAACCATAAGAATGGTTAAGCATATGAGAAAAGAAACCAAACCAAAATTCTCTTTTGCGGTAATGCATTTTCTCTTTTGTTAGTTCCTCTCTACGTGTTCAGAAAAAAATAGTATTAATTGAGGCACTCTGAAAAAAAAATGAGGACTTACCTACTACTAACTGAGGATGTCTCGTTAAGAAAAATTTAATTTGTAAATTCAAGTAGGTCATGAATGAAACATGTGTTTAAATCAGCAATCATGGAAACACAGAAGGAAAAAAAGGGGGCAAAAAATAACAAAAACAAGGTTGGAAAAATATTTCTTTTATCGCTGCTTCTGTTTATGCATAAGGGAAATGTTTAAGAAATCAAAGGAACCTGAGAAGGATGGAGATGGGGAAGAAGGCAGACTGGAGAAAAACTGTTGTAATTTATTTTTCCCCTACGCAATAAAAAAAAAGCATCGAAATAAGTAAAGTACAATGTTTTCAAATATATTTCGCTTAATTCTGTAAAACAATATTATAGACTAATTTTATAACTATATTCCACTTAAAATTATTATTATTATTATTATTATTATTATTATTATTATTATTATTATTATTATTATTATTATTATTATTATTATTATTATTATTATTATTATTAGACTAGTAGAATGCCCGTTCTTCGCATGGGAAGAATACGTTTCAATTTGACATAAAGGGCACCAAAACTGTCACCAATCAACTTAGGGACCCCAAAAACTATGAATTTGACACTAATATAGGTCATTTTCAATTATTTTTGCGTCACCACTCCCTTTTGGGAGTACTAATAGCGGCTGAATTTGGATTTAAACGGCATCGTCACTGTTCGTCTCAACGACACCAAAATTTATGGATTTTGTCGCACCGTCAAAGTGAAATTATTTTTTAAAAAATCCAGGTCCGAACCTCATCTACGTTGAAAATTTGAACGAGGTCGGTCGAGTGGTTCAAGAGTTATTAAGTCACAAACAGAGCCACTTTCATTTTTATTCATATAGGTAGATAGATATAGATTAATAAAAAGTATTGCAGGAAAAAAGATGTATTAATATCTATATAGGAAAAGTACGTTTGCAAATTAAATGTAAGATTATAAACTTTTTTATTGTTTTAGATTTTAACCAATAAAACTTGTCCTGCCCTTTTCCTTCCAAAATTCCAGGCATAAATGTACAGACATATCTAATAGTATATAACTTTGTTTATTTTTCTAGAATCACGGTAGTGGACTTTATGTTAATACATTTTTCCGTCCTTCCGTTGCTCCACGCTATAACTCTTGAACGAAAACGAATATTTGAATTCTGTTAATTAATTAATTTATTAATTTTACAGCTAGAGCGATCATCTCGGCCGGATTCGTTATTGGAATCAGACTGTTAAGATATTCACATGTAACTATGATATCCATGTCCCATACGAGCTTAAAGTTAAAATATATCAAGTAAATGGTAAAATATTGACACAAAGAAATTAAATGTCAACTAAAAGCAGAGAATATCTTCAGTTATTATTCAGTTCCAAATCTTTTGTCGTCTTGACTTCTGTCGACGAATTTGAACCTTAAAATAGCTATATAAAACGATAATCATGCCTGTTGTTCTGTATGATTGCGTAACACGGTCGCTTACTCTGACGAAAGAACTTAGACTGAAAGTATTTGAGAACGAGGTTCTGAGACGAATATTCCGTTCTAAGAGGAACAGGAATGGTGAATGGACTAAACTTCATAACATGGAACTGCATAATTTATACTGTTTACCAAACGTTGTCAGGGTCCTCAAATCTAGGAGACTTAGATGGTTATGTAGCTAGAATGGAAGAAAGTGGAAACACTTTCAAAGCTTTAGGTCGAAATCCAATCAGGAAACGACCATTAAGAAGCCCTAGGCGCAGATGGGAGGACAATATTAAATATCTTTCAGTTTAATGTCTCACAATTTTACCCTTTAGGCTAAGGAAGTCGATGATTAAAACAAGTGAATGATGATGGAAGAATTCGTGGAATGAGAAGGTGGGAGGAAATGAGTATACCCTTAGAGAAAACACAGATACAATGTTGTCTATTACAAACTTACTCGTCCAGGGATCAAACCAGGGACCCCACCCGCCAGAGGTAAGGACTTTACCACTGAGCCGTCGTGTCCCCCGAATAGAAAGTAGAAACTGGATCTAGTTGGTTAAGGACAGGAGTCAATGGAGAACTTTTGCGAATGCGGCATTGAACCTCCGGGTTCCATAGGTTATAGAGTTATTGTGCTGCCAAAATGTCTTGAGCCGTAGCAAAAATGCGAACTAACGCTCACACCCTCACACACCCACGCGTTGAGCCAATAAGGGTTCAGCTGTTGCTAAGCGAGAGAAAGCGAGTGGAATTCCTTCAGCCGATAGCAGCACTTACAACGGAAGACTAGGGATCAAGTCAATGTAGCATATCTATAGTTATATCTAGGTAAAATATCTCTTGAGGTTATTATTATTATTATTTTTTAATATTAACAGATATTTTGGTTAAGGCTTCAAAACTATTCTTCAAGTTAAACCCTCACATACTTGGGATATTATTACTTTATAAAATGTGAATGGAAAATTTGGCTAGTGTTAGTAGCTTGATTATACTTTATCTTAAACTAACCTACATCTTAATGTACCAGTAATCAAACCCCTGCGTTTACTACATAACTATCTGTAAACTTTATTGTCATTTGTAATCTTACGTTTATTCCTTTATCTTCTTAACAGTATCTTCCTTTGAATCTTACATATTCATCTACTTATCTTTCTTTATATTCTTTGTCCTTACGACATATATTCTACCTCAATCTTCACTACATCTTGCTTCTTGCTAATCTTCTTTCTTTCTTTCTTCTTCACTATTATCAGTGTTTTTAAAATAGTTGCCTCCGACTTAAATGTAGTCTTAGTAGGCCACAAATGTTAAGTTTGTTAGCTGATCTCTACTAATTGTTTCTACTTCGATTTCTATCTTCTTCAGCAGAAGAAATATTTCGAGTAATACTTTTAATCATCATGTTCAAATTTGTTCTATACACATTTTAACTTTTTAAAGATTATTTAATTTAACAAGATGTTTTTTTTTAATATTCCTTCTTATATTTAACTAATTTATTTATTTTCTTTTTTAAATTATAAATTTATACCATTAAGGAGAATGAATTAGGAGAATGTAAGGAGAATGAATGTAACGAACTTCGAATTGCTTTCCAATTATAAATTGCCATGATATATTTATAAGAATATAGACCTAAACCAATATAATAGTTTAATTTTTGAAGAAATGTAGATCTTCGATTTTGTAAATAACTACATTTGAATAATAAATGATTAAGAGTACCTATACCCTTATCACACCAACAGTTGTAAGTACCTTTTTTTCTTATTTGAAATAATTTAACTGGAGTTAGTGCTGTACCTAAAAGAATTCTATAATATGTAATTAATTCTTTTCTTGACCATTGTTTTATAAATTCTCTGGGTTTATGGGAATGATTTTCGAGTGCTTCCCAGTAAGTATGTCCAGGCAATAATTTGTTATTTTGTTGCCATCGTGTTACTGCTATTGAAAAATGCCTGTCTATAATATAATAATAACTTCTATAAGGAATTTTTATATAATATGGTTTTCCATTTTTACTTGCAGACTTTGTAGCATTATCAATAAGGTCCCCATATTTAAACCAATGTGAAAAGACATAAAATAAAACTATATAATGTAATTTTTATTTTGAAGTATTTAAAAAGGTATTTTATGTTTAAAAATGTCCAAGTAACCTTTGCATCCCAGTGAGTACTTTGCAATGTTTGAAGAACACTGAGCGAATCAGTACAAATGCATGAAATTTATATGTTATATTTTTTGATATATAATAATGCCTGACGGATGACTCAAAGATTGATAAAGATGATGATAATTTATATTTCAGAGTTAGTTTTTTGAATGAAATAAATATTGCAGCACCCACTGAAGAATCTGGGTATTTGGATGCATCTGTATAAATTAAAACAGTATCTGAACGTAATTTTTGGATTTCTTCTTCCCAAATATTTTTATATAGTTTAGTACCTAATTCTAAATTTTTCTATGTTGGTAAAATTTGGGATAGTAACGTTGATATTTACTAAAATAATTGTATATTGCCAGATAAAGCAAGGAAGAAGTGGGACCTTATGAATGAAAGGCTTTATATATTTAAGACCATTATATGCTACATAGATCCATGGTCTACTATTAAAATAAGGTACCTTTCTGGTCCTATTAAATAAATTTTCTGTGTGTTGTATCTTATTGATTATTAATGAGGAAGTGCGACTAAATCTTGATAGAATGAATCTTTCTGCTGCTCGTTGCAATGATATAGTTAATGGCAGTGAGTTGGTTTCTTCTAAAACTGCTTGTTTTGGACAAAATCTTAGTTGTGAAAAAATGATTTTGAATAAATTATAAATGACGCTTTCTAATCGTTTACAAAATTGTTTGATATCGTTAGAATAAAATACTCTTCCATACGTAAACTTGGCCACTACCGTTTGTTTTAGACTATTTGATAAACTGAAAGAATTAATATAATTTTTTCTTTATTGCTATGCATTGAAATAATCTTGAAAATGTATTTGTTTCCTGTGAAAGATACCGTAAACGCTGATTCTAGTTTAATTTTGTATCTTGCTAATCTTGTTTACCATAATCCCTTGATCTACATAACAACCCACAGACTAACATTAATCTTAAGCACATCGGCATATGCACACTTTTGTGACATTTCCTGTCAACAGATATCAGAGGGTAGGGTTATATAAAGCCTAGGTTATTGTTGTTGTTTAAACTAATGCGAAACAAATGTGCTCCTGAGAAGTTTAAAAACAAAATAGGTTAAACCTCAAAAAATATTGGTGAGATTAAAACTTGAGAAATGAGAGGGTGTATTAAAAAACAGCTTCAGCTACCAACATAGATTCATTCGTAAATGTAAGCTGTACTGTCTATTGGAATTTATAATTCTCAATTTATTCTATTATTTTTAAACATAAACATTCATTTATATATGTTTTTCATAATTCATGTAAAGCTCTTCATAAACTTCTTCCTTACTTCTATTGACAGATTGCTCGATGTCCGATATTATTATTATTATTATTATTATTATTATTATTATTATTATTATTATTATTATTATTATTATTATTATTGGTAGAAGGCTTGGTTTGGAATGTATCTTATATACAATGACTCCTTCGGCGGATATTTTCGTTCCTTCTTGAAATTTCTCATTGCTGAGACAAACCCGTACTTCTTGCTCTTCCTTCTTCGTACACTTGATGAATTTCACACAATCCTTACTTCTTCCTGTTCCTTCTTTATATTCTTGATTACTTCCGTACAATCAGTATTCTTACTGTCCCTTCTTCGTGCACTTAATGATTTTCGTACAATCTTACTTTTTGCTGTTCCTTCTTTGTATATAGGGTAATGGCACTATATATCGAACACTTAAGGACATTCTTATGAATTTTTAATCAATATTTTCTATTAGTGAGGAACAGGACCCTGTTTGAGCCATAAAACTTTAAAGGTGTTATTTATTGGTTGAAACCAGCCATTATGACAATTATAATTAACAATTTTGAAATTTGAAGAACATTTAAATAGCAAAGATGTATTACTTCTAGTATCGAACGGCTTGTGTTATATATCGAACAATGATGTTTTAATTATCGAACATGAGATTTCGTATATTGAACAGCGACGTTTAAATATCGGACAGAAGATGTTATTTTTAAACAAGTCTCTTTTATTGTAATATGGATATAGTTTCAATTTAAACGCATTGCAATAATTCTAAAATATAAACTAAGATAGTATAGGCAAAGCAAGTACATACTAAAATGTTCTAAGCCACAAAATATTTGTTTCATATCACCACTCTTCAGCAACAGAGGAGCATCTTACGTTAATCTTTTTTGTTGCCTTTCTTCTTCGTCGGTTCTTCCCGGTATTTCTTGGAAGATGTTGCATACATTTTCTTCAGCCTAAATTGATGTTTCTCCGTGGCTTTAGGAAGTTTGAGAAACTCTTTTAAAAATCATCACTACTACTTGAGGAAAGCGAACATGATAATTCCGAAACAATCTCATCTTGATGCAATAATTTTGGCTTGTGAATTTTTATCCCAGTTTTCAAAATGATATCACATAGAAGATCCTTCTTGGGTGAAGGTGCGTACACAATTAAGCGTTCATTATTCCATGTGAATTAACGATTATCACTTTCTTACTGTTCGTTTTCTTCTTCTGAGCTTGAATCATTTGTTTAGTTTCGATCATCCAATTTAGTTTCATGTGTCACACTGTACTGAGTTTTAATATTTTTCCATTAAGCATCCAAATCTGAATCACCATCACTCTCTTCTTCTTTATCACATCTTAGATTGTCATGGAACATATTAAGAACACGAAGAAGCAGGAATTCTTCCAGATCATCAAGCACGAACTTCAGTTTCTGATGAAGAGTAGAGAACAGTTGGTGAGAAGATGAAGAGGCATTCTGGTCACTCTCTTGCTGTGGTTTTCCCACTATGGTCTTCAGAATATCGGCAACATATAGTCCACAGCAGGAGTACTCAAAGGATAAAGAACCACATCTACGAAATGCGCTTTTCACAATTTCTGGTTTGACGGCATCATCTCAAACTTTCTTCAACTCGGTTGCAAAATTTACCTGCATTACCGATGTTTAGAGAGTTTTGATTTTCTCGTCATAATGAGCATTCTTCAGTGCTTGTTTCAAGGCTGGAAATACGCCTACGTCTGCTGGTTGCAGAAGATCACTGGCGTTGGGGAAAAGACAATATAACAGTATTCCATGATCGTGACAATATTCACTGACCTGAAGTGATAGATGACTCCTGTGTCCATCAAGAAATAGAATAACAGGAAGTGTGATTTTCTTAGTCTCTAGAAAGGACCTAAACCGTTGGAGGTAAGTCAAAAATGCTGTAGTCTTCATTCAGTCAGTTTTTGTTTCCTCGTATATTCATGGCTCAGGTACACTGTTCTTCATAATTTGCTGAAGACGTATGTTGCTGTAGACGATCACCTTTGGGGAGCAACGACCGTCAGCACAGAAATTACCGAGTACTGTTATACCATCTTTTTCCGTAGATCTTGCTGTAATTTGAAGCAGTTCTCCTCATACATCAAGGTACTTTCCTGAAACCTTGTGGAACAGGAAGTTTGTTTCGTCTGCGATGAGGATCCTTCTTGGGTCTCCCATTATTGCACTTAATCCCATAGATTCAAGATAGCTAGAAAGTTCATCAAACCAGCCATGTATTATTTCCTCCGAAACCGCAGCCCTGCCCTCGCTAATAGTTTCAAGCCTTCTTCTGAGACAGGCAAGGTGTCGTCCCGTAAAACACCTGAACCAAGTTTTCTCTAGTCTTTCATGCTTGAACTTTGTGCTTCTTCCTTAAGACTGTACAATTTGCTGAAGAGGTTCTAGTAAATTACTTTTCTACAACGGAAATCTCTTTGCTATGTTCATCGTCCATTCAGAAATTCTGTCTTCTTCTTGTGGGCTTTGGAGCGGCTTCCGCCAAAGAGCAATATAAATCTTCTGATGCCCAGATAATTTATAATTTAAAGTTGTTAGAGGAAACTGAAAGGCTTTGGGACATCATAACGGACCTCACCTGTTGAACAACTTAAGTCAAGTCAGATAACGAATACTGGCATCGCTTTTTTTTTTTTTTTTTTTCTTTTGACAAGCTTGATTCTGATTTTGGAGACACCTTCCTTGGAGTTTTTAATTTTACCCATTGTCAAGTTCTGATCAGTAGTTAAGGAAACTCACCAAAAAAAGTTTAAAAAAAATCTTTTTATGATGAACTTTTACTGTGTTTACTAGTCTATACATTGAGGAGGAGGACAGCCCGGGGACAAAAGTCTAAAATAATGCGATCAGCACGACGTACGACCTCGACTAGATAGGCTTTCTATGACGAAACATTACTGAAAAGGTAAATTTAAATATTTTTATAACGGTTTGAACTCATGAACTATCAAATACAAGGTGGATGGCTTAAAATTCAGTGCAAAACTCTGTATTCGGTGCAAAAGAAATCAACAAGTTAGTTAAATTACTATTTAAATCACCAATAGCCCTTCCAATTATAATAATGTTCGATACAAAAGAACACTGGCATTTCGATATTATGAAATGGGACTCGAATATCGAACACTACTTTCTTTTAGCTTCAAATAGTATAATAGCTTAAAAATAACATTACAACAAATAGATACACGTACATTCATATTAACACATCGCATCATTAAAAGGGTACTTTATGATGACACCATCACACGTGGGAAAAAGATTATTACTGCGATTCTGCGCCTTACACAAGATATAGTGATTTTTCCAATGTCCAGCCAAAACCACAGAGTAGGAAATTTTACTGCGTTCGTTAATATCGAAACGTATGGACCTATTCATTTTTATGAGGCGAGGTTTGGAAGGATGTGTTCGCAAATTTCAGATAGTGCGCAACGTTTTCGGTATTCTTATTTTTTAACTAAGTGACCAAGGTGTTCGATATTTACTGCCATTACCCTATATATATATATATATATATATATATATATATATATATATATATATATATATATATATAAATTGTTACTCTTGTTTGAAATATTTATAGTTTTTTTAGTTGTTTTTTTTTCTGAAATAAGCTCTTGCAGGCCTTCTTCCGTGTCTTCTATGTTTCTCAGATGACATATCTCATATCAAATAATTTAGATTTTTCAAAATAAAATTCTCTATAAACCATTCTTTTTTCAGGGTTAATCTTCATATGTTAAAATATAGCAGTTTTTTTTTTTAATAATAAAAGAAAGAACCTGAATTCGATATTTGAACATTTATGAAAAATGTACCCACATGGACGTAGAATCTTTTATGAAACCATTACGGAACAATACACAGGAGGGACAAACGTCACCATCATCATCATCATCGTCATGAGTTTTCATGGATGATGAAGCAACCCGCAAAGCGGACGCTCTTTTCCAACAACTGAATAAGGGGAGAGCAAAATGGATATCCTTTTTCTAATCCTCTTACCAGAACATCCGATCCCTGCAGTTAGTGTTTGGTTGTGGAAGCCGCCAAACCAGCCTTCCCGCGGTGCTTCAATGGAGCGCACACTCGACTCTATACAATGGTCACTTGTTGGTCAAATGGGCTAATCCCAGCAGTAGGGGTTATTGTGTTCTGCTATTTACTCACATTGCGTGCTTCGTGGAAGCAATGTTTCCATCTGATATGAATTTAATGTTTTGTTGCTTTCATAATCAATACGTTGGCAATCTAGGAGGCATTACCTTCAAGTGTCAGCACCGATAGTGTTCAGATAATGTGCTCTTCACTTTCAAAGTTTGATGCATTGTGTTTCTTGTTGCACTCTGGTTGTTGGTACATTATGGATGTATTTCGGTAGTAGTACCTGAGTGTTGGAATAAAAATTAGAGTGGCCGCACTATATATTCGTCAAATGTTCTGCTTTCTAAGGTGGGCGAAACAGAGTAAAACTAAAACGAATTATTGTATAGTCATGGGACAAAATAACTGACGTAATCCTTAACTCGATACTTCATTCCCATATATATATATATGAGATTTAAACCTCAAAAGCATAATTAGAACGTCATCACATTTAGCAAATGCCCTCAAAAACCATAATCTTTTTCCACGATAATGAAATCCAAGTCACAATTAGCATCGTAGCATCTTTCCCTTTTTACACCACTGGTTCCCAACCTAGAGGATAGGGGGCGTAAAGAGTGAGCAAAGGAGGCACAAGCTACTGACACGACTAAACTGTCGAATTATGAATGAAGTACGACTTGTAATGAGATGACCCTTTACAATTCAGCTTTAGCAACTTACATAGACTTTATCAAACTTCACAGACATTACATATTTTACATTTTGTCTTTCCTATTCCCATTAAAGGTTTCTACGTTGTTGAAAACTAAATAATTATGCAAATTTAATGTATTTGCAGAATATTAAAAAAATTAATACATAATGCTATTTTCGTGTACAACATAGACTTCAAAACCTTATCATATCGGGTAAGAGCAAAAGTATATACGTATTGTTGTACCCACAATTTAATATAGAGTTTGTTGCATCCATACTACCTTAACCAGACTCGATTTCAAGACCTAGCCTTACTCAGTGTTAGAGTAGAATGTAGAATTTGGACAAAAGTCGTTTTTAAGTATTTTGAACATGCGTAGCAAATGACGGAGTTTGATAATTGAATCTGTTTAAATACAGTGTTTCCCAACCTTATTTAGCTGACACCTCAATTTCGTGAACCCTGTAAAGTTGTCATCTTCCTACTCAGTCTTTGATTAATGTGCTTTTTGTCTGACCCCTTCTGCGATTTCAGATGCAGAATTTAATTCTCAAATCTTCAATAATAATAATAATAATAATAATAATAATAATAATAATAATAATAATAATAATAATAATAATAATAATAATAATAATAATAATAATAATAATAATAATGTGTTAAAGCAAAACATGTTTCTAATTGCTATTTAGAAAAAAAATACATTGAAGAAACTACTACTAAGAATAGAAGTGTCTACTAAGAATAAAAATTTGATTTCTTTTAAGTTAATAAACAACGATTTATTATTCGGAATACGAAAACATGCGAATCATTTATTTTACATGTATTTTATTGAATTTATTTAAAAGATAGAGTGGCGCACTTTGAACTTTAAAAAGTAGGAATTGCAACTGAAATCAGTCAGAATCTACTGTGTGTATATATACAGTATTTCATGCCTGGAGTAATCGACGAGAAAACACAACTTAGAATATCAGTTTTCGGAATTGCAACTCAAAACTCTTGATTATTACATAATATTAACAATTCAAAATTAAGAATCCAATATATATATATATATATATATATATATATATATATATATATATATATATATATATATTACTTTTGTAATGTCAAAAGATTAAAGCAAATTATTTGATTCAGTTTGTCAAAAAGAAAAAATAACCTATAAAGAAAATTGTCCAGGAGCCTCTTTACGTATCAGTGTTAGCTAAGTTTGACAATCACATTGCAGAGTTTCCGTTGCGTTGACACAAATTGATATGTAATGGGGTCTCGCACGTATTAGTTCTTTTTTATCGACAATATTCATTTTTATTAATCGTATGAGACGTATTGCTGAGAGTATTTGGAAAGTGAAGTTTAATACGCATACGTATTACATTCTAATTTACCATGTCTCAGGAAATCATAAAACAATTATCGCCACAGAAGCAAGTCTCAAGTAGATCTTATCCTGGGAAAATCGAATTTGATCAGGATTGAAATACTCATTTACTTAAGATACGTTCTTTATATTATTCTTTTACCTCTCTCCTGGTTCTACATATTTGTTTTCCCCACAATTTTCCCAATTAAGTTGTGGGCCTATACAACCCACGTATAATTGTCTATACAATAAATGAGTTCAATACATTTAACACATTTTGATCCCATTATCTCGTCAATAGGCTCATATAACGGTGTCATATAAGCTATTTTTATTTAGGATTTATTTTGTTCCTTTTTCGTCACAAATGTTCTCTAAATTCTCTAAATTTTATTTTTGAAAACCCATAGCCTGTGGTCATCCCTGCCACCTTCTTTGCTTATTCCTCTAAATTACAGTATTTCTTTTTTTCTTTTATTTTTTTATAACCAAACAGCGTAGCGGGTAAAAATTACATTCTTACTTTCCATAGGGAGGAAAAACGTAATTTTACTTGTTATATTAATGGTTGTTAAAATTGGACCCCGATTCGCAGGAATGAACACGAGTGGCAGATTTCCAAAAGTAAAGAAATCTTAGGAAAATGTAATTTACTTTTCATATCTTGGTAGTCCTGACAACAACTTCCTCTACACAATAAGAGAACGTATTTCAGATCATTAAAATTAATCTATGTTCTTATTTTTTCCCTCTACTTTCATTCTTATTTGTTTCCACCAACTACTAACTTCTAAAAATGTATTCACTTTTTTCTTTTTTCTTTTTTTTTTTTTTTACATTAATACGCGCATTATTGTTTACTATACATTTTTGAAATAGGTATATAAAATCAGTGAATGATTAATTCATATACATGTTTAAAAATTCAAGAGTTGGCAATCCTGTGACTCAAACTCACTAAAATAGAATCATAGGTTGAAGATTAAAATAAAAAGTTGCCGTGTGACCTCCCACTACGCTACCAAAACAGCAACAACAACATCTGTCCATTTCATATAGCTTTTAGTGCAACAGTATTTCTCGCTTGTGTGTTCGAATCGAGTCGCTTGCGTGTTAATAATACGTTCACACAGTTAAGAAGTTTTACAATCAATGAATTGTTTTGATCAGTGAGTAGTTTAAATCAAATTTAAGTTTATGAAAAGTAAACCTTGTACCACGGAAAACTAAGAAATTTTGTCTTGTCTGAGAGGCGGGTCCAGAAGGGGCGATCGGGACAATCGCCCCTCCCCCCAGAAGAGGAAACTTTCTTACTTTATAAATAAATAAAACCTATCCCAGAGTTTGGAGCTCTTAAAAGTAGCTCTTAAGTAGCAGTATTACAACCCACCGCCCCCACAGAAGTCCATCTTGGATCCGACCCCCATTTATCTAATTGTAGCCGTAGGCGCAAATAGAAAGGGTCCAGACTCCCACTGGATTAGTAATGAACTCAGATTTTGGCCATGTATGTGTAGATTGGGAACGGATTAGAGAGAGTAAAACAGAAATACCAACATGTACATATTCAAAGAAACTGCACACATGGTTACATGTACACTCATGTCCAAAATTATAGTCGCATGTTTGTAAATATGTTGTTGTAGGAATATAATTTGATAACGAATTCGCCTGGTATTTGTTACAATGTTAGTATGTGTATAATCGGCATGTGGCAAATTTCATGGCAAAAAAAGCAGTAAATAAAAACAATAAAACGAAAATAAAACTTTCTTGTCAATTTAGCAACATTTTGTTTTACTCATTCTAATTTCCATATTTATAACTCTTTTCCTATGAAATTTACCACAAATATATATTTCCTGATTATACACATAGTATCAGTATTAAAAGTACCCTGCAAAATCATTATCAAATTATATTCTTACAAGAATACAGTTATAGATATGCGACAATCATTTTGGACATGAGTAAACCTGTAAACTATGGATATATTCAAGGGAGTATCTGAGAAAACCTAAGTGTGTAAGAGTGCATTAAACTACTTAAGTAAGAATTCAAATCATTCAAAAGTTAATAAATTGTTGTAGGAAATATGAAAACCAGAGGTAATATGAATGCAAATGCACCCACTGTGAGACCGCCCGTGCTCTGGAACACTGTTGCTTCCTAGTACCGTCTGTGCTACTTGAAAGGTTCTTTCAGTTCTCAGAAGCAAGGAACTATGTCATGGTCCCTCCTAGGAAGATATCTTACTTACGACACGAACGCAGCTAGGATAAAGGTGATGAAAGGAGTGATCTCCTTTCGTGGCAGCCATGCATTCTGTGTGCGTGGTCCTGGGTGTAACTCCTGCTGGTGTATTTGTCTCGGATACAAACCAGATGGTAGCAACCCACTTTAAATACTATGATAGGTTTTGTTTCGAGTAACCTCGGTACTCAAATGGGATATTAACCCTTCAATCAATCAATCAATCAATCAACAAAAAGAGAATAGTAGGAATGACATTAACCAGCATTCTTCCTGTTACTTCACACGATAACTACGTCCGTTCTTCCGTTACTCTACACGATAACTACATCAGTTCGTCCGCTACTCGACACAATATCTACGTCCGTTCGTCCATTACTTCACACAATAACTACGTCCGTTCTTCCGTTACTCTACACGGTAACTATGTCCGTTCGTCCGTTACTCTACACGATAACTATGTCCGTTCGTCCGTTACTCTACACAATAACTACGTTCGTTCGTCCGTCACTCCACACAATAACTACGTCCGTTCGTCTATTACTTCACACAATAAGTACGTCCGTTCATACGTTACTCCACACGATAACTACGTCCGTCACTCCCCAATAGCTACGTCCGTTCGTCTGTTAGTCCACATACTAACTCATGAACGGAAGGTAATTTCTAACTTGCTTTTTCGCAGTAGATAGCTAGAGCGATTATCTCGACCGAGTTTCTCTAATGGAGTCAATCCGTTAAAATCCGTTAACAACTAACGGGTAACTGTGACACGTCCATCCTTTACTCTAATCAATTATTCGTAAACGGAAGTGAATTTTCTTTAAATTTGTTTTCACGATGGAGATCTAGAGCAATTATCTTAGCCAAATTTATTAATGGAGCCAATCCATTAACATCTTCATGGGTAACAGCGACTTTAACAAAGATAATCCATATCCCATACATAGAAATACGTGCTGAGGTTATATCTTTTTAGGTTAAGTGGTAACATAATTTTGAAAATTTAAAATTTTCTTTTTTTGTATGTTAAAACTTAAAAATATATTGGTGAGGTTAAAATCTCACATATTTTGGATATGAGGGGGTATAAACCTCACACACTTAGGGTATGAGAGGAAATATAAAGCCTAGATTATTGTTGTTGATTGGCATGACTTTAACCTCAAGTAAGAGATTTTTTGGGCTAAACCTATAAAATATTAATGAGGCTGAAAGCTCACGTACTTGGGGTATGAGAAAGTATATACCTCACATGCTGGGGGCACGAGAGGATATATAACTCACATACTTGCGGTATGAGAGGGTATATAAAGCCTAGATTATTGTTGTTGATTGGCATGAGTTTAACCTCAAATATAAGACTTTATTTGGCTAAACTTACAAAATATTAGTGAAGCTGAAACCTCACATACTTTGGGTACGAGGGGTATATTTCTCAAATACCTGGAGTATGAGAGGGTATATAAAGCCTAGAGTATAGTTGTTGATTGACATCAGTTTAATCTCAAATATAAGATTTTTTTGGCTAGAAGTATAAAATATTAGTGAGGTTGAAACCTCACATACTTGAGGTATGAGAGGGTATATAATACTGATTACTCCAACTACCAACATAGATTCATTCATAAGTATAATTTTCGCGTGGCCCTCTTTATTGTCTTCACCAGAGTTTGTTATTCACTTGCATTAATCATCGTTTCGTTTAACGTAAAGGATATGAACATGAAATGTTGAAGAGTTCAATTGATTTAGTATTCAGTTAAGATTTCAATTATATATACAGAGTGGTAGGTAACTCCACCGACAAACTTTGGGAGGCGATTCCTTATTCGAAATGAAAGAAAAAAGTTCTAATAAACATGGGTCGAAAAATGCCTCTTTTCAGAGTTATGATTCATTGAAAATTCGAAAAATCACTTTTTAAAACTCCCTAACTTAGAAACTAAAGGGCTTATCCCAAGCGGTTTAAGGAATTACACAGGAACTGGTATACGCTCTATCTAAATATCCATGTTTCAGAATTCACCGGTACCAGCGAAAAAAACGCACCATTAGTACTTAAAGGAGTATCCCAACTTCCTTTTCACAGTTCCTTTCACCGATAACGGAAGATGGTAAAACATGGATATTTACATAGAGAACATACTAATTCCTGTGTAATTCCTTAAACCGCTTGGGATAGGTCCTATAGTTTCAAAGTTAGGAAGTTTTCAAAAATGATTTTTCAAATTTTCCATGGATCATAACTCTGAAAGGAGACATTTTTTAGTCCATGTTTATTAGAACTTTTTTATTTCATTTCGTATAAGGAATCGCCTCCCAAAGTTTGTCGGTGGAGTCACCTACCACCCTGTATATACCTATCATATCACATGGCTAGAAAGCGTAATTTCAGATTAGTTGATTTCCTATTTTATCGCCTTGATGTTGCATCAAAATAGGAAAAGATGTCAAAATCACAAACTTGTACAAATGTACCTCATCAATTTCGAATTAATTTACTAAGCTGTAAATTCGTTGCTGAAATCTGTATTTGGAAGTTTTAATATCAGGAAAACCTCTTGTTGAAAAATTAAGATGACAATATTTATGATGTGGGCTAGGTGTGTAGTAAGAACGGGGTAACGTACACAAAGTCAAGGTGGTATAACCAAGAAGCAAATTGTCAACTGTTTTTATATTGAAGATGTAGATTGATCAGTGAGAAGCAGAGTGGATGAATATGATGAACTGTTTTGTCTATTGTTAAAGGGAAACAGTTAGAGAGCTATATTTATTATCAGGTTTTGTAAAGAATACAGAGGTTGTTCAGTCTACATTTGGCCAATTTCGACTTACCTAAAAATTTAGAAGAATCCATGGCGCTAGGTCCGTAAGTGCTCGATGTGTTTCCCTTGGTTCCTAACAATATCCCGACAGCGTAATTTCCACTGTAATAAGCTTCTCTGAAGAACTGGGAGGGGAATCTTGTCCCATTCCCTTTGCACAGTTTTCCAAAGTCCTTCCACAATTGTCACACGCCGTTTTCCCAAAACCCGCTTCAGCAATCCAAATCCACAATATTCCATAGGACTTGCATCTGGAGATTTAACAGGTACCTCATTGAGAGGTATTACCTGTATACCACTTGCCTCCTCCATCTCCCTGTAGAATGCGAGGGACGATCGTGAGATATGTGATGAGGCCTTGTCCATGTGAATGCGCACAAGATTGGCGTCATTTCCGTACATTGTTGGAATCTTATGATCGTAGATTGGCCGCATGATCTGCTCCTGCCAGGAATCGAACTCAGGACCACGCGTACGTGAGTACAACGTTCTAACCACTAAACTACGATGGGGCCACTGTGTACTATAAGTTAAAATCTTAATTAAATTCTAATTGTTTACACACTCCACCAATCACTCCAAGCTGCAAATCATATTTATGGAATATTTCAAGAATTTTGTTATACAGGGAATCGATTGCACAGGTAGTAACATGAATTAACTTAATTGTTTATTATTAGCATTAGCGTTACGTACAGATTGAGACGCCTGCAGTTTATTAATAGGATAGACACATGAAAATGGTTTAAAATGTAATTTTTACCCTGTATAAAATTGAGAATTTTGCCTAGCGAGCTTTTTTCCCCCAACATCCCTTATTGGATACAACATTGGTTTTTCATCTTATTTATCTTTCGAAAGTTAAACTTTCATCCAAAACAATTACGATAATTTGAACATATTTTATTAGAAATACCATGTGTAGACTAACACTTTAAAAAAAACAAAAGAAACGTATGTTCGGTGATAAATAAAGGGTACGAACTTATTGCGTTTATTTGCCTGTTTTCACATTCTGTGTTGATAAAATACAAGAAGGGGGCATCGTGGGGTGGATGGTGACATCGCTTTTCTGTTGTGAATCTGGCGCCTTCAGAGGCGAGATATATCACATCCCGCAATACGTCTCTTCCCCCATCTCTGCTCGCTTCGTTTCGCAATAACGGTTTATAGCAACATTCCACAATATCAGCCCAACTCATCTATTGTCACAGCGTATATTGTGGTTGATTCGTAACAGTTTTCCCAACGAACACAACATCCCTTGTACAACATGGAGTTGTCTATGTATCTAATAAATAACATAGCCTGTTCCGGACACTAGTGTAGGAAAAAGCTAGAAAAGCAACAAAAATCTCCCGATACAACAATGGGGCAGACAGGAACGCAATAATAAATTGAAGTTGAAAAGGGCAAGATATAGAGGACAATATGACTCCCTTCGTCGCTATCTATCCCTTGACATCTATTAGTCGAGTGCGAAATTGGGAAAATTCTCATATCTTGGGTTGCCACCATCATTTTAACTCCGTCTGTCCGGAGTCACTTGTCAGTTGTAATATCAGAAGAAGCAGCCTCATGAAAACATATCAAAAGCTCTACCAAAGCCAATATTGGACACTTCAACAGAATTTTTCTTTCTCTTCTTATGTGATTTTCTGTGTGAAACACCAGCGTTAGTGATGTTTAGATACAAAGCTGATCCCGTTTTAGATGCTACGAGGTCACTCTAATGCAATATACCATCTCTTATAAGAGAGTATATACACATATACACAATATTTCTCTGGAAAAAAATATTCTGGATTCAATTTCTAGTGACGCTGATAGACTGTGATATATGAGGGCTATCCAGAAAATAGAAGCCTTTGAGTGTGAAACACGGACGACAAATGATATGAGTAAAAAATTATGATATCGAAGGAACTACATACCTCATTGTACCTTTTAACATATTCGCTATATACATTTAAGCACTTACTATAGCGTAGTACCAGCTTTTCAATGTCGCCAATGTACTATGTTGCCCCGAATGCAGTCAAAGTATTTTTGAGTTCACCACCAGGAGGGAAGTGCTTTCAGAACAGTCTTTCAACCTCCAGAAAAAGTGTAAATTGAAAAACTATATCACACTTCGCGCCGATAGGATTCACAATTTTGTCGTACATGTTCAGAGGTCAATACTCGATCGCGTTCATCTGCACAGTCTTGCTGCTTGGCTCAAATTGAATGGGTCGTAGATGAAATAAGTGTTACTATCGAATGAGGTTCCTATCCATGGTGGGGCCGGACCCCCTAAATTTTTACTGACCTCCTAAATTTTTACGACAGGCTTGTAAATGATCTATAATATGGTTGGATGGGGCATCTCCAACTTCTACCCTTCCAGCTGCGAACCTGTATCGAATATTCTTTCAACGCTTTCGTCCTGCTGCTGAATACAGACACATTGAATACACTGGCGGCAACACAATACAATGACGATATAGGAAAACTTGTATTACGGTATTATAAGTACTTGAACGGATAAATCAAGAGATTTCGTCACTTACACTCTCAACCTAAGTGCAAGGGTCTAAAACTAACAAATAAAAGGTCTGGTAAGTAAAGAAAGCATAGGCCAACGTCAGGTATGTTTTGTTTTATTTTCATGCAAATATGTTACCTTCCCTTACTTATCTTTGCTCAATTTGCTCTTTTAAAGTTTCATCTTTCAGAAAGTTAAATATTGCAATTCTTTCTTTACTATATTTATAAGGCAATACAAATCATATCCACTGTATGTTCCACATGTACACACAGAGAAACAATTGTAAATGGCGTACTTAAAAAGATAGGTTACATGCGTAATTCCTCTAGTTTTTGGACTTAACGTACAGCAGACGTACGACTGAAAACGCATGTTTTATAATACTTACTGTATAAGTCTTCCATCTATACGTACTTTCAGTATGAAACAATGTAAGCGGTCAGGATCTCACATACAAATGGACGTATATAACATATAGCTGATGAAGGTAACATAAATATATGCATGTGATATACGGAAAACTGTTAGATATCAGACATCCCGCAACGGCATGATATAACATCTAAGGGCAGTGCCTATGTAGCATACCGATAACGTATACTCCGTACTGATTTCTATAGTAAGCAAGAGGATACGGTATTTTTGTACAATATACCGTTGTCCGGAGAACGGATTTTTCTCTGTGCACTTGTGTCCAAAATGATCCTCGCATATCTATAACTATCTTCTTGTAAGAATATAATTTGATAATGATTTTGCAGGGTGCTTTTAATACTGATACTATGTGTATAATCGGGAAATGTATATTTGTGGTAAATTTCATAGGAAAAGAATTATAAATACGAAAATTAGAATGAGTAAAACAAAATGTTGCTAAATAGGCAAGAAAGCTTTATTTTCCTTTTATTGTTCTTATTTACTGCTCTTTTGAGATGAAATTTGCCAATACATGTCTTTGCCAATTATACTAACATTATAAGAAATACCGGATGAATTTCTTATCAAATTATATTCCTACAATAACATATTTATAGACATGCGACAATAATTTTGGACATGAGTGTACCTCACGGCTTTGGAATTCACCGGAAACAAATGAACATCAAGTAGAGGCCGAAATACGTCATTATTAACTTGTCCATTTGTATACGACAAATAGGTTAAAAAGCAGAGTAAGCTATATATTTTGTGTACTACAAATCTCTCGATATATCATTTATCATTTCTGTTTCACAGCAAATCGTTTGATTTTCCCTGGATGTCCCTCGTATAATTGCAATTAACATTTCGGTCATAACCAGTAATCCTATGTACTAGACCTGTCGGACATCTGTAGTTGAAAATAGGGAATCAACATCAACAAAATATCGAAACTTGATATATACATCGAAATATCAAAATATCATTATATCAATCTGTGTAAATTTAAAATACCGATATTAACATATTTGAAAACATTGGTTAATATAGTACTAGGTGCGTCAAAAAATTGCATACATACTTTGAACTGTCATAGAATTTTTTTTTTCAAACTAGAAGTCTAAATTTCTGAGAAAAAATAATAATTTGTTTCCTCAATAGGTAGCAGCAGAATCGTGGGTTTAGTTGCGCAATCCAGTTAGTGACAAAAGAGTAACATCAACATGGCGGACGGACGTTTGAACTTTGAAGAGCGGAAGCAAGTTGTTAAGTAGTACTGTAAATTTCAAAATGTTGCTGCTGTTCAGAGGCAGTGGAGAATTCAGTGTGGGACTGATCAACCTTCAAGGATTACAATTGCAAGTCTACGACACAAATTCGAGGTTCATGGAACAATTTGTGATGTGCAGAAAGGCCGATCAGAGCGACCTCGCACTGCTACAAGTGTTGAATCCGTAATTGCTGTTTTGGAAATTTTTCAATGTTCACCACAAAAATCTTCAAGGCAAGGGACACGTGAAAGCGATGTAAGTGCTAGTAGTGGGCTACACATACTGAAGAAAACATCAGTGGCGTGTGTACATTCCAAGACTGGTGCAACAGTTAAGGGACGACGACCCAAATCACAGGATACAATTTTGTGGATGGTTTCAGATGTTTACAGATGAACCAAGATTTATGAGTACGATTCTTTGATTTAATAAAGCACAATTTAAACTTAATGGAACTAGGTTTTATTACCAATAAGATGGCTTCCCGTCGTACTATCGTGGAAATATGCGAGCATACCTGGCTCAAAATGTACCAGGCCAGTGAATAAGACGGAGGAAACCAATCAAATTTCCTGCACGCTCTCCAGATCTACAACCACTCGGTTTCTTTTCTTGTGGAGCACAGTAAAAGATAAGATGTACCATCGTAAACCACTTAATCTGGACACACTTTGGAATAAGATTCAAACGGTGTGCGCAGAAATCCGATTGTGCACTTTGGTGCAATGTACGAAAGCAGTCGTAACTAGTACTCAGAAATATGTTGATACTGAAGGGCACCGTTTTGAACATTTATTTTAACGAGTATTTGGAACATTCAATTTGATCGGAAAGTACACTTTTTAAAATTAAACTGTAGCCTTACTTTTCTCAGAAATCTAACATTGTAGGTTGAAAATAAATTTTCTATGGGAGTTCAAAATGTTTATACTTCTTTTTGTCACACCCGGTATATATGTAAACTCTTTCCAGCCTTAGAACAAAGTAGACATAAACAAAGCGAAATGTATTACTCCGCGGCTCACACGTGCTTCAGCAGCCAGAGATGTGAACAGCAAGATCGTCTGCTAGCTCACTGTCGTCGCATATTTCCACAATGTTGGTTGGTAAATAATTAACGCACTGACACTATATTGGAAATATGTATTTTCTTAATCCTTATATAAACGAGCTTACCGCTGTTCCTGTGTCCTCTTTTGTGTTTTATAACACGAGACGAAAATGGATTATTGTCACATATCGTCGCCACGAAACTCTGCATTCTGCTATAATTTTAAATGAGTGGGGTAGGCGCGCGAACGCATACGCATGCGTAGTAAATACTATATGTCCAAATACGCGTGAGGTTGAAATAAAGCTAGATCTGTTGTTAAATATTATATATATTGCGTTTATTATCACAAAATGCAGGATAAATTCAGATATCTTTATTTGAAATTATTATTTTAGTAGGGATTATATTGCGGTAGGATACTAGTGCAGTGAGTCCAACAACCAATCACTGGTCATCGACCCACTGGTAGTCAGGTGGGTTTGTTTACATCTACTTTTTTCTAAGGCTGGAAAGAGTATAAATATTTGATCGAAATACAAGGTGATCCACAAGTCAGTTGACAAAAATGCATTTGAAATTACTTACTTAACAACTATGAAACTATGAACTTATTACAAGTTTTGTCTTCGAAAAGTATTGCACAAATAACTCAATCAAATTTTAGTAATTGTGGTTATGTAACCACCATTTTTGAATTAATCCTTTAATAACTTTTTATTCATTGAAAAGTTAATTAGAAGCGCAACAATGTTTAAATTCTTTATAAAATCACTTCTTACAACATATTATTCACGAACTACACCACAACGCATTGTTTTCGTCAATCTGCTGTTGCTACTCTAGTGAATTGAGGATCTGAATTGAAAAACATCTATTCTATATTTTTTTAAAAGTTTTTTTTTTTTTTATAGACTCGATCTATTATCCATTGGCTATTCACTTGGATAACATTACAGTCTAAGTCCAACTCAAAATCTTATTTTTAATACAAAATATTTTCAGCTGAATAGAATAAGATTCCAAGTCAAATGGATTGAACTGAAGAATTCAGAACGTTTTTGCATTCAGGAGAACCACATCGCTACAATGGAAAACTAATGACTGAAAAGATTTTAAGGGGTATAATGCTTTATTTGACCTTAGTCGCAAACAACGAGAAAACAAAGTTAGTCGCCTCTCAGGCATTTTATAACATTGTTGGTCTCTTTCGTCCGCTTTTTGAAATCAGTGCGGCAATACTTCTGTAGCTGTTTCATTTCGGTACATTTTTATATATAATATCTCAGCAATCCATTATTCATATGTTTTTTTTAAGAAGCACGCCATAACGTTTTGTTTAGGTCAAACAGCTATTACTGCTCTAGTCAATTGAGAACTGCACAACTGCGTATGGCCCATGCTGAATTACACAGTCCTGCGGATTAACAGACTCACAAATCACCTATAAATTAGAATACTAGGTTTATATGTTTGAGGAAGTAAAGTTTATGTGTTTGTGGCTAATCCTTTCGACAAACCACAAGTGCCAGAACCCTTTCGTTTTCGCTGGTCGATTCTAAATTTTGTGTAAATTTGCCAGTTCTAATTTAAATGTTCAAAAAACTTATCTTTGTTTCTCTATTCCACATTTTAGACGTTGTTTTGAGTCAAAACTTTTGACTCTATTAATTTCATATTGCTATAGAATGTTAAGGTTAATACCCTTGTGAAAGGCAACCAGTAGAGGAGCTAGGTATAGCAGGTCGATAGACATTTCAGGCGCTTTGCGTTAAACTGAATGACAAAACCTATTGCAAGCTGGCAGCTTCGTAGGCTTGTGGATCCACAATGAGGCGTACTCGGGTATGGAATTATACGAAAATATTCTTTGCAGCTGGTATCATCTATTACTTATCCAAGTTTATCACAAACTCACAACAGTATTCTATACATTAAAATATCGCATTTATATGTTTGTCTATAGCAATTCACTCGCTTTGAGAGTCTTTTTGGCCTTTATCGTGTCCGTAAAGGAACTTGCACAGATATAGTGAGAAGTGGGAAGGAGATTCACGCTCATATTAGAACTGAGCGCTGTGTAAATTGAGCAGGTTCAGCTAGTTTATTAAAAAGATTCTTTCATGAAGTCTCTTAGAATACATTCAATGAATTGACATTTATTATAAATCATCCAGGAAGTGGTTAATTTAGGAAAGAAAATGTAACCTTTAACTGAGAACACGAATTGACAATCAACAAACTGAAATTCGAATAACGAAACAACAGCCTACGCAAATTGTTCTGCTCTGGATGTAGGCTATTATAGGAATCATGGGTCACTCAACAGCTAACTGCAGCTTTATGTCTAAAATATCGAACATATGTCATCTTCATTTTAGAAATGACACTTCCGTCATGGAAGAAAGGAAGGAAGTTACGGGTTGTTGTTTTGTTTTGGTTTCAATTGGTTGGAAACCCATTATAAACTATAATCGATCATTAATTAGAGCATACACTCACTCTCACACATATACATACATACACAAAACGTTCACAATATCATTGTTTTATTTTTTTAATTCTTAGAGAAAATCTCATTTAACTAATAGTAGGTCCCACATAACGCTTTTTTTTTTTTAAATTGCAGTGACATTAATTCAGTTCAAAAAAATACATTAAAACAATATGCATTCATTCAGATCAAAGCAAAATGTTTTAACGAATCAACAGTCAAATCCCTCCCATATTTTGCAATTTAATTGTGCATTTCGTCTAGTATTCCATTTCTATTTTATTATTTTACAAGTAATCTGTGCGTCACTGTTAAAAGTATATATTTCACTGTTAGGAAATGACAACCATCAACAGATATAATCTCCTACTTTACACTGTTTATTTTTAAATATTCATACACAGTACAGTATGGCCAGAAAGTCCCTTTACACATCCAAAGTAAATGTGTGCATCATTGTAAGATGTTAAGATATTTAAGATTTGAACCTCACATTTTGATCATTAATATGACAACTGCTTCTCACGTGAATTGCCGCTTAACTGCCACGTGACTGTCCGTGGAAGGAGGAGAATAAAGTATGTACATTGATCAAGACGATAGAGCTCCCGCCCACTTCTCACTTCTTGTTGGTGAACGCCTGAACGCACTTTTCCCTGACCGGTAGATAGGATGTGAGACCTCAAATTTACCAGCCTCTTATCCTAGACCACTTCGAAATCCAGACCTTACAACACCAGATAATGCGATAAGGTATCAAAAGTGTGCTTGAAGATTTCCAGCTTGTGATGCTGGAAGGGGATGAGTAGGGATACATGGAGGTGTGTCAAGCTGTGCAAGGATAATAGAGGTGCACATGCGGACGTTTTAGACAAATAACTGTAAGTATTATTAAGTATTATTAATGTAAGAGTGAAATAAGTGCAATTTCTGGCTACCCTGTACATAAATAAGTAATCTGTTTTAAGATAATGCAATCAGTTATTATTGATAATGAATGACTTCAAGAGGCATACTTTTTGATTATTATTATTATTTTCTTTAACACCTACTCGTGAAAATTTCCCCTTAGCGCATCCCATTCATTCAGCTCGACTCGAAACTCAACTCGACTCATTGAAACTCAGCTCGACTCGAAACAGACATCTTTGAGTTCGGCTTGAAAAATTTGCTCCAACTCGACTCGAATTTGACTTGAGTGGAGCCACAACGAGCCAAATCGAGCCAAATGCTGTGTGTAGTTTCAAGTATTTTCTTGAAGTATCCTACATAGCCAATATAATTATTATCAATGATACTACTAGTACTACAACTTCTTCTTCTTCTTCTTCTTCTTATTATTATTATTATTATTATTATTATTATTATTATTATTATTATTAGTAGTAGTAGTAGTAGTAGTAGTAGTAGTAGTAGTAGTAGTAGTAGTAGTATAACAAAATATGAAAGATAGGTAGTTTGTATCTGAATACCAAAAACTAGTTGACTGCTGACCTCAGTAGTCGTGAAGTCTAGGAGGCAAGGACATCGTTCACGAGGTTCTGGGTTTGAGTTCGGAGAAGCAAGTATCCGGGCTTGAACCAAAAATCGTTAAAAGTAAGAGGGCGCCGGACAAACTTGTTCAAGCTGCTTGGCCCGGGATTAGGGTTCTCAACGGCTCGAGGGGCTCGGCTCACAGCTCATTCATTATCGAACCGAGCCAACAGCTCACCCAACCGAGGCGGCTCGAGCCCGTGGTTCAACTGAGCCTAGTAGGTGCCTCATCTCACAGCCGACTCAAACTGTTCGATCAGTTGAACCGAGCTGAGCCGGTTAACATCACTATCCGGGTTGGGCTTCTGCTTCGGCTCAAAACTTCGACTGTGCAGGTCTTAGCCTTGGTGGTAAGAACTACAGAATACACTTATGTTGGTGCTCACGACATTTGAGGCTGTTTCGTTACAAAAATCATTGTCGTCTTGTAAATCGAGACGAGACTTGATGCGAGCAGTGTCCCATCTCGCTAGCAACATTAAAAGTATTCCACATTACTGCTTACATTTTTCATGGTCATGGATTCGCTTTTCAGTCTAATCAGTCCATGATTTCAAAACGAGTTAAAACGAGCTAAACGAGCGAGCCATTTATCGAACTCGACTCGACCTTGAAACTCTGCTCGGAACTCGACTCGAGAAAATTGCCTTTGACTCGACTCGAATTCGCTTTGAGTTTCGAGTCGAGTCGAGTTTTAGCTCGACACGTGCCCATCCCTATTCACTTTCTAAAAAATTACAACGGGCGAAAATAAGCACAGGCTACGGCGTGACGTCATTCGTGCCCTTACTTTTCAAATCTAATTTTACCCCTGGTTCAGCAGATTGTTCAAATGAAGCATATTTTAAGAATACGCTTGGCTAACACCATGAACGTGTATATTGTTTGAGAGAACCTAAAAAACACCTCGAATCCGTTTTACAACAACATTGTATGAAACGAACCCATGAAGCACCCGGCTGAAGTGGAACTGGCACTGGAACTTTTACTCGACATGGGATTTTATCATTTTATTTCTGTTCAAATGCATATCCTAACAAGGGAGTTTATTTATTTACTTCGTTTAAAAAAGAATAGTTTATCTTACAGTCTTTGAAGTAAAGGAGATGAAATTTGGCATATAAATAACTCGTTAACTTTACAGATTCAAATAACTTTATAATGATAGTTCGCCTATTAAAAGGGGAATCGTGTTCAATGTGGAATAAAATTTTAACTCCATGACGTTCTGTCGTGAATAAGTTCGCTAATCATCCTCTCCGAATAATTGTTTATAACTGACACATTTTTTAGTCTGTTAGTAAAATATGAAGTCTTAAGATATTATAAATTCTTCTTTAAAGTCAATATCTCCTACAACGAACTTGTGTTTTATATCCATACGTAAGAGATAGAAAGTCCTTCCTCAGTAACTAATAGGGATGCGTTCGAGTTGAATCGAGACAGAATTTTCCTGACAAAATTCGAGTCGAGACACAGCTCTTCCAATAGAAAAATATATTTTTTTTAGTCGAGACATCACTTTTATAGCACATTTTCGAGACGAGACAGTCTCAAATCTTGTCTCGTGCGCATCCCTAGTAACTAAGAGGTAAACTTACAGTTTAGCTCGGTATCCGAACTACATAAGCTACCACGGGAAATTGTATCTGGGTATCCCAAAAGGCGCGTACGCTAGCTAAATAGCTATAGCGTGTTCTGTCTCTCTACGTAACAATAGAACGAGCACTAATAGTGATGATTTCAGATGGTTTCCTCAAGGGAATTTCCAATATATAGGAAGTTAAAGTACTACTGCGAAAATATTGATATCCTATGTTGAGGTCTATCGGATATATGCTGGGGAAAGGTGATTCGAGACTAATATCAGGGTCGGATTTTTAGTGTTCATTCAAGATGTTATGCTTCCAATAGGGTTTGGACTCTCAGAAATTATACTCTTTGTTTTTAAGGTCTTTAAAAAAATAAAATAACTTTATTCAAGGTGCAGTAAGTCGGAGAATTTGCGATAGCTCGATGATAAAGTAATTGTGTGGGGAATAGCAGCGCCAATGTTCGAATTCTGGTCAGATCGAACAAGTTAGTGATGGAAAATCGTTATGTTGTGAGTGGATTTCTCTCACTACATCCCTTTGCACTTACGAGGTGAGTTCAAAAAGTATGGAACCTTCGGTTGGCAAAAATACATTAATTAATTTGGAAATTCGAGACACTAATTCCCTTCAACGTAGTCTCCTTGATAATGCACATACTACTCCCAGTGCTCCCGCCATTGTTGGAAACATTTCTGGAATGCAGTTTTTGGAATGGTGAGCAACTGTGCAGTATCTTCTCTTGACTTCCGCATAAAGTCTTGACTCAAGTCGGGTCCCTTTCAGTGGTATTTTCAGCTTGGGGAAATAACCAAAAGTCACGCGGAGCCCTGTTGGGTGAGTAGGGACCTGATGACACACAGGAAAGTTGTGTTTGGTGATGAAAGCCTGAATCGAATTTCGCGGATACTCTCCTCATGACCAAATTTTCGTTCAAAATTAAACTTACCAATCCGATTGAATGGTTTCCGCTTGAGTATTGTCAAGCTTTTGACAAAATTTGATGCAATATCACTGCTTAAATGTTTCTGTCATTTTACAAAAAAACTGAAATCCGACGACCACTCACTACACGGGGGAGGCGGCAGAAGCCCTAAACGACACAAGTCCTAAAGGGCATAAGACCTAAATGGCACAAGTCCTAAAAATCATTTCGCGTCACAAGCCCTAAAAATTATTTCGCGGCACAAGTCCTAAATGGCACTGCACCTAAACATCTCTTCTGGCGCTACCATCGCGTCCGTGCCAAGAATACTGTCAATCTGTTAGTTTTAGATATACTGTTTCATATTACAGAACCTTAGTTCTTACAAGTAATTTGTACAAATACATATTCTATCGTTCTGAACTAATAAATAAATAAAGCCTATTGTCCTTTCTTGCTCTTTCCATGATATATTTCTATGGTGACAAAATTTTAACTTCCTACCAAATGTGATTCCCAGATCTTTCCAGAACGTAAGGTCGTTGGCAAGATGGCGTAGAATGTTCTACATAATGGAGCGTCATGCTCTTCAATTATTTCAATTTCATTTTTAACAACAATTTCAATTTTGGACATAATTTAGTGCATTACAATTTTTATAGTGATTTACATATTTTTTTGTATGTTCTACGCTTCTGCCTTCCTTTTTAATTCACAAACTAGTGTGGAAACATAACTATTTGAAACAGGCCAATTCGTCCATTTTGGAACGGGCCATCTTTTACAATTATAATAACAACAAAAATATTTAAAACAATTCTAGTGAAGCAGTCAACTTGGCCTTAGTGCTGTGACTTTTAATTATAAAATCTCCTGCGAGGGAGATGAATAGAATAGAATAGAATAGATCTTTCCAAATGTCTGTTTTTCTCTATTTCCACACCATTGACCTCATATTAGCAACATAATATTGTGTTTTAGTTATGTATGTCATAAATTTTGCTTTCCTTGTGTTGTTTTGAAGTAAATTATTTTTACACATATATTTATTGTATACAAATGTTTCTGTAGCAAATAGTTGTCATATTCGTATGAGTATAATTAACTACTCCTTACTCGTTATCATTATTAATAATAATTTTAGTATTACTAACATAGCTGTTACCGTTAGAATTAAATACGTTCATAATAGTATTGTGGCAACGACTTACTACTGAAATGTTTTATCCAATATTTAAGTCTGTAGTTTGTAGCAGGGATGGCCACAGAAGTTAATGGCTTATAGCACATAGTGCGTCACTGAAATTTTAGAGGATCATTGAAAAGCAACTTAATTGAAATTAATCAGAAATTTAGATATATATTTAAAATAAATTTGTTTAATACAAGAACATCATATTTAATCAGTGCCGCATGGTTGGGAAAGGGATGGGGAAAATCGATTGATTCAGTTGCAGGAAAGCCGTGTGACATTGTGACTGAAACGAACATAAAACAAACCTAATTCGGCCTAATATCAAGTCATTTCACATCAAAATTTTTATTCAGTTTTCCAGAAGTTCATTTCTAATATGCTAAGTCTCTCAGTACGTAAAATGTGTCACAGTTCGCATCCTCAAGAGATGTTTGGCCACATATTAAATAAGCAATGCTAGAGAACGAATAAGGAGAACCTTAAGAAAGAGTCTTGGTCTTGTACATCACAACTCCCTTTTCAGCATCACCTTATCAGCTGATTTGTCTTCTATACTATATGCGATAACATACTTCTATTCAAATATTTATATTGTCAATGTACAAGTTTGTAAATAGTTTGTAGTTTGTAAATACAAAATATCAATATCACCCATTCAAATACTTGTATGCTTTTTATAGAGGTCCAACCAAATCAAAAGGTCAGATAATCAGGGATAAGGGCCGTCTTATGCACCCTCTTGGATTATTTGTTTAATGTATGGTCAAACATGTCTTGGGGGTGTGAAATATGATACCTTTTATTTATTGCTAACCTTAGCATGTTGGACATGAATTACTGGAAAACTGAGAAAAAATTTGTTTTGAAATGACTTTATATTACACCGAATTAAGTTTGTTTTATATTTGTTTCAGTTACAATGCCAAACGACTTTCTTGCAACTGAGTCAATCAATTTTCCATTTCTCTGCAGGTATTTTTTTTTTTTTAATCTCAATCATTTTTACTAAAATAGATGTGAATAATACTGCTAATAACAAAACCGTATCTACTCATTTCTCCGAGAGGAACAAGTAGAATGACATTTAAAATTTATGATGAAACCTGAAGAAATAGCCTAGTTACTCTTCTTATAGAATCTCTTACAATTAAGAAGAAAAAAATTCCTAGAAGAAATCCCTCCCTGTACAAAATTACCCATCTCCAAAGATTAGGCAGAACGGGAATTATTGAAGCTTTCGTAACCTGGAAATAAACTTTTGGTTTGTTTTTAATATATAAAAGGCCTCCTCACCTAGAAAAATTTGCAGGATACACCCCTAAATGACTATGTAGTGGTTTCTGCAAACGTATTGTATTGCATGTTACATTTGTAATTTAGCGTTATTTGTTGATTTTTTTCTTACACATATCAACTCTATCAAAACACACTGTGAAATATAACACACTGTGTAGCATAATAAATGTTATTTCTTCAATTTTAAATTTACTGCGTTCTTAATGTATACAGTTGGTATTTAATGTTCATTCGTGAAATGTCTCGTGAGCTTTTATTCTAATTAGGTAAACTTTGGTGGATTTTTGTCCTACTCTTAATAAAATACACTCCACATAATATATATTGCAATACTGAATGTTTGCTTGGTTTCAGAAGTCTGGTAGAATATGTTTTTTAAACATTTTTATTTAATTCTCTTTCTTTCTTTCTTTCTTTTTTTTTTTAAGGAATTTGTCTTGGGATTCTCATAACTCCATTTGAAAGAAACGAATTTCTTAACCAATTATATAATTAATTCTTAGAATGAAATAGGTTATATTATGTAATTCGTGTATAAGTGCAGAACAGATAATGATAATAATAATCTTAGTAGTACAAATATAGCTGTTACCGCTGGAATTAGCTACTTGCGTAACATTGTTGCGTACTAGTTGCTGCATCGTCGCAATTATGTGAGGTGTTGACGAATTTCAGAACTAAAGCAAGTGAATGAAAAAGGCACAAGACCTCAACGGTACAAGTCCTAAACGGCATAAGACCTAAACGGCACAAATCCTAAACGGCACAAGACATAAAATTTAGATCTAGTGCCTATATTTTTAGGACTTATGCCGTTTAGGACTTGTGCCGTTTAGGACTTATGAATGTCACCCACTACACGTCCTCACTCGTGCGACTGCCAGAGACTGACACTTTCTGTGGACGGGAAAAATTCACGACTGTGCATGAGTATCCCCTCTACATCGACGTCTCCAGCGCTTCATTGGTTTACTCGGGAAAGAATAAGGCTCGATACTTTTTGAATACACCTCGTATATTATCATTCCTTAAATTATTTTATCGTAATATCCTTCCATTACTTCGAAAATTCCTAAACATGTATCGTAAATTTAAAATTTATTTCAGTTCTGCAAACAAAACATAGTGAAAACACATAGCTTCGCGTTTTATTCTTCCCCGTTCTCAAATCCTCCTCCATTCATTACTTTTTTATTCGAGCAACATAAAGACAGTAACAGTAAGGAATAGCGGAAATTTACAAAGCAACCAAATATATTTTCTTAAAACCTTAAAATCTGAGGATATGGTTTATGAAAAAATACGACTTTTCTTTTCCAAGAACTGTCAATGTATTGATTTCATTATTACATTTCTTTTTAGAGTAGTGCTGGACGTAACAAAGATTCTTAACGGTGCCGTCTCACAAGCACTGATGATGAACATGAAAAGTTACTTCAACAGCAGAAATAACATAAACTTTGCCTACACAAAATAAACGCCTCTTCTGTAACAGGAGAAGTTGAAGCAGTGTTGAAATAGATGTTTACGACTTCCTTTATTTAAAAAATCACACACTAATTGATGAAGTAGACAAGCACACTCATTTCTACCATACAGGAAAAGCAGTGTTCATGTTCATTCTGGTTCAGAAAAGAATGAAAGAGAAGTCAATTGTCTTCTTCATTTTTCTTAAAAGAGAATGAGACGCTTAATTAACAGCTGATTTTCTTTTTTTTTAATTTAGAAGTTCAACATCTGGCACGGATCTTTTCTCTTCTTACTCTGGATTACAGCCATTGTGGATAATTAGCCTTCTATGTTTTTTCCCCTTCTCTACTGTTGTATGTAAAATGGAATAAAAAAACGCCATTTCTTAGTAGTATAGATGAATAAAAAAAGCAAAACCCCTTGATTGATAGCGAAAGCTTTTTCTTTTCGTTTTCATCGTACCTGGTTGTTTCAAGCTTGTAGTGTAGTGTTTCGTTTCAGTTAAACCGTTGCAATGAATGTGAGTGTTGGTTTCATTCAAAATGTAATTTGTAAGAAATATTTCTAGAGTCACTTTTAATGTGGCAGTTGTTATTAGCAATGCGTAAGATCAGAGTGATCAATGACATTCATGGTTTCGTTACTTTATAACAATAGAGAGATAATTAATAGTTTATTCCTTATTACCTTAGACCAGTGGTTCTCAACATAATTTCTATCACGATCCCCATTTTATCACATCCTCTTGCCAGCGACCCTCTTATAATTTCTGGTTTGTAATAAATTTGTGTGGGATTTTTAATATACCCATTGCGAAGATCTCACGATATTAGAAACTATGTATTTTTAAAATGTTTGAAAAGGGTGACAGCATTAATTTCCAGTAATAAATTATAATTTTTTATAATTTATTCTGTATGTGACCATTTTTAATTTCGATTCTTTTACGGTAAAAATATTTTGTGAAGTGTAACGGAAATTCAGAAGGAGGTTTCTATACGAATTTCTCAATATTGATAGATGGAGGTGAAGAATATGTTTAAAGTTTGTATTTAAAATCCAAGATATAGTATGGCTACAACATGTGTTTGAAATTATACTAATAACTTAATTTCTTAATGATTGAAAGTTCTGCATTTAAGGTTACTTATTAGTACAGTAAAATTAGGCAGAAAATCACCTAAACCCGGGCATCCAAAAAAACAAAGGTTTGGCTGTTCCAAATTATTTATTACCCTTTACTCTAAGTGTGGTAAAAAGTCTCCGCAGAAATAGTGTCGGGTTTGGGAGAGGGAAGGGGTAGAAGGAAAGAGATTAGAAAATTATTTTTTTCTCTTTGTTAAAGAAACAGTTATATTTTTGCTCGCAGATGTCTCTAAATTACAAAATCTCGATATTTCCTCTGCGTATTGTTATTTTTAAATCAACATGCATAATTATTATTTTAAGATTAATGTTTAAAAAAATGTAAACGACATTCTCTTGTATATCTACTTTACCTTTTACGTTTAAAACCTATTTCTGATAATTTACTATGTCTTCCAAACAAAGGCACACTGATCAAGTATAACAAGTGGTATTACCGGCAGTTGTTTCATAACAGTTTTGATTTGCTTTGTGGACGTGAAAACGATATTAGTATCATTGTAAGTATGAGTTGTGTATTGTAACCTTGTGTTGATAAAGGTGGTGAACTTATTCGGTTAACTCAAAAAGGGAGAGATAGAATAATAGAGTGTAGTGAAATTAAGCAAGATGGTGTGAAGGAGAAATTCGAAAAGGAAGTAGTGTTGGAAGTGCATAAGGAGTGTCGTAGGCGCTACACTTTAAAACCCAAGCCACCCTCAACAGTTCCAAATCCTGAGCTTACACAAACTCCCCGTGCTCCATTTGACTTCAAAACGCAATGTTTCTTGTGTGGTCGCCAATGTGTGGACGTATCGAAATGCAGATAACCATACCAAGAAGAATGGAGTGAGGTACAGACAGTTGAGTTGATAAAAGGTATCCGTGAAGACGCAATAAGAAGGAATTGTGCTTGGGGACGAGAAGTACTTCTCAGACTTAGCAATGTCATTGACCTAGTCCAATGTGATGGTAGGTACCATAGGTATTGTTTGTCAAGATTCAAGGTGGAAAGCTCAAGTAAACCTGGAAAGCCAGCAACTAGAGGCGGATCAATAGCAGACTCTGAAAGAGCTGCAGCATTTGATAAATTATGTCAATATTTAATTGAGAATGATGAATGCCAGTACACGTTGAAGGTATTACAAAAACTGTATAACGATCTGAACCCTAACGTGGAATCATACGATGACAGCCACCTGAAAAGAAAAATGATCGGGTGTTTTGGTTCCAACATACATTATAACGAGATACTTTGTATCGATTCATAATTGCATATATCTCGGGCAGAAAGTGCTTTTACACAAGCACTATACATATTATAATGTTAATTAAAATAATAAAAGAAGAATGTTCTAACATAAGGAATATATATTATTGTTTTGTGGGTTGCTAGGTCGTTGTTTGTTTACACTCACTTAACATGTTTGATTGCAAGACAGTTTGTGTGAATATACGTTAAAAGGGAATCAAAGAATAAATTATTTAATATTTATCATGGACTTGTAATTTCAGTAAAAGGGTGATCATCTTAGTGAATATAACATCAGAAGATATTTTAAGGTATAAATGAGTATTGCCACTAGAGTTATACTTATATTAACTGTACCAGGGTTGACGGCTACCTTTGGTGAGTCGTTGTAACATGTAACAGATATTCCCGGAAGAAGGGTCGTAATTTGCTTCAGTGGAACAGCACCCAGAATCCTGTCGGATGTCTGGTACCAAAATTGGCAAGTTGTTGAAAAAGATGATGAATTGAGAGTGATCAAAATTGCAGCAGCAATAATTCGACGAACACTGAAATCTCAAGCTTATGATTGTTCTCAGTTTCCAACTCTTGAGCAAATTCAAACGGGAAGTCCCGATCTTTTTCCAGAATTACTGAAGACACTGCTTTATGAAATCATTAAGCCTACCAGGATAACAGAAGAAAATAAAAAAATACTGATCTGAAAACAATCGCTATTGCTCATTCCATAATTGCAGTATCTCGGCCAAAATCATTTGTGTCCCCTGTTCAAGTTGGTACAGCAGTGTTCCTTCACAGAAGGTTTGGGTCCAGGCTCTTAATTGACTTACTGGCAAATATGGGGTTCTGTTCTTCTTATAACGAAATATTAAAATTCGAAAGGTCAGTTACCAGTGAGGACAAATTAAACATAAATCAGGGCTATGTTCAGTATGTCTTTGATAATAGGGTCTACTGATTACAATGTACATACTGTGGATGGTCATGCCACTTTTCATTCCATGGGTGGTGTACTGTGTGTGACACCTGAATCTGCACTCAGTGTTGACACCTGTGTACCTCGGAGGAATGTCAGAACAAAAGAAATTGAACACAGTGGGTTAACAGAATTACAGATATACAAACGTCCACATGCATCTGGGTATACACGTATAACTGCTTTAAATTGGAAAGTAATGCAAATTAAACCTTTATCAGCTATTACCACCCACACTTTGAATATGTTTTTGATGTTTGGTATTTGGCTTAATGGTTCGTGTACCGATAGTAGGCCTGGTTGGAGTGGTTGTATAGAAAGGCTGCATGCTGGACAACCGTATGAAACATCGGCAGTTTTAGCTCTTCCATTTGTGAATTTAGCACCCTCAAACCCTTCCACTATTTACACCGTTCTCCTTTATGCTGCTCAGGAAGGTGCTAAGCAGGGTCAGACTTGCACGATCGTTACGTTCGATCAACCATTATATGCCAAGGCTCGGGAAATTGTAGCTACAGCCCCTCTCAGTAGCCCTCTGAACTCACTATTCATTCGCCTTGGAGGGTTTCACTTTCTCCTTTCTTTTATAGGATCAGTAGGTCACATAATGGCTGGAAGTGGTTTGGAAGAGGTGTGGAGTCAAGTATACGCAAAAAACAGCATTCCGCAAATGATGCAGGGGAATGAATATTCCAGATCTATTTGTGCTTTGTTCCTAACCCAAGAAGCCCTTATAACACTTTTCCTTGAGACACACGATCCTGATGTTAACAAGGAAGATTTAAAGGCACTCTATTCGCAATTAACTTCTTGGACAATAGGAGCTGATAAGATATTGAGGTCTACTGCAGTCAAGAATTTAGCAAATACTTTTGATGACCAGCTGCAGAATTTCAAGGAACATGGTAGAACACAAAAATTGTGGATTCAATTCATAGAAATGGTACATCTCATCAAGATGTTCATAAAAGCAGAGAGAACTGGAGACTTTTACCTCCATCTTCACTGTGTGCAGCAAATACTGCCTTTTCTCCATGCCACAGGACACTTGAATTATGCGAAATCGGCGCATGTGTACTTGCAAGATTGCCTACATCTACTGAGTATATTACCCGAAGAAGAGTTCGACAAATTTATCACCAGAGGGTTCTTCACCATTCGCCGAAGTAACAAATTTTGGTGCGGTGTTTGGACCGATATGACCATCGAACAAGTGTTGGGCGATGAAAAGCAACGGTGGGTTGACTGGTGGCAGAGGAATCACTGCATCAACTATCGCTACATGAGTGAAGTCGATGCCTGCAAGCTCCAGAATCGTAGAGGCAGTTGAGAGATTTGCATCTATTAATTATGCTTCCTCATAGCAACACGTAGAGTTACGTGATGCAAACCAGAAGCTAAATACCAAGCACCTAAAAGTTTTAATAACTTGGTTTTGACTGCACAACCCTTTTACAAAACCTCCTCAGCTGTCTTCTCTCTCTACAGGTATATTGGCTGACTCTACTACAAATTGTGACTAGGCCAGTGATATTGGTCTTTCTGCAATAAAAGAGATCGAAGGGCTGAAATTCAGTGAAATCCATTTAAAAAGAATGTATACCGTCAAATCGTTAGCAGCCGTGACAAAATCTGTCACTATCCGAAATGACACCACTCACGTCAACCCCAACCAGTTGTTCCATCGCATGGTTTGTAGTGTGAGAACAGAAGAACATTTAAGAGAAATATTTAAATATGAACTATGTACATACCCTCCCTCACTGTTCGATGAAACTGGTTTGATGAGGAACGGAACCAAGTCTTCAATCCTAAAAGTGTTACCAAGTGTAGGAACCAATCCACCTCCTGATGATGAGATGGCACTGAGGGTATCATATGTGGTCGATGGAGGGCATCTTCTACAACGTGTTGTTTGGCAACGCCCTGCAACGTTTCAAGTAATATGCCGACAATATAGCGACTATGTTCTTTCCCATTACGGAAGAGCTACTGTCGTGTTCGATGGTTATAGGGAAGAACTCACCAAAAGATGAGGATCATCTGCGAAGGTCTCGCTCAGCTAGCAACATAGATGTGAATGTAGAAGACCACATTCACGTCACCTTTGGGCAGAGTGATTTCCTTGCCAACCAGAACAACAAGGAACAGTTAATATCCGTTCTGACATTACACTTGAAGGAAAGAGGGTGTCATGTGCTTCAAGCATATGGGGATGCAGACACTTTGATTGTTTCGACAGCAATCGCAGAGGCTCAAAATGGGATGGAGGTGCGAGTAATAGGTGATGATACTGATCTGTTGGTTTTGTTAATTACTCTTGCTCTCCCATACTGCAGCTTACGCTTAAAGATGATTGTGCCTGGTAAAGGAAATCAGTCAAATAAAATTTACAATATTCAAGAAATGCAGCATGAAATAGGGGACATGAAGGAAGTTCTGTTGTATGTTTATGCCTTTACAGGCTGTGACTCTGTGTCCTCAATATATAGGAAAGGTAAGACAGCCCCATTTAAAAAAGTTAAAAGTGATGAGGAACTCAGAAAAAAATGCTTATTTTTAATTATCCTAATGCACAGGCAGACGATATTGCTGAAGCTGGCCATGATTTTTTTCTATCTTTATATGATTCCCACAAGACACGAAATTTGGATGCTTTACGTCACCAGATATATTTAATGACAGTTGCAAGACAGCCAGTGCAAGGTGAGTTTAAGTTAGCTACTCTACCTCCAACGAAAGCTGCAGCTAGGGAACATTCACTGAGAATCTACCACCAAGTGCAACAGTGGAATGGATTTAAGAAAAACCCACTAACATGGGGCTGGAAGAAGGTCAGTGGATATCTGCGTCCAACACCAACAACTCTTGCTGCTGCTCCAGAATGGTTGCTACGCCTCATCACTTGTTCATGCACAGAAGAGTGTTTAAGCGACTGTGATTGCCGAAGAAGTGCCCTTCAGTGCACAACCATGTGTACTAACTGCGCTGGATATGGATGCAGTAATACAGATTTTGCCACTGATTCTGATGCGGAAGAAGATGTGTTGACAGATGACGAGGATATGCAAGAATTTTCTGAAACAAATTCAGATAGTGATGAGAAATGAAAACTCTCTGTGCTTAATGCGTTAAGGTAATAATTTTCGTTTTAGGTTTATCTAATTATATATGTTTTTTTGCTTTCTATACAGTAAACTCTAATTATCCTTGTAATTGGGTGGCGCGGTAAACTTATACCGGACAGTGCGCAAATTGGACAAAGAAGAATACATCTACACGAAATTTCTTTTGGACAATTTAATCGATCATTTGAAAACAGACACATGTTATGTAGAGCTACAATGCATACCTCTTCTTAATGTCAAATTGAATTAAAATTTACAGGTGAATCTCTACAATTAACATTATTACTACCTAAACAGACAAGTTTGTTGATTTGCTTTCTCATAAAAAAAAAAAGTCCACTGGCTTTGTTTTTAAGTGTTAAAATACCTTTTCCTTTTTGTGATTTTATTTTCCTACGAAGATTTTCTTCAGTAAAGAAGATCGCGGATAATCGGGAGTTTACTGTAATTGTTTTATAGGTGTCAAGCATATAGATTAGACGTCAAGGATTGTATATTAAAGTATTACTTATATTATGAATATGCTTTTGATCAACAATATTATCATTTTTCTAAACTAATTTCAACAACTCATACCAACCCCCCGCCCCCCTCTCCCCTCCAAAACCCGACAGTCTTTTGGCGGAGACTTTTTACCACATTTAAAGTAAAGTGTAATGAACAATGTGTAACACTCAAACCTTTGTTTTTTTGGATGCCCGGGTTCGGAGCTAATTTTACTGTACTATATTATTAATTAACATTAAAAATACACACACACACATTATATATATATATATATATATATATATATATATATATATATATATATATATATGTGTGTATTTGTTTCGTATGTATGTAATAAATAAAAATATCACAAAACTAGATATGTATGCACAAAAAAATGTATCCTGGCAATACAAATAATTGATGGAGAAATGATTCCAATAAATTCCTTCAAATTGGAAGTATTTCATATGTCAATGGAATGAAAAATAACTGGTAGTGATCAGTCTTTGAAAAAGATGAAATTCATTGGTTTTAAGTTCTGACCTCTAAAGCTTCTATTCTATAACTGTTTCAAGTTCGAAAAGGTTGTTATTCCCTTTGTTTACCTTAATCCTTCATATTTTCGAACAAACAGCAGCTTGCATGTGTCTCTTCATTCCTCTCATTTTCGTACCTTCATTTTCACAGTCCGATTGTGTAGAAAAGCTTGATTAACTAGGCAAACTCATTATTATCATCAAAATGCCGAACGCATATTTCAGACTTTGACCGTTCCTGATTTTGAAAATGCTTCTGTGTACACTATAAGTCATTACTGGCCACTTTATATATCACATCATCATTAAGAAATCATATATAATAACTTTCTTTACGTAATAAGTAAAAAAATTGTTGTGACTTACTGCATGTTTGGAATTGCGAGCGGAGCTAGCAAGAAAATTTGTAATAAATGTATTTGCAAACCGACAACAATATTAATTTAATAAGGTGCCAATACTTTTAAGGGGCGATGCATCGTTTACTCATTTCCAACACTTTTCCTTTCTTCTTGCTCACTCGGTGCTCTCTTGCTTTCAGCGCCGGGGGCCACCGCCCCGCTCACCCTTCCTCCCATAGCTACGGCTCTGTATGTTTTGTGGAGATTTTCTTCCGTGCCTTATAGTTCAAGTGACTCCACAATTGTGTTATAAGGGACATAAGGGACACTTCTGGATGGTACACCCTTATGCAAGTTTACGGCAAAAGGGTACCATTCAGAAGTGTCCCCTACTGTACCAGTTTAGCAATATTGTCATTTCCGCTGCCGATGACAGTGCAAGGTTCTGAAAGCCACTTTTTCTATTCCAAATAGTACGCGTACATCTGTCAGATAAGGATAGCATGGGTTAGTAGTTAGTGCATGTTTCATTTTATTTTCGGTCAAATATGTTTCTTTATCGCCCTAAATCTTTGATTCATTTTTATTCTGTAAAATTCCTTCTTTTGGGAACTTAAAATCGGCAATTCTCTCTTTCATTATATTTATAGGCCACCATAAAATAAAAATTGTAAGTTCCATATGTAGATAGCATATTCTTTTGAGCTAATAACAAACAAATGACGCCAAAATTATTGGCGAAAATACACACTGTCGATACTGATCTATTGAATAAGTAAAGTTCTGTGATTTTGTAAGGAAACTGAGACTGCCACATCAAAGGCGAAGTTCTCCCCACGAGGTCTAGTGCCTAACACTGGGGGGATGGCATTGTTGCACGAGATCCCGGGTTCGATTTCCGATGGTAGTCTATCTTGAAATTTGAATGCGTTAGGGTGATTCGAATTCTACCTTTAACTGTAGGTTCACTCTTCCACATCTTCTGTAGTCCTGGTGCTGAAAAGAGTTGCTAAGCTCCAATCTGCTTTGATGAATCGATCAAAGGCAAGGATATCAAAGTTTAGTGTGTTAAAAATGAACGTGATTAAGTTCTTTGCTCTTTTAGAAAGAAAATCATATTTAGGTACCAATTTAATTTACGGGAGAGTGTTTACACCACCGAGATTGCTCATGTTTACATATTGAAGAAATCACTGTGTATTTAAGGAAACAGGATTATTTCACAGAATGTTAATGAGTAAAATAAAGTACCAAAATTGAATGAAGAAAAAAGTGCTTGGCGTCCCGTTTTGTCACGCACTTGATTTTCGTGGGCGACACATTCAATTCTTCTTCTTCTTTTTTTTCAAGTCCATCCGGGCGAATTGTAATTAGAGCACGAGGTGGAACAATTTAGATGAAGCTCGTTACCGAAATTGCTCGAACCATCACACGGTGTTGTGGTTTGTTACCATCACTATTAAATAAAAACAAAGTTTAAAAAAAAAATTGACTGCAGTCGTGGTAGCTAACCATTACCAATAAACCTGTTCCCTCATCACTGCTCTGAAAAATTACCAAATAAACCAATTTCTCTGCCTTTTTTTTTCTCAGTTACCGCCCCTCTCCTACTACTGTCGCCCTTTCCCAACTTACGTACCAATTTCAATTTTAATTTTAGGCATTCATTGTTCCACCCGCAATGACACATACACTCGACTCACTGTGTATTTTTCTGTGTTTGTCACCCACCATCCAAAAAACTCATAGTCACAAACTGGAAAATGAAAAAGAGAAACGAAAAAATAATTTAAAAAAAAAATAAACAAACACATAAAGCTACAGTAATTTATTAGTTGTCAAATTGACTAAGCACAAAGATTGCACCAGGACTGGAAAAAAAAGTCAACAAGCAAAATAGCGTCAAAAATAACAACTGTTTGAAGCAGAATTCCTGCCAAAAATCCTTTAGCAATGTCACCCACACATCTCTCTTTCTCACTCACACACAAAAATACACACATATACACAATTTCAACATGTGTATGGAATGAAATCACTAACCCATTCCAAAATTTTATACGCTGTAAGCTAAATATGGCGTATGATTTGAAAGAGAAAAAATTGAATTATTCCTGTAGACTAAAAGAGAAGAAAACAAATGATGGATATAGGAATTGGTAGCATATGAAAGTAGAAGAAACTGGGGAACTATGAAGAAACTTAATGACACACCGTTATCCATTGCGGTTATATATATATACATTTGTGTGTAACAAATATATATGCTCGAAGGGCCGGTTTTCCGTGCGCCACCCGGTTATACAATGCTGTTTATAAATACATAAAGATGAAGTAATGTGTACAGCGTAAAAGAATGCAAATGTTCAGAGAAAAAAATCAAGTCTCAGTGTACAGCATGTATCCATCACATCACATGCATCGACCAAGTTTTTAAATTCGTAATTTCTCTTCCATAAGAAATTAAGGCCGACTGCACATTGACCAGGGGACAGGGCACCCAAGCTGATTTACAGTACTAACAGCAAAGCAACAAAGGGTCGTACCCCACATTCACTAGCCTGACAGAAGCCTCTCCAATACTGTGATTGAGACACACGGTCCATACACTCAGGCTTCTCTCTCCCTCCGCATCCTCGTCTGTCTCCCTCTACCTCGGCTTGGCTGTCCTGAATCTGGTCAATATGCAGCTGGCCTAATGCTTTATACAATACAAATATTATTTTAAGAAAAGGCTCATATCTGGTGGAGTTTGTGATAGGCAATGTAATAACCGTGGATTTTTTCAAGATTCTTCCGTTTCCTCTCACTAATTATTTCTAACCATCCACTTTCATTAATTAACCATTACCTTTAACTCTTTCGGAATTTATAGTATTTCCGTACGTATGTATGTAATAGTATGTATAGGTATATATGTATGCATATATATATATACGTATATGTATGTATGTATATATGTCTGTATACGTGTGTATTGTACAGTGCGTTTGAAAAAGAACTCCCTAGTTTTAATGTGTCCTAGAATCTGTACAAAGTGACATACACTATTCTAGTTTGTGGTGTTTGATTCATCAACTCTCCAAGTTTGGCTCCCCTGCAGTTGGCAGGTCTGCTTGACCTTGAGACCGCACCAGTGCTGTTTTTTCCCTCTGTTTCCTCAGTTCAGTCCAGGCAGGCGTGCAGTGCAGAGCAACTCAGCAACAATATGTACTCCGCAACAGAAAGCGCAGTGTGTTATTTGGCTTGTGAAAACTGAGTCAGTTATAACAGTGCAACGTAATTTTAGGCGTCAGTATGGTGGTGAACCACCTACAGCAAAAACTATCCGTCATTGGTTAAAGTCTTTCAAGGAAACCAGTAGTGTTTTAAAAGCAAAATCACCAGGTAGACCGAGAACTTCTGAAAATGTTGAACAGATCCGTGCTTTTTGTGTTCGGTGTCCGAAGAAGTCATTGGCCAGACGTAGTCTACAATTAGGAGTATCTAAAGGTACTGTGTATGATGTTGTGCGTAAAAGATTTAAGTTGCGCGTCTACAAATTGCAGCTGTTACATGAAATTAAACCTACTGATAAAATCGAAAGGTATGAGTTTTCTGCTGACTTTCTACACAGAATTGATATGATGTCATTTACAAAAAAAAAATTATCTTTTCTGATGAGGCTACATTTCATGTCAGTGGAACAGTTAATCGTCATAACTGCAGAATTTGGGGGCAGAGCATCCACATGAAGTTATTCAGCATCAACGTGACTCTTCCAGACTTAATGTCTGGTGCGGCTTGATGGAAGATCGTGTGATTGGTCCTTTCATTTTTGTAGAAAAAACAATAAACGGGGACGATTACTATGACATGCTGACAGAGTACGTCTTTCCCCAAATGGACGATATTGAGGCGGAAAGGGACTTGTGTTTATCCAACAAGATGGCGTCCCACCTCATTAAGTTACCGTGTGCATGTGGCTCTTGACACTCGCTTTCCAGGAAGGAGGATAGGCAGGGCTGGCTTAATACCTTGGCCACCACGAAGCCCAGACTTAACCCCACTGGACTTTTTCTTTTGGGGCCACATAAAAAATGTGTACAGTGAAAAGACCAGATACATCAATCATTTACGGGAAAGAATCGTCACGGCGATTGGGACAGTTACACCTGAAATGTTGGTGAATACGTGGCGAGAAGTGGAATATCGTCTCAACGTGTGCAGGGCCACAAATGGGTCCCACGTTGAAGTCTACCTACATTAAACATTGAAGGAATTCTCTTTCATGATATGTGCTCAACATTCATTTCGCAATTAAATTTATACTTAAAACTAGGGAGTTATTTTTCAAACACCCTGTACTAAAACTCTCATTTAACATCTATTACTGCTGGATTTTATTTATTGTTCAGTCGTACATACATTGCAAAACAGGTGATATGTGTTTTGAGAAGGAGCTCGTAAAGTTGGTGGGGGTCATAACGTCATCTGTTTGGCCTTGAAGAGTACGATGCAAAAGACTCTCTCGCAAACTGTATAAAAGGTTTTCTGGGATCCAAGAACACATATAGTCCTATATGTCGTTGATATTACCAACAGACATAGTACACGTGTTATGGCTTCTTTCCTCCCCCTCTACAATTACCTTATCATTATTTACTTTGAGTTAAAATGCATTGTTCTTAAATTTAAAATCCACTCTCCTCATTTTCTTCGAAATCCCCTTTTCAGGTACATGGTGCGGACATGTAAATGGTACTGTTTGGGAGGTTGTATTATTCTCAAGAGAATGAGATACAAACCAAAATCATAGGATAAATAGTAATGATGCAGTAGCTGCTTGACAGAAAGTCTAAAATTTACCTTAAAAATCCCAAAAGAGTTTATAAAAGGGGGAGGTAATACTATTAATTTCATTTCATTTTTGAATCATTAGAGTAGAAGACAATGTACAAGTAATAAATAGCATAATACTTTATTTTCAAGTTTATATATATATATATATATATATATATATAGTCTTTTTCTTTCAGACAATTGAAGAGAAATGTTCTTAAGAGAAGCATAGCTCATTCATTATGAGGAGCTTTTAACAAACAACAAACGATTTGGCTGTTTGTTAAGAGATATGTATTAATCTCAAAGAAATAGCACGTCACGAGATAGAACTTGTTTTGCAGATTACTTTGAATTAATATTTCTTCTATGATTGAAGTCGTGGTTGAAAACACTTGGATTTCCTAGACTAAAGGACTAACCACGAAATATAATAATCGTAAAAAAAAAAAAAGAAAGAAAGAAACAAACAGAAAAGTAGAAAGAAAAGGATAGAGAGAAAATACTGAAGAGGAAAAGATCGTCACCTGAACTGACGCGGGAATAACAACAGGATGAGAGAGAGAAAAAGAGCGAGAGAAAAATGAAAGAAATGCAATCGTTTGAGATTTACGTCATCCTCCGTAACCATAGAAACAAAAGCCTATCTGTCCTTCTCTTTTATAGCTCAATGCATCTTCCCAACCGCTCCGCCCCAATGATCAAACCCGCAAAAGCATTCTTCACTTTGGGGTTTTCGGCCTCTATCACTTCTTCCTCTTCTTTTTATGGGAGCAAAATTTTCTGGATTCTTGGCTGTGACTACAGCGAACGAGATCATTCACGAAATGAATCGTTGTCGCTCCGTGAGATTGGTATGAACGGTGATATTAAAAAAAAAAAAAAAAAACTCTTATTTGAACAGTCGTGAAAATAACTGCAACAGGAACAGCAATTTTCTGTGATCTCGTCAACAAATGACTCGTTCAGTGCACAAGGGAATCAAGTCCACTATTAGTCATTTCTGGATATAATTCATCTTTGAGATATCTATTTGAAGCTTCTTTCAGATCTTAAAAGAAGATTTGTATGTCCAGATGTTGTAAATAATTCTTATACTCTATTTCCATATAGCCGTACTTAAACGCCATGTACAAACTTTATGTTTCTTTTCCTCATAAGTGAACCCGCGTAACGTAGTCGCTAATGTTCTCGTCTTTGGTGTGAGCGATCCAGGGTTCGATTCCCAGACCAGCCATCCTGAGTGAGCTTTTCCTTGTTCACACCAGGCAAATGCCGGGATGGTACCTAATATACAGGTCCTAATCAGCTTCCTTCTTTCCTTTCCTTTCCTCGGATAGTGTGATCACTGAGGGACGTCATCCCTCATACGTGAAGGGTTAGTATGGCTATAGATATAGAAAACATTTTTGATTTTTTTTCCTTTCAACTTCTGTATTGAACTTGATTTCTTTGTGCGCTGGACGCCCCAATTATTGAATCCTATTTTACAATTGAAGAAGACCTAACAGTGAGCTACAATCAATGCAGGGAATGTCAGTAGAGGAGGAGGATCAGAATTTAGTTTGAGTTTATTGATCAACTCTGTCCCGATGTTCTAAACTCTGGACGTTAAGCTTACAAGAAACATTAGACGCTTTGGTGAATCTAATAACAACACAAATAAAATAATTATTTTGATCTACTTATAAACACATCATAACTACAACTGTCAAACAATTTTGCTCGTTAATTTTTGTTACTGATAATTGCAGGCGCTGTATTCAAATCCTAGTTGTAGTTCGGAGCCTACGTTAATAGTAGGTTCTATCCTTTCTAACCTCTCTGTTGTAGAAGGATGCAAACCATGAAATCTCAACTCAAACCTACGTTTCATTTTTAGGTTTAACTTCTTTTTCAGCTCCGAGGCTATGAGAAGTGATCATTTATCACATTTGGTAGGATATCTACAATTTCAACGTTTTGATCAACTTTCGATATAGTATAAATAATTATATTTTATTTTAATGTTTTGTTTCTGCGGAGTCTATCAAAGTTTATTTTCAGGCTGATGTTATAACTATATTTTAACTTGAAATTTGAACTATTGCAACTTCCAACGAGATTATAGATGACAATGGTGAATTTGCTTAGAAATCCCAATTAAATATGAATTCTAGTCTGAGTGTAAATGTAAGTGTGATTCTAATTCTGTCAAACTTAAACAGACAATAACAACATCTTCTAGCAAAATTATCAAATACAAGCAGAATATCCTCAGTTTCAACGCATACTCATTTCATACTTCAATCACACAAAACTTCATACGCACACTGAGAAAAAAAAGGACTAGGATTTTTGTGTGGATACATCGTATTTACGCGGTTGCGCTCCTTAAATAATGTAATTTCATGTATAAAAGTACAGCAGGTGGGAACACCATGCCAAGTCTGGAGTTCGGCGTCGAACTAGACTCGCTGTGATTGGATAATGTTATTCACATGATTGATTTCGTGTTAAAAACTATTATTCTCGTATGGTAGGGAGTCACAGATTTAGAAAGAACCAAGAGGGGACAGTCGTAGGAAGGTAGTAACAACATTATATACCTAAGTTACCACCGTCGGAATTGGTATGGCGTTAATTCTAGATTTGAAATGGTGGTCTCACAATACAAAATTTTCGCTGGACGGTGGTGTAGATCGTACTACTGATGAAACAACATTACTTAATGTGGTGACGCGCGTAACCTGGTAAAAACAGCATTTACATGCCGACTGGATTATGCATTTTTCTCCGTGCAACAGAAAAACCAAGTATCACAGTTATTTGTTAAGTATATCTTAGGATTTTGGAGCTTCACATCATTTCCCAAGTCAAGTCACTGTCAGTTTACTATCCGAGCAGCCAAGAAAGAATCTAACAACTGGTTAAGAGGCCTCATCCCGGCGAAATTAAAATACCGCTAATTTTACAGTAATTATGTAATATCTTCAAATAGATAAAAGATAATTGAAATGTGGAACAAGAGCGCCCTAGACAATATTATTTTGCGTGAGGTACAAGTCACATAGTGGCTTTCCGTTTTCAGCCGTTTAGAAACGCGAAAATAAATGCCGATTTTCAAAATGGCTCGAAATCGAAAGCAGATAAGTGAGTTGTCATAACGGTATCTCATGTAAAATGATATTGTCTAGGGCTCTCTTGTTCCACATTTCGATTATCTTTTATCTATTTGAAGATATCACATAATTACTGTAAAATTAGCGGTATTTTAATTTCGCCGGGATGAGGCCTCTTAAGGTTGTACCCGCAATGACATGCAAGAAAGAGGAACACCACAAGGCCAAGTATCGAAAGATGGGCGAAACTCTTCTTCGGATCCTCCATGGACTGAATTGCATGCAGCTTACCGGGATATGACTACAGAACCCAGCAACAATGCTCAATTAACTAAGGTATCCCTTAAAGAACACAAATTACGAAATGCCGGCATTTCTGTTCTCGTTAGTTGGCAGCATTGAACGTTACACGATTTTCATCTGTACACAATTCGGGGCTCTGCGACTATTAACCACAAAGACATGAGATGAAAATCGTGTAACATTCAGCAGTGCTGCCAACTTACTAGAACAGAAATGGCGGGAATTTCAAAAGTTGTATTCTTTATGGGGCACCCTTTACTTACCTATAGTTAGGTACTATGTAAAAATTTAAGGACTTATTCTATTACAAGTTATATCAACATTAATTTGCAAAATACCTAATTAATGTGTCGCGATGCCGTGAACGTTCTGTGAGATGTGTCATAAGTTAGAAGAAGGTTGGGAATCACTGTCCTAGTGGACCTTGACGAATGTGATATCGTTTTTCAAATTGTGTGATTTTTCAGGCTTTTGGTTTTCAAATTATGGCCTATCAAGTTATAAGGTTTGGGCTTGGTCAAATTTTAGTCCCCCCCCCCTCAAAAAAAATAGGGTAAAGGCACCGAATATGGAATACTTTTTGTTTCTTCTTTTTTTCTCAGAAATGCGTACTCCAGAATAAAAATATTATACATCATACTACTTGTGGTACCTTTGTAAAACAAAATACAAGTATGAAAGTTTGTTCCTCATTAATGTTTTTTTTACAATATTACAAAATTGAAAGAAACTCAATTTTCCATATTAGGCACACCCCGCTCCTAATATGGAACACTACCTGTTCTTAAAATGGAATACTAGAACAAAACATGCTCATTTGTCTACAATGCGATATTTGGATAATTCGAGGATGGGCACGATCCCTGCACAGACCGCCTATCCTGGCACCGGCCTTTGGTGAAGTTTTCCCTGCTTTTCCTCAGTATCATTAGGCGTATGCCGGGATGATACTTTTCCTTAGGCTAGGGTCGAGTCCTTTCCAATTCGTAGACTTAACTTAAAGGCCGATGTGATCTCGGAGTTGGAGGCCCGAACACTTCCTTTGTTCCTTTCCTTAAGCTAATAAATGTATTTATTTGTTTCTTTAAGAGTAGTAGTTATTATAATTAGGAGTATTCCATATTAGGATTCTGCTAGTATTCCATATTAGGAAAATCGACATTTTGGATAGTTCTCTTCCTACACACGCTTGTGTGATTCTCTGTGTACTGAATCTTTATGCCTTTATGGTACACTATATATGTAATCTAAATATCACAAACTCAACAATAATACATAACTCTTTGCGTACATTCAGCAGTCTGGAAAGATACGTTCGAAAAACTCAAGTTCTTCAGAAAAATATTCTGCAACAAAAGAAAATGGCTTGTTATCGTTCGGCAGCAAACCACTCATGCGCAGACTGAGGGTGTCACTGTGTACAAGTTTACGTACAGTCCACTCAGTGGCAGAACATAGCAGACAAAATAATCTGGTATTTCATATTAGGAACGTATTCCATATATGGTGCACCCACCCTACTATTTAGAACAGAAATAGCTACATAGAACAAACCTGTTACTAAACGATAATTTCAAGCATAAGAAAGGAAATATTGAGACGGTTAATTATGCTGTAAGTGTAATGTGTGCTTGAACTCTCAATTTAAAAAGAAAACTCAATGAAGGACATCCACCATCGGGAGTACTACTTAAAACTTTTAATTTGAAGCAAATAGCCGAATAAATAAACCAAAAAATCTCATAAGGAAGACTCTGGTAGAATCTAATCTTTATCTAGTGAATCTTTAAGGGGATTATGGTAGATTCGAATCTGCATTTCTTCTTTAGAGAGATTATGGATCTTTATACTAAAACACAACACACTGAGCAAGGCTATGTGATAATAATAATAATAATAATAATAATAATAATAATAATAATAATAATAATAATAATAATAATAATAATAATAATAATAATAATAATAATCACGTGACAGTTTCAACACAATAACTGTGTCTTCATCAGACTTCCACTCCTTGTGGCTGCTTGAGAGTTAATCACCTCTTGTATACTCTATGGAGATCAGCTTTTAATTAGACTCCGCCCCTTCATTAAAAAAGTAACACTTGTGTAGTTTTCACTTTCACTTTTTAGCTACACTTTCACTTTTTAGCTATAATCTTCATCTGGTGCATCTTTAAGGGATTATGGTAGATTCTAATCTTCATCTCTTCTTTAGAGAGATAGTGGATGGATCTAATCTTTATCTAGTGCATCTTTAAGGGGATTATGGTATATTCTAACCTGCATCTCTCTTTTTTTTTTAGGGAGATTGTGATAGGATCTAATTTTTATCTAGTGGACCTTTGAGGAGATTGTGATAGATTCTAAACTGTAACTCTTCTTTAGGGAGATTGTAATAGGTTCTAATCTGTATCTGGGGATTTGGTAGTGGGATTTTGATAGGTTCTAATCTACATCTCCTAAATCTTTAAGGAGATTGCGTTAGGTCCTAATCTATATCTAGCAAATCTTTAGAGTATATTGAAGGTCCTTCTGTTGGAAAAATTTCATGAGCTGGTAGTGTTTTCGAAATCGAGGAGGTCTCGAGGAAAATTGACTGACCAAAAGGGTAGCAAATAATGTGGAGTCAAAAGTGAAATAAGGATCAGTTTAAGAGTAATAAGTGGCCTGATGTTAAAATTACAGGGTTACAGAGTTCCCTACCTTGCCATAAAAATATAATTTGGAAATTAGTATTAAAATTGTTTTGGGGAAATGTGTAATTGAAAATGAACCGTTGGAACTATGACCGAAAACATCGTGCAGCGGAGCTGATTCATTCCGTGATGATCCGGAATAGCTCGTTCCAGAAAATATATAACTATAGTCACAGCGTACATTCCGTAAAAAAAAGAGGAAAATAGAGAACGGATCCCTTTTCCTTTCATGGTGGCATCGGATGAGCCACGTCGAATTCGCTCTCATCGTTGTCGTCGTCGGGCGCTTCTAAATCATCAGCGCAGCTATGCGAACCAAATGATCCTCCCCAATAATAAAAAAGGAAGAAAAAGAATCCATGGGAAGCACACAAGTATTAGAGTAAAGATGGGGATATTTCTGCAGCATCCTCCCCCCTTTCTTTTCCACCCTTATTTTCTACCCCTTCTTCTGAAACAATTCCTTTTTTTCTACTACTACAGTAGATAGATTCTCTGCTCCCTTGTGTTCCTTTCCTCTTCTTCTTGATTTAATTAAGTCAACGCTTGCTGAGGAAGACAGAATCATGCATTGAGCTTGTCAAATTTCACGGGGTTCGAGTTACAAAGACCACCACAGTGGGAGGAGAATTAGCAGCACTTAGGGCGAGAAGCTCACTCACAGTAAAACCGTAAAAAGAGGGAGGAGAAGAAGACGTAAGAGAAAACAGTGAAATATAAATATCTTTTGCTTCCTTCCGTTGCTTCCTTCCCGAAATTCTTTTCTCTATCTCTTACTGCCTTTCCTTCTCCAACGAAACGAAAAAGAAATAAAAAAAAGACCCAAGACAACGGAAGAACTGAATCGGAAATTCGCACAGCAAGAGGATGACATGTATAGAGTAGACAGAATAGGGCAATCTCGTTGAATGGGAGGCAATGATGAAATATCTACGGTATCTGTAAAATGAAAAGAAAGAGACGAAACCGCTTAGTTTGCTTCAGTAATTGCTAACCTGATTACTTTACTAACAGTGTGCTTTGTCTCCTTTTCCTTTCTTTTTCTTCTTTTCTTGGTTCTTTCTTTTTATTTCTAAAGAAGAAGAGGAATAAGAAGAAAAGAAAAAATAAGGAATAATCCTAAATTTAACTATTATTATTATTTCTCTCCTTGTGGCAGTTGCTCTGATGTTGAAGAATCTCTTGAATATGATACAAGATTAATAATTGTAGTTCACATTGATATTTTCCCTAATTCAAAGATATAAAATTGTAAAGTTACAATATACTTAAGACCAAACATAGTTATTTATTCTTTTTCTAAGTAGAAGTATCTAAAAAAATGTTTCATTCGACAAATCTAAATCTTATTTAAGACTTCAAAGAATTTACGATTCGTGATCTCTACAAACTGAGAGAAGGGTGCGAAAAATTATAATAATTTTCTAATCTTTATAACAATATATCTGTGTTGGATGTGTAAAAGGTGTTAATTCTAAAAATCATATATCGTAGTAATTTGACAAAGATTGGGATTGAAAATTTTCTGCTTGTATAAAAGTCTTAAAAAACAAATTCTATTAAGCGCTTTACGCTGCTGGCGAAGTGTTGAGTGTTTTAAATCTATGCATAAAATGTTCCCCATAAAGTATTACAAAAGGGTTTTTAACTCTTTAATTGGCAAGCATTGATAGCATTACCATTAAAATATTTCGTTTGTTTTTATGGTTGAACCATGTCTTACTGATCATAATTTCATAATTTTTAAAGTATTTTTGTACTTTGGTTACAAAATACTGGATGTTTATTTCAAAATTGCCATAAAATAGGTCTTATGTGTTGCTACTGAGCAACATTGCCCTATTATGGTCAAATACCATAAGAATATTTTCAGTAACTAGCAACACTTTTGTTGAAATATCTTTCTCCAGAGCAAGAAACCACAAATAATAATAATAATAAAAAATAACTTTCGCGGAACGTAGGAGATAAAGCTTCTACAACACTAAATTTGACTGTCCCCTGTTGACGAAGCTTAGAAATATCCAAACAAACGACCCGGAAATCATGTATATGAATATTGTATGAAAGCAATAATGCTAATTAAATGATTACTGAAGGTATAATTCATGCAGATAACGCAATAGAATGCGGTGTTGCTTGTAAGCAACAGTGCCAAATAAAGGCTTAAGTTCAAACGTTTAGAACATTTTAAACTTAACACCTTTTACGCAGCAAACACAGATATATAATTGAGTTTTGGATCATACCATAAAAAATATTTACGAAAACTAACAACTGAGCAATCCCAGTAGACCCTTGAGTTTTTTTTTTTTTTTTTTTTTTAATTACACCTAATGAATTATCACACTTTGTCCGTTGTTCCTGTACTTTAAGGGGAGGTCCGTAAGAACTAGGAATGAGTGTGTACAGGGGATGGTGGACCTGCTCACGAAAGGAGGTGGTACGAATTTTAGAAGACTACCGTATCAATTGATCGTAGAGAGGAATGAACTATGTCATAAATAGATGTATGTTCCCATAGACATCTCAAATTATGTTTATAATCATATTTTAACTATAAGCTGAGAGAATTTTGAAATAAAGATACTTCAAAAATTTGATTTGTTTTGAATTTAGTGTCCCATCATATGAGACGTGGTGCTACAGCTTAACGTGGGATCCGAACTACATGAGCTCACGCCGCACCCAGGTTTTCCAAGCCAAAGGCGCGTACACTAACCGTTTTTTTTTCGCTTAACATTGTTATAATGAAGAGAACTTACGTAAGAAAAACTATCAACAGTTTTCTTTATATATATATATATATATATATATATATATATATATATATATATATATATATATATTCATTATCTCTCTTCCTCCCTATAAGTTATCTTATAAGCCATCAATTATCTTTCCTTGTACCCTGCAAAATTATTTATTTTACAGTTCTTTTATTAGTGTTTGCAGTGGCGTATTTACGATTTTGTTTCGGGAGGGGCTCTGCTAACTTTCGGGGGGGCTTTGCCTTTAAATGTGAAAATTCTGCAAGATATTTCATTTACTTTACTATACTAAGTAAGATTTCGGGGGGGGGGGCTTAAGCCCGGAAGCCACCCCCCTAAATACGCCATTGAGTGTTTATAACTTAAAATCTTGAAACTTAACTTTGACGCACTTCCATACGAATTACAACTCTGAAATTTTTTCCAGACATGTCAACCTGAGTACACAGTAATTTTTGCTATTGCTTATCATTTATACTGAAAAATTAATAAAAGAATAATTGTTTGGAAGTAAATCAACAAATAGAAAGGGTCTGTTGCTTATACAACCAAAATCCTCACTGAAGTTTGGTTGGTTGCAGTATACTAGGGGTTCTGTTAACTTCGTGTGTAAAATTTTGAGTATTCACAAAAGATATACCAAATAAGTTTTATTATTTTTATCTTTTTTCGTAATAAGAGGAAATAGATCATTACTTTCTACAATGCAGTCATATCAAAAACGCTCTTTAATGGATTCATAAGATCATAAAACAGGTAACTACAGTTTATTAATTGATATTGTTATAAATGTAGTTTGATACTTATTGCAATGTTTCCTTCCTAAGGAGAAACTTGGATTAAGATTAAACACATTAGGCACTCTTCTTATGAATAAGGGCTAAAGTTTTTCTGGAAATCACGAAAGCTGTCCGGCCATTTCTACATTTTATTCCACCAAAAAGTTATTTCCCCTTTTTCAGTACATTTCATAAAAAACATTCTTTTAAAAAGTTTATACAGTAGACTTCCGATAATCCCGCACGTTCAGGACTTGGTCAATACCGGATTGCCAAAAATGTGCGATTATGGAGCAGTGCCTTCCACGATCACTAAACGCAAAGTCTTAGAATAGATACATCTATATTATGGTGTTTAGCACCAAAAATTGTTTACCAGGAACATTTCAACTCAAATACAACCAAACTTCATTTTAATTCTACATTTGAAAGAATACAGTCTGATACAGCTGTTGTAGGTCTACATTACAATACTGTACTGTTGTAGGCCTACAATAAATCGGATTAAAAAAAAAAAGAAAAGAAAGAAAGAAAAGAAAGAAAAGAAAACAACCCCACTATGCCGGTGACTAACCATCAGGCATTCTGGACTGTTGGATGCCAGATTTACTAAGTCTAATGTATTAATTATTATTTGTTGGATAACTCCACTCAATGTCACTTTTGAACTATGCTATGAATACGTATGAGAAGTCTTATAGAACAATGGATCCACTTACCGCCGCCAAGTATCAGAACTAAAGTGGTAAGAAATAAAGCAATTTTTTAAAAAGAAAGGATTCATTTCCCCAAAATAGGCCCCACTTCCACCCTTATTTCTCTACTGAACCCGGTAAAAACCTACCTCGGGTCCTCCATATTACATATTCCTTGCCATAGAGTAAATGCGGTGACAGATGGCAAGATTTACATACACACACACACACACACACACACATATATATATATATATATATATATATATATATATATATAGTAGGACGTCCATAATTCGAACGTCAAAAGTCCGAACGCGGTTCCCAGAAGCTTTTTATGTTTTGTCTTAGCACTAGCGATAAACAAACAATAGGATTGTCCTTCGGCGTTGTGTAAGTCAAAGTTTTGCAAAAGCTCATTCATATGTAATTGTTTGTCATACATATTTTTATTTTTATTTTTTCTTAGGACTATACAAGTTAAGTTTTAAGTGTGAGTTAAAAGAACAGTGTGATTTAGTGTACGAACAGGTTCTTCAGAAACATTAAATACAAGTAGCCTTACGTACAGTATTGCAATTACTGTATGTACTGTATAACCACTGCATCGATAAAAGAGCATGCCTTACAGTATGCGAGTATTTAAGCCTAAATGGCATTTTGTTGGTCATTTTCTAAAATCCGAACAATTTGAAAATCCGAACTACCTGTGGTCCCAATTAGTTGGGATAGTGCGTAGAGATTCCTAACCGCAACCATCTAGCTTGTTGTAAAACTACATGGGTTTCCTTCCCGCTCAGCTTACTGAGTAGTTTTGCGGGACTCCGCAGTCTCTCTCTGGAGCACTGAGAATTCTAGTCCTCTTCACTCAACTTGCCCTGGAGCTTTATGAGGATACTTTCTCTTGGATGCCAGGGACTTGGGGCACCTATTTACGCTAATTACTTAGACGATTTTGTTATTTATCTGTGTTAAAACAGAAAGTTTTATAATAAAACAGGTAGTGGGGGGAAATCAATTCCTGTGTGTATTTGCTCTACCTTCTACCTAACCAAGTAATTTTACAATATTGATCTACATAGAATAGAAACAATAAGAAATACCGTACATAGAAGCTTTCTATTGGAATCGATTTAGTGTTATAAGAATAGATACCATGTTCTCTGCTAATCCTCTACTTCAATCAGAAGTGGCCGAAGTTAACTATTTCCTATATTGACGTTGATCTCCATAGAGTAAAAACGGTAATAGGACGCGAGATGCGGTTTTCTACAATCAATTAAGCATCCCAATAATATATTACACCTTCACTTTAATTCCTCTACTAAAACTGAAAGTGATAAAAGACTACTACCACTTTGGGTTTCAATATTGATTGAGAAAATTTCTCGCCATACGAACCAAACTCCTTCACTTGGTGTACACGTGACACTGTTATTTGTTTGATATGGATTCAGTGTATCGAGAATAGGATTCATATTTACCTGGCAGTAGTAGGTTTATCACTTCCAGGTTTCAATTTTGAAAATGAAAATGAAATGAAATCTTTGAGTTTTACGTCCCACGGTTATGCCGGTTAGGCTAAAGGAGACGGTGATGATGAATAATGAATGAAATGGTGGAATGAAGAAAGTGGGAAGAAACGGGAGAACCCCGAGAAAACCCACGCACACGGTGTTTGCCCACCACAAAGATCACTTGGCGGGGGCTGGGATCGAACCCGGGACCCCAAGCACCAGAGGTGAACGCTCTACCACTGAGCCACCGCGGCCCTAAGTTTCAATTTTGAATTCGTACAGTTTGGAAGTCCTAGTGTAGGTAGTTTTCACAATGTTAAACGTAACTCACCTTTGCACGTAGAACATTTATGAGCAATGAACAACCGCGATCTATAACGTTCTTTCAGATTAAGCCTTTTAAGGTAGCAAATTGTTCACTCTCAGCATAAAGTTTTTTTTTCTGTTTACCAGATATGCATGAAAAACGTGTTATTCCAATACAAACGCTGAAATGATTTGATTTATTATTCAAAGATGCTTCAATGGAGATAGTTTTGGTAACAAGTGGGTCATCAGTTGCATTCAGTTGATTTGTGAATGTCGTCTTTATCGGTTGGAAAATATGGTACGGTCATCATAATATGACGACATGTTATGTTCTTTATGGATACATTTCTCTTTTCATCTACAACATACAGTAAAACTGTATCAATAGTTTATCATAGTCGTATATAAAACAAAATAAGAAGATACAGTACAGAGAAAATGCAAAACAGGATCAAGTGAAATAATTTTTTTTTCATCAAAATTCTTTGACGACGATGACAGAATAAAGAACAATCTCTGTGACGTCACAGGTTGGCTTGAGAAAGACGTTTTCCGTAGATATGGTCTTTTTTTTTAATCAACCGACAAACTACTATCGTTATTCATATTAAAGCACACCCATAATATACCTACACATCTTGCGTCATTTTGGCCTTTTTTATGCTCGAAGATTCACATATGAGGTGAGGTGAAGTTTACCCATCCACCGCATACACAACTGATCTCTTGGACAAAACATGTTCCTTGGATAAATTGTTGTCAGTTGTCATAGTATGTCATCTACTGTACTTTCAAGAACTTTGGTTTCTTGTAATAGAATGACTCAGATGATATATATTCTTTATTCGCCTTTTTAAAAGTCTAAAACTATAAAGTCTTGGACAGGTGTTTTAGATTCTATGGTTCTCAAGAAGATTATACTGCGATAAACTATTTGTGACCTCTCATTTTAAGACATTTAGAGGAATGTGTGATGTGTGTATATATAGATAAGTTTTATATTTTAGTCTTTAATTTAATACACGAAAAAACTTTAGGAGTTTGATTGTTTCTTTTGTATTCAATGATTTGCGACCTGGAATTTAATTCATGTAACACATTAGTAATATCATATATATACAGGCATGAATCCAGAAATTTTTGTTGGGAGAGGTCCAAAGTTTGGAGGGAAAAATGAAATGAAATCTTTGAGTTTTACGTCCCACGGTTATGCCGGTTAGGCTAAAGGAGACGGTGATAATGAGAGATGAGTGAAATGGCGGAATGACGAAAGTGGGAGGAAACGGGAGCACCCCGAGAAAACCCACGAGCACGGTGTTTGTCCACCACAAAGTTCACTTGGCGGAGGCTGGGATCGAACCCGGGACCCCAAGCACCAGAGGTGAACGCTCTACCACTGAGCCACCGTGCCCCCCTTAAAGTTTGGAGGGAGTTTAATGCTACAAGACATCTACAATATCTTGTAGTATTGAACAATATGCACATTGTAGTGTTAGTTTGGACCTGAAAACACAATAAATAATTGTTAAGTATTGCTACCTATATTCTCACTGTCAGAAATGATAGAACTATATTGTTTTTATAAAAAAAGAAAGAGTAGAGGTGAAATATAAGATCAAATCTATACTTCATCAATCATTTCTCTGCTAAACTAGTATGGTTTTACTAAGAAAGTCTACAAATGCATGTCATCTTAGAAAGTTGGGGGTATGGATCCGGACCTAGTGACATCCCGCGTGGTTGCGCCCTTTCTGCATATACAGTTTATTTTATAATGGAAAAAATATAATTACGTATTTACTCGATCAACTAGTAAATTTATCTTGCGAAAAAACTTATTCATGGGTTTCTAGCAACCCTTGATTATAAATATATATTGCATTTACTTCCTTTAATAGGTTTGTTAAGTCCAAGCCCGACATTTGCGATCAATAACTCAGGAACCAGAGGTCTCCACTTGACCAGATTTGAAATATAAGTAGACCATAATATTTCATACTATGCTCGAATGTGTAAAAAAGCTCGTCAAGTTTTGTCAAGATCGAATAGATTTTATCGATCGTGATAATGCACTTTTTTGATTTCTCTTAGTACAAACCAACATTTGATGGCAAATAACTCGAGAACCCAATGATCTGCATATCGTAATGTTTTATACATATACTAAGCTACATAAGGTTTATTATTATGCCAAATTTAAAATCGGAATAGTTTCGTCGATAACACACCGTATAAAATACTATTTTGCCATATAAGATATCCTTTTCGTAAGTTCACCCTCAAATTTGTTGGCCAATAATTCCGGAAGCAAAGCTCTCCATACTATTGAGGACTGTATTTCATATGCATACTAAGTCCATAAAGTCTTTCACCATCCAAATTTTTGTCAAGACTGAATAAGTCATGGATCACACGTACCGTACGTACTATCTTCTCGTGAGTGTTTTTTTTTTTTTTGCAAAATCTAATGAAGAATGCATGTACAGGGTGGCCCAAAAGTTAGGTATACAGTCCCGTACTAATCGGCTGATGGCATTTTATATCATTTAGGGTATACTTAGTTTTATCCATACAGGTTAACTTAGTTTCTTCATTATTTGTCTTTAATTTTTTTCACTTATATCTGAAGCTTCGAACAGACCAAAGCAAATAAATTTATTATCTTAATAAATTAAAATATCATACTTGGTCAATGCATGTCTGTGTACCTAGTTTTGGGACACCCTGTACTACGTAAAACTATGACTTCCATGCTATTTTCTAAGGGCTTTGGTTTGCCAATCTAAAGCACTTTAGATATTTACTTTGTCTGCCCGTCTGTGCGTCCCGTCCGTCAAGGGGGGAAATATTAAGAACGACTATAGTACTCGCGCCGAGTCGTGAAGCTTGGGCTCTAAACCAATCATAAAAATATTTTGCTTGAGCTCTAACACATCGGAAAACTTCGGTACAATTCGTGGAGCCGCTTCTCGAGTGCACACTTGGGGAAACGTCGGACAGCTGAAATTCACCAACAATGTTGCCAAACTTTGAAGACATAGTAAACGAGTACATAAAAAAGGCATTTAAAAATTACCAATAATAACACTGCACAACAATAACTACTGTAACAACTGTTCTAAAATGGTAACAATAGCACAAATAGTAACAACGAAAATATAACGCAACAAAAAAGAATTAACAAAAAGGAACTTGACGCCAATCTGACAACACTGTACTCTCGGGAGAAGTTTTCTGTGTAGCGCGAGAGACGACACTGACAAAATGTGATGGGTGGGGGTTGACGACTGGAACACACCCTCGCGTTCTATTGGGTGATGAAATCGGTAGATCTAGGTCAAGCTTCACGACTCAGCGCGAGTACTACAGGTGGATCCCATCAATTTTGGCCAGTATGTATTGGATCAAATGTTAGGAATCGAGTTCACTGATAGAAGTGATCCATCTAATTGATCCGACGATATGCCTCCCCCCCCATGTATTTCTATAGAGATAATAAATTGTCCTTTGTTAGTATGCGACTCAACTGTACCTGACCATCATGATGGTTGCATACCATTCGCTTACTTTTACTTTTCTAACCAAACTCCCTTACGTGGTGTCACGTGACACCACTACTTGTTAGTTTTAAAAAAAAGGTATAAGAAATAACATATTAACAGCACATTAAGGTTGCATAAATTCAGAAAATAGTCATATCAAACACATATATTATAGGTTTATGTTTAGGATTTAAAATAAGCCGGGCTTAAAGCGTAACAAGAAAGAAACTTTGAAATTTTGTCTTCTCCTAATAGATTTTTGAATAACATATAAATGAATAGCTACTAAAATAATAATAATAATAATAATAAAACAACTAAGGTACACAAGAAGTTTTGAAACTCTCTTGTCAGATTTTCCACTCAACTGAAGTACACAATACTCAATATAGAACTAAATGATTAATATTTTCTTGTTTCTCTTTGTTAGGTCTAATTCACATTGGTGTTTATTGATAACTGTGATGTTTTTCTATAATAATATTTGTGTTTCCCACTATAAAATTCCACAGTTTTATAATTTTTAGCTTTTATTTTACTTATATTTTTATTTATTGGTGTCTTCAGTTCGTAACCTTGAGTCAAGAGTTAAGAAAAGTACATTGTTCTATATATAAGGGAAAGTGGGGTATAACCGTGTAATCGGGTCCAAACTAGGTATCCTTCTTCAAGGTGAATGGATACTCTTCCTCCTCCTAGGTGAGCGAACTAGAGACTCAAACTGGAGAAGAGGGAACGGCCATTACAACGAACGCCTGCGATCAATTGTGCTGTGTCAATGATGCTTTTTGTGTTTTTGTGCACTTGCACTGCGAGTTTTGCAGTTACATCTTGAAGTTTTCTTCAACGTCTTGCAAACACCAAAAAATCTAAGTAACATTAGTCATACAGGATTGTTTTAACACTAAGTAATTTTATGTAATCCTTTGCTAGGTTTTTGGTAATATCATGTTTTGTTTAACAGGTGCGAGTGGACTGCCATCTGGTACCTATGGTGAGGTAGAACCGAGCAGTATCCGGTTGTACTTCACTAGTTTCTGGAAGTGAAAATATCTGAATTATTTATTGTTTAAGGGTCTTCACTACAACGAACTTAAAGTGCCGCTAATTTTAGAGTTTTTTCTGTAACATCTTCAAACCAAATAAAAATATTCGAAAAGCGGAAACGTAGTGAACTAGACTATGCGATTTTACATGTGATACCTTTACCATAATTCACCTATCTGCTTTTGGTATGCCGCTATTTACAGAACCCATAAAAATTGCTAAATCTATCTACAGTTGCAAATCGAAAGAAGATAGATGAGTTGTGATAACGGTATCACATGCAAAATCGTATTCACTACGTTTCCGCTTTTCGAATATTTTTATTTAGTTTGAAGATATTACAGAAAAAAACTCTAAAATTAGCGGTAGTTTATTTTCGCTGTAGTGAAGAGGCCTAACTCCTCTATCTGAAAATGACAAATTAGAAGATTTTAATAATTGTACGACAAATTATACAAATTATTATTATTATTAATACTACAAATTAACATAATACTACAAATTATCTATTTTACTACTTATAGATCAGAAAATGTTGTAACAATTAAAATCTACAAAACATTAATAATGTTTTAACAATTGTTTTAATTATTTTTACAAATATATTTTTCAATACTTTATTAAATACCACTTTCACCACATTATAGTAGAATGAGGGTCTTTCAATTTCTATAAGAATTCTAGAGGAATTCTCATATATTACGTTTATTGTGTAGATGGAGACTCCTATAGTAAAAAATGATCCTCTCTTCCATCCATATCAGACGTAAATGGCAGACTACGATTCCTTGTAATGTCAACTTGAGGATTCATATTTAATAAAACAACGTATTAATATATATAGTTTAATTGAAGATCAATGCAATTATTCTTTTAACAGCTTCTTCATTAATTTTACACATTATTATTAACATATACTCATCACATATTCTTATATTATTTATACCTGTATTTAATTTCTTAGTTTATTTCTATATTATTAAAATTATATTTATTTCATTATATTTCAGTCGAGGGCTGTTTTGAAAAGAAACACTAGAATCATCTCCTGAATACACAGGCATGGAGGCATCATACAAACTATACTACAATTGGTATAGCTTCGATGTTTGATCCGAGGCTCCCTATTTCTAAAGACACATGTTCCTAAAATACATATTAACTAATTCAAAAAATGTTTCTTTCACTATAGATATTATAACAATTTGTTTATCAATTTCGATTCGAAAAAATTGTAATTTCTTTTAGATTTTGCAATCTAAATCTGATACGGACCGGTGTGGTGTCTCTTCAAAGCATCCTCAGGGATGTTTTGTAATGCTTCACTCAGCTGTGTAATAGCGGCGCATTTCAACTTAATAATAATAATAATAAAACAATATCAAAGTAAGTGTGATTATTGTACATGTCCTTAAACGGCACGACACAAAACTAAAAACCTTAACTAAAATAAATTTTTAGAAAGAAAATACTCAGGAACTAGCCCAACTGTAAACTGAATAGTTTAGGCTTACTGCGTATTTTGCGTATTTAATGTCCATGTTTTCTTTCTTTTCAGATTTGAAGGTGCCTTGAAATTGCAAACGGAAGTCGACCTGACAATTATGGAATCAAGAAAGTATGAAAACAAGCCAATATAACTATTATTATTATTATTATTATTATTATTATTATTATTATTATTATTATTATTATTATTATTATTATTATTATTAAACCTTAGCTATCTGGCTCTGCACTTAGAACTCCTTCGCAGCGAAAATGTTATCGTACGCGCTTTTGGCATGAGAGACCAGGGTTCAATCCCCGGCGGTAGCTCATGTGGTTCGGATTCCACGTTAATCAGTGGGTCCCATCTCATATACCCTCGCTGCTGGAAGGGACGTTAACTCAACTTAACTCTGGTTCTACATCTTCCTCTTAGAAATATGAAACTACTATCCACGCTGGTCTACTGGATAACTAAAGCGCCTTCGATACTTGTGGTCCCGCGGCAAGAGATCACTAAAAGCATTGCTGAAGTTCGTTTTCCATCTTAAATTGTAGTTCCATGTCTCACATTACTTCAGTCTTCAAAAAGGACAGTAAATTTCACGAATCATGGACATAAATAAAAAAGGATGTGAAAGTGCTCAGATATTTGTTTGCTGAAGTTTAGGGTCCCGTTTCAACACAGAGGCTATACGAGACGCTCACCTGCAGTTAAAGTGGAATCCGAACTACCGTAATGTATTAAAATTTTGAGTGCTCTCCCAATGGGAATTCAAACCGGATCCACATCTACCAGAAGCGCACGTGCTAGCCTCTAAAACAGATGGAAGGATAAAAGTGGATAGAATTCTTCAGATGGTGGTATCAAGCAAAATATAGAAAAAAAGAAGTAGCTGTGTATTACGCAAAAGCAACGAGGAAGTGTCCAGAAAAACATGATCAATTCTATAAATAAGTAGCAGTGTCACGTGTACACCACGTGAAGGAGTTTGGTTTGTGTGGTGTGATGTTCTCCTAAGTAATATTAAAACCGGAAGTGATAATAGTGTTAGTAGAGAGATTAGAGTGCAGATGGAATATATTCTTGGGATACTTAATTTATAATGCAGGAAACCGGTCTCCGCTATCTATTACCGTTTTCACTCTATAACAATCAGTGTTAAAACGAGAATGGTTTATTTTGCCACTTCCGCTGTAAATAGATGGTTAACAGAGAAAATGGTACATACTCAAAGACCGTTAAATCGATTCCAAAT